>NW_026555334.1:1176820-1813117 GCF_029017545.1 Prosopis cineraria
CGATCAGACCGATTGAACCATCACCCAAAAAAGAAAACAACCTAGTTCAACCATTTGGCTCACTTTGACCTAGGTAGTTCTTAAAGACTCAAAGCAAAAACCCGAGACCCAAAGCAATTAAATCATTTTGACCCGTTTTTTAATATATATGTATATATATGTATATAAAGATTATTTTTTATTTAATTATTATATCACCACTTCAATCACCAATCTAACCGGTTGAACCATGAGACCTATGACCCACTAATCTTTCTAGTCCATTATCCAGTCCGGTTTTTAAAACATTGGTTTAAATCTTGCTTTAATGGCTTCAATATAATCATCCCAAAGAATTTGTTCCCTATTCCAAACTACTCAACCAAGGGAGGCACCAGTGAAGAGTGGAACTATATAACTTTGAGTCCGATTAAGAGAGGTAGAGGAAGGCCTAAGAGAACACTCTTGGAAGTTGTTGAACGTGATCTCTTAATTAATAATTCTTTTAAAAGCTTAATAAATGATAGAGCACAATGGCGTCTTGCAATCCATGTAGCCGACCCCACCTAGTGGGATAAAGGCTTGTTGTTGTTGTTGTTGTTGTTATTCCATAACTACTCAAACGATTGGTGCAACTAGAATGCCTTTTCATCCAAATGAATGCTAGCCATAGTGACCTATACATCTGTGTCTCATCTAATTGGAAATACCGCTCACACTGAGAAGCCATCCAAAATATCATCCCTCTAAAATCTTGGAAACCCCTGTGAATCACATTGGTCTATTCTAGGTCAATGGTTGCCACTCCACCATTGGATGTTGACCCACAATTGTTATGGGGCTCATCAAAGCTCCTAACAAGTTGGGCCATCTATGCTGTGAGTGATTGAATTTGATTTTCCAAGGTACAAAATCTATCATCATTTTGATCGGTCATCTTTCTCGGTGTAGCTTGCCAGCGTGCGTTTTTGGCAAACAAAGGTAGGAAACCAAGCTCTAAATACCAATCATAAAGAAAAGTAGGGAAGAGGCATAAAGAAGGAAAACAAAGGTGAGAAAGAGAAGGGAGAGAGGTAGGTAGAAGAGAAAGAAAGAAATAGAGAATAGAGAGTGAACGATATTTTTCTGATTTCAAATTAAGTATAGCATCTTACAAACACTCAGGATCCCTTAGATAGGCTACTTTATCATTTATTCTAGCAAAACCTAACTACTAACTCCTTAACTAACAAAACTGCTTATTCTTTATTTATTTATTCTTTACATATCACACAATTGCCAACCTGCCATGGATGAGCTTCACACCAAAATGGACTTTGTCTTCCTGCCTATCAATGGCACCCTCAGTATTGGAGGGTGCCATTTTAGAGCCTTAATGCGAGTAGGTTCAGATAAATGCCCTTAATCCACTCCAACCATATGAACCAGTAAACCCTATCTGCCAAACTATTGCTAAATTTTATTCTCTATCTTGGCAAAACCTTTGAAATAAATAATATGAAACTGCTCCAATGTAAATAACTGGCCTGATTTTCACCCAAAATGCCAAAAACATGCTCCAAAGATACATCAGTGCTGGAGAAGTCAATAATGTATTACTCCCTCGAGTCCTATTTGTAGGACACCTTCTAGAAATCATTTTTGGTCCAAAATGTAGGACACTTTGCTATAATTAAACTACTTTTTCCAAGTCTCCCTTAAAGGTTTTAATGTAGCTGTATCATTATTTAAAGCCAGGAATAAAAATAAAATTACACATCATTTTTAATGATATCAAGAAAAAAATAGCTTTTCTTAAAATGTGTGTGATAAGACCCCATCTTCTGTCACTATGAAAACTCACAAAGGGAGATATAAAAAGAATGGCAAAGGGCAGAAAAGATGGAACTATGGGTTTAGGAGAAAATCCTATGGGTAAAGACCAGCTGACACATCAAAGTAGGGGAGTAAAGCTAGTGTTTTGGTAGGGGCAATCTACTTTTTGGCTTTTTAAATCTATATGTTTGTGTAGAAGGAAAGTTGGAGTATTTGAAAATTGGAGTGGTGTAGAGAGTTCTGGCCTATCAAACGCCAGATTGGGGTGGAGGAAGTTCATCTTCTTTCATCATTTGTTCATGTGTAGCTTAGGTTTGTGTTGCTGTACTGGCTGTATGTTGTGTTGTTAATTGTATTTTTGTGTTGTTTCATGTACTGTGTAATTTCAGCTCCTTATTCTTCTTGCAATTCAACTTCATTAGTCTGTTTAATCCCATTTGTGGTGTATTTTCTGTATTTTCGTTGGTTTTAAGTTTATTAGGATAGAGGGTTCCAACAGTGTGAAACAGTTAAAAGTGTCTTATAATAAGGACTGGAGGGAGCATATAGCATAGTGAAGTCAATAATGTAACATATTCATAAAACTACTTTACAGAATTTCCAACATCCCCCAGAAAACTAGATACAATTACTACCTTCACATAGAGAGAGACTCAAGATTGGTACTCACAGTAGCTTCTGGATTGTGAATCAACACACAAAGAGCATCTACTAATTCCCCAAGATTATGAGGAGGGATATTGGTCGCCATGCCAACCTGATTAAGATTAAAAAGAGCCGTTATATTTGTAAAGATAAAATTCATATAATAAGCATCAGCAGCTGTTTCAAGCATGCAAAAGGAACCCAAAATTACCGCAATCCCTGAAGAACCATTCAACAGCAAGGTTGGGAGCCGAGCAGGTAGAAGGGAAGGTTCTTTCTGTGAATTATCAAATTTGGAACAAAATCAACCTGCAAGAAGGTTTAAAAAACAAACATAAAATGTACTTCAGTTATTAATGGCACCCCATAATAACCAAATATCATTAGGTACAATGAGCATCAGTATTAACAGACCGTATCTTGCTGTAAATCTGCCAACAGCATTGCTTCAGTGAGTGCCTGAAGATTCAAGCCAAGACATAAAATTATCCCACAAAATGTTGGTGAACACATGAAATTAAGACACTTGAATTGGCTGACAGTTGGAGTAATCTAGATTAGTAGTGGAAAATAATTATCCCTAGATACTATAGAACATAGATTAAGCGTTATTACATTTGAAAACTCCATCCCATAGACTCCATAACGTGATTAAATCTATAATGACTTCTATTTAGTTTAATGTTTTAAGAAATAAAATTAAACTAAAACCAAACTGTCAAATGGATTGCCAACATGAAAACACAAAGTTGCAAAGCCATGACTAATGATTATCCACACACCCACTTCATTACAACCCATAATAAAGGAAAAAACCCATTTAAACATGATTATTCACGCACCACTCCATTAGAACACAGATTAAGTATCACTATATTTGAAACTCCATCCCACAGCCTCTGTAACATGATTACATATATAACGACTTCTATCCAGTTTAATGGTTTTAAAAATACAATTAAACTGGAAACAAACTGTCAAATGGATTGCCAAACATGTAAACACAGTTGTGGCACCATGCCTCATGATTATTCACACACCCACTCCATTACAGCCCATAATAAAGGAAAGCACATTTAAACAAGACAACTTCAACAAAAATCACTATTGCCACCAAGGAGCTTATATAAGACATTAATTAATAAGTGACCCATTCCAAGTTTAAGCATTACAATTGCTGAGCAAAAAGCAACAAAACTCCGGAACTGAATCATACTTCATATATGGTATTGGCAATTCTGGTCATATGCAACACACTTTTGTGTTTAAGGAGTGAGAATTAATAGTTTGTGGAATGCACTTCAAACCATTTTTTACAGCCAAAAACATGAAACAACAGTCTGACTTCTCCATCACATTCTCAACAAATTAAGCAAGCTTCAATACTTATAGTTTGAATCTCCACCCATCATTACAGCATAAAACCCATTCCTCATATCCCTCAGGATACAATTTTCAACTACATGATTTACCAACTTCATTTTTCCTTATCAAATTGGTAATAACATTATTTAAAAAAAGATAAATACAAAACTTCATGAATACAACCATGATTTGAGCATGGTAATTCACAGAACAAATGCCTATTGATTGCATCACAAAGGGGGAATTTGACATGACATAAATTCCTATCCATAAATAAGACAAACAAACAGTTCAAGATGCCACAGTCTCACAAATTAGTCCTTGTTCAAAAAGATAAAGCACACAATATGAGCCAAATACTTAATTTTAAAGAACAATTTAGTTGTTCAAAACATACTTCCAATCTACACTCTGTGTAACGCATGGCAGCTGGAGGGTCCGCATCAATTGATCCAAAGTTCCCATGCCCTTGGATTAGTGGACAACGTAAGGAGAAATCCTGAAAGAAATTGAAGACATAAGGCCTAAACAGATGAGATAAATAATGTGAGAAACTAAAAGAGCATCAAAAGAAAACATCATCTACCACCAAATGGCACGTCACATTTCAGAGAAGTAACAGTTACCAAAAAGAAGGGGGGAAATGGAAATATTAGGTTAACATACATATAGATCCTTCTCAAGAACCAAAATAATAATAGCAAATACAACTCTCAACAGAAAGAGAAAAAATGATGCAAAGTACATAGTTACAGAAATTTGGTGCATTTTTCTAGGAAGGAATGGCAGCCTTCACATTCAATAAAAGTATCATACACCATAATTATTAGAGAACATGATAGGATAGTTTATTTAATGACTTGACATGAAATTGCAAGAGAAATTCTGTTAATAAATAGTAAGGTACTCAAGGCTTTATTAGCATCAAGATTTGTCCTTTCGTCACTATTTTCCCTTTTGAAGTCTGACTTAATCTCTGCCTGATTACCTTCCTAAAGGCTTTGTTAACTAATTCTTAGTCGATCAAAAGGAAGATGGAAGCAGAATTATTTTTCAACATATTTAATAAATAGATGAAAGATAGCCAAATGTAATATGATAGTCATTCAGTAAAGAAAAGAGGTAATCTATTTGATGTCACAGGGCATTTGATTGTGTCACCTTTCCATTAAACAATAAATAAGACATTCAATATCTATTATATTTCTATCATTATTTCTTTATGGTGATTTTATTTTATTACAATTATTTTATTTAGAAGCATAAAAGACATTTATCATCCACAAAATCACTTTTTCTATTTCATTTTCATTATTTTGCATACCAAACACTAGTCAGAGATAGGTAATCATTGACGAGCAATATTTCTACTAGTTTATCATTATTAGGACAAATAGTGGATAACAGAATTATTTTACCTGGGCCATTCTTACTAAAGAATCATACACAGCAGAGTCTCCATGAGGATGAAACTTCCCCAAAACCTATAGAAGCAGCAGCACAAAAAATGAAAGATGTCCATATGCACAGAACACTCTTGGAAGTTGTTGAACGTGATCTCTTAATTAATAATATTTCTAAAAGCTTAATAAATGATAGAGCACAATGGCGTCTTGCAATCCATGTAGCCGACCCCACCTAGTGGGATAAAGGCTTGTTGTTGTTGTTGTTGTTGTTGTTGTCCATATGCACAGAAATGATCCACATATATTTGTAGAATGCAGACGCATGTTCTAAGTGCTCTCTTAGAACAAGAATTGAATATGTATTGCTAGAAAATTAACCTCTCCAACAACTCTTGCACATTTCTTGAAGGGTTTACGTGATGAAAGGCCAAGCTCATGCATTGCAAATCTGTATAAAAGAACATTAAGAGAAGACCAATAAATTATTAGGTTGTTTTGCAAGTATTCTAAACAAAAAATTTCAAATTTCAACTGCTCTAAAATTAAAGTTAATAAGCCATTAGACAAATGTTTGTTGTGTTTTTCCAAATCACAACACAGAAAACTACAGGTGACATCACGGTAAACTTCATATGATGAATACAATAAGAAAGAGTATATAGTTTACGCAATTTGCAATAATACATTGCTACAATTCATGAACCAATAGCAGTAATGATTCTTATGAATTACATATAATTACGCCTCAAGGACCCTGCCCAAACTAATAACAAACTGAATTATAGGATTATGCTAATATCTTCACAACCTGCAAAATCATTGCGATCAAGAATAAGCGTACATTCCTATAGAAAAAGTATCACAACCAATTTCTAACGCGCCATGCAGAAGTTGAAAAGCATATATTACATAAATGGAAGCACAATCACGAACAAGCATACCACACGACGTTTGAAGGAAAAATTCTTCAATTGACCAAATTAAATTTACTTTCTTTTTACGCAGTTAGAACAGAAAGTTTGTCACTATTACCAACCACAAAGCGTTTTAAAGTAGAAAGGTCATGAAGATATTCCTTGCCTTCGGACAATATAACATCATTGCTTTCCCCAAAAAAAAATTCCAAAAACACTACTCACAGAATTCTTCTGTGCACCGGCTTCAACCCGTCACGAACATCAGGCAATGCGCGACCGAGCAACACAGACATGGCATAAGCCATATAAGCTTCAGTTGCCTCCTTGTGAAGTTCCGAAGGCAAAACCCTTCCATCGTTTTCACTTCTATCCTTCACCGTAACTCCCCCATTCTCCTCTCTTCCCGCGTGCACCGGCCCATCCCGGCGTTGGGCACTGACAGGCCGGGGCTTGTCGGGAGTACTTGCAGAGAGAAAGCGGTTCCCTGAGAAGCTCTGCTGGAGCCTAGACAAGCGAATCGGAGCAAGGGGCGGAGATAGACGATACCTGAGAATTGATGAGACTCTCAGCGCAGAGGCAAAAGCCATCGAAGAAGGAGAAAGAAGCTCCGTGTGGTTTTGAATCGGCGAGGGTTTCATAGGTTAGCCATTTTAGAGATGACAGTGAGAGAGCGAGCGAGCGTGTGCAGTGGATGAGAAGTGGAGTAGAGTTGCAGGGTTTAGGGCTTTTAGCTGTGTTATAGTATTTGCTGATAGCTGAGAGACTGACTGAAAATGAACGTTGGTTTTGGCGGGCCGCTTTATTTCATGTTTATTGAAATTAGAGAAAATGACAATTAAGGATTTTGTAAAAATATTAACATTAATATTAAATAAATAACTCAAAATATTGAAATATTACAAGAAAACATAGTTGTCATTTGCAATTAAATATTTCTAATTATTGAAATAATTTTTTTTCCTTTGTACCAGAGATTCTGGATGGCATTTGGTAGGTCTAGTCAATAATGGTTACTTATATTTGTAGCAAATTACCAAAATGTATTATTTAATTAGTTAATTTGAGATACTTAATATACCTTATTTAGATTATTACAAAATTCAAGAAAATATTTGTTAGTTACACAGGTTATAAAATTAAGATATAACAAAAACAACTAAAAGAGCAAAAGATCAAATGAACAAGGGAAGATTTAGAGCAAAACAGGTTTAATCTTTCCATTTTTCTAGCTTGATGTTAAAAATCACTTCCAAGAGCTTGCACTAGCATGTCTTGGTAGAATTCTGATTAGAGACAAGTCATAGGCCATACATCAGGGTTTTAACTTTAAAAATATCTTACAAAGCATTTTATAGTGTTTCATGTTAATTCTTGCAAGAACTAGTCAATCATGTGCGATCTAAATGAAATGCCTAGGAGCACATGTTTGCGTGTTAAACCCATTCTTGCAATAAGTAGACATGTCGCCCACAAGAGCTAGACTTCTAGAATGGAATTCCATTATGTCTACTCATTCATACAAAAATTCAATTCGATTCAAGCAGCAATTATAATTTCAAAATGGAGATTGGTTCTATCCACTATATCACACAAGAATCAGAGGTGATTATCGTGAGAAAAACGACAACAGGGAACCATGTTTCTAGACTTATATTTCTTGTAAGAAATAGATGTCATGCTCATGAGAATCAAAGTTTCAGTAGGTACTTGAGTTGTGCTCAAACTAATTCTTGCAAGAGCTAATTGATTCATGTGATAAGTAGTCTACCTTTCAAAAAAAGTCAAGTATGCATTAAAGAGCTGGAAATACTTGAACACTTCATGAAAAATCTTGTAAGTCTTGTGTTAACCAATTCTCACAAGAATTGGATCCTGGCCTCGTGAGAACTGACCAACAAAAAAGTTTTTCACCTCTAATGTCTAATTCACACAAGAACCAAAGTGAGACATTGCATAAACTATAATACCCTAAAATTTATACCAATTTTTTCCTAATTATATAATTTCATTGTGAACTTTATTCATTAAATATATATTCTACCATAATAATGAAGAGTAAAACTTATTTTTTAAAATACTATCAAAATATTTACCATAATAGAAAATATTTTAGATAATATTTTGAAACTCTACCACGGCAAAAAATGGGCTACCATGATAACTAAAAGTTAAAATCATTTTTATAAAAAGTATATAATGATGAAAAGAGCTTTTCTTACAAATAAAATATTTTTCAAATTAGACTACCATGATAAAAAATGATCTACTATGGTAGAAAAAGATTAAACATAATAAAATAGACCAACCATGGTAATTAAAAAGTAAATAACTCAAGTAAATAATTACCAATGGTAAACTAAGTTAATTAAGGTGTACCTCATAGGATCCCATTGAAAACAAATATTTAAATATAATAAAATGATATAAAAGGTAATTAGAAGTAAAGCATGATTCTTGGGGGATAAATTATCTAAAAATAAGTTTATTAAGAATAAAAGGGCCTAAAGGGACCATTTCATAAGTTAAAAACTTAACAAGGGCAATTTAAAAAAAAATTACATCATGTGCCATGTATGACACAAAAAGAAAAATTCATCCTCTATGACATTCCAAGCTAATTGCCATTCATTGGGTCTAATGAAGGCATGCCACATGGTAAATATATCTTCGAACAAAATCCCTAACAACAACAGTTCAAAACCTGACAAGCTATGCATATTTCAAATATATTCGAACAATTTCATGCTTTCGAACACATTATTCATGCCAAACATAGTATATATAAATATACACAGCAACCCACTTGACAATTTATTTTCTAAATACTAAAAACATGTTTTTTCAAACACAATTTACTTTAAACACAATAAGAACAAACATAATCAATTACAAAACATATAAAAACACAAGTTAATAATTATTACTTTTGCCCCTAGTTAATAGAGCTCCCCAAACAAGTGAACTATCACCTCTAATAGTGTTAATATCACAATCCAAACAACATGAAACTAATTATTGCTATTACAATGCTAATCATAGCTAATCAAAGTATTTACACACTAATTGCATTATAATGTTAGGGTTGGGTTAATTAATCTAATTAAGCCAAAACTTCTACACTCATCTAAGCCCTTAAACATACTCATAATCATCATCATTATACTAATTAATCCATGAAATGCCCTCTACAACCTTAAATCAACATCAAAAATCACCTAATAACTCTTGGGTTTTGGATTTCAACACTTCATTACCATAATCATCATTGAAATTAACCAAATAACACTTATTTAACCTCATATAAGCTTGAAAATTCGAACCCATAGGATAGGCAACATAAAAACACAAACCCTAACCTTACTCACTTAGAACATTAGCTTGAACAGTGATTAGTGCATGATAACTGAGTTAAGAGAGAATTATTGATCATCTAAAATGTATTATTTGATAATAATATGTAACACATTGACAATAAGTCTATAAGTACTTAATGATCTATAAACAACTCTAATAACATTCTATTAACCAATATTGGGCCAAGGCCCATTATATGCTAATGCTTCCCTTACAAATCGAAAAATAAAACATATCACTTTAAGCCAACACTAAATGACAATATCACTTTTGAGCATATAGACTTTCAATGGGAACAACTCATAGATGAGCTCTAAAATCAACAAATAAAGATTGAGGAAGAGCCTTTGTAAGGACATCTACCACCTAATCAGACGTAGGAACATATCCAACATACAACATACCAAAAGCCACTTTTTCTAGAACAAAATTCAAAGCAAGCTCAAAGTGCTTAGATTTCTTATGAAGAACAAGATAAGCTGAGAGAGTAACAATATTGGTGTTATCACACCAAAATAGAAGGTGTTCATGTCACTATAATCTTCATTTCATCAAGAACAGCAAGCAACCAAAGAACATCAAATATAGAATCAATAATACTATAAAATTCAGCTTTAATAGTAGATCTAGAAACCACAGGTTGCTTTCATGAAGTCCACATGATCGGACTAAAGCCTAAATAAGTGCAGTAGCCACTAGTAGAGCAACAATCTTCCTTAGAAGAATCCTAATTAGCATTAGCATAAGCTTGAACTGTAAATTAAGAAATAGGCTAAAGTAATATACCATAGTTGGTAGTGCTATTAAGATAACACAAAACACGTTGACCCCTTCCTAATGAATAGTAAAGGGTTGATGCATGTACTAAGCAAGCTTGATAATTGTATAAGCAATATCCAACCTAGTGAGACAAATAAACTGTAAAGCACCAACAATCTAACGATATACTATAGGATCAGGATGAAGAGTCCCTTCAATAGTAGTAAGACAAGTACTAGCAGCCATAAGTATAGGTTTATCATTGGACAAAATCATATTAGTCTTATGAGCAACTCTATAACATATTTCTTTTGAGATAAATGCATGCCCACATCAGTATAAACAAATTCAATGCCTAAGAAAAAGGATGAATCACCAAGAACTTTGAGAGAAAAATAGAACCCATTTAAGAAATCACTTCATAGACTTCAGCATCATCACTACCCATGAGAATAAGATCATCTACATAGACAATTAAATAAAGAGATGACTTGTCATAAAGTCTAAGAAACAAGCAAATATCAAACTTAGCCTGAGTAAAACTAAGATTTCCCATTGTATCAAAAATCTTTTGAAACCAAGCTTGAGGACCTTGTTTAAACCCATAAATGACTTTTTTTAACATGCAGACCAAAATAGGATTAGAAAAATCAGGATTCAATTCTTCAAAACTAGGAGGTTGTTGCATGAAAATCTCTTTTGTCAGATCACCATTTAAAAATGCATTATTAAAATCTATTTGATGTAGCTTCCATTCTTTAAAGGCAACCATTATAATAAGAATGCATATAGTAGTAGGTTTTACTATAGGACTGAAAGTGTCTATGGAATTAGTTCCAACTTCTTGAGAAAAACATTTAGCTACTAAAGGTCCTTTCCTTTTAGCAGGAGACCTATCAATATGAGCCTTAAGTTTGAAGATCCACTTACAACCCACAACTTTACAATTGAAGGGAAGTAGGTCAAGTTTATAAGTATCAAAATTCACTAGGGCAGTGTATACATCTTCTATATCAATGCACCATTCAAGATTAGCCAATGCTTTAAAGATAGTAGAAGGACAAAAAGGGACAAAGGTAGCGCGTTAAACTTTTGGTTTAAAAATTCCATCTTTGGAACAAGTAGTCATAGGATGATTATTTAAGGAAAGTTGGGGAAAAGAAGGAGGATCAAGGGGTACATCATCAGAAATGGTTGTAGTGGTAGGTGGAATAAGTAAAGAAATGGTTGTAGAAGGTAAGATAGAGGGAGATGGAGTAGATGAAGGCACTTTATTAGATGAAAGGGAAGACAAGGTGTTAGATGAGAAGGAAGAGAAGTACAAAGCATGAATAGTCTAGTGAGAGGTAGAAGAAACACATATCTAGAAAAATATAACTTCCTTACAGAAGGATCAAGACATTTATAACCATAATCCTGAGTACTATAGCCTAAGAAAATGCAGGGAGATGATTGAAAATTCATCTTATGTTTGTTATAAGGGCACAATCAAGGATAGCACAAACAACCAAAAACTTATAGAATGGAGTAATTTGGAAAAGTAGTAAAGAGTTTATAATGAGGAGTTACCCCTTCAAGTGCCTTGGTAAATAAGCAATTCATCAAAATTAGTTCGAGGCTTGAGCAAGTAATGTGAGCCCAGTTTCAACAATTTGCCTATGACGTCTATCAATAAGACTATTCTGTTATGAAGTATGAATACAAGTAAGGCAATGTTCAATACCACAATCAGATAAGTAAGGAGCAAAAACCTAAAACTCTCTACCATAATCAATTTAAAGTTGCTAGATCTTAGTCTAAAATGAAAGTTCAACCTTAGCTTTAAACTTGTTAAAAGCATGCAATGCCTCATGTTTGTTTTTAAGCAAATAAAGCCAAACAAAGTGATTATGGGCATTAATAAATGAAATGTAATAAGAATTACCAGAAGAGACAATAGGTGTAGGGCCCCACAAATTAGCCAAGGCAAGTTGAAAAGTTTTGTCATAGATTGTTGTAGAAGGTATAAAAGTAATTTTGGTTATTAGCCAATTGACAAGCCTCACAAACTAACCACTTATTAGTTGCAGGACCAATAAAATTATTCGAAAGTAAAATTTGCTTGATAAAATCAATAGATAGATGGCCTAGCCTATAATGCCATAAAATAAGCGAGGATACATAAATTAAAACACTATAACAAGAACCAATAACAATAACATTAGAACCCAGGATGATTGAGGAGTCACATTCTTTCAATTGCTCAAGATTCTTGTATATGCCAGATACTTCAATACCATGCCCCAAAGTTATTCAAGTTTGCGAGTCCTTCACAACACAAACATCAGGAAAAAAACTCAATAGAAACCTGATTTTCTCAAGTAAAATTGTGCAATTGAGGCAAGAATCTTTTTTTATGGCAAGAACACATGATATGTCATTTAAGTGAAGGGGCCTAGAAGCAAATAAAACAGAGTGATCTACGACAGAAATAGAGAGAAGCTCGCCATTATCTTCTTCAACTGAACCCAAACCAAAAGCAATAAAGTCTTGAATCATATCAGTAGAGCGAGTAATATGCTAAGTGGCACTAGAGTCAAAGTACCACCTATTAGAGTCTATAGCAGTTGGAGAGGCTAGAAAAACTTGTGAAGAATTAGTAGAACTAGCATTAGGTAACTCTGTTAGAGTAGAAAATAGTGAAATTGAAGGTGGAATGGTAGGTAGAGAAGTAGAGGAGGGCACAATAACTAGTGGAACAATAGGTATTGGAGAGGGCAAAGGTGAAGTACTGATGGTGTAACATAATCACCTCTAAATTAATACTCACAAGAAGATGAACCTTTAACAGGAGCATAAACAAAATTATATGCACTTGGTTGAGTAGAAGAAAAGAATGAAACATAATTGTAGTCAAACCAGTAGTAGCAACAATCAGTGGTATGACCAATTTTATGACAAATTTGATAGACAAGCTGCTTGGAAGAAGACACATAAGCTTAACCATAAGATAAATGAGACAAAGGTGGAGTAAATGGTAGATGACCTTTATGACCAGAATACACCACATGATAAGTAGCTTAAAAAATAGTTGAATCAAAAGGACTCACCACAACAACATTTAATTAAGGAAAGGAGTGTAAGATAAACTCATGTTATCGAGATTCAGCATTAATGAACATTATGTGAACTTCAAATAAGGTGAAATGACCCTAAACACCATTGATGATAGCAATGATAGACTCATATTCTGTTGATAAGCCATTAAGAATATAAGAAATATGATCAGACTCTAGAACTTAGTGACATACCATTGCCAAATGATCACAAACAGACTTCACATTCATAAGATAATCACCCATTTGTAATACACCTTTTCGTTGATTGATAAGTTGATGATGATAAGAAAGGATCTTGGCATTAGACTTAGCTGAAAAGATTTGAGCAAGATGGTGCTAGATCTGAGTAGTCGAATCATAACCATGATGTTCAAGTTAAAAGGAGGTAATTACAGAGGCTAGGAGCCATGAAGCAAGTATCGAATCTTGAACCTCAAACATTTTGACAGTTAGATTTAGAGTAGAACAATCAATTACATCATGAACCATTAGAGGTAGAGGAACAATCGAACTATCAAGATAACTGAGAAGATGATTTTGCTTGACCATTAACAGAACCTATTGATTCTACACTAGGTAATTATAGTCATCAAGTTTGATAGTAATTCTTTTGTTGAAGAAGGAGAAATTAGCTAGGGCTTTAGACTGAAACTCATCAGAAGAAGGATTGACAACAAATGAGGAAGACATCTTGTAGCAAGATCTCAACTCAAGAAAGAGGAGTCCCTGCCTGTGATGTCAGAGTATTGGTGTTATCTACTTGATCGAAGACTCATCGGAGATTGATAGCTCTGATACCATACAAGGTAACTGAGTTAAGAGAGAATTATTGATAATATGAAGTGTATTATTTTAGAATAATTTGTAATACATTGACAATAAGTCTATAAATACTCAGTGTTCTATAACAACTCTAACAACATTTTGTTAGCTAATATTGGGCTAAGGCCCATAATACACTAATAATTAGAAGGTAGTAATGATTTTGATAAGTTACATTAGATTTTTAGGAGTAAAAATCTTAGCCTTAATGATGAAGACCAACAAACCTTAGCATAACAATGAATTTTCACACCTTTTCTCATTAAAAGCCCTCACTTTTGTTCTGTCTTTCAAATAGAACCATAATTGTTGAAAACGTGTCATATGCTACTGGCTTTTTTGTACTTGCTCATTATTTTGTTTATTTTTTTATTTGACCTATTTTGATGTTTTGTGGCGAAAATGTTGATAAGCAAGTGGGCCTATACTCGACAGTGTAATAAGTTAAACCTAGGAAGAAGAACAATAATATAAAATAAAAATAGCCTAAACAAAAAAATGAGCTAGTTCAGTAAAATCTTAGGATTTGAGTCCAGAAAGGCAAATAGGATGAGTTTGAAGAGTCTTAGTCTATAGTCAAATATGAATAGTGAACCTGAGAAAGAAATAGCAGAAGTCATAGGAAGCCAATTTTCTAGAGAAATAGAAATAACTTTAATCAACCCATAGGAAATATTGACAAACTAATTTATGCCAACCTTTAAGAAAGAAGAAGTTTATAAGAAGACAATTTTTGATTTTTCATACATAACCCAAACTATAGAAAGAGAAATAGGGATTAATAAAGATAGAAATTGCATTCATATGATTCCTAAAGAAACCATAAGAAAATATAGAAAAAAATATGATTGGATGAATATAAGTATGATTTAGGTTGCAGTCAAACCTAATTTTAGATTAGATGAATCTATATTTATATGCTTAAGTGGTAATTCAAGTATCGAATATAAGTTAATTGGAGTATATTGGAATCCAAAAATTCCACAACTAATATATCAAGTTGAAACCCCTAAGACAAAAGATAACAATTCTAAAGAAAATATATAATTAAAAACAAAATCAGAAATAAATAGAGAATTTCAACTACCTACATATTATCAATCTACAACAAAATTAATGGTTATGAAAAAAAATTAAAATAAATAAAGAATTATTAAGAACAGAATTTATGTTGCCTAAAAATAAAGATAAAAGAAGTTGGTTTTTTAGTTATTTTATAAAAGAAAAACAAGATGAAATTAGAGAAAATTAGTATAAAGAGCTAGAACAATTAAGAGAAAACATTTATTTCTTTAAATGGTTAGAAATTTACACCTATGATAATGAAATAGTTAATCCCTTTACAGAAAATAATCATCCCTCAATAAATGTTAACATAGGTAGAACTAGACATTGGAAGTGTGAAAATAATGTAAACAACATAATGTCTATTAGAAAAAATAACTATAAATATAGACGAAAATGAAATAGTAGCCTCTCCTTTAAAGATAACAAGTCCACAAGAAGAGAAAAGATTACAGAAAATTGTACAACAAAATAATTATATAAATCAAACCCTGTACATTATAGGACAACAA
This sequence comes from Prosopis cineraria, assembly GCF_029017545.1. NCBI lineage: Eukaryota > Viridiplantae > Streptophyta > Magnoliopsida > Fabales > Fabaceae > Prosopis > Prosopis cineraria. The sequence goes on from NW_026555334.1 coordinate 1,192,558, forward strand.
TTAGATAGATTATAAAAAAAATTAGAAAATGAGGAAACAAATAAAAATCCGTTAATAGAAAAAATAAATCCTATAAAACTAATATTTAAATACGAACCTATACCAATAAAACAAGCTAAAACAAATACCTTAGGAAAATAGGAAATAAGAGATAAAATTTCAAATAAAACAGAAATTATATTAAGAGATATAAATAAGAAATTAGAAATGTTAAGTATAAAAGAAAAGAACAAAGACAGAATAAATGTTATAGAAAGAAATCTTTGATAATATACAAATAAATAAAATAAAAAGAAATAATTTCAAATCTAAAAAATTATTATCCAAGACACAATGCCAAATTTACAAGTAGAAGAAAGACAAACTATGACCGTCTCTCATTATGATGGAAAATCAATTTATGAGTGGAACATAGATGGATATAGTGAATATAAAATAATGAATTTAGTTCAAGAAATAACTATGGTAATAGCAGCCTATCGGATAGAAAACAATAATGATTATTATACTTTTGATATGATAACACTAAAATTTATAGGAAGTCTTAAAGGTTGGTAGAAAAATATTCTCACTAAAAAAGAAAAGCATAGGTAAAAAATTCACATTCAAATCAATTTTATAAATAGTTATAGTTATAAGTTTTAGGTATTAGATAAGTTGTAATTGACAAATATGATTTAGATAAGTTGATAAAAAAATTTCAAGTAATATTCACATGAAAAAGATAAGAGACGGAATAACTTGATAATATTGTTATTTAATTTTTTTAGTGTCATTTGACAAATGTGATTTAAATGAATTGATGAAATATTTTTGGAATCTAATTTCAAGAAATATCTATGACATTCATGAAGCGTATGTCGCAGCATATGATGCAATATCAGAAAAATCTCACTAAAGCCTAATAATTTGGATACAAACCGGTTCAATACTTATTTTGAACTCCAAATAACCCTAATACACAATCTTAAGCCAAATTTAAACTATAATTAAGAGTCTAAATAATTGATTGTCATCCATAAACCTCAATCAACATAAATTTTCAAATACATACGTTTTGTCAATTAAATCCTTAGTACTCATATTTTCTCATTTAAAAATAATTCCTTAAATTAAATTCTCCCAACTATCCACAACTTAATTAAATCCCTAAATAAAATTTAAGATGTTACATGAACCAGTTGCCCAAAGAAGCATATACTTTTGCTTGTCTAAATCATGTGAGAACCAAGTTTCGCCATCATGCAAAAATGACCTCCTTCAAGTGAGAAGTAGATTTTGACATGCATTAAATGAATTTTGCCGATAAAATGCTTTTTCACACAAGGTCCTTCCTACACACAATACAGCAGTTCCCAATGGCTAGTTTAAGGTCTCTAACAATCATATCTTTCTCACACTATAGATAGAACCTCCTTTAAGTTGGTGGATAATAAATTTAGTGTGCATCAATTGTTATCTACCTATTCACATCCATTATTTGCTAAAAGCTCTTAATTTTGGTTTATAAACTTTCAATTATATTCTATATACTCTTTTGAGAGTTTTTAAAGCTTATTTTACTCAATCTTTATTGAGTAAACTTAAAGGTTTTCCTTAAGTGGGCATCTATCTTGTAAAATTTCATAAGGGATTTGTAAAAATTCAAGACTATAAGTCATGGTTTACACTAAGGTTCCAAGCATTCAATTAAACTTATGGATTTTAGTAAAAACTCTCAGGTATGATTTTGAAAATTAGACTAAGGCTAAGTAGTTGAGCTAAACTAGTATAAATTCTTGTGTCTTGCTTTTCTCTCTAAATTTTATTTGCATTAAACTCTTTTCATCTATTTTTTATTGAAATATAAAATTAAAAAAAAATCAAAAACTTTAGTAGCAGTTCGTAATGCCCACCAAAATTTCAAATCTAGTACTGGCTAAAGAAAAAGTGAACGGACCTATGTATAGGTCTTCTCCCTTTCATTCATGTACCAAGGACCCTGGAAGGCTTGTGGTAGTTCTTATCAATGGTTACTCACATGTGCAGTAAATTACCAAGTGTATTATATGATTAGTTAACTTGAGATACTCAAGAATGTAATAACCTATGTCCTTATTTGGTATGTGGCATTGAAAGGTTGGGAATGGGAATGAGATAGCCCACTTATACAATGTTTGATACAATGGATTGGTTGTTACTTGGGATTGATGAAACCTATGTAGGTGAGATTGGAGAAACCAAAAGGGGAGGTAGTATTGAAAATTTAATCCCTGGATTAAAACTCTCTAAACTAAAATGCCCTTCCTTGTCATCAAGTCTTCAACCAGAACATGCCCCTATCTCCTCCCTCTTTGGACACCTACTCCTCTCTCTTCGATTTGGTGCATGGTGGGTGGACGCTCATCAAAGGTGGCAAGAAATGGCATCCTCTGATTTGGATGCTCAAATGCACAATAGGATGATGTTCAACAACAAGCAACAACATTCTCTAATCTAGACGCTGGGAAGCATGACGAGCAACAACGCTCTGATCTATTTTCTCCATCGATGCCTTCTCCATGTAGAATTAAACCACTTTATTTTCTTACTATAAGGAGTCAGCAAATTCCTTTGACATCATCATTTGTCTTCTCCATTGCAAATCTGAAAGTAGCTAAGGGATGAGGGATAGTTTTTTCCCCCCACAAGAGGCTCTATCACATATTTAAAACTAGCTAAGGGATGAAGGAGAGTTCCCCCCTAATAAGAGGCTCCATCACAGATTCAAAGCTAAGGGAGGAAGGAGAGTTTTTTTATCCAGGAGAGGCTGATTTTTTTTTCAACAAGGGTATTATAGTCTTTTAATCATAATTATATATAAAAATTATTTAAGCAATCCCACTTTATACCAAGCATGATTTTTAAAACTTATTTTCACTCCCAATCCTAATCCCAATTCCATTCCCATCCCATTCTCAATCGTTTAAAATCCATCCTTTGAACTAAACAAGACCTATACTTGTATGATTCTCTTTTGTTGTTACGGTTGTGGATTTGATGGTTACCCACATGTATCTTTCTATCATATGTAATTTTATTTGAAGTATTGTCGAATACTAAATATAAATACTTCTCGTAACAAAAATTCAAATATTAATTCATCATATTATGAGGAATTAGTCCCTTCCACTAGATCAAACTTCTATAAACAGCAAAAGCCTCCTTTATTGTGGTATGTTTTTGTTAAAGGAAGTTTGATGTGGGCCTCAATCTTGTGTTTGTTTTCTAAAAAGTCTATGTTTGCTATGAAACATTTTGATTTTCATACACGAATTAAGGTGCATTATTATCCTTAAAAATTTTTTTGGGTGTAATGGTCAACTTAAATCTGAGGGTTGTGTAATATTATTTCTTTAGTATTAACAAGTGTTCCATGATGCTGCTCCATTAAACCTTTGTTATTTTGACTGTTTATTGATTGAGAAAAAATACAAATAAGATCCTAGAAAATGACAGACATTTTTTACAAGAAAATTATTACTAATTAAGCCCCCAAAACTACGAATAAATCTCAAGGGAACTAATTTTATTCTTTACTCTTACAAAAAATTAAAACATCATTCTGACCAATTACTTTGACTAAAATTTAAATTTTTTTAATATTTTATCAAAATATTGATACTTTAATATTTATTAACTTAAATACCAGTTTTAGTTACTTATCTTCATATAAGTCCATTTTTTAAATTTATAATTCGTCCATAAAAATACAACTTAACTATTGTATGTGTGATTTAAAAAAATTTAGAGGTCCTCCTTTAAAAATTTATACCCAACTAATATATTCGAGATTTATAATTGAATATATATTTTTATAGTATTATATTATAGTTTGTCAAACTAAAATTATTTTAATTACTAGATTCAGTAGTTTATTGATGTGTACGAATTTTTGGCCTTTGTACTTTTAGTCGAGAATTATATCATATATGATAGAATATAACTAAATATAAATTTTGATAGAAGTAGGCAAAGTCAAATATTATGCTAGAAAATAATAATCAATACTATAAGATAATGTTACAAATTCATGTAATATTTAGCACGGAAGAATACTTTAATTATATTTGTTTCCATCCTTCTAGCACGGAAGCATCTTGTCTAGGTGGTTGGAGCGTCTTTGGTTGCCTCCGTTTCAATCAAGTGTGATGAGAATTTGATTTCCGGATTTCATTTACATATTATATATTTAAGCCTTATTAATATTCATTATTTCTCCAACGTCTTTTCTAAGGCAATTTTTTTTCTAACATTTAAATCCTATAAAATTAAAATAAAATTGCATATATACCACCAAACTAAATAGGGCTAAAGAGCAATTTTATCTTTAAATTATAGGTTTAGGAATGTTTGGATTCTAAACTATTTTTAGTATAATATTTTCTTTAAATTTTTTAAAAACAGTACAATTTTGTTCTTACCAACCAGAAAATTATAAAAAATAATTTAAAAAATTACATAAGTTAACCAAAAAATTATAAAAAAGAGCATAAAAATTACAAATAAGGATCAAAAAATGATAGAAAATGATCAAATTTAAAGTCATGTTCTGTAATTTTTTAGTTAATTAATAGTTAAAGATAACATTTATTAATAGTAGGGGCTATATTGTATTATTTTAAAAAATTAAAAGAAATCATGATATCAAAAATTAGTTTTGGGCTTTGGACACTCTTGAATTTATAATTTAGATGTCAGTTTAGAATTTAATTCAATTATATATGTGAAATTGAAAAGAAATTAAAAAAAACTTAAAAAGAAAAACATCACATGAATCCGAGAGAACTCCTTAAAGAATATGAAAAGATTAGATTAATTATCAAAAAGAAGATAGATTAGATAGAATTATATCATATAAAATAATAGATAGAGGCTAAGAGGAGTCTCATTGTCCATATTTTATGAATAAATGTGACTCCCGATATAAAAACATAATATTTTTTATACTCATTGATGATATTAATTCTTCTTCAAAATAATTATGTTTAACCAGAGACAGAGAGAGAAAGAGGGAGATTAGCGTAACAAAGGATGAAAAGTTAAAAAATTTACTTACCGACAAATCATTGGATGTATAATTAAATTTCTGGTTTGACGGAGGAGCACATGTAGGATCCGAGAAGTGTTCTCACCAACCAAACACCAAACCAAAGTAATTCATTCAATCGGTTAGACCATCCAAAGATTTTACAGAAACAACACACTTGCCTTCTTAGACTTAGATAAACCCATTTGATCATCAATCTCGCTCCTAGCTTCTCTATATATAATAATCATATTCTTCATCTTCTTCACAGTTCCTCATCAACAACGAGGAACAACATGGCCTCATCAAATGCAGAAAAAACAGAGCTCAATAGCACTGCGAATAATGTGATGTCGAGGAGGACGAAGCAGGCAGAGAGGGATTGGGTGGTTTTGTGTTTGAGGGTGCTTGCAGTGTTGGCCACAGCTTCTGCAACGATTGTGATGGCACTCAATAAACAGACCAAAACCTTTGTGGTTGCCACCATTGGTAACAATCCCATCAAAGTTTCTCTAACTGCCAAGTTCCACCATACTCCTGCTTTTGTGTAAGTTCTCTATCATTCTCAATGTTCACTATTCATGATAAATGAAGTGACTTCTAGGGTGGGTTATACACTTTCACACACGTATACAAACTCTTCTTCACATTATGCATGATTCGTTGTGATTTCTAATAGGTTATATGTATGTATGTATGTGTTATGTTGATCTTATGAATAGTATATGACTTCCAGTAGCTTTTAAATATATAGTACAGTGATGATGATTGATATTGATGAATGATATTGAAATTGATGATGACGTACACAATTTAATTTCTATCTATTTGATGATCTGTAAATGGTATAACTTAATAACAATTTTATATTCTCTTCGTTTAAAAATATAAGACATTGTTTGAAGAGTTGAATGTTAAAAAATGTAAGGCATTTTTAGTCTTTCGAGGTGTAATCATTGTCTTTTTTTCAAATGTGCTTATATTGATAATGACTTTATATTTATTGTAGGGTATTTAATAGAGATAAATATAAAAAAATAGGATTAGTTAAAAAATAGGTAACTATTTTATTGGGGATGAGATTCAATTAAAAATACTTTATATTTTTAAACGGAGGGAGTATTTTGTATTGATATGAATAATCTTTAATTGGACCATACATTTTAGAGAGAAAGCTGAACATTAAAGTGAAGATAATCATGAGAAGTGGATTCTTTTACATTTATATATGTTGGGGACAGGTTCTTTGTGATAGCTAATGGAAATGCTTGTCTGCATAATCTGGTGATGATGGCAATGGATTTATTTGGACCCCAATTTGATTACAAAGGACTCAGACTTGCACTAATTGCAATACTTGACATGGTACATATTTTTGCCTAATTATAAATTTTTCATTTGTTATTAGTTTTGATATAGTGCATAACTTATGAATAATGGAACTTGATAAAAAATTATGCATACTTTTTCTCAAATTTTATTGAAATTATGTTACTTCTTTTTTATGTTTTTTAAAAATATATATGCAAACTTCCGTTGAAAATAGATGAGATTCTTGCAAAAAATTAGAAAAATTCAGTGGAACTCTGCACAATTTACTTTTGTGCGCGTTTTGAAAAGAGAATTATAAATTTATATAATTTCAAAAAATTAGGAAAAAGTCCATGAAATTCACTTTTTCAATCTGGAAAAAAAATTATGTGAATTTGAAAATGAAGAAAATGTATTACAATTTTTTTAAAAATATTTTTAGACTAATTGATATTTTAGTACAAAAAATACAACTTGTTTGAATTTAAAACAAAATCTTTTTATTTTAAAAGGAATTCTTAATCAATATTTATTTGGTTTAATATGAAATTTAAATCACGAGTCCAGGGATAATTTAAATTCTAAACTTGTATGTGGTACGTATATTTTAAACTTTGAATAATTAGATTTGGGACAATCTCGCCTCTATTGTTAAAATGGACTAAACATTGTTCCTTTTGAATGGTGGGCTCATATATTCTAACATCTCCCTCCTCTTTCTCCTAGAGCTGTTAATTCAAGCGGGTTAGGCTTAAAGTATTCTATCCTCCTAAAAAAACCTATATAACCAAGCTTGAACCTAACTTTTTTCAGTTGGGTTTGGGTTGGCTCCTCAAGCTTGGTCAAAATTACCAACTCTATATATATATAGAGCTGGAAATTTTAAAAGACGGGTTTATTTGAGTCAGGCTCAATTCGGTCTAGGCTTATTTGGATTGGGTTTAAGTATCCAACCCTCTTAAAAAAGTCCATATAACTAAACTTAATTCTAACTTTTTTCGGATGAGTTCGAGCTGGCCTGTCAAATTTGGCTAGAATTACCAACTTTATTTTCTCCCACTCTCTGCCCTCCCTCTCTCAACATTTCTCTTCTCCCCTGATTTGTTGTTGGCTCCTTTATATTTCCAATACATGAACTATATAACATTCAAGAGTAAGACAAATATAGCATCATTGAAGTGCTACTCACTTTAGCCTTCACTAAACAAGTCAGACCAATCCACTATTCTACTACCATCTGTATGGCCCATATATCATGACATCTCCCTCCCTTTTTCCCCCTCTCCACCCCCCTCTCTCAACATCTCTCTTCCCTTTATCTGTGGGAGTATATTGGCCTCACCATTCAAAAGTGACCGATCTTTATCCATTTATTAGTGGGGTGGGATTGTTTCAAATTTAATTATTTAGGATTTAAAATATACTGCATATGAGATTAGGGTTCAAGTCATCTTTGAACTTATAGTTTAATGTTCAAATTACATATTAACCCTATTCATTTCAATACAATTTATTCCAACAATATTTCATGTCTCTAAACCAAATCATAGTGAAAATATGCTTTATTAGATCCAAATATCTAACATATCCAAATAATTATTTATCAAGTCATCATTAATATTTGAAAATTTCAAGATTCCTATCGCATTAAATATATATATCATCCGTAGAGAGTCATATTATTCATAAATCAATAACATTACAACTCATTTTATTATGCACACACAATACATGATCTATGCCTAGAATATCCATAAACAAAACATTAGTGATCAGTATCAACACCCTAAAAAGTATAATTAATTTTAGGTTAAATAATAAATTCACCCTTACACTATAGATCTAGAAGCGTTTCATGTTTAGTGTAATATTCCTTTTCAACTTTTGAAATGATGCAATATTGCCTCTATAGTTAACAAATGTTAACTTTAACTGTTAATTAACTAAAAATTTAATAACTTTTTTTAATTTTTTTTGTCATTGTCTGTAATTTTAATTTTGGTCCTTTTCTTTAATTTTTTAGTTCTTTTTTATAATTTTTAAAATTTTTTAATAAATTAACAGTCAAAGTTAACTTTTGTCAATGGTAACAGCGACATTCTACCATTTTTAAAAGTTAAAAGGGAATATTGTATCAAAAATGAATATAAGGTCTCCAACACTCTTGAACCTAGTTTGAGTGTGAAATTGTCTCTTAATCCATTAATTTATCATAAAAAATTACATGCATTTTGCAACACAGATGGTTATGGCTCTGGCAGCTGCAGGAGATGGAGCAGCGACGTTCATATCAGAGTTAGGGAAGAATGGTAACTCTCATGCAAGATGGGACAAAATCTGTGACAAATTTGAAGCTTATTGCAACCGCGGAGGCGCCGCCCTTGCCACCTCCTTCGTGGGCATCATTCTCCTCCTCCTTCTCACCGGGAAGTCCATCATCAAACTGCTCAACCCAAATCGCATCAACAATATTGTTCCATGATTATTACTAAAAATTAAGACATTATATTGTTATGTGCCTTTTATGTTGAGCTTGTTTAATGTGTGATTGGCAATGCTTGATCCCTGTAATTAGTTATTACACATGAAGCACAAAATAAATGCGTGTGTACATTGCTATGGCTCATTTATTTATGTTTATTTTATTTAAAAAATTACTTATTTTTTGACAAAAAATATATTTTGTGAATTTTATGATATTTGTTTAAATATTTTAAAATAATAAGAGTTTGAAAATTTTTTATTATTATTTTGATAAGATACTCTAAGTAGCTTTTGAAAACAATTGGTAGATGAAAGAGAATATTTTAAAAAAGTGGTTGCATTCAAAAACATTATAAAATTTAAAAATAATTAATTGATAATTATTTTTTATCATTATAAGTAAATATAAAAGTAATATTTCCTTTTAAGTCATCATTAGACCTTGTGTAATTGACCCTAATTTACGTAGCTATTCCTTTCTTCCTCCTCCTCCTCCTACTCATCCTCCCTTTTTTATAATTTTTTTTAAAATTTAAAGGAATGAATAATTTGGTTGATAATTTTTTTATTTAATAATTACATTTTTAAGGTAAATCAATCATTAGATGAGTTCATATTTAAAATATTTAAATTGCATAAACCATTTTTTGAACTTTGGGGATATTATATATAAGTAACTATTGACATTTATAACTTTGAGAACGAAGCCTTCTTAAAATTTTTGGTTTGGCTGGACAGTTCTTTATCATTTGTTGTATTTTAAAATTTTCTTGAAGTATGCTAGCTAGTGTCAATCACTAGTGTAAAAATAAATGCTTTTTACACTAAATAAAAAAATCAGTGTAAAAAAGTGACGGATAACATCTTTGTAAATAAGTTTCATGATTAATGAACTTTCTATTCCATAAGCTTTTGGCAATTTTGTAAACAACTATTGTGATTTGTTGACATTTTTACATTGGTTCTTTAAGCAACCAATGTAACAGACCAAATATTTATTTATTTATTATTTAAGTAACATGGAGATGAAATTCCTTGTTAGTTAGAATTAATTAATTAATTAATTGAGTAAAGACAAATTACTCGAACAAGATTTAAAGATACAATTTTCTGAAAATGATAAAAATTATAAAGTTATATGAAATTAAATAAAAAACATTTAAAATAATGTTTCAATTTAACATATTTTTTAAAAATTAAAAATTTTAAATTGAAGAAAAATGTATTTGTTCAGCAGTCTTTTAGATATCTTTTTAGAAAAAAATTAAAGTAATTAAAATATAACTACATAAAATTTTATATATATATATATATATATATAGGAAACACAACTAACAGACCGCATGGGCTAAGCCCATCATGGATTAGGTTATTAATTGATAAACGTATAAGTGGCATTGGTGCATGTGTGTGGATGGTGAGAGTTCATTTTTCTCGTCGAAGTGGCACTCAGTGAGACCATGAAAGAGAGGCATCCGTTCATGTTCTGACGGCCTTGACCGTTAAGTAATAGAGCGAGACAGATCGAGATTGATAGCGAGGGCTGTATGTGGGAGTTTCATCTGAGCGCTGTTGGATTCCAAAAAAAAAAAAAATTTTGATTGTTTTTTAAGCTTCTAAAAATTAGAATAATGTTTGAGTTAGTGGCATTGAGCATGTTCTGACATGTTTAGTTTTATCGTGAAAGGAGGTAATGATGGTTTATTCTTTCATCTATTGGAAAGCTGTTGATTTTTATCATTATATATCAACGTATGAATTGTACTGGGAATGGTTGTGTCCATTGAGGGCTTGTAACATGCTTGTGTATTTTCTTGAAATATATATATATATATATAATATTTTGATTTTTTTCAAGCATGCTACTATTTTGAATTGAAATTTGATTACAAATGGTTGTATGTGATTACTTGAATCATTTCAAGCATGTGTGTGTTTTGAATACTTGTAGGTGTGATGCATTTATAAGGAATATAAGGATGGATATTGTAATTTACAGTGAATATGATAGGAGATTGTGATTTAATTAGTGTCACATGGTGCACCACCGCTTGATGCATAGTTGATGAACCTTTGTCAAGACCCATTTCCTTGGTTTGAGATTGTAGAACATTAGCATCTCCTTTTAAAGAGGGGAGTTTAATTCTAAGGGTAATGCACCTTTAGCAAAGTGTATCCTCAATCTAAACTCCAGTCAACGATATAAGGTGGATAGGACTTGCTACAAGGATGGGTTAGGGCTTGCATTACTTGTTTGATTGTTTAAAATAAATAAACTTTATTATTTTTTGTGAAAACTACATTCCAATGGTGGTGAAATTAGTTTGCAAAACCAAATTGCGAAAATACTTATGTGGGTTGTGAAATGAGTTTGTACTAGTTGTTAGTGTAGGTTAGGATATCCATTTATTACTAAGATGTCAGATTTCATATGTTATCTCTTACAATTTTCATATAGCGGTCTTGGTAGAGTATAAGGGAAGGCATTAGAGAGTTGAGCGAAAGCTCAATTATCTTATATTACACATGTTCAATTTACTCTGTTTCTTAGAATGGCTTAAGATTACGTATTTAATTTATTATTTTATTCGTTTTGGAATATTTTAATAAATATGGTATTTTGAGCCTTCTAAAATTATTTTAAAAGAGTTTTATGGACTTATGGGATAAGTCAAATTGCTTTTATTAAAGCGTTTTTCTATCTATTTGATTTAGCTGTTTTATTGAGATTTCTTTATTTATAAACTTGGCGAGCTTTGTTTAAACTAAGGTATTTCTTATTTGGCAAATTGAAGGTCTTGCAACTGATGTTAAGAAAATTTCTATACCAATTAATTTAATAACTTGTTTTGGCCTAAACTGCTTGACCAAATGAGATTTGTAACATTCTAAATTTCTAAACTTATTTCTCACAAATTAATAAGTTATTAAACCAATTGAATAATATTGCACATTTATCATGGTATAAAAATGACTATCATGGTAATTAAAGAATAAAATTCCTCTTTCAAAAGTCTACCATGGTGAAAAAGAATTCACCATATAAATAAATTATGTTGTAATAATCTACCATGGTAGAAAGAATTTAACATAATATATAAACTTTATTATGATAATTGAAATGATATTAATATCGAATATAACTATTAGAATTCCATTTTTAAAACCATTGTTTAAAAACTAATATTTATTTCAAAACCACAACTAACATGGAAGCATGTTATCCCAGGTGGCATAATCTCAAACATGTACCAACAAAACTTATGACATATTAATGTGACCCAACTATACATCCCAAATGATATACAATAAATTCTGTTAAATCATAATAATTACAAACAATAATCTACTTGATGATACCCAAAAATGGGGTTCAAACCATATTCACAATAGTTCAACACTTGACCTCATCTAAAAATTGGTCTAGGATGTACACTTATCCATGACATAATCACCTTGGTCAACATACATTAATACATCTTTACTGACTACTCAATAATTTCAAGCAAATTTGGCTATATCATTAATATTTCAAAAAGCTGTTAGGACCATAAGGGACAAACATAATCCTCATGATCAAGCATACTAGTCAAATCTAAGGCCAAAAGGAAGCAACATAATCCTCTTGAAAAATAAACACGCAATTTGATCATCAATAGACTCTATATGCTCATCAAAATAACAGTTATCCTAGGTAGCAAGATATACATTGCATATTCAAATTAAAGAAGCTATACTAATAGATGGTGTCTCATACACCAAATTACACCTTTGGTGCTCCTTCAGTTACACTTGCTCCTATAAAAAATATTAACTATAGGGAATGGGACATGAACATCCTAGTAGTCAATGCTAAATGTTATAATGTATGCAAAGCAATTAATCATGTGATTACTAAGTAGGTATACAAAATCCCTACTGAGAAAGTTCAATATGACCTAATTGGTCATGTACTATAAATTTGGATAAAACCATATTTATAGTTCAATCCAGACAAATTATATCTCCAGACAAAATTATTCCATTCATATCAACATATATTTACTTGCAGATTTAATAACCTGCTTGGCAATTAATTTTCCAGACGACAAATATACATCTTTGAAATGTAATGTTTTTTAAACAATATATCATTTCATCAAATTACGCATAATCAATCACAGAGTACCCACTGCAACAAGTTAATAGTGGTTATCTTTGCTCCAAGCAACCAAAGTCCTCTAAACAAGTGATTCCTCATTACTCTCTTTGTCAATACTATCTAATAAATTATTTCATAATACTAAATATTAATTTTAAATTGAAATCATTAAAATAACTATAATTTAAAAGGTTAAAAATTTTAGGCCTAACCCACAATTAGTACTAAATAAAGGTTAGTACTCATTTTAACAATTCCATAATTTTTTATAAAATTCTCTTACACTTATAAACTCTAATAAATGCTCCAATTGCTCCTAATATTAATATTTCATCATCACATATTCAAAACATTCATCCAAAAATCAAAAATTGTTCTCAAGCATTAAATCATTGTTCTAACACCTTATGTTCAAATAAAAAACTAGGCACTTGAAAACATTCCAATAATTTGACTTAATCCTTAGATTTAACCTCAAAGGCTTAGGGTTTTACCCAAAATTCTCAAACCAAATTTTAACATCAAATAAATGTTCCATAGCCATTACTACACTCCCAAGAACCTCAATAAACATAATAAATCATCATGGGTTTAGATTATCTATCCTATAGGAAAATCTTAATATGAAAATCATCCTAAATTACAAAGACAACTAGGTAGAATGGTAGATTAGAGGATTAAGAACTCACTCCAAGTGGTTGCACAACCTGAAAACAACATTAGGTTGCCAAAAAATCACGCCCTAGTAAAGCTTCAATTGAGCTCCTCTCTGATCTTCTCTCCTTTCTCGCATTTCTGTTCAAAAACGCAACAAGGGATGCCTTATAAGAATCACATCTGCGTGCATGTAATCAAACGCCTAAACATATGGTTAACCCTGAATAACTTCAAGTAAAAATTTGTTCCCTAATTTAAACCTCAAACAATATAAATCTCTAAATTTTAAATCCTCCATAATCGCCTTTTAGACAATTTATTTATCATCTAAAAATTAAGATATTACAACATTAGGCTTGAATATCAACTAATGCACGAGAGTCTAACACAATAAATGAAGTGGACACTTTAAATAGAAAGCCTTTCAGAGTGTTTTTGAAAATAGGCATTTTCATATATATATAATAGTATTTTTAGGTAGAAATACTAGGTTAGGCCTACAAGAGGTTTTTAACCCCCAAAATGCTCACAAATGGGACCCTTAGTTATAGGAGCCTTTTTTTCCTAGAAATGCTCCCTTAGGTTTATTTTTTAAAAATATTTAATTCATTTTGTTTTATCCATTCTCTACATGAATTGTACATCATGACCAACATTCCAGACATATTCGGCAACAACAAACAACAAGACAATCCATAATTAAAAAAAATCCCTTTTAGTAAAATGAGAATTACGTATGCATCCCACAAGGAAGCTCTCTCTTCTTCTTGATCACCCTTCCTCTATGAAGGAAGATGATCAACTAAATAGAAGCTTAAAAAAGATTAAAAATGAAGTTGCTAATGAAGGGGGAAACATTTTGAATGGGCATTGGCCTTCACTTGGTAAAAAGAAGAATGAGGCTTTTTCTAGAAAGCTAACCTTTGGAAAGAAGCTAAAAGGAGTGGCTGGGGATGAGGAGTCAAATGATGATGTTGAAGATGTTGTAGATGATATCTCGGATGATGATGATTTGAAGAAAAAGGGTTGCAATATTACCCTTATTACCTCAGCACTTAACCAAAGCTATTATAATAATTAGGGAATAGCCTAACAATTATCAAACCATAGTTAAAACATTCAACTGCAATTATAAAAGAACACACTATAGTAAAAATGAAAAGACTTAAACAAAGGTCTACTATGGTTAAATTATTTTAAATAAATCAATTATAAGTGTTATCACATATTACTATGGTAGAATAAATTGTAGCATAGTAGAATAGTTTAAAACCAAATAAATTAAACTCCAATGAAAACCTGATTAATTAAAATCCAATTCAATGCATAATTGTGATAAAGATGAGATCCTAATTTTTTTATAAATTATATACACTTGAATAAAGTAAAAACAAGTTTATGAGAGTTATAAATCATATGAAAGTATGAGATACATAAATTTAAAAACACTTGAAAATAGGGTTTAAAAATGTCAAGACTTCTCAATAGAAGCAATCTACTGCGACCAACTCCTTTCTATGCCAGTCGCTATGGCGTATTGCACAAAAGTGATGACATCAATTTGTTGTCAAATATAGAGGGGCCAAATTTTCAATGTGCCCCAAAACTCCATCTGACATCTAATTAAAGTGACCTTAGTATCCACAAAAATTTTATTCAGTGAACTAGCTAATGACAGTAGTTTCGTTTTCAAGTAGATTATATTTAAGAAATTTAGGACAACTTGTGCAACATACCATAGCAATTCAATATAACATATATCTCAATTTTGACCTCAACCCTAACATTAAAAGTAAGGGGGAGGTTTTAATATAATATCTCAAAATAATCATCTAATATCATCAGTATAACCACAAACATATTCAGTGTGCCTAAGCTTCTGGATGCTTCCCCTTTGCTCAGTTAGGCTTACATAAAATGTGAAAGAAATGGGTGAGCACTAATGTCTCAGTAACCTAAGATTTAACCATGCATGCACAAATTACAACCACACAATTATACAATTAATATACAAGTGAGTTCATAAAAAAATCATTCAGTTATGACATAAGAATTTTACAGGATATAACTCATAACATGTTAATATGTAATACTAATAATCCCCTTTGTTACTCCATCTATCCTTATTTTTCTAAATAGATCTATAGTCTTAAATACGTCTGGCCCACATGTTAGATTAATCAAGCTTCTTTGGTGCTTGAGATATACCCGATTAAAGGTACAGAGCTTAAGCCCAAACTATGGCTCCCCTCCTTGAAAAACCCAACCAAGAGGTATCATTGTCTCACATTCTCCCTTTATCAACTCGACCAGGTAAGTATTGAGGAATGGGGCTTAAAGAAAAACTAACTACTATGCGTGAAGTGGAGGTAAACCACGCAGTCACTAAATCATATATGCATCAACATCATCATCTCCTCATCAAGCCATTGCCCAATGTATACTGCACATATACAACATTTATATCACATACAAGCATGCTTGAAAAGAAAAAAAAATATCTCATTCGATCAATTCAACTTAGAAGCGTGCTTGAAAGAAATAAATACTCCTAAATAATATACAATTTCGATAAAAAAAATTATTAATATGCTTTCACAAGTATGCTTGATAGGATTCAAGTAATATATGAATTTTTTATAATTAAATTTATGATTATACATATTTATTATCAAACACAGAGCTTGCACACATATGGAAAAATCTTGAGTTACCTTTTCTCCTTGAGCTAACAAGCAGCCACATAGCAAAACCAAGCAAAAAGAGCTCCCAGTGGGAGTTTGGAAAGAACTCTACATAGTGAGCAAATGCGATAGAGAAGATGTTGGGATAAAAATAGTGGTGTAGGGTTTTCAACTAGGTTATATTTTAGACTCATGAATTTATAAACTTAAACTAACTTTCTTTTTATTAATTGTTATTATTTTTATAATATCTTTAAAGATAATTATAGAATGATCTAATATCTTTTCAAGCTTAATAATATTATCTGACTTTTAGTACTATATATATAAGTTACTTTCAAACATTTATTAAATTTAATTACTTTAGTTATTATTTTTTTCTCTACACACTCACATTACTATCTTACTATTTTAAGGCCAATATGTAATCTTATGCCCTTTTTAAGGTGTCTATTGACAATCTAAGGTCCAATAAAATTTAGGATATTATACCTAAATCACTTTAATCGGATGTCGGATGAACAATAAGGTGCATCAGAAGTTCACCCTAAGAGTTGTCATGTGATAACTCTATGCTGTCAAATTTCATGCAATACACTACGACATATGGCACTTATGCTGCGGCGCATGGCACAAAGGCAATAAGTTGTGGCACGTCTATAATGAGCCATAACACACCTCCATTTCTGTTGTACTATTTTTTATTTTTTATTTTTTACAAATGCCTTGATTTCTTTAAGATCTTAAGCTTTCGCATACTTTTTACTAATTTTTGAATTAATGATAATATATTAAATTGTTTTAAATTGAAAAAATTTTGGATCCAGCTCTTGTATTCTTACAAACTTGGTAATCCTTTTTTAGGGTTAAATCCTTGATTACCTTTATTTTGAGATCAGGGGTAGATTAGTAAGGGTAACCTTACTTGTCTTCTTAGAGTTTTTACACTAGAAATTTGCGTCACCATGTGCAAAAGGTTTAAAAGGAAGCAACAAGGAAATGAGTAGAGAAAAGGACAAGAGATATATTTGTGAATCATATGAGACAAGATCACATTTTGGTGCTAACTATGGGAGAGGAAGATAAGGACATTAATGGATTTGAAGACAAAAATGAGGCCATACTAGAGGACTTCTTACATCTGAAGCATGTGATCTCTTTATCCTTCTTACCATCCTTCTTTAAGAACTTCTTGTTAAACTTCTTCTTTTCAAAGAATTTGTCAAATTTCTTTCCAAACATGGCAAGGTCATCATCAAAATCATCATTGTCACTTTTATCTGATTATGATTCTTCTTTTGCTGTGGAGCCTTTAATGTTAAGGTTTTCTTCTTCTTTTTAGCATGCTCCTTCAACATGTTCAACTTGCATTCATGTTACTTCAAACAAGGCAGCAATTGTGATTATTGGAGCTCTTCTAGTTTCTTTAATGGAAGTTATCTTTAGCTACCATTAAAATAGTAAGGATCTTATCAATTTTCTTACTTGTTATCTTTAAGGATAAGTTTTTCCCTAAGAAGCCAACTCATTCATAAGGTGGGTGTACCTTACTTACATCTTTGTAATTATTTCACCACCCTCCATCATGAAGACTTCATACTCTTTATGAGTGTACTTAGTTTGTTCCCCTTGCACACTTTCAAGTACTTTTGCTGGCTAAGTGTACTTGCAATGATCAATTTAGCTTTTCAATTTAGCATCACTTTCTTCTCTACTTTTTCTAAAATCTCTTCTCTATTTTTTAGAACTCGCACTCTATCTTTATCTTTCATGGGAATGTATGGATTATTTTTTTACAATACATCACAAATCTAAATTAGGTGCCTCAAAAAACAATCTCACCTTGCTTTCTTGAAATGTATAATTTTCACCATTAAATCTTGGAGGCTTGTTAATCTTAACATCTTTAGGTAGAACACTGTCACCAAAACTAATCATTTGGATCCCCTTTGTAACATCTCAAATTTTAATCCTTAAATTTCTAAGGAATTTATTGAGTTTAATTATGGTAGTTTAGTGATTTGATGTGATGTATGACTAAAGGGTCTAGTAATTGTATTCAGTTGTGTTTTCAGCCTTAATTATGGGTTTGAAGTGAAGATGGGTTACCTGAACATTGAAAGAAGGAGAAAAATGTGAAGGATTATTTCTGTGCCACATACTGCTGTGTGTGGCACGTCTGCTATGATGCATAGATGACAACTGAAGGAAGAGGACCCCTTTGTGCCATGTGACACGGCGTGTTCTACATGTGCTGCGATGCATGGCTAGATCTTTTGATAAGAAACTTACGAATAGACTAAAAATCAAAAAAATAAAAAGGGAGATAATGAAGAGCAAGTAACAAAGCTCTGCTAGGGTTCACATTTGAAAGGTATTTTGAGAATTTTGGAGTTATTAATCACTTGAGGTAAGTTCTCCAAGTTTGAGGTATTTAAATTTAAGGATATTGAGCTTACACATTTTGGTAGTTATGAGTTTGTTAATGGTAGAAAATGCCATTCATTATGGTAGGTAAACTTGGTTGGGAATCCATTAATGATAATAAGGAAGTTTAATAAAATTATTGGGAGCTAAAGAGAGTTAATACCTAATATGTAACATCCCGAAATTTTAAGACTTGGATTTATAAAAATCAAATAAAATATCTATAATTAAATTAAAATTTAGAATAATTTAATAGAGGTCCAGAGTTTAAATTTTACTAAGCAAAAGTTTAGTTTTATTTGATTTTTAACTATGGAAAAAATTACTAAAGTTGACCCGGGCTTTTGTGTAATAATAAAAAATGTTGGGCCATTTCTTGTAATTTTTTCCAAACTTTTAGATCAGCAACTTAAAGACCAAAACTAACGCAGAAACGCAAAGAAAGGAAAGGAAAGAAAACGCATGAGAGGGAGAGAGCAAGAAGAGAAGAGAAAGGGAGGGAGTTAGGCTTGGATTTAGGAGTCTTTGCGACCGTTGCGAGCTCAGCTACATAGTAGCTAAACTCCCTACTTCAATCCTCTTTCCTTTCTCTTGATTTTCTTCAATTTATGGAAGAGAAAATTTTTAGATTTTGATCCCAAAGGCTTTATTCTTGTAAGTTTTTGTATTTTTGGATCCTAAGGAGGATGTTTTGAGTTTTTATATAGTGATCTAATATTTTGAGTGGATAATTGAATGAAAAAAGGTTGTTTTGGGCACAAATTAAACCCTGAGAGATTGGGTTTTGCTCCTCAATAGTTTAAGCCTATTGATTTTAGTTATAATTTTGCTATTTGAGCCCAATAAGATTTAAATTAAGGTTTGGTTTTCATTATAAGGGCTAATGGTGAAAGATGGTGACACTAAGTGTAGGTTTTTAATTAATTAAAAATTATATAAATTAGAAATTAGCCTAATGATGGCTAATAAATGGTTTTGGTGGTTAAATGATACTTTGTGAATGGT
Source organism: Prosopis cineraria (assembly GCF_029017545.1). NCBI lineage: Eukaryota > Viridiplantae > Streptophyta > Magnoliopsida > Fabales > Fabaceae > Prosopis > Prosopis cineraria. Next base: position 1,212,314 of record NW_026555334.1, read on the forward strand.
TGGTTTAATATATGGACTATTAGGGTGGATTATGACTCATTGATCCAAGTTGTGTGGTATGAGTTATAGTCTTCATTAATGCTATTTGTCATAATAAGTGATGTGGATCACTTATATATTGTAGGAAATTGTTGGTAGAACTTATTGAGAAGTAAGGAACAAGCCGAGCCCTATTTTGTACAAGGGGAGCCCTTTTGGTACCAAAGGGTTGGGGTAACAGGAGAATTTATATTTCTTATTATTTTATTTTAGCTATTTTTGAATAAATATTACTAGCTATTATGCATTACATGTTTTAAAAGATTAAATGTGCTTTATAAGGGGTTATGGGTACTACTTTGATTATAGTGCAAATATGTTTTCTAATTGTTTAATAATAATGTTTTTATGGAAACAAAATTTATTTACATGTATTGTAATCATAAGGAATAGAAGTTGTACTTAAGGAAGTGTAACTAAGTAATGTACCTTAGATAGGCTAAGGAACCGTTAAAGGGAGATTTATAAATGTTATATTACCTTAGAGTGTTGAATGGTCAATACTCAGGAAAGGTAGACAAGAGTAAAAGGCATGATCTCAGTGGGAGTTCACCAATGAGAAGATGTGGATTTTTGATATTTTATGGCACACTGTCAGTACTTAGTGTTGTCTTACGTATTGTGGGCTCAATGCACTAAAATGGTTAGTGTATTGAGTGTTCGACACCTCTCAGTGGGGGAGAAAATCCGACATATGAAGTGTGAGATTGAGTTCCTAGACCAAGGTAGCCCTCATATAGAGAATAAGTTGGGCTAGCTCTAGGAGAGAGTTAGCTTCGATTGCTTAGGATTCATGTCGAAGGGAAATAAAAGGTTCAGTGGATTAGATCATGCCTTAGATTTTGTTTTGTGCTTGTGGAGGTACAAGTAGGTATAAAGTTTACCTGCGAGTTAAAAAGGGCCAGGGGCATTCTATTAGTCATGAAAGGCCATACCAGCCTATGTCATGCATTCATACATTTTAAATGGCTAAATTATATACTATGTTGAATTTATTATTCGCTTATTTGATTATGGCTTGCTTTGTAATAATCAATATAGATTTCTTTGTTACTGAGACTGTGGTTGTCTCACCCCTTTCTTTTCAATATTCTAGGTCCAGGCGAAGGATCCAGTGGTGGACGGGGAAAGGAGCAAAGCTAGGGGTTTGCTTGTGATTTGTAAAGAACTGCAACCCCTTTCTTTTGAGCAAATATATTGTAATGTATTTAGGATTAGGGTGCCAGTAGAATATGATTGTGTGTGTATGTGTGTGAATATGTGTGGATTGTATGCTTGTGTATGAATTTTTGTCTGTTTGTAGACTTGTGGCTAGGAAACTTGGTTATGGTGTGTGGTTTTGATGGATTTACTTAGTAGACCAAGTTTCTATTACAAGCAGATATTTATTTTGATATATATATATATATATATATCTGTGTGTGTGTGTGTGATTCTATAAGCAAATGCAAAGTGGTTGCATTGCAAATGGTGTGTTATGGGCAAGCATACAACTTGGATAGAGAGAGTGGGTGCGTGGGCCCTACAAGGAGCTATGAGCCAAGTGAAAATGTTTAGTATATTTATTTATATAAATACATAATATTTGGATTGATTTGTGATCACTCTTGTATGATTTGTGCATTTTGGGGGTTTAGGGTCCATTTTGAGAAATGGCACCCGGGTGGTCAAATTTTGATGTATGGGGGTTTTCCATCATTTGAATGTTCTATCAGGTGTTTTTAGTCTTATTTGATGTGTCCAAAGTATTCCCACAGGTTTGTGACCATTAGGATGAGATTTGGACAATTTTGAAAATGGTTTTTTACCAAAAAGCTGCACTTTTGCATCCGGGTATCCAAATCTTAATTCGACTGTTGGATTTCTTTAAAATTTAGGTCACAAGTAAAACCTTTTATAAGCTTCGTGTGGGATTTGGAATCATGTCGATCGAATATCGGATGGAGAAACGGCCTACTCCGGAATTTGGTCTGGAAGTGCTGTCATGATAGCTACAGTAGTGATATTGTAACCTGCACAAAATTCAATCCATCCGTTGGATCTTTTCAAAATTTGGTATGCTAATATTATTCTTTAAAAGTGACATGTGGGCTTTGGAATCACTTCGATCGGAGGTCGGATGATGAAATGGTGCACTCCAAAAGTTGGTCCGAAAGTGTTGTCATGACTGCTTTTTAGCTGTCATGGGTAGCTGTCATGACAGCAAAAGTGACCAAATTTATAACATGTCTAATTTTTAATCTAACCGTTAGATCTTTTTGAAATTTGGTACACTTATAGTACCCTTTGAATGTAATATGTGAGTTTTAAAATTTCTTCGATCGAAGATCGGAAGATAGAATAGTGCCTCCCTGAAATTGACTCGGGAGGGCTGTCATGACAGCAATTTAATGCTATCATGACAGCATATTTTTACCCTTCTTTCGTCTAACTTGCTTCCGTGCGCTATAGGTAAAACTTATAAATTTTTTTTAAAAAGGATTTAAATGTTTACTTTGCAATTGTGTATTTGTTTAGTGATTTAAATGGTTTGTTTCCTAAGTTGGTTTTAGGATTAATTCTTAACCATACTTAGCTTATTTGAATTGTGTGATTTTTGGATAACACTCGGCGCAAGTGTTACACAATAGGCAGGCCTAAATGTGAGAAGTAAAGGCATTAGGTATTTTAGAAGTGGAAATGAGAGAGTGAAAATGTGTTCTTGATAATGTTGATGAGTTTAGAATCTATTAATTATAGGTTAATTGTTTAAGCACCATATTTGGCTTGCAAAACAAGTTGGAAGCTAATTATTGAGTGATAAACCTTTAAACTCTCAAAGGTTTGAGGTAACCAAGGAAACCTTACTTTACGTAGTTGTCTTTTAATTGAATTTATTATGAAAATGGGTTTATTTGCATGTATAATTGAAGTTTGTAAATGTGGAATACATGCTATAACCCCCATGTTAGTATACTAACTTTGATCTGACCAAAATGTAGAGTTGAACTCAAAATGATAATTAAACTTTGATATGTAATTAAAATGAGAAATGTGATGCTATGATTGTATGGATGCCATAAAATGTGAATAATATGTTATTGCTAAACAAGGATTAGAAATGTGTTTGGTGATTGAGAAGTTAACTTGAGAAAGTTTATAAAAATGAGATTGATGCTCATTTGGGTAACATACCATCATAAGCCCAACGTGTTCATATTGAAATAATGAAACTATAAAATGAGTTAGCATCATAAATAGCATGATCAGTTAGCAGGAGTTCGTCTAGGAAGAGGAGTAGCTAAAATCTATATGGTATTTTCAGTTGCCTTTCGGTACACGAGAGTATAGCCTTGTCCCATAGTTGTTAAGGGATTATTTCATAGTTCGTCGAAAGATTAGAACCTAACCATCTCCACCAGTTTATCAAAGAGGTTAGCTTAGTGTTTATGAAACCCTAGGGATTTAAGAATAGGGGAAACCATGGCTTGATGTAATGTCGGCTTTGACATTATTAGGACAACACACACACGCTGTTGTGATAACCTAAATTAATTAAAATCCCAAGTTAAGGTTATCACAACCCAAGAGTTTAAAAGTAATTAGCTTAAAACATTGAAATCCTAAAAAAACTCTTTATCAAAAGTTGTTTTAGCTCAAACTATAGTTTAAAATGAGTTAAACCAAGTAATAGAAGCATGAAAACCATTTAGCATCTAAAAACAAGCTAATATAGTTCAGAAATTTTCTAGAAATTAGCCTGTCTATTGTGGTACAGGCCATACCTACCATTATGGATGGCACAAATGGATGGGTCCCTTAGTGAGTACTGTACCATGATGCATGCCTACTGTCACGACAACAAATTGTTGTCATGATAACACTCCAAACTTTTGAAGCGCGTCATTTACAAATCATGAGTTCCCCCTATCATGATTATGCTCACATATCTTATATATAACGCTTATACAAATTAAATTCTCATTTATTCCATATAAAACTTTCACCATTTTCATCTTTTCCAAATTATTTTACATGTATAAAATCACATTTCACAATATGCAAGGTTATCAAATTTCAAGTAACATATTAACATATCTACTCACAAACAATTAAGAAATATAATTAAATAGTATAAATTATTTTATTACCTCAACCCTTTGTTACAAAGGGTTACCATGGTTCAACATTAGCTCCATAGGTTCCCACTCATATAATAACACTTGAACAACCTTAATCTATATAATTAAGTAACAATTATCAATTATCACTCTGAATAAACCCTGAATTCACTAGGTTTCAAGTACCTGTAACTCTCAAACTCCTTATCTAACAATATCAACCATTTTAAAATACTTTAACAATTCTATTAAGTATCCAAACACACCAAAATTATCAACTTACTATTCATATTATCCAAAAACCTTCAATTTCTATCATAGGGTTTGTTCAAACCCTAACTAAAAGTTTTAAATCACTACAAAAGTCATAAACTTAGGGTTAGAGGCTTAACTTAACTCTCCAAGATATTAACTAAGTCAATGGGTTCATCCATTACCTAAGAATAACCAAATCAAACCTTCAACCCTAGCTAAAAGTATTAGAAATTCGCATAAAGAGAGAGGGAGAGGTGTCGGGAGCTTGCCTAGTGACAAATCTTGTCCCAAATGCATTCAAAATAGTCTAAAGATCGTGCCTTAGCAATTACCAGTCATCTCCCATAGCCTCCTCGTGATTTCACTTATTCCACTTTTAATTTCAAGTATGTTTTTGCGAATTGATAAGCATTAATTTTGCACGTATATTGCAGTGTATTGACATGACCATTGCAGCGCATGACACAAAGAACCCAACTATAATTTAAACTTTCTCCATGCTATGGCCCATTCAAACTTTAACCTAGCCTTCTTCTAAGGTTGTCTAAGGATCTAAAAACTATATTAGTCTCTTATAAATATCATTAATCAAAAATTCACTTGAAATCACCATTATACCCCTATAAAAACTTAAAATTTCTAGGTTGAAGACTTATGATGCTATAAGAATGGGTCTGTCATCTTTAATTGAGTCATATCTTATAATTGGTGAGCTTAGGTAGTCCAATCACATGAATGGAGCCCTATTTGATATTATAACCCACAGTTTTAGTCGAAAGATATATGAAGGATATAAGGTGGTTTGATCATGCTTATGTAATCATTTGACGTGTCACATAGTTGTTTACGTTTGTGATAAGTCATGATAATAATTTGGATCATTGTCACATGTTTTCTTGTCTTATGGCAATGTATCCTATGACTTGAGATGGTATGCATGAAAATGAAATTGATTATAAAATTATAACTTGCATCTCATGTATTTATATGATTTTGAGTATTTAACTCATTTTATGTGTTTAAAGCAATTGATATACAATTGCATAGGGTAGTTGTACTTTGGTTATTGAGTGGCTAGATTCACTCCTCTTTTTCCATATTTTATAAGCTCTAGCTCTGGTGCAGAATGAGAAAAGAAGCTAGAGGCTTAGGAGTCAGAGTATTCATATTGTAATTGCCTCCTTAATTCATTTATTTTGTGTAATAGTTTAAATATTGTCAATTAGAATGCATTTTATTCACACTTGCACTATATAGTTGTTTGTGATGTTTGGAATGTATTTTAGGCCCGAGATGTTGTTTATGATAAATTGTAAATTTTGATAGGCCAAAATACTAGTGTAAGTATAGTAAGGTTGTTTTAAACATGATATGAATGATTTTTGCTGAAAAGCAATGCTAAAACCTGCCCTTTCTATTTTTGGTATTAAAGGGCTTAAGAGCTAAAAATGTAATATAGTAGTATATATGTACATGTGGTGTGGTACTGTTACTCTTAGGTCTAATTAATATGGTCTGGGTGTCAGAAATGACTTTTGACACTTGTATAGGGTTTTGGACACCTTTTATTGTGAAAGTTGTGAAAATGTGTTTGGTTATCTAATTTCCTAGTGTGACTTGATTTAAAAGTAAAACTCGTGCTGTTAGTTAAGTTATAAAAAGAGCTATGCGTAGACACCTAGATCATCTCATTCCTCTAGATTTGCTGTTAAATGATAGCAAAAATGCTATCACGTGCAACACACTTCTCCCTTACTAAACCACAATTAACTTCAAAACTAAGGTAATCAAGGGATCAACCTTCAAAAGATTATCAATTTTGTAAAATTATAAAAGTAGAACTCTTAAATCATTTATTGTGGGGTCCCAAAACTCATCATTTAAAATATTTATCAAACCTTTATTAGGCTCAAATCAAAGTTTTAAAATAATATGAAAACTTAAAAATCAATTTGGACCCAAAACATGGAGATTTAAAACGTAAAAATGTGTTTTATGTAGAAAATGTAGCATACATTGTGGCTAAGTGTACATGTGCCGCGACTCACCCTTCTTTGTGCTAGATGCTGCGGTGCATTGTATGAATTTGACAGCAACAGCTGCTATCATTTGACAGCAGTGGGAGAGAACTTCAAACACGTCTTACATCTTCATCCAATGTCCGATTGAGGTGATTTCGGTGTCTACATTGAGCTTTCTCCTAGCTCTAGCTAATGGCATTATTTCACACTCAAATTCATTTTTTTATGAAAAGTTAGACACCCAAATCCATTTTTGCCACTTTTAACATAAACACACAATTTTAGTGTCCCAACTCTACCACAAGTGTCAGAAACATACAACGACTCCCTGATCACACTCAATGGACTCTAGCGGACTCATGCAATGCACTATACACAACAAAAAACACATATATTCCAAATTCACTACTCAACCCCAATTTCTACATAAATATAAAGGGGAGGAAATTCATGCACAAATCCATCATTTTCATTTCAAATCATTCAAAATACACATATTCCTACTTAAACAAGCATGTTGACTCTATTCACGGGTTTATAGCTAAAATTCACAAACTCATGACATAAAATACACAAGTTGTATGCTACCATAATGCAAGTAGTACAAAATATCATATGAAATCTAGTTGGATATTATATCAACATTTATACACAAACAACAAGAGGAGGCAGACAAAAGGATTACTCTACAAATCCTAAGCCTATGTTTTTCTTGACTTAGATCTGATGAGTTAAGCCCTACAAATATTAAGAATGAGGGGTGAGTACAACTATTTAGTAACCAAGTTTCACCTAATCTATACAGTTATATATCAATTGTAAATAGATGCAAATGGGCAAATTTAACCAAAAATAGCACAAATGGTATGAATGGCCACGGCTCACAACACTAACAACCATGTCGCTAGGCCTTAGCATATATTAGGATCACAATAATAACAACCATATAGCCCTAACACATGACAGACAACAATACTAACAACTATGTGACCGAATTTATATGCATGATCAAATGCCAAACTTATACCCTTCTATTACTTTCGACATAAAATTGATGGCTATTTATCAGCTACGTCCTTCACAGACTAACCCAGCCTTCCACTTGTGAGGAGCTAATATGCCAGTGTTAACTCACTAAATTTTGTAATCTAATTTTCTCTAATATTAACAACCATGGGGTGTTATACCCCTAATCTAGCCTCCTCATGAATTAGTGAAAACTAGTTAGATTCGAGTCCCTCATAAAATAAATAGGGCAGTCTTGAATCAAACATGAAACACGAGCTACCTATCGAATCTAATGGTTGGTGCTAAGGCAAGTTCCCAATTTTGACGATAACTGCTAATACCACATGGATTTAACCATCTACTCCTCTCCCTAGGCGAACTCCTGTCAATGATCATACTATGCATAACTTGACACTTTATGCCATTTTAACACAATTATGCATATCTTGACACTAAATTTTATTTCAACACAACTTATGCACATATTCTCACTCACTTGATTATTGTACACTACACATCACAATAGCACATTATTCTTAAATCTTCATCATTATTCACTTGTATATGAGCACATATAGCATTTTCACATTATCACATCATCAAGCATGCCAAATTTACATCAAGGGTTTAAAATATATATCATTTCTCAAATCAATCCATTTTTAATAAATAACTAATTAATATTCAACTATATAATTTAGGTTTCCTCCAATTACCTCAAACCTTTAAGACATCAAAGGTTTACCTCTCTCAATATCAACTTCCAAAGCTTCACACAAGCTTAAATGGTGCCAAAATTAGACCACACTATAGTCACAACATAAGAATATCATTATTATCCCATTTTTAAGATTTACCAATACTAAATTGCATATTCTCTATTCTATCCATCCCATAAATTCACTACCCATACATACCCAACGAGTTCATTAGGTTCAATTAATGTATATTATCATTAATAGATCTTTAAACCACCATTAATTATCCACTAATATTGCCAACAACAATATTTATTACAATTTTTGCATATTAATTGCTCTACCTAACAAACTATTGATAAAATCATCAATGTAATGTTTATCTACCACAAACAACTCTTATTAAATCTATTTTAACTAATGGGTTTGAACCTAAAACTCTTATGGACTAAAAATTAACTTTCTAACTCAAACCTAACTCAAACCTTTATAAGTGTGAGAGTGAAGGGAAGATGAGATCATAAATTTCTTATCTTGTGTGCTTAGGAGCTTTAAACTATCATCAATATGATCTAGTAACATGCCCTAGCAGAGCCTCAAATGTGCCTTTCATTTTCTTCTTCCTCCTTTTTTGATTTTACACGTAGAGACAAACTGATTTAATTAGGATTTTGGTCGTGTGCAGTGGTGTAGGCAAGCCTCCGCTGCTGCTCATGATACAAAGAGGCCTATTGCATTTAAATCTACCTCTATACGCTATGACATATGGCATAGAGGGCTTTTACTTACTTTTTCTTCCTCTTTCCTTATCTAAGTGACCCGCCATTGATCCAGACCAACTTCTACGGTGGAATCACAATTAATTACACTAATGAGGCCCCTCTGGCCACACACCTAATTGATTCACTAATTATGCTTATTAAGTTAATTAACTATGATTAAATTTCTCGGATGTTACACAACACACCATGATACATGGCACAGGGAGTCAAGAGCCATAGCGGACTACCCTATTTTCAAATCTTGACATTTTTCAAGTATTTTTGAATCATTTTACTCATTTGAGATATCCCGTACTTCCATAACATTATTTTACCTTGCTTAATAGTTTAACAAATGATTTTGACTGATTATAACCTATGAAAACTTGGGATTTCAATATTTAAAATTACAAACTTGGTAATCTCTTTATGAGTTAATCCTTTAATTACCTTGGAAGTAAATTGTTAGCAGTGTTTAGTATATGGAGATTTTACACCTTTAGATTGTTAAGTCTAATTCAAGAGATCAAGCTCAGATATCAAATGTTAGAAAAGCTGGCACTCAAGAGGGGGTGCATTGAGTGTTTTCAAATTTTTCAAAACCATTTTCCTAATGAAATGGTAAAATGATTTTCAATAAAATGAGTAGAAGAAGAGAATTTAATGCAAATGAGGCTTAAGAGAGAAAAGCAAGACATAAGAAGTTATAATGGTTTAGCCCAACCACTTAATCTATGTCCTTTGTTTAATATCACGTTTGAGAATTTTCACCAAATTCACAAGCCTAATCAATTGCTTGCAACCTTAATATAAAATCAAGACTCACAATCTTGAACTTTCACAAATCCCTTACAAAAAACTTTGTAAGATAAAATTTCATCATAGGACAACCTTTCCTTAAGTTCACTCACTAAATAATTGAGTAAAATAAGCTTTAAAACTCTTACACAAAGTTAATGACCTTGTAGCCTAATAGTATATAAGTTCCCTTATAAGTGGGAGGTTGCAAATTTAATCTCACTTCTAACCTCAAGTAGTTAGTTCATGCCCTTCTAATTTTTTAAGGTTACTCATTGCAATAATTTTACTTAAAGCTAAGTATTATATTAACTAAATTTTATCACATGCTAAACCTAAAAATGTAGAATCTGAAGACTTGAAAAAGGGAAAAAATGAAAACTTCAAGGCACACATAAATATGTACAAGAATTCAAGCACTTTAAAATTTTTAATTCAATAAAGAGAAGAAAAAAATGAGACCATACTCAAAAGAATTTATCCACAAAGAAAGGAGGAAGAAAACCCCTTTGAGACATGTAAACCAAGTAGAAAAGAGAAGAAACAACCCATGCCATGGAGACCCATAAGTAATGCTACCTGTGGCCATTTAGAGGAACAGAGAAGAGGAGAGTAATGGAGAAGGAGAGGACCCATAGCATGTGGAGAGGAGAGGAGAGCAATGGTGACTCCCTCAGGAAAAATTGAGACCCATGACGTGCACAATAAGAAGACCAAACAATGAGAGGAGAAGGAAAGAGGAAAAGAAGAAATTGATGCAAGGAAAGAGGGAGGAGTGACCATAATCGGGCCTCTTGTGTTTAAATAACTATGTTGGATGCTCAGAAAATTTGATCTAATTAAGAGTCTCTGCGTCAGTCAACACAAAGACCAACATGGAAACTCTTAATGTTTTTTTAAAAAAATTATTTGGTTTTCCATGTCAATTATTATAAAATCAACATGAAAATCATATTCTATGTCAACTTTAATCATAAGTGACATGGAAAATCTTTCAGTTAATTATGATATGATCACTGCCTTTTGTCTACATCGAGCTTTAAGGAAATCGATGTAAAAAGGTTACGTGAATTCCCCCTTTTTAGCAGTGACTTCCCTTCAAATTATGGTTTTTCATTTATTTTCACAACTACCGATGCCTAATAAATATAGGTTGAATGAGATGGGTCAAAGTAAACGACTACGTAATTGAATTTTTTAAATGAGAATATAAAAGGAAGTAACAAATTAATGTATTTCTTATTTTGTTCACTCTTATAAAAAGAGTAAGCAATGATAAAATGCAATAAAAAATTAAATTTTTCTACAAATTAACCAATTATTGGGATTTTCAAGAAAAAATGATCATAAAATCTCTTTGAATTATGTAAATGATATCTTGATCCTTTAAAATATCGTAATTTTTTTGAAGTTCATAGAAACTTTTTCTGTTATTAAAGAATTAATATAAATAATCAAATTGCCCTTATTTTAATATTTCAAATGCAAACTTGTAAATTGCTGTTGTATTCTTGTGATTTTAAGAAGAAAAGTTGTGAATATTAAAATAAAATTTATAAATAGTATTTGAAATTTGTAGCATTTGAAAAATATTAGGATTTTAAATGTGAACTTGCAAACTGCTATTGAATTCTTGTGATTTTAAGAAGAAAAGTTATGAATTTTCGAACAAAATGAATGTTAATTGATATTTGAATTAAGGAAAATTTGATCATTTATATTAATTTCTTGATGACATAAAAGTCCCTAAAAAATTTAAAAGAATTATGACATCTCGAGAGACTAAAATGCCATTGACATAATTTAAAAAAATTTTATTGTTATTTTCCCAATTTCCAGTGGTGTTTGGTTTTTTTGTTTTTTTGCTCATTGTGATGCTTTTTGTTGTGACAGTGCTTGTTAGATGTACATTTAGGCATTGGGTTCATTGTTTGTCGGGTACCCATTTTTCATTTTTCTTTTGTTGGAAAAAAAGTCTTAGAGACCATTTTCTCCACCTAAATTTTATTTAGGAACGTTTGACACCTTGTATTAAAGAGTGAGATAATATCTTTCCTAAATAATTTTTCAAGAGCAAAGTCATCTTTTTGTCAGAGACCGTCATTTTCTCTATTATCTATTGATGTGGACTGGTAGTAAAGTCTATGCGCAGTGATAACAAGGTATTCTGACCTATTTTGACTATTTGACATGGGGAAAGGGTTTGGAAGTGGCAATGATAGTGGCAAGAATTAAGCCTGATTTTAGTAGCAAAATAGGTCAAAATGCCTTTATAATCACCATGCATAGGCACAACAACTATTCTATATTAGTAGATAATAAAAAAAATAATGGGTCTTTGATGAAAGGGAAATTTTGCTTTTGAAAAAAGTATATTTAGTGAAATATTTTCCCTCCTTCAGTGCAGGGCCCAGCACTCTTTAAAAAAAGTTTAAAGAGAAAATGGTCTTTCACCTAAAAATAAAAAAGAAAGACTAGCAAAACATAAAATACAAGAAATCATGCCATTGGTGGTATAAACAACAAACAGATCACCACATAAAGGGGCATCCATACAGACAAATGGAAAACTCAAAACGCCATATAATGACACCTCATTTTGTATCTCCTTATTTCACCCAATTATTTAATTCATATTAATTCAATAAATTTATTATTACATTCCTTATATGCCCATAAAATGGTTTTTAATTCCTTACCAGCCTACCCTTTCTTTTTGACTATAAATAAAGCACAATCAACATTTCTCTTCATTTCAGTCCCTCATTCTCTCCCTCTCCTCCCTCCCTCCCTCCCTCCATCCCTCTCTCTAAGACTAAACTCAACTTGCTCACAAATCTCTTTTCCTCCCTCAAACTCATGTTCCAAATCCTCCATTTTTCACATACTTTAACAACTCTAAGTTTCTCTTTACTTTCCTTTTGGTTCAAAGCAAAAGGTAGAGAAGAATTCTACTAAAAAGATGACCATCAAAATCAAGGTATAGTCTCTTTCTTTCACAATTTTATCAGGAATCTTTGATTAATTTTTCCTCAAGATTCTCAATATTGAATCTTGATTCCCATTTTTTGAATGTTTTTTTATCAAATTTAATTTGAGCTCGGTTCTCTATGAAAAAAGTCAAGAGATTTACCGTTTATTATTGTCTTTTAGCGATGTGCATCCATGAAAGTTTATTTTTTAATATTCAGCGCAATGCTTGAGAAACACATCTATAGTCTATTTTTGGCTTCCTGTTTGAACAACATGAAACCCGACGCACAATTTAATAATGATCCGTTACAAATGAAATATTATTGAAATCCGTTACAGATCCTCCATTTTTCACATATCTTAACAACTCTAAGTTTCTCTTCACTTTCCTTCCAGTTCAAAGCAAAACATATAGAGAGTAATTGCTACTAAAGAGATCGACGATCATAACAAAGGTATAGTTTCTCATTTTCACAATTTTACGAAGAATTTTTTATTTTTTTTAGAATTCTTGATCTTGAATGTTGATACCTATTTGCTAAAGGTTTCTTTTTCACCAGATTTTGGTCCAAGTTTTCTTCAAAAAAGATATAAAATTTATTGTTTCTATTGTCTTTTAGATGAAGGTGTCCATAGAACGTGAAGCTTGAAATTTTATAATTTTTTTACCAATAAAATAAAATTTAGAGAAGTTACACTATTCATAAATTAATAAAAATATGGCCTTTCTTTTAATACACAGCGCAATTCTTGAGAAACATATCCACAGCGTTTGATTTCACATTAAAAAAAAAACACAATGTGAAGCTTGTAACCCAATTAAAGAATGATTTGTTATAAATGCTAATATTATATGAATTTTTTATTTTATAAATATATAAATCATATGTTTGACTTACAATATGATTTCTAGTCTAAGTCCACCTCAAGTTTCTAGAAGGAATAAAGATAATAGAAAAGAATTAGTAACCAACATTCTACTTCAAAGATAGGAGCAAGTGGAAAAAGTTTAGGAAAAACTGTAACAAATGGCTTTAAAAATTACCATTGAGTTATAAGAAAAACTCTCTCTCTCTCTCTCTCTTGCCTATAAAAAAGAAAGCAAGACATAATGTAGAGATCCTTCAACAACACTCTAATTAATTAAACACATTGACCAACACCTAGACTTAGTATGGATACTTAGGGCCTATTTGGTTTTTATTTTCAATTTTTTAAAAACTATTTTATAATATAGTTTTTAAAATTATTTTTAAAACAAAAATAAAATGAAAATTTGTTTGGTTATGTAATTTAAAAACTATTTTACAATAAAAAAATAAATTGATGGTGGTGATTATAGACAGTTAATAGTGATAATTAATAATAAAAATTAATTAAAATAACTATAATCTTTAATAATTAAATGTAGTATATTTTAAAGACAAGAAAATGAAATGAAAACAACTTAAATTTTTTTTTATTTTTTTAATTTTAAAAATAAAAAATAAAAATAGCTTTGAAAGTAATTAAATGAAAAATGCTTATTCAAACAAATTTTTAAGTTTTTTTATTTTTTTTAAAAATATTTTTAAAAATAAAAAAAACACGTCCTTAATTTCTAAATTTAGATGTAGCTTTTTTAATATTAGCACGCCTCTATGAGAGGGCAAATAGCCACCTACACTCAATAGAGCAACAGCACCAAATAGAATAGCAGTATAGCTGCTTTGGCATTTTCCTTTTGTTTTTTGTATTACAAGTTCTATAACTTACCTCAAAATAATAATAGTATAATGTTTGCTCTGGTTCTATGGTTCTTGTATTTTGCTTCATCTCATTTTCTTTATTATTAAGCACTTGTACTAGGGAAATTGTAGCAAATGACCTCAAGGACTCACCTTTTGATTTTGAACTTCCATGAATTGCACCATTTGAGGACAAGTGTAATATCACCTACTACTTACCCTTATATTTAACCATAATTACTATATTCTACCATGGTAATTAGACGATAATCAATCTCAATTACTTTATCATGAAAAAAGAACTCAAGTGTAATTGAAAATAACTAACCATGATAGAAAAGAAAAAAAAAACTTAGTTTAAAAGTTTATTATAGTTAATAAAATTTAACTTATAAAATTAAAATTCACTAATTGACCCTTACTATGGTAAAAAAAATTCTATCATATTATACTAGCTTTAAACCAATATAATGACCTTTACCATAGTATGAAAGAGATAAACCAATCATTTAGAAATTATTATGGTAGAAAATTTTGCAAGTAAAACTTTTAAGAGTCATACCTAGTAAAATTTGGGACCCTAAGTTTAGAAACACATTTTTAAGTCAATTAAAAAAATACTAAATTGCAAAAGCATTTGGAAGCATGTGTTACCAATAGGATTTGAAAACACTTCAAAATATATTAAAAAAAGGTCATTTTTGACAAAATTGGGTCATTCGTTATGGCTAACAGCCCTTCCGCAATGGGTAATGACATAAAAGTCATGCGCCGCAACTAAGCCTCACATGAGCTATGGCCTACCTTCACTGTATTATGTGCTGTGGTGAAGATGTCATTCGCCGCAACACACTGCATAAATCACTTGATAATAAAATGTCTTCACCTTAGATTTGGGGGCCAACTTCTAGAGTGCCTCAAATTCTTGTCTGATGTCCATTTAAGGTGATTTAAGTATCAACAAAAGGCTTATTTAGTGAACTAGTTAATGGCACTAGTTTTGTTCTCAAATAAGATCATATCACAAGGTTGGATACTCGGAACCAAAAATAATAACTTTCACACTTTTCTTATCATAGGGTATCCAAACTTCCAACTAAGTACTAAAAGCCAACAACTACTCCTAAACCACACTTAATAGACACAAAACAATTTGTACAATGCACTACAACTTAGAAAATTCACAATATATAACAATTTGACTTGTAACCCTAAGTTTTTTAGAATAATCAAGGGGGAGGTATTTCATGCCATTTCACAAAATCATTTCAAACAATAACTTTTAAATCCCAGTCATTGACCATATCAACATTTTTACCAATATTTTAACCCAAGATAATAGCACATAATCATACCACAACAGCAGCCCTAAAATACAAACAACCTAAAAAAACAAATCAATGGTGCAAATGTATCAAAATACTCTTCATAGTTGGCAATATCATTCAAATTGCATTTAAAAATTTAAAATAACAATAAAGGCATTACAATAGAACTATTAATCATATGTCTTAAATCCTTCTCCTAAGCCTTTACCAGAGTTAGTGCTTGTAATATGTTAAAAGAGAGACGAGCACAATCATTCAATAACTAAGGTATATTATATCATATACATGCAAGTTAAATCAATTATAGGCATGTGAAGTAGGTAATTATAAACCATTTTATTAATAAATAATCATATGTATGACCAATAACCTTCCTTATCTCCTCTTGATCCCTTAATTGAATTAGTGAGCTATTATATCTGTTGGATAGGAATGTGTAGTAGAAGATTAAAATTTTTAAAGTCCCTATCCTGATATAGACCGAACAAACTCGTTTAAGTCAAGGTAGATACAAGAGTTACTTTTTAATTCTTCGAACTTGGTATGCATTCTTTTCAAGAGTTTGGATCTCAAGAGCTGACAACAAAGATCTGCTCCCTCTATCAGTATCCACACGAACAGCTTTCTAACTCAAATAGCGTGCTAGTGCTCCTAGCATCCGTTCTTCTTTAAATGTTAGTTTTCTTTTTATACAGTGTTTCGTAACTCTTAAGATGTTTTTATCATTAAAACTTTTCTAACTCTCTCTTCCTTCATAAAGGACATCCCTATCTATATATAGTATGTGGATAAGAGTTTTCGTCTTCTACTTAAAAAGTCCACAAAAATATAATTAAAATTTATCTCATAAATTTAATACATGATATCATATCTAATTCAAATTTATCTTGTAAATTCAAATTATAAAACTGACACGATATTCTCTGATAGCACGTTAGTTATTAAATTTAATCCATCATATAAAATTAAATTTAAAACTAACATAATATAATATAATATAATATAATATATATATCTCACACACACACACACATTATATATATATATGAATATATATATACATATATATTTTGAAAAAATATATATTATATTATATTATATACATTTAATTTTATATATCATATACATATATCACTCACACACATATGAATATATATATATATATATATATTTCAAATATATATATAGTTATATTTTAAATTTTATATTTCATATAAATATATATAAATTTATAAATATTTATCAAATAAATATTCAAATATATATATATATATATATATTAATTCACCTTATATTACATTCATTGAATCTAGAGATATTTCAAATTTCATGAACTTGGATATTATAACTCAAGTTGGGTTGTTCTTGTGTGCGACCTTGTAGGCCCATATAAAATTGACAGTAGGCTAATTATGCTATTAGCCCACAAGTAACAAGTGGCCTCTAGTAAGACATTGCAACTACCCAATTCACATGGGGATCGATGATCCGATGTAACCTATCATGCAACCGTATCACATCCCTTTTGTCACGTAATATTTCGGTCAAGTATGAGACATGGAATTGTCATTCTCCTTTACTTGACTGTTACTTTCTCGATCTCTAAGTGGACTAATAGTAGCAATGGAAAAACTCTTTCTATTATAGTATGGTCATATATTTTCTCAGTCTTACTCATTAAGGGCCTAGTAATATCTCTCACTTAATGTGAGGGATAAATTCTATCTTGACCACTAATATTCCTCTGCATGAATATGACTAAACTCAATCATAGCCTTTATGATCACCCGGTCAAAGGTGACTTTTGACTAGGTCAAAGTTCAGTGGTCATCATGTAAGAATCTATGATGATCTTAGATTAAAGGGCTTAGTGATATAGTTACATATGAGATAAGCTTATGACTTATACCATGCAGCTTTCTCATTCGGTCCAGCACCTTGTACTCTTTCAAATGCCTATGACTTTGATTTGTATCTCTATAATTAATCAAAGTTATATTAGTCTTGTTTCATCTATGATCCCTCATAGATGATCGACTAAGAATATTTAGGACAATTACTATAGTTTGTCCAAGGATATAGTTATCATATTGAACATGCAATTGTTATGATAATAAAAGAGAAATTCATTAAATAACAATGTGCATAGTACAATAATTGGCCTTGGGGCACAATTTTCAACAATATCAAGCAAGGCTACATTCGTATTAACTTAAGTTCACCAATTGCAAGGGGTAGCTCGGCTAAAGGTGCTTATGCTCACTTACAGACCATGGATTCCACCATGACATCTAATTCATGCTAATATTAAAGGTTATGAGATCTAGGTAACCTACCCCACATTCACTCTAGGGTGACATTAAGAAATACCCAATCCAGACTAAAACATTGAGGCCAGCTATGATATTAGTAGTAATCATGTAGATTTATATCACAAATCTCCCACCCATAATAAGATCACACCTCAATAATCAATGCTAAAAATTGCAATACGATCTCAATATCGCATTTCAATTTCACAATGCTCAAATATTCATCATCATCATCAAACTTTTCTCATTTGGACAAATAGCCACACCTGCATAATATTTTCAAAGACATAAAACACATCAATGTTACTATAAAAGTATGTTTTACAAGTTCACAAAACCTATAAATCAACTCAGCAAGTAATAAAGCAAGAAATATATTCCTTCAATTACCTCAAACTAACCAAAGGTTTACCTCTCAACACTTGCTTCCCGATCTCAAATGGTGATCAAAGGAAATTTTCTGCAATCACAACAAGCATCATCAATATTAATACCACATTACTTGTAATGTTCATCTGACATTATTAAATTATCATACTTATCTCACATAATTATAATCAAGGGTCATGCAAACCTCTCCTTTTATAAAATTGATAAAAATTTAAAATATGGAGTCCTAAAATTTTCAAAAACCTTTAGAAATTATCCAAATATATCATTTATTGCACAATGAAAGCTTATGGGTTGCATAAGCATCACTTAATGCAATAACCTAAAGCAAAACAACCTACTTTAAAAAAAGGACCATGAGCCACAACAAAGTAGGTTTGGATAAGTTATCTAATGAGATAGGTTTGGATATATTCCAACGTCTAGTCTCAATTTGGACATTCAAGTGAAAAATGTCACTTTTTTGAAAAATCTAAGCACCCGAAGTATTCAAACTCAGGATTTTGCCTCAATAGACCACTTCAAGCCTTAAACTAAATCTAAAAAGACAATTACACTTGATTAAATATTAATATAATCACAATCACACATATATGCATATTTAGCCATCAAACTACCCTTTTCACATGACAGAGCCTATATTTCACATTTTCATATATAGGTATAAAACTAGTCAATTCTTCACATATTCACCACTATCACACACATAACCACACACATAACCACACACATAGGCTAAGATACACATGTTTACCATATAACTACATTATCACATGCTAATGCATCATATGAAAACTTACAACATTAAACATTTAAAATACAAATTCCTCACACAAAACTCCAATAGTATAGTTGTGGCCATTACTATACTTGTCTTGAATCTTTCCCTTTGCCTTGCTCATAATTAGGACCTGTAAAAATGTAATCACTAGGTGAGATAATAATCTTAATAACAGAATAACTTATAACTACTAATTAATATGCATAACTATAAATAAATAAAGCTTATAAGTAAAAGTACGTTTATACATATATAAATAAACACATATCTTTTCATAAAATCGTTTTCACATTATATTATTTTCACTAGTATGATCATCTATCATTCAAACCTCCATATCACCCCAACTAAAACTATAGGCTCCATTGGGCCAATCATACACTCATTGACTCAAGCATGCCTTCAATGGTAGAATCACCTGACCAAAAATATTCTATCTCACTTACAAACTATGATTTCCCTTATCACACATGATCGGGACGTCGTTACTCCAACACAGCATCGTATAGATGCTCAAGAGCCTAAATCTCAAACACCGTACCCATATGGGTACTCAGGAGAAAATCTCCAACACTGTACCTCACCAGGCACTCAAAAGATAAATTTTCCACCACTGCACCCCGTCGGGTACTGAGGAGAATCTATTTCATATGGTTTTTCACTACTCCTCTCTACAGGTGAACTCTTACTCCTTAATATGATTGTGCTCACATTTCTCATATACAAATCACATGTTCTTATTCGAACCATGTACACACACACATACACATATGCTTTTATAAATTCATTTCTAAAATCATATTCCATGCACAAAACTCCCATTTCACAACATGTACAAAGAGGTAATGTTATATATCTACTCACAAACAATTATACCAATTAATCAAATGGAGTGAATTATTTAGTTACTTTAACTCTTCTGTCACTAGAAAGGTTACTCATAGTATTCTTTAATTGCTCATTGCCACCACACACTTCCTCTAGCTTAAAGCACACACGTAGTATTACAATCTACACAAATTAGCATTATTGATCAATTACTAAATTAACCATAAATACTAATTACCACCAGTAATCATAATTAATAGTTCATTATTGTGTAAACAACTATCTTTGGTCTTAACTACCCCTTTAACCTCTTTTAACACTTCTATAAGCTCCTACACATTTTATACCAATTTCTACCCATTTTTACTCATTAATTTAGGGTCAATTTAAGCCTATCGCTTAAAAGCTTAATTATTAACTCCCCGACTAATCATAAAACCTCAGTTTGATTCTCAAGAATCTTTTTATTACCAAAGGATAAGAAATAAACCCCTTAAAACTTCCTAATTCAATTTTTCTATAACTTAAACTAAGAGAAATTATAGAGAAATTAAGGTAGAATCTGAGTTTAAGATAGTGTGAAATTTACTTAACAAGTGACTAGTCAGAAATGTCTCCCACAACTCTAAAACTTAATGCTCTAGCAAAGAGAGCTCTTCTCCTTCTCTCCTCGTGCTCCTTTTTCTCTTCTCCCTCTTTGACCGATGAGTTAACCACGTACATATCAATCAAATTTTTGTGCCATGTGCTACGATGCATATTGCGTATGTTGTGACATGTGGCATGGTGAGAAAACTCTCACCGCGCTCGCACTTTTTTCTTGAAAACGTTGTTCTTCCACTTGATTATGTTCATTCAACATTCTAAGAAGTCAATACACCAATTTTACCATCCAAAATCCTAATAACTCACTAATTTACTAATTTACCCTTAATTAAATAATTAGTTCTAGAGTTAAGAACTCATGATGTTACATTACTCATTTCCAATTATCTAAACCAAAGCTTAGCCAACCTAAATGTAAATCCCTTGATAATTTCTTACAGATAAGGTGTATTAAATCATCCTCTAATTTCACTTACCTCCCGTTAGAATCGAAATCATCTATTTTATACATAGCGTTTGCTTAAATTTGAGCACCTAGTCACATTATCTCAAATAAATCCTAACCTTAAGTTTATAAACTCAACAACTTTTATTAGTCCCATTTAAACAAATGGGCTTGACCAAAACCCTCACATAGACAAAACCATCATCTTCAAATCTAAAAACCCAACTCAAACACACACAGAAATGGAGAGGAGGGAGTATTAAAGACTTATCAAAGTGAAATCAAGCTCAAATTACTTCCTAGTGCTATGGAAATGAAGCCCCATTAGAGAGAGTGGCACACTCTCCATTTCTTTCCCGTTTCCTTTCTATTTTTGAGCCTAAGCATGATGCTTAAACTTTTAATTTTATGTCATCCACCACGGCAGAGGATGGTACAAAGAGGCTAGGTCCAAATTTGCTCCTCTAATCAGGGCCCAGGCAGCTCAATACACTTTCAAGGTTGATCTAAAAGCTATAAACAAATCTATTAGCCCATTAGATGTCTTTTTCTTAATTTTTTGTCTAGTTTAGAGGGCATAGCATGTGTCTATTAGGTGGGCATTTGGTAAAGCGGAACGGGTGTTTTAATGCTTCCTGACACAATACTTTTAATTTTTTTTAGTATTTTCATCTCCCCATTTAACAGATAATGTTTTTTGTTTTGAAAAATTACTCCTATATCCCACACAACTTGACGTGTGATGAAATTTATTAACGACTTGAAGATAATAAATTGATAACTACATTAGTTGTCAAATGGTTATACGTTTTAAGACCTCAATATACTTTGTAGCATTTAGAATGTTTTGTGGGCCTTGAGCGTAATTTTTTTTTTTACAGTTTTCTTAAATTATTTAGTTTTATAATTTTTCTTTGGCAAAACTTTTCCTATCGACACACATTCCCTCTCAAAACGCCCACGTCATATCATATATATTTACAAAAACAATATTATATTCACATTTATTATTCTGTTTTCTTTGCCTGAATATTCACATTTATTATTCACATCTCAGAAATGAACATACTTTTTTTTTAGCAATTACATTTTTCATAATTTCCGATCCATGCATCACGCTATAAAGACTTTATTATATATATTAATTATTTCTTGATGTTGATATTTATTTACTATTAAATTTTTATAAAATAATTTGGATATGGAAATAATGTTCAAATAGACAATATCGGTATAATAAATTACCAATTTATGTTATCATGTATAACTGTAATTGTTTCTAATAATACAGATTTTGAAAACATAAATGATACCAAAGACCTAGTTGCCTGACGGTAGCTAAGCCACCCTCAAATGAGAGAGGTGGCAAGTTAGAATTTAGGTTGGATGTGTGAGTGGGGAATCTTTCCTGTGGAAGAATGTAGTGTGTGAGTAAAGTATGTGAATAAAGAATATTAAAAAATATAAAATATTTTGAGTTTTTTAAGATATAATATTTTTTTAAAGTACCCATATTGAATAGATTACTTTATATTTTTTTAAGTGAAACACTTTATTAAATAAAAGTAAATATAAAAAGATATGATTAGTTTAAATATAAAATAACTACTTTATTGAGGGCGAAATTCAATTAAAAATACTTTATATTATTTAATAGAAAAAGTAAACTATTGGCAATAACTTTTCTGTCTTCCATAATAATTTTTTTTTATTACTCATAAGCATCCTATTGTTACCATATGGACTTGTATATTCTTTTGATGGAGTTTGGATGAATTGTATAATTTCATACTTTATATCTAGTATGAATATCTATATCTAATTATAGAGAAAATATAATTATTGGTTCATATACTTTTAGTATATTTTAGTGTTAATTTCTATATTTTCTTTCCATTGCTCTAAATTCCTTAAATTTCTTGTGAGTCTTTATCATCATTGATAAAGTTAAATATAATGATATGCACATAACTTTATTAATTTTGTTGTCGTGTTGTGTTTGCCAATCCTAGTTATTGTGTCTTCTTCTTTATGAAGTTTCATCTATTGCATATTTAAAATTTTGGTTTAATGTTTGGCTTATATTTTTGCCTTCTACTCATTTTTAATAGGGAGAATCATATGCAAAAATCATCCAAAAAATTATTTACAGACAAGAACTAATACGAAGTGAATTATTATGTAAATGAAAATATTTTATTTTTTAAATTGGACTTGTTATTATTCATTGTTTGTAAATGATTTGTTTGAGTAGTCCTTGAACATAATTCTCCCTTTTTAATATAACTTATTATAATTTTAACAAATTAGGGCAAGAAATAATAGAGTTTATATACAGGTTGTCAAGTTTTAACTCATTGTAATCATATTTTAAAATATAAGGACTACCATTGCAAATAAATAAAACTTAAGGGACTTTGAGAAATGAAAAAAAGAAATTAAAGAAATTAATAATAAAATATGTTAAAAGTATGTGGACTAATAATTATATATTTTTTTCAATAATTATTATCTATTTATTATTACGAAATTGGATATTTATGCCATATTAATTTAATAATTAATAATTAATGACATATCTTGTTCTCTGTTTTTTTTTTTTTGGGGTCACATGATATATCTTGTTTCCGACTTATAGTCATCACATACAATTTTTTAGCCACTAATTCATTGTGGATAATGTACTATTTATTAAAAAATGTTTATATATCTTTCAAATATTTTTTACTTATATTTTGTTGGTGAGTATTAAAAAAATTGAAAAAGAAGTATTAATGATCATCATGTGTATATATATATATATATATATATATCAACATTTCGTTTTTAATCACATAAATTAAGTTTTTGTTTCCCGAACAAAAATGTTTCAAACTGAACATCAAATCAAGTTGAATCCTTCTTTCGAAAAAATATTTTTTTTTTTCCCGAAAATCTTGAAAGGTGATATATATGTGTGTATAACATATTTTTTTATAATAATGACTAAAATATAATTTTTTTTGAATATTGCACAAAACTACCCATTTTTATTTTATTTTTCTTAATTTTTTTTCACAAACTTTCCTACCATTAATCTTTGATTATTTTAATTACAGAAATTATTATGTCATATTAAAAGATAAGTTAATAATAACTTTTTAAACATTTTATCCATATTTTTTTCTATCTTTATTAGCTAATAAAAGACTAGAGAGATTAATTTTAAATTTTAAAAGTAATGGAATTTTGTATATTTTATCCTATAATAAATATATTAATTTTTTAATAACTATAAGATTTTTAAATATTTGAAAATGGCTGAAAATCCTTTTTAAATTATTTTTCAAATATGCATACACAACAAACGAATCTTACAAGGTACAGTCCAAAGTAGCCCAATAGGAACAGAGCGTTTGTCTTTCTGTGGACGTTAATACTGCGTGCGTTTCAGCGGGTTCGTGATTACCCTCTCTCTCTCTCTCTCTCTCTCTCTCTCGCCGAATTTCATCTCATTTTTGGGGTTTTATTTATTTATTTATCAAAATTTATTCATGATTATCTTTTGCCTTTCGTTGATTTTTCTCCTATCTTCTATGTCACTGTTCATATAAGGGACAAATACTTAAAAGTTTCTAAAATAGAAAGCAAATAAAATATAATTAAGTGTGCCTCCACGTCTCTTAACGGAGAATCCTAGTCGCTCTAAAATGGTTATTATTATTAATTATGAATTATAATATGATTTATTTGGTTTTGTTTTCGACTGATATCCTTCCCATTATTTCCGACTAATTAATTTTGTTTCACATTCCACCTGTCAATACATTTTAACATTTTTACCAAGTCAAATTCCTGTTTCCGTTTATTATCCTTTTCGCAATTCTTCAAAACTTTTGGGCAAATGATTTCGATGTTCCTGGAAATTTACAGTTTTGGAATTTGTGAGGAATTGAGGGTTCGTTAGATATGAATATAGTCAATTAAATTTGCATTGGGTCTTTACTGTTCTGATATGCATGAGAACTTTCTTGATTAATTCATGCGTACGCAAACTCTCCTGGGTCCATTGAGAACCTGGGAAGCAAACTCTTTCTGAAAAGCTTCTGCTGCATTTGGTATGTTATATTCTCTGCATTTTCTTCCCCTTTGTTGTAAATTTTTACGGGATGGGTTGTTTATATACACTTGAAACCGTTTTCGGTTTTGATTGATTGCAACTCTATTGAGGTGACTCTAAGGTCCCTGTGTTTCTTGGCTTCCTCCTTTTGCAGGAATCATTGTTCAATTAGGTTTTCCCCCTAATTCTGCATTGAATGGAACAGTCGAAATTGGCTGCAGAATCTCCCTACAAGGAGGTTGGATTCTTCTTTCATGTTGAACCCTAACAATATCTTGTGTGTTGTGTTCTTAGAGCACTTTACCCTGTTCTGAATATTTAGTTCCTCTTTTGGAATCTTCTATGCTGTGTTGTTATGGATCATAAAATATTTCAGATCTGATCCCTTTTTATCTTATTTGGAATTTGTTGGTATTTTTGTGCTGTTTTACTTTGTTACTCTTCAAACATTCTGACGGTAACATTCTATTTTGGCTGTTAAAGCCTTTGCTTTATGATAACTAGTAGTTTAGAGTCTGTGCTAAATTCTTCTCTCCAGAATTATGTTTTTGGTTCATTTGTTCATCAATTATACATCCTCAAATTTTGAATTTGAGTGTAAGCTGGCCTTCTAAGCTATGTTCATTCTTGTTTCATGGCCTTTTTCAGGGATAAAACTTTTTACCAGGGTTGTGACCCCTATTTTCTATGTGGCTTTTAAAATATACCTCTACATGGCTTTAGATTGCTAATTCCTTTCATAATCCCTTATTTGTATCCAAGCACATCAATTGGAAAATATGTTGAGATGCTATAGCATACAGGCTGAAACATAAGCATAAATTTAGTGAATATTTGACTTCAATGGAAATTTGTTTTGTGTTGGAATGTAGCAAATTTTTTGGAGCGAAGATTCATTGTCCACCTAGTGGGATAAAACTTGTTATTGTTGTTGAACTTGTTGTGTAAGGGTTTGGCCTTCAAGATTGAAAGCTTTTGATTGGCAAAGGAAGGTTCCTTCCCCATATATTGTAGAGATAACGATAGAATTCGATACTGTTTAGATTATGAGCATTATTCAAGCCTATATTCTGTCTTTGGTGGAACTGTGGAAGTCTGAAATTTGGCTCAATATTTTTAGTTTTTTCTCCCTTGTCTTTTTCTATTGCCTTTACTTTGTTGATGAAGTATAGAATGCTTTTCTGATGCTTGGTGTACCATGACCAGCACTTTGTTTTTTTTCCCCTTGCTCATGTACAAAAAAAAAAAAAAACTGGGAATTAACTTCTTCCACGTTTGTGTTTTTAGACATGTTTTTATCACTGACTTTGATATAAGTCATTACAATCAATATATGTCTTGTTAACCCTAAGTGAGTCTAGCATTAAACAGTATGCTGAACTATTGTTTCCATGTTGCAGATATCAGCCAGATGGGATCCAAATGAAGCATGCTTGCCTGTAATTGATGAAGCACCTGTATTTTATCCGACTGCTGAGGTACTTCTAAAGACTGCTATCTTCAAGTTATTGCTTTGGATGGTTGGAACATTTTATTTCCATTTCCATTTTGTTTTAATTTTTCTACCTCTTATTAGGAGTTTGAGGACACCCTTGGTTACATAGCAAAGATACGCCCTCTGGCTGAACCACATGGCATATGTAGGATAGTCCCTCCACCTTGCTGGATTCCACCCTGTCCTCTGAAGGAGAAAGATATTTGGGAAAATGCTAAATTTCCCACCCGTATTCAGCAGATTGACTTGCTTCAAAATAGAGAGCCAATGAGAAAGAAAAGCAAGGGAAGGAAACGGAAACGAAGAAAGAATTCTAAAATGGCAACCTGTAGGAGACTTGCTAATCCAGATTCAGAAGTTAATGCTGCTTCTGAATCTGAAGAAAAATTTGGATTCCAATCAGGACTTGATTTCACACTAAGAGACTTTCAGCAATATGCTGCTTTTTTTAAAGAATGCTACTTTGGGTTGAAAGATATCAAAGACAATGGACAAATTTGTGATGATAATTATCAGAAAAGGCAGGAGCCCTCTGTGAAGGAAATTGAAGGTGAATATTGGCGAATAATTGAGCAACCAACTGATGAGGTCGAGGTAATAATTATTGCCTATAGGCTACTTTGATTTTCTTTATTGTCAAATAAATGTGTGATCAGTGCTTATTTCATGTCATATTGTAGGTGTATTATGGAGCTGACCTAGAAACTGGGGCACTTGGAAGTGGTTTTCCAAAGGCTGATTCCTTAACTAAGAGTGACTTGGATCAGTATACACTATCTGGCTGGAATCTGAATAATTTCCCTCGGCTTCCAGGTTCTGTATTATGTTTTGAAGGAAGTGATATCTCAGGAGTTCTGGTGCCTTGGCTATATGTTGGGATGTGTTTTTCATCATTTTGCTGGGTAAGTAATGAGAATAACTTTACTCTAACTAACAAAATATAGCCGTCTGCCTGTCGAAGTTGTATTATATGTTTCAAGTAATGTTATCATAAATTGAATAGGAATTCTTAATGCTATGCTTAGCAAGAGAAAAAAGTGGGGAGAAAAGTGGAGGAAAAAGTACATTTTCCTCTACTTGGCTAACGTAAGAAAAAATAGGAGGGAGAGGAAATTGAAGGAAAATAACATGCGGGGCTAACATGTTTTTCCTTCTAACTTTTCTCTCCAAATATAGGGAGATTATTGAGAGAAAACTTTATTTCCAAATTTGCCCATGAATTTTTTCAATTCCTGCCTCCTACCTCCCTCTATTTTCATCCTTATATATAGTCTAAAATTTTTGGATTATTATATATTTAATAATTTTATAATTAAAATTTAAAATTAGATAAAATAATTTGCAATAAATATATTTTTATTCCATTGGTAATATGTAATGAAAATAATATAAATAATATATTAAAATTTTTAGTTTTATTATATCTAAATATTTTCTACAAATAATAAAGTTGTTATTGTCCATGTGAAATTAACAACTTTTCTCTTCTCACTGTTTTCTCATGGTTAGCCAAGCATATGGAGAAAAAATTACATCTCTTCATTTTTCTCTTCTCTCCATCTTCTCTCCTCTTATTTTCTTTTTTCCCTATTTTCTCTTGTTAGCCAGGCACAGCATAAATCTTAACCTTGTTTTAAAAAAACAAAGAAAGATTTAAATTGGATAAACACTTTTAGAAGAATGACAGCTAAGGATATCCTGAGAAGGTTAATACTAAATCAGGACTTTTTAAAGATTTTCAATGCTGAAATGGTGGAGGATGAGTACTGAATTTGGGAACCTAAGTTATGATGAGAGCATGATATGACATTAATTTTCTTGAAGTCCTTAGTTGTAGACAAATCAATCACTACATGGAATGGAGAAGCTTGAAGGACCATTTCTACTGACTGCATAAAAGTTAACTAATGTTAAATGTTTTAGATTCCTCAGTACCTAAATACAATATATAGTGATGCATTTACTTTTGCATTTTTATTTCAAATCTTTAGGCTTTACTGAACTTACACCTGATGTTTATTGAAATAGCACGTTGAGGATCATCACCTTTATTCGCTAAATTATTTGCACTGGGGTGATCCAAAAGTCTGGTATGGAGTACCTGGCAGCCATGCTACAGCTTTGGAGGGTGCGATGAGGAAGCATATGCCTGATTTGTTTGAGGAGCAACCAAATTTACTTAATGAACTGGTATTATGTTGTGAACCTTTCCTCATTGTTTTCAGTTGTGAACCTTTATTCCCTGGTTGTGCACGATTTTCATCAAGAAGATGTGTGGTCTATTTTTTTTTTTTTTTTTTTGGTTGGGGTTCTATGCTGTTCCATTAAGTACTTTTGCATAGAAAAAGCACATAATTGTATTAACATGATTTGGACCACGTTATCAGTATCCCACTTGTTTGATGCAAAATGTGTATTTTACATGTGCTGTTTACGGGAAACCTCAAACTGCTTCGTGCGCGTATAACTGTTGAGTTGATCAGTTTTTGAAATTTGCAAAGCAGTACTACATGTTTAATATCAGTTATATGTTTGGCACACTGAGAGTCCTGTATAAGAGTTCTCTATTGTAAAAAATAGATGTACAGTGGAAGCTGTAGTTATTAGGTTTAGGCATTGAATAATAAATAGATGAAATGATATATCTCTTCAGTTATTCTCCCTCAGAAGTTAAAATGCACTTTAGAATCTTAAGTAAGTGTTGGCTAAGAATTTAATGATTGAAAGGCCCCTCTATAATGGATGGATGAATATCTTACATAATGTATTATGGATTAGCCTATACTTCGAACTTGCTTTGGAGAGCTTGTCCTGTGGAGCCTTGCCAATGATATTTTATCATTACAAGTTTATCGAAGATTATTTATAGCATATTTAAGTTGATTAGAACCTCAACCGCCATATATTGTAGGCTAAATTTCAGTTTTAATGCCAACAGCGACCACAGTAATATATCTTTACAAGTCCCAATTCATTTTTCCGTTCCTGTAACAATGTTAGGTTCTAGTTTTGTTAAGCAGAAAATAACTTCGAACTTTGTGGACTTAGTTGTAGTTATAATTCTTTTGATTTCATTTTTGTGCAGGTCACTCAACTATCACCTTCAATTCTTAAATCTGAAGGAGTGCCTATATTTCGCACTGTCCAGCATTCTGGGGAATTTGTAATTACCTTTCCAAGAGCATACCATGCTGGCTTCAACTGTGGTTTCAACTGTGCAGAAGCAGTGAATGTTGCTCCTGTAGATTGGTTACTGCATGGACAGAATGCTGTTGAACTTTATAGTAAGCAGTGCCGTAAAACATCATTGTCACATGACAAGTTGTTATTAGGATCAGCCCAGGAAGCTATACAGGCCCTTGCCGAGGTCGTTCTTGAAGGAAAGGAAACTCCAAAAAATTTGAAATGGAAAAGTGTCTGTGGGAAAGATAGTGTTCTTACCAACGCAGTTAAGGTAACCATTGTTGCACAGTCTCCCTTCTTTCACGATAGTTTCACCCAAACATTCATTTAGCGACTCATTTTATATTCTGGCTGGCACTTCATAAAATTACTAATTTTAGTTACTGATCTAATGCCCCTTTATCATCTTTTAAATTTTCCAGACAAGGATAAAGATTGAGGAAGAGCAGTTACAGTGCCTTCGAACTCCTATAAAATTGCTGAAAATGGATATCAACTTTGATTTGGATAGGGAAAGAGAATGCTTTGCTTGCTTCTATGATTTGCACCTTTCTGCTGCAGGCTGCCAATGCTCTGTTGATAAATACTCTTGTCTAAAACACTCAAATTCATTTTGCTCATGTGGAGTTGACGAAAGATTTATTCTAATTCGTTATACTATGGAGGAGCTGAAAGAGTTGGTTAAAGCATTAGAAGGAGAGTTAGAACCTATCAAGGTTTGGGCGAACAGGACCTCTGGCGTGGTTTCTGTAGATGCTGGGGACGTTTGTTTAGATAAGCCATATGTGGGCAGAGAAGTGTGCAAAACTAAGATCAATGAAGTGGAAAGTTCATCTTCTTCTGCAAGAATCAAGAAGTCAAAACTAAATGAAGATCCTCATAGTCATGTTTCTTCAGAATTAGTCCAGTCAGATTCTCAAGTGGAAAGTGCACCACAGCACATTGTAGATAGTCATAATGACAATGTTAATGTCAAATGTTTGGTCATGGATGATGGAATTAAGGTTGCATGGAATTGTTGCATGGGTTTAAATCTTAATGTTCTGTCTGATCAAAATGAAAATTATATCCTGCCTATTGCTGATAGCAAATCAAACAAGGGTATTGGTTGTGTTGAAAAAGTCTGTTGCCCAGACTCGCTAAAGGAACAAGATGATGTGGTACTCGAAGGAAATGTATCAGACATGTTTTCTCCATTGAAGAAAGATTACTCATTGTGTTCTAGGGGTGATCGAACTTCTAGTAAATTTGATGGTGGCAAGATGTCTGTGGATGATCTGTCAATGCATCAGAGAATGAGAGTATTACCTAACAGTGCATGTAAAATGGAAGCAATAGACAGTTTCAATAAAAGTACATCTTTGGAAAACCAAAGCTTTCTAATTCGAAAGTTTGCAATATCTGTTGAACCTATAAGCCTCGGCTCCATTGTGCATGGAAAGCTGTGGTGCGGTAAGCACATGATATGTCCAAAAGGTATGCTGCAGACCAGTTATTTTCTGTTCTTGGATCCTTCCATTTGCATATATTTTAATTTAATATTTTGGGATTTGACTTTTCTCTTCTTTTGGTAATCATCTGAAGGATTCAAGAGTCGTGTCAAGTTCTTTAGCATGCTTAATCCATCAAGAATCTGTAGCTATATTTCTGAAGTTCTTGATGGTGGCTTAATCGGACCTCTTTTCAAGGTATCATATCATTCCTTACCTTATTTCAGATTTGAAATAATAAGCAGAAGTGAATGTTTCTTCATATATGTTATTTCTGGCTGATAGCCACAAACGTCTTTGGTTTTCATTGTCATGATATCAATAATTTTAATGATTCAATATAAGCTTATTTTTAAACGTTTCAGCCAACTATGATGTGTCATTACTGGGTTAGTTTATTGTTAGATTAAATAGTTTCCTTTTGGACTTTAGGCCTCATTATGTACCCAAAAAATTTAGTGAAGCAAATAGATGTTTATTTTGATGCATCAAATAATTTCTTTTCTTTCTGTTTTGGGAGAAAGAAGGCATGTAAAGTCGTGTAGGTGTTACACTTGCATGTTTGAGTAGTCTGTTCTTAACTGGAGTTTTTCGGGGAAAATTGTTTATTTATGCAGCTTTAATGACAGAAGTTGCTTCCTTTGCTTTTGCTATGAGTTTCAGCCAATGTTTTCATCGGAGGGGCCAAGGGGGTTTGTTGTCTGACCTGCAGATGAGTTATAAAACTGAGCTAATCTGATGTTGGTTATGACTGTTTCTTACATATGTGTTGTTAAGACAATTGTTCTCACCATCTAATTCATCAAAGGGAAAAATTTATGCAGTGGCATCATTATCTGGTTCTGTATAAAATAGAAATGAAGCTAGTGATTTTTAGAATGGTTAGGAAATCCGCTCTTGTTACCACAAATATCATTGCAATTCATCCTTTCAACTGGCGTACATTTCTTTCTCATGTGTGAATATTGTTCAGGTTAGTATGGAAGAACATCCAAGTCAAGGTTTCACGAACATGTCAGCAGAGAAATGCTGGGAATCAGTTCTGGAGAGAGTAAATCGTGAGATCATCAGGCGCAGAAGCCAAGGGGAACTAAAACTTCCTCCATTGGAGCTTCTGCAAAGCATCCATGGTTTAAAAATGTTTGGGTTCCTTTCTCCATCAATTATCCAGGTAGTAATGAATTGGCATGCTAACGCATTGTATGGCTGATGTATAATACGTCGTAGTATTGTATTGTGGTCAAATTGTACACACCTTAACTGAAAAATGTTGAACTTTGTAAACATGCATATTATGGCCACGTAGCATGCTCAATGTAGAAGTGGACTTAAGTTGTTCAGAACTCAGTACTTAAGTTGTTCAGAACTCAACTTACTGGCAACTGTTGCAATCGATTAGCTTAGATTACCATGGCTAAGTTTCATTCATAGGCAGCTAAATTATTTGGATATATGCTAAATGAGTCCTCTGCTTACATCGACTGATATGATCTCATTCTTACAAATGCTTTCAGGGTATTGAAGCTCTTGATCCCAGTCATCAATGCATAGAGTACTGGAATCACAAGGAATTAATCTCTTCTGTATCTTCCAGCAGTGCAAGTGATGACGTTAAGTTTGTGCATGGCAGTTCAAGTAGCCTGTCAGATGATGTCGACACCAAATTTTTCGGCATTGATTTGACAAAGCAGGATGAAAATGATGATAAACTTGCAGGAGCAAATCGCGACTCGTTTGAAGGGATGAAACTTATACTGGAAGCATTGTTGAAGAAAGCGAGTCCTGATGAGTTAAGCACAATGCAGAAGTTACTGGGGTCTGATGCTGAAAGTTCTCAGTGGAGAGTGGAAATTGCGGCACTGATAGAGGAGATCCAGAAAAGCTTGTAGATATAGAAAAATAATAAGATCTCCATTATTTCTGATTCATGGTAGCCATACTCCATTTAGCCATTGATTAGGTCCATTCTTTGATCAGAGGTACATGAAAGAGAAGGTTGCTGGGTGAGGTTGGGACCAAATTTGGCTAATTTTGCTCACTTGTACCCCACTTAGCAATAACCTGATAATATATGGACTATGTCATTGACCCATTAGGCTATTACAAATGTAGTAGTACTAACTTTTCTCTTGAAATGAAGTTTTCCTTTTCAAAGTCAGGCCTGGTGTTTTTTGGATTTACATCAACATCTTTATGTATTTAATATCATTAATATCTCGGAATTCCTGTATCTGCAAATGAAATGTTATGGCGCTGTTAATTATGATGATTCAACAAGTAGGTGGTGCTGTTAATTAACAATCTTGGATTCTTTTCCTAGTCTTGATTCTTGAACCAACAATAATGCAAAAATCTTAGGTTGCTATATCAGTATCATCATCAAGCTGCACTTAATATGAATTATTTATAAACTAAATGTTATCGTGTTTAGTTTTATATGTTCAAAAATGAGAACGTTAACGATCTCTACGAAGAGCCTATTAAACAGTCAAGAAATTATCTTATCATGTTCAACTCGAATGAAATGAACCTACGAATTGTTGTAAAGTTGTTTCGTTGTTATATTTCAAAAACTACGTTATTTTGGTTCTAAGCCTCGGTTGATTGAGACTAAATGCAATAAATTTGGTATTAATAAGATTTAGTATCTTAAAACATAAATTTTTTTGATATAAATAAGATTTCATCACTAATACTTTTATAATATTACCCATTCCAATTATATTCTTTCTCTAATAATACTAAAAAAAGCTGGTGTAGTTTGAATTTAAATGGGAAAATTTCACTATAAGTTTAGGGTATTAAATTAAAATTAAAATTCTCTAGCACAATTTGTTCTTATCCTTTTTATATGTTGTTCATTGCTCTTTAAACTATTATTCATTACCTTACTTTACTTATTCATTACAACATGTTCACTTTAATTAATTTTAAATATTGTTTTTATGTCAGCACAACTTGTTTGTTTTTCTACGTATGTGGTTCATTATCATTATTGTTGTTTATTATTTTATTTCACTTATTTATCACAACACTTTTACTTTAATTAATTCTAATGTTGATTTCATATTAGTACAAATTATTCATGTTTTTACTATATGTGCTTTGCAATTCATTATTCTTTAAACTGTTGTTTATTGCCTTATTTTACTTATTCATTGAAACACTTTCACTAGAATTAATTTCAAGTATTGTCTTTATATAAGTTTGGCTTGTTTGTGTCTTTGTTGTATGTTATTTATTATTCTTTTCAATTATTGTTCATTGCTTTATTTTACTTATTTGTAACCCTATATTCATCATTCATTTTTTTTCATTAAATTTCTTTTCTCTTTCAGTAGGACAATATTGTCATTTTCTAGATAATTTTAATTTCAATTCAATGCCTAGACCTACAGTAGTAAAGTTTCATAAATTTAGAGGTTTTCTTTTTTATTATTTTTGATCTAGGAGTTTTTATGAAAATCTTTTCAATTTAAACTCTTCTCCTCCTCCAATCCTGTATATTAGCCACCTTCTAGAAATATAATTTAGTTCATTTTATAAGTCATTTGTTGATAGAATTATTTTGTTTTCAATTAAAATTTTTAAATTATTCTTAAAAAGTAAGAGAGTGACAAAAAAAATTATATGACTGACTTATTTTTTATTTTTTACTTAAAAATTATATTTAAAATTATATTATTTTTAATTTTTATATTTTTATTGTATTGATATTAATAAGAATGATAAAAATAATTTATAAATATGATTGAGAGAGTACATGCCAATGGGGAAATAACCGTTCCCGTCCCACAGCGCTTGTGAAAGACATGCTGTGGAATTTTAGGGAGTCGTGCGATGATGTAGTGCCTGCCAAGTGGGGGTTGTTTCTGCTTTGGTTCTGCATCACGTCGTTTCACCTATGGGAGCGCCGAATTGGGTCCTCATTGGTCTCAGACTTTGGTGGCCCAATAATCTTTTTTCAGGCCCAACATGGGGAATATTTAAGGATCTTAAAATGAAGATATTTATGCTAATGAACTTTAAAATTTAAAATTATTATAAAGGATACATTTATGCATGTTGTTAAAATTTCAAGTTGCCCAATCAGATTCTTTAAAACCATATTTTTAAAAAACATTTTTAAATGGGATATAGACATCAAAAAGTGAATAAGAAATTAATCATATATTCTTTCATTTACATTGACCTGTGCCCTTTTTTATTTTTATTTTTTCAAAAAGTTCACATAAATATTTGGATTCTTTGCTATTCAAGAAGTGAATGTGCCTAGTTCATCTTTGGAACTTTAAATCATCAATTTAATTTAATTTTAAATTATCTTAATTTAAAATATATTTAATTCTTTTATTTTTTTTGCCAAACAAACAAATTTTACTAATCACAAAAAAATTGAGAATGGGATTTTTTTTTAAGCTTTTGCATTTTATTTCACTCAAAATATAATAAATTAGTTCTCGATTATTCAAACAAAAATTATTACAATTTACTTATAAAACCAACTTTCATGTAATTCTCAATTGTCATTCACAGAATTCAACTTAAAAAAGAATATTCTTACTTTATATTGTTTTAAAAAGAAAGTTTAAAATTTAAGATTTTTTTCTATGACACGCGCGCTATGATATTTAGGATTCTAGATAGGGGAAAAAATAAAATAAAACGATTTGTTTCATTGCAGACTGCAGAGAGAGAAAATAATCTGTGACGTTCGTTGTTCTGAGGGACGAACTGGCGGGAAGATTTTGTGCAAGAATGAAAACGTTCTCACTCTGCAAATTTCTCATTCACATGGACATTCTCTGCATCTTCATCTCCTTCTTCCTCTCACTCTCTGCAATCGCGCAGCCACCGCCTCCGGCAGTGCCAACGCCGCCGCCGCAGCAGCTCCGCAACATTATCGACGCCCTGATCGGGGCCGGCGACTTTACCAGTTGGGTGACCATCCTCTCTTTGGCCAACCCATTGATGCTCCCGATGAGCGCCACCCTCTTTGTCCCTCAAGACGGCAGCGATCTCATCTCCGATAACCACCCAGCCATGGACCCGCTTCTCTTCCCTTACCATATCGTCCCCCAGCGACTCTCTTTCTCCGATCTTCTCCTCTTCAAGCCCAACACTCGCCTTCCCACTCTCCTCCCCGCCATGTCCATTGTCATCACCAACAATTCTCACTTCAATTTCACTCTCGACAACATTCCGATCACTCACCCAAACCTCTACAGCACTGATTCCATCGCCGTCCATGGAGTGGCTGGTGTTCTTGATTACTCTGTTTTCGGTTACTCCTTCCCTCTCCTGCCACCTCCGACCACGGAAACTACATCAGCTAACCCGATGCCGGAGGTCCTCACACCACCGCCACCATCACTGGAGGGAATCTTGACGCCGCCGTTTATGCCAATCGGAGATCCTTCGGAAGCAGCATGCTCGTGCACCGAAGCACCCATTGTTTTCTTGATTTTTTGTTGGGTTCTGGTGTTCAAGATGCAGAGAATCCCTTTCATTCGTTGATAATTGAGGCTCTGTTTGATCAAGAAGTGAAAGAATTATCGCTCTTAATTTCTGGAATCCCTCAATTTTGAGGTAAGATCTTTCTTGCAATTGATAAGATCCTGATTTGTGATACCACTGTTACATTGCAATTGAAAATAATGAAATTGTCTCTGGACACTGTACTGATTTCTCTCTTGTTTCCCATTTGATGGGGGAAAAAAAATACAAGTACAAAAGCAAAAGTGAGTGAAAAAAAAAAAAAAGATTTCATAAATATCGGCATGAATTATTATTATTTTTATTTTAGATAAATCTTATAATGAAACTGTTTCTGGAATGAATTCTTTCTAGTTTCCGGATTGTGCTAAATTTGACAAAGTTTATAGTTCATTGACTCCGCTTCAATTCTGCTTTATGACCAAAAGAAAATAAATTTGCTAGGTGATGATCAAATCAAATGTGACAAGACCGGAAAACCCAAAAATTATAATTATAAAGTGGATATAAGAGAAAAATCAAGCATTTTTTGTTTGGGTTGTAAAAAACTAGCACTCACATGTCGGTACTGTAAAATCGTGATAACTAGCAATGTATATCAGATTCTAAAATTGTCATGGTGAATGATTGCTGATTTCTAATAGTTACTCATGCAATGTTCAGCGAGTAGAAAAATGTGTTTTTAAAAAGGAAGTGAGGAATATATCATTATCATTTTCTTTCACTTTTTCATAAATCAAACGTCGCCTAATAATTTTAAATGGTTTTACTCTTTAACATGTTTCAGAAACCGTTTGTTCCTTCAAGGAAAAACCTAGTATAATTAGCTTTCAAATTTCCATTTTGAAAAACAGTTTCTTGTTTCTAAAAGCAAATATATATATATATATATATATTTGAATAATTGTTTTATATTTAAATATTTTTAAAATTGTTCTTTTTTTTATTTTTAAAAACAAGAAACGAAAACATCTTATATTTGTTTTTGTTTTTAATTTTTAAAGCACACTATATTTGATCTTGTAAATTACTTTTAGCTATGATCAATTCCATCATCATTAACTACATCTACTGGAGACACTATTATTGGCCTTTTTTCTATTTTAAAATTATTTTTACATTAACATAATCAAAATAATTTTTATTAAGTTTATTTTTGAAAACTAATTTTTAAAAATTGGTTTATAAAAACGGTTTTTAAAAACAAAAAATAGAACAAAACTAAACAAGCCCTGAATTAACGTGTTCTTGGTTATAATGCTTTTGAATATTTTAAATGTTAAATATGTCTATAAATTTCAAGGAGTTTTGTATGAGCATGTGATTTTAGAAAGTAACGAACAATATGAACAAACAAATCATACATATAACAGCAAGAATTTGCAAGTTACCTAGGCAGCACATAGATATATTACAATTTTACAAGCATTTTATTAGCTGTAGTCTCTTTTACCATTTGGAAAGAAACATTAAATGAATACAAACAATTATTCTTTTTCCTGACGGAAAAAAATCAATTACCTGAGATATGGAATTATAAAATAAATATGCTTCTTATGATATTCATTTCTTCTTATTTCTCAAATGAATATGAACTTGGAAAAAAAAAAAAATCTTCTTAACTACTTATGAATCAGTTTCACTTTGTCCTTAAGAATGATCTAACAAAAGAAATAAAGTGGTAAATTGACCGAGTTCTTCAAAAAACAAACTGATTCTTTTGTGCTTCGGCCCATTTAATTTCGGTCAATCATTTAATTTAAATAAGAAAATTATGCATAGCTCTAAGCATATTTATTTTTAAATAAATTTCACAAAATTTAAAAAATACAACTAAATTTGTTAGAATGTGAGTGTAATTTAAAATTGTGATGCAAATACACAAAATACCTTTATTAAAAATACATTATATCAATTAAATAATATATAACTATTTTATTAATAATTTTATAATTACCACTTGTATTTTTTTTAATAATTATAATTTCACATATTAAATAGTTAAAATGATCATGCATTATAAGTTTAATATTAAATGCAGATAATTATCTTATCAATAATTTATAATTATCACTTCAACATTTTATAATTATAACTTGACATATTTAATAAGTTAAACTGGT
Source organism: Prosopis cineraria (assembly GCF_029017545.1). Lineage (NCBI taxonomy): Eukaryota > Viridiplantae > Streptophyta > Magnoliopsida > Fabales > Fabaceae > Prosopis > Prosopis cineraria. Next base: position 1,251,270 of record NW_026555334.1, read on the forward strand.
CATGTGTTATTAACAAAATTCAACACCAACTATGTGCAATTACTTTTGCAATAATTTACAATTGTAACTATCTTGTAGGATTTGAAAATCTAAAGCAGCGCATAAAGATGCTTTGGTTTTGTTTTTTTAAAAGACTGATCTGCCCAATCGCAAAAAGAGCAACCCAAGTAAGATGTTGATCATGTAAGATATTTAAGTAAGAACACTTTTTGGATATATAGCAAACTCAAATCCGATATATTTTGGTTCTTCACAGTTGAACCAATCTTCAAGTTGGTCTCTCGCATTTGAACACTTTTTAATTTTGTCCTCCTGACACTTGTTAACTCTTCTAGATTCTAATAGATTTTGAAACATGACATTTTCAGTGGCGGCAGATGTTTAAAAGGGAAAAAGATATTAAAATCCCCAAAAAATAAACTTATAATAACAAGGTTCCCAGAAAAATTTTCTAAAAAACAATTGCAAATAATAATTAGATAATTATAAATTCTAAAATTTAATTGCAAATAAAATATTTAAATTCTAAATATAACTCTCAATTTATATAATTCAGAATGAAACTTAAATGTCAGCCCAATTCTTAAGGTGGGTTTGATGAGGCTTTTGCCAACCATTTTAAACCTATCAAAAATATCCCCCATTTTGAATGCCAGCCAAGATATGCCATGTCACTGCATCTGTATTCAGTATACAAAGATGCCAGTTTCACTTATACTCTGCTTGAGGAGGAAAGGAAACATTTTAATAAATTTAATTTTTTTTTAAATAAGATTACAAAATTTTAATAGAAAGAAAATACAAGACAACTTGGGCATTTGGCCCTTCTTATGTGCAGCGGAAGTTGCCTTATAAAAATAAGTTGTAAATGCTTAGAGTTACAACTAAATTGTACTTAGCTAAAATTTTTATTTATGCATAATGTTACAGGGTTCAAAATGGTTGTAACTTTCTAAACTCCAATAGACAGCTACATATTTTTCATATCCAAATCTATTAAAACTATGGCATTCTCAAATTCTACAATATTCACAATTTTTCTTTCATTTTGATTCTTAGCCACGGCAGGAAAAGCATTCATGAAACAAAAAAGACGATTTAAGTCAATCCACTTGATTATAAAACGAAATTTCTTTCCTTTCCCACATAAGAGACCAAAAAAATCATGTTTCCTGATAAGGAAAGACAACAATGAATTACCCAAACATGCTAGGGAACCATCTCTTGACACAAGGCACTAGAGAATGACTAAGAAACCAACACGAGTAAAACATGTGGGGAAAAAAACACCTTGTTCTTCCATAGTTCTTTTAAAGATCTTGAACACTCAAACCTGCAAACATAAAGGGGAATACATTTTAGAGTGGAATTCAATATGATATGGCACCCGATGAAATCATGAACATTTGCACAAAAATACTACACTGGTCCCTATTATAAAGCGCCTTCTAAAAAAAAAAAATTCATCCTTAATATAAGACACTTGATGGGATATAAATTGCATTTTTCCAATATTATCCTTATTTAAACTCATTAACTAAGAGAGAATGCAATGTAAATTTAAAAATTTTTCATTTAAATAAAAGTAAGATTGGAAGTTTATTTTATTTTTAGACAAAATTTATAACTTTACCGCCCCTCCTTGATTCTAGTGTGGTAGCTTGAAGTGTCTTATAATAAAGACTAGAGGACGTACATTATAAATCTTAAGTGATGTGTAATTTCAAGTGTTGTGACACATGTTTAGACGCAAGTGGCTTGTTATTTAAAATGCCACGTGTTATATATACAGCACACAAACTGAAGAGACAGAAAGAAAAGAGAAGATAGATGTCCAGAGAGAGAGTGTCTGCGTGCATGCGTGTATAGGTCTATAGGACAGTGTACATGATCCAATTTAAGTGCATCAAATAAAGGACAAGGATCATTCAATTTTACTAACCTGGAGGAAGTGATTGCTTCAACTTATCAGCCTTCTCTGGGTCAAACACGCAAAGTGTGTACAAGTACTTGGAGCATCGGACCTTGAACTTGACAACATCTCGGCTCCTCTTGATTTTCACTGATCTTGCATCTTTCCTTCTGGCAGTCAGAAGGAAATCCTTAATCTCGTGGATTTGCTTAGGCTGCACAATATATATATATATATATATTTTTTGGAAACCAAGAGAAAATGTTAATATGCTGAGAATCAAAGAAACATTGACACACAATGTTGACATAGGTTACATCTCTCTTATTTTCTGTTTTTTTTTTCCCTAAGTTAATTCATGCACTGAGACCGTATTTCCAGCTTTCAACCAAATCATTAAAATTGCCCAGACCAGATCCAACAAAACACATCGACTGCCAAGACCAGATCTTCTAGCAACATCGATTCAATATGCAAATTAAAAATCACAGCGCATTATCAAGTGTCAGCATTGACATATACAAATAGGACCTAAACTAGTAATCTGAACGTCCAATAGTGTTGAACTAGGACATATCTCCCTTATTTTCTGTTTTTTTTTTCCCTTAAGTTCATTCATACTGAGACCAAATTTCCATCTTTCAACCAAATCATTAAAATTGCCCAGACCAGATCCTACAAACACATCAATTGCCAAGACCAGATCTTCTACCAACATCGATATACAAATTGAAAATCACAGTGCATTATCAAGTGTCAGCAGAAATATACAAAAGGACCTAAACTAGTAATCTGAATGTCCAATGGTAAAGAATCTTTAGCAGCAATAAGGGGTAACTGAAAGGATACCAATAAAGTTTAGAAACTATAAGTAATTAGTAGCAGAAACTTATAGCACAACTGACTTCTTTCTAATTCAATTCCTTCAACTAGGCATACATAACCAACAACAAAGAATCTAAGGAGTAAATAGATGTTGAAAGTGTTTGAGAAACTATAACTATTTAACAGGGGCTGATAGAATAACTGACTTCTTCCTAATTCAATTCCTACAACAACAACAACAACAACAACAACAACAACAACAACAACAAGCCTTTATCCCACTAGGTGGGGTCGGCTACATGGATTGCAAGACGCCATTGTGCTCTATCATTTATTAAGCTTTTAGAAATATTATTAATTAAGAGATCACGTTCAACAACTTCCAAGAGTGTTCTCTTAGGCCTTCCTCTACCTCTCTTAATCAGACTCAAAGTTATATATTCCACTCTTCTCACTGGTGCCTCCCTTGATCTTCTTTGTACATGCCCAAACTATCTCAACCGATTTTCAGAGAAGGCCTAAAAAATGAATATGACACAATGTTTTTACGGTTGTCCACAATGGACCAACTCTAAATCTCAACTACGTACACGCCATTTATCTAAAAATTAATTCTTTTATGGTTATCTATTCATTCTACAACAAGGCCAAAGAAAAAAAAAACAGAAGAAAAAAAGATAGCAAATTATCATAGGAACATCCCTTTTCAAGTAGAAAAGTCTCGCCATCACAAATTCATCGAAGACGTATCAATCAAATCCCCGAAAGGAAAAGGACGCAAGTCATCCATTTTTCATTATAGTTAATCTGAACCATAGAGAAGGAAGGCAGAATCTACAATCTGACGAATCGCTAATTAACGGAATGAAAACTGCAGAGAGAAAGAGAGAGAGAGTACCATAATGAGAACGTCGAGAGGTCCGCTCTGGAGCACGAATGCTAAGCAGGAGATCGGACTTGGCTTGGTGGTGATGAAGAAGGATATGAAGGGCAAGTTGCAGAACCTCGAAAACCCTACCCGATTAGACACCCCAAGCCCAAACCAAATTTAAAGGAATTTTGGGCCAAAGGCCAACATTTTTAAACCTTGGACTCATGTCATGGCCCATTGGTTTGGGCTAAGCCGGACATATTGTCCATGGGGCAAAAAAAATTAAATGTATTTTCATTTTTTATCGTTAAATTATGTAATAAATTAAATGAGAAAAATGATAAAAAAATATTTCTGAAATATATAAATAACAATTAAGTACCACAAAATATGATAATTATTTTCTAGTAACTAGAAACTTACGTGACTTCTTTTGTGAAACAATGTATTTGCCCCTATTTTAAATTTTAAAATAAATTAGTAACTAAAAATTAATTATTATTTCTTGTGAGAAATGACTAGTTTTCTTAAAGAAATTATTACAACTTAATAATGAATTGCAAGTTGTTTTGTGCAATTTTTTAATCAAAAGTCTAACAACTAAAAATCAATTATTATTTACTTTTAGTAAATGATTAGTTTTCTTAAGGAAATAACTAGAATGAAATAAAAAATCATAAATTTCTCTATGCAAAAAATTTTATCAGTAAAGTCTAAAGTAGTTGCTACTTTTTTTTTATGAAATGTCTAGCTTTCTTGCGGAAATAACTAGAGCAGAATACAAATTACAAGTTGCTCTATGCCAATTTTTTTTTATTAGTGAAACTAACAACTAAAAATCAATTACTTCTTTCTTTTAGGAATGACTAATTTTCTTGAAAAAATGACTAGAATAAAATAACAAATTATAAGCTGTTTTGTGCAACTTTTTTTTTATAAGGGTAAAACAAGTATTTTCATATTAAAACTAATTGACAAACAAATGTCCAGAAACTAGAAAATAATAATCACATTCACAATACCTAATGATTAGTTGTGAATTTTGAGGGCATTTTTATATCATTCTCCTCAAGTGAAATATGCAAATCATGGAAATATCCAAGTCATTTCATAAAAATAAAAAAAATCATTAACTTTTCACCAAGCGAACAAGCAAACTTAATAAAGAAGCCTGGATTTTATTTTTATTTTTTTAAGGAAACTTCAGCAATAAAAGGCATTGTTTTGAAAACTTGAGAAAATTTTGATAAAACTTCGAATAAATTTGCAAATATTTCCACAAAACTTTGATTTGCATATATACAGGCTTATGAGTTGCACACTGTCACAAAGTTTAATTTTCATTTTACACACATTTTTCAGGAACCTTGATTTGACCGAGTGAACAAGCAAACTCAGTGAACTAAGGCGCTGAACCATGGTTCTCATTATGAAACTTGAAAGAAATTAGGACACACTTTCGAAGAATGTCCATTTCCACACACTTTCAAAGAATAAATCCCAATATATTAAGTGTTGCTATACATTTTCTTGTTGAAGCAGAATGAGTCATAAGAAGAAAGATATACCACATGGGTATGCTACTTCGTATCCTGAGAGTGCCTCTAAATCTTCAATAAGCTCAAACAAGATTAATAAATTATCCATTGGAAACTATTTTGATTATGGTCGAACCCATTCTGAGACCTCCCCTTCTTCTCCTTCTTCTTCTTAAGTATGGCTCCACCTATAGCGGTAAAAAGTGAAAAATTCCTAACCATTCTTATACAAGGCAAATTCATTTGGTCATACTTTTATTATTTAGACATTAAGAGTTCATTCCAATTTTGGGGTCAATTTCTATTTACCTTTGTTCGGCAAAAACAAAAAAAGGGTGTCGTAAGGCATGCCAAAGATGCGGGATTTTAAAAGAATGAAAAAAACCTAACTTTAATCAAACGTGGGAAACCTGAACTCCCTTATATAGTTCACCTAAATATGAGAATGTGAAGTGAAAAAAATTAATATAGATGCATGAAAGTAAAGATATATTAATTAACAGTACAATAGAAAAATAAAGATTAAAACTAAATGATAAAAGGAAAAATAAAATAAAGTAGCAGAGGCAAAGTCTAAAAATTTGACTGATAGTTTATTGATACTGATGATGATGATTGTTGAAAGAGGGCTCTTTATTTATATATGATCCTAACTTAGTACCCAAGCTCCATGATTGCCACTTTTCACCCAAATTTCATGATTACCACTTTTCTTAAATTTAGAAAGCACTTTCTCAATTGTGATTACTTATCATAAGTGAAGTGTAGATGATTTTGACTTAATGGTTAGAGCTTAATAAATATATTTTTTTAAAAAATTGATTAAGTTGAGTTGAACCCGAGCCGTTAAATTCACAATTTATGTGCAAACAACTATACATGTTCCATTTTTACTTTTCTTTAATGTAATATGTTATATCTGACATTATCATATTAGATTCAAGCATTGTTATATCTAGTTAAATTTAAAGGTAACCCTTTCAATGTATTTTTTCTATTCACCACGATAAAAGTGAAAGAAATAAGTATCATAAGATACTCCTTCAAGTCTTTTTCATAAAATGTTTTACAGAAATAAAAAAGTAATCTAATTATCAGGTGCCTTACAAAAATACCTTTAGTTTACATGGTATTCTTGAAATTTGAAAAAACAAGATGGCTTTGTACAAATAACAAAGAACCCCTCTCGTATTGGCTACAATTTTTATAATAATATTTATGTCCCTTTAATTAAGAAGAGCATAATTGAAAATTTGAGATTTTTTTTGAACAAATAAAGCAACATAATAATTTTTCTTAATCTGTGTAAAAAGTCTCAAACACGTTATAAAAATGAGTAAATGAAGTGTATAGTTGAATAATCGTTGAAATTTTATTACAGGAAACCCACGGTGTTGCTTGTGAGAAAATTTAATTATTTTCTTCAACAAAAAAGAAAGAGACAAATTTTAGGGGCAAATGACTTGATCATGGGTAGGGGAATGACAATAGGGACTTCACCAATAGTGTGGGAAGAACATTTTTCGCACTGGTATTAAATAAAAGCTGACACAACATTATTTATTATTTATTTTTTAAAAATATTAATCATTTTATCTTTATAATTTTTACTTAATTGTATTTCAATTCTTACATTTTAACTCATTATAAATTAGATCTCATAATTTTGACTTGATTGTAATTTATCTCTAAACTTTGACTTTTATCAATCCTTATAGTTTTAACCATTTAAAATATTAGTTCTTATATTTTTAAAAATTAAAATTATAAAGATTAAAATCATGTGAAAATTTAGGATTAAAATTTTAATTACTAAACCCTTTTAATTTTTATAAAAATTATAAAGATTAAAATTTAAAAATAATTTTAATCTTTATAATTTTATTTTTTAAAGTATAAGAACCGATATTTTAGAAGGTTTAAACTATAAGAATAAAAGTTTAAACACTAAATTACAATTGAGTTAAAATTATAAAAACAAAATTATAAATTAAAATTGGATCAAAACTATAAAAATTAAATAATTTTTTTAATCTTATGTGAAACATTTTAATTAATGTCACTTCTTTTAAATTTTCAGGTTCAAATTACTGTAGGACCAAGGGTGGTAGGAATAATACAATCTCCCAATTCTTTTTTGTTTTGGTTTTTGTTTTTTGTTTTGTGTGTTTTTTTTTTTTTTAACGTTTTGTGGTCCTCCAATGTTTTTCCCACTTAGTAAAAGAGCTCAATGTTATTCTTTATGTTCACCAAGCATTATGGAAACATTTGCTATTATTAACATGCATGGCTTGCGTATTCATATTGCCGTTGTTCCTTGTGAATAAAACAATAATCAAATTCTCATTTACTTCCCTTTATTCCTATCCAAAACACTGATCGATAACCCCCCCCCCCTTTTTTTTTTTTTTTGTCTCTGGACAGTGTCCTCTTCAATGTTACCAAATTCTACAGAAAATTGAGTCAATAACACATGTACAGAAACCCCATGAGATTGAAAAATTAAGAGCTCCAATTTCAACCCATGAAATTATTTTCCCAAAAAAAAAAAAAAACCTCTTGCATAAACTGGAACATAGGACGTCATAATACAACAGAAAGAACAACAGCACAAATTAAAATTATTTATATAACACCTGATATGTACGGGTCAACACAATCAAATGGGGCTGCCAACCTTTCTCTCATCATATATAAACAGACGCACAAGAGACATCATACAAGCAGTAACAGTATTCAAGTGAGATCATTTTCGTCTAGTGCCTCCTCTTCTTCCTCTTTGGCTCCATCAACCTTCAATGCACTCACATCACCCGTTGGCAGTTTCCTTGCAAGCCTGATAATCTGCACAGATTTCACCCATACCATCACTAACCAATAATAATAATAATAATAATAATAATAATAATAATAATAAATGGTGATTGCATTTTGATTAATGATTATGCAACCATATAAATGTTGCAAAAGTAGTTGACAATTATCATCCTGCAATGAGCCCAATGGCAAGTTATCCTAGTGACAACGCCACCTCACTGCAGGCATGAGATCCAAGGCTCAAACCCTGCATTAGCACCTGAGTGTGTAAGTTGTGTAATTTATCGCTTTAAATATATATATATATATATCATCCTGCAATGAGGAGTCTGTGGTTCAAAAAGTAATCATATGAGATGTCAGGCTTCTAAAGTCTCAAACAAGCTTCACAGTTTTTTCATGCTAATATATGAGTTCAGAGTATGACCACTTAACGAGGGTCTTAAAACACTGCAAAACCAAATTGCAATGAGTGGTATAACTTTTGAGAGAAATTTGAGGTCTTTTGCTGACATTGACAAGCTATGAGTTCTTAGTCGCCATTTTTCCCAGGTGCAACAATAAGTTTGAAGTCATTGTAACAGTTGACAGATGTATTGCATCCCTTGGACTCTAGATCGATACAAACTAAAGACATCTATGTCGAAGATAAACACCAGTGTTCTAGATTTGAGCATTGTCCATGATCATTTCAACTAAAAAACTTGAGCAGTTAAGAAAAGGAGTTTATGACTATCTCTGACAAACTCGCATAGAAGCTTTTTGGGACAAAAACAAGCTCAGAAGACAAATGATAGTTAAAGTGAGGAAAGTGATGCATATGAACTAAATCTTTTACCACATGGTCAAGATTTGAAATAGTGGTGGAATTAGCAAGCCGCTTGATTTCTTCAACGTCTCCTTCTCTGTAAGCAGCAAGAAGCTTGGCAGCACAACGATTTTGGTCACTTTTGACGAAGGCATCAATCCTAGAGACATCACATTATGACAATTCATTTATCAGTTCCCATAATGCAAAGGCATAGCATGACATAATTACTCCATATTTTTTTATACAAAGAAAAAGAAGCAAATTTCATGCACAGGATACAGGCTATCATGGTCTAAGAGCAAAGAAACAATTGGACTGGGAAGTCAATGAAGAAAACCCAATAATTATAGGCACAGAAACAACTATTTCTCAATATGGTACTGCAACTTTCAGAAGACTTTTGTAGAGATAAAACATTCGGAACCCATTTGCTGGGGTCTTTCAATGATTATCCAAGCACTGCCATATATTTTTCCCAATTCCTCCCTCTCTCTGTGTATATAAAAGCACACATGGTAATAACAGCATCCGAGTCTGTGTTAGAAAACAAGTACAAAATATGTCTAGTTCCAAGACTTGGGACCAATTATTTTGCATATAGCTGCTCCTTGTATGCTAGAAAATGAATTTTCTCAATTTATTTTAAGTTGTAATTTACCAAGAGCTATAGGTGGTCACCATTCACTAAATACTTCATTTATCCCAAAAAAAAAAAAGATATCAATATTCAAAAGAGTTTCGAATATTCAAGATTGATCATTCTTCCATAGTCTTTCCCTTTAAGCAATGTTTGGTAGGTAGAGAAACATTTTCTAGGAAGGAAACTAGAAATACACCTATCCCTTTTTTTTAAGGTATATTTCCCTTTTCCTTTCTAGAAACTACTTTTCTGTGTACCAAAAATTGCACAAGATTTGTCTGAGTTTCTGCACACACCAAGAAAGCCTTTACTAGCCCTTCTCAATAATGTGCTTCAGACATAAGAAAATATGAGGCTCATTGCACACAGGTTTTCCTTTCTATTTGCTGACGTTTGTATTGTTCAAATTCCATATTTATGGCTCTTTATATTATTGGGGAACAATTCAGATGGTAATGGAGATCTAAGCAAACTTGGGAAACCCACCCATAAAAACTAGCTAGAAAGGAGGAAGGGCCATGCTACTAAAGTGCCACAAGAATTACTTGTAGCTCCAAAATATGAGACTCCATCAAATGGACACTCTCATTTTTTATTGCTTGAGTTCAGTTGGAGCATGTCAGAAAATTTAGTTGACTACCACTTTCACACCACTAATGATAAAAGGTACCCATGAAGGAAAACAGGAGGCAGAGCATCATTGCAGAGAAGATAGTGAAGGAAAAAATGGGAACTGAGAGGATGCCAATATTTTCTTCGTGGTTTTTGAAGAGTTAGCCTTAAAAACACATTGAATTCCAAAAATCAAGTTCTCAATGCTTCATAATCAATAGTTAAGTAATGAGCGTCAGGTCTTGCCATTGTAAAACAGGCAGAAATATGTTTATGATATTTGAGTCTCAAATGAAAAGCAAGAGATAATGAATTGGGGAAAAAAAATCAGATTTGCATCAGACGTACTGTAAAATAAAGCTCCTAATTCCCAAATGCTATGCAGAATCAATCATAAATATGGTATAAGAAAGTATCAAGACTGCATCGGGCCAACAGGACTATGTGGTGGATGCGGTGGAATCCAAACTCCAGTTCTATATTACACATTAGCTGATACATAAGCAAACAATAGCATAAGGATGGGCAGCAGCTTACTGATAGCAGTCGTTATAACACTTCTCTGCTTCCTTAAAATCATGGGCATAAAGATGAACGATTATTGCACTAAGATATGCCTGCATTAATAAACAAATGTGTAAGAAAATTTTTCATAAAAATAACACGTCATAAATCTCAAATCATGAACATAGCATATTTTCAGAAAAGAAAATTTCTTTTCCCATCACAGAGATAAGAGCAACAATGATGCAGCAGCTATGCACTGCTTACAGAAATTTCACCTGTTTGAAAATCCCAAACAGAGTCATTAAACATCCTTGATTTTTTTCCCCTCTTTTGTACATTGCCTTCAAGGCCTCAACCTTCATCTGAGCTAGGAAGCATGGATACCACCATGAACATAGGACATGAGCTAACATGATATTATAACACTGCAGAACTTTAAGTACCCACATACAATTTAAAGTGTCTCGCATTATGGGGACTGTGGTAGGGACAAGGGAGTGATGGCACTAGACTGACCAGGAGATGATCTAAAGATGCACAATTGAAAAAGGCCAAGAGATGGAAGTCATGAGTAGGTCCATTCCAAGGTTACTAAGTTGCATTTATAGTCTTGAGAGGAAAGGAGATCATATTCTTGTATGCCTGAAACAGAATTGAATGCTGCATCTCCATAACCCTACATCTACATAACCCCCACTATCTCCAAAACTCCCCTGCATTATCATGTCAGAATAAAATCCCATAACTAATGACTGTAGCCCCTATATATCTACCCTAAACTAGTATAAATAGGCATCTTTTCATTGTGTTGAAGTAATCAAGAAACAATATAGTTTGTTTTATCAAAGTAAGACAGTGTTCTCTCTTCTCCCCCTTGGCTACTGAGCCAAGAGCTGCTTCTTTTTGCATTTATGCCCAGGATGAAATTTCTTGTCACATTTAAAACAGAGCCCTAGCTTGCGTCACTGCTTAATTTCTGCATCAGTGATTTCTTAGGCACTGATTTGTTGGTGTAAGTGACAGGAATGGCCATCTTTTTGGAGTCATCTGACAATTTGGAGACCTGGGACACAGTAATGGACATTGTTTTAAAGGCGTCTGACCCAGACCCAGAACGAAATGGGCCTTGACAAGCACCGGCCCGTTGAGTCCAATCCAAAGGTTGAGTAGTCCGTTCACAATGAGCATAACCAGAAAGGAGAACATAATTGCATTCTTCCATACACAAGGCCATATCCATAAACTCCAACAATTTTTGGAGTTCCATAACCCGAAGATCGATTTTAATTTCCTTGTAGAGTTCATTGAGGAAAGCACCGATCAATACCTCTTCATCGCAACTCTCAATGGTTGCTGAAAGCAGTTCAAAACACTCAAATGTATTCAGCCACCAAACACTTTTGACACTGGGCCATTAACATTTCATATTTTCCTTCTACTTGAGAGGGACGAAAATGCATAATTCGCACTTAAAGTCAGACCAAGAGTGAAGAGGAGAACGAACCTCACACCATTGAAACCAAGTGAGTGCACATCCTTCAAAGCATAAGACAGCAGCATCCAGTGAACCAGATCAGGCATCTGTGATGCAATTTACTCTGAAATACTATTCAACTCAGAAAATCCAACCTAAAGGTTCATCACCAGAAAAAGAGGCCTATCAAGTTTCTAGGAAGAAATGTCAAGTGAATCAGACCCACTGCCCTCACCTATCTCAATAATATGAGGCTGCTCTGAAGTAACTTTCAAACCAGACAAGGTCTCAGGAGTTATACCCCCTGCTATCATCACCATGAGGCTTACAAATTTCAGCAGCTAATTCTGCCATTAAGGAATTCATAGGGCCATATCACATTTCATAGTAGCGACATCGCCTTCTAGCATTTCCATGCCCTGTTCAGTTTTGAGCATTCATGAATCCAAACAACCAACACATTGATCCATTCTAGCGCTAACCATTACTCAAAAAGGAACAACTCTGATACCAAAATGAAGGAGACAGCCTTTGTACTAATGGAGAAACACTAGTCACAAGAAAAAGAAAGAATACCAAAGCCCCTATGCATTTGAGAGGGCATAAACTCTCAGAATACCACCTTTAAATTCTCATTAGCCTCCTCCCTCCATGCACCCGCCAAAAAACAACCTTCTCCCTCTCTCCTTTAACAGAACACATACATAATAGCCCAATTACCCTTTTCTAATCTACTAGATATGCGCTTACATTTTTGGGCCTCCTCCTATAATATGTGAACTCAGGCCCGTACTCAATAGGATAACAAGAAGGCAATAGAGGAGGTCCGACCAAAGGTAATGTTTACCCTTTAGTTAAAGGATATAAGTTTGTTTCATTGACCATTGTAATATTTTTACATTTTGAGATTCATACCAGCAATAAAGCTCCCTAGAATTCTGTCAGGCACTTGCATCCTATATTGTGATATACCTAAACACACCCAAATGCAAATCTTCATTTGTATCCTCTAAAGCATCTTGATAAAAACTTCATAACCCCAGACATTTCTATCTATCGAAGCCCTTATTGACTTGAGGCATTATCTATAGAACCACTGAATAAGAGCTATATTCATCCATTCAACAATTATCCCTTAAAATCAGTATGACCCAAAAATTTAGCACGCATTGCAGTTAAAATTGGTTTGGAAGAAATAACAAAATAAAAGGTGCTTCAAGGACATAATGGTGATAGAGCATGCTTAGGTTAGGAATAGGAAACATTGAACCAATATGAAAGGAAGGAACTTGAAGCTAAAGACAAGAATGTTCCATCCCAAAGTCTCCAGGTTATCATAGATTAAGGAGAGAAAGATGAAAGCAAGAAACAGAATGGAAAGAGGTAAAACACTTTTAGAAACTATGAGATTTATCAGACATGCATCTATATAACCAATACTGAAATTTAAGCCAAATAGCAATCGAAAACCCAGCTTGATATTCACATTTTACAATTTACTTACGTATGAGCTTAGCACCCCAGATCCACTCACAGCATAATTTTGTACTAGAATGACATTTAAAAGTACCATTAATCTACCACCATACGTTCAGTTATAACTACCATTTTAACAAAACTTGTATTCACTTGAAAGCTGATAGGGATAAATAGCCAAACAGTGATTTAAAATGACATACATATAACAATAATTATTAAAAAAAATTAGTTCTATGCCATGCAAACAGTTTGAAAAAGAAGGACAAAGAAGGAAAAGGAGAAGAAGAAGAAGAAGAAGCGTTGAATACATTTGGTTCCTTTAGTTATAATAGAGTCATCACTATCCTCCAACATCATGAAATAATGCAACTAAATCCGTTTTCATAGTTCACTAAAAATAATAATATGCTTCCTTTTTTTAGCATAAATATATGAATAATGGAGTTTGATGAAAATAATACAAAATTTATAATTTACAGACCTTGCATTGGGTATTGGTAGCATTAGATTTGTCAGCTGATAAGCCCAATCTCATGAAGACAGATGCAGCATCTGTATATCTGCATATTTTAAAACCACAGTTCAGTACAACTGCAAATCCACACGCCAGAGAAAAATCCACGTATCTTAAGACTTCTATGCAGTAACTTGTATCAATATTATCAGATGCCCAAAACAGCAGTTCTGATCGTTCAGGGTGGCACAATACGGAATGGAACAAAGGATTAATAAGCTATAAAGAGTAAAACACACTATGAGGGGAATCTAATGGTAAGATTACTTTGTAACACTATCATAACCTAATGCTAGGTCCTTATCTATCCTTCTTGAATGTCTAGATTTAATTACAAAGGTTTCAAATTTAGAGAACAATCTAAAACGCCAGTTCCCAATCCCTGTATAAGTTTTGGAGATTTAAATAGATTTTATGCTTTCTATCTCTTTCAGATTATAATAAAAGTATAAAACTATACATCAGCCTTCACCTAACATCTTAAAATTTAGGATAGAAGAAAGGACACAATATGAACACAAGTATTAACCATGTATTGAATACAATACAAAACTGCAAGATATGTAGTGATTGAATGTTGTTTCAAGTTTTAGATCATGTTTAACACAGGTATTAACCATGTATTGAATACAATGCAAACCTTTGTAATCAAAATTACTGGTACTTCAAGGTAGGCACATGGTCTGTCCACACTTCAAACCTGAAGGGTTTTGTGTGATAAGGCATGTATAAAATCGTAGCAAAACTGTTCATGGCCCTTTACTTAATAGCTTGATCTTAAGTAAACAGACCTTGACAAGTTATCAGCATTTAAAGAGTTTGAGAATCTATGCATCCTGCTTTACTTGGATTCAGCCATTTGACTTCTGAGATATCAACCAAAGGAATCCTGCGTGGGAAGCTGGAGACATCCTCTTGTAGATAATGATGACTTAATTCCTTGATGCCTTGATTCCAGCTGTACTGTAATTAGTGTAGTTACTGCTGTTAATGCCAACATTTTATTTCTTATCTATGTCCTTGTATTTCTTGGCTTTATGACTCTTATTTTCCTTCCTATTTTACTGAAATTGATTAGCAGGCTTATTGCTGACAAACTCCTACAAGTACCTCCACGTTTCAGGTTGAACAACATCACCAGGAAAAAAAAAAAAAAAACAGCACTCAAAAACCTTGTGGCTCAAGCTACCCTAAAACCCTCTGGTGCCCAATAAAAAATATAGAGGTATTGTTCACAACACCAAAACAATCACCAACTGAGTCCTTAATCATCATCACTTTTAGCATATTAGTGGCCCTCAAATTCATCTGTTTTATGGACCCGAACATTTGTTTGTCAAGAGTCTTCACTTTGCTTCTTGTTCTATTTCAATCTGACTAACAATCATAGATAATAAGTTAAAGAACTGAACTGGTGGCGGGCATAAAACCATTTTTGCTGGTTTGTGCCACATACGAACATATGCTGGATAGCACCAGAATACAGGATCCCGTATCCATTGATCTTAGAGTAGGAAAACTGCTTTATCATGTACAAGGATGTTAAACTCTATACATGTCATATTATACTTTAGAAGATTCAACATTTGGCTTATGCTTCATCATATATGTCACCTTATATAAATAAGAACAAAGAGAAGCATCAATGGCCATTCAATTGTATGAATGACAAAAACTAATAAGTTAACAACAAATTAATACAAGACTTCCTGAGTTTACTCCAGCTAGTGGCAATTAAGTGGACAAAGATGAATACTCCCTATCCCATAAACAAAGGAAATTATGATCATCTTAAGTTTGGAGAAAACTTACTTCTCAAGTTTTACATACACATTGGCAGCACCACGATATAGATCAAAGGCCATTTGTTCTCTTCCATCATCTTCAAGAATCGTATAAGCATCAGTATATAACTGAATTGCTTCTTCCGGCATGGACTCTTCCAATGCACTGTACAGGGAAGATAAGATATGCATCATGTGGTTATGATAAAAAGTGAAATAAGCAAGCTATATGCAAAGGCTACATGATGCACTAAAATCCAGGATATAAAAACTTCACTCATTTTTTTTTTTTTGGGGTGTGGCGCAAAATAAAAAGAAAAGGGAAGGGAAGGGAAAGGAAAGACTTTATCATAGCATTAATTTGATTGAGTGGAATAAGACAAAAGATCCGTGATATCACATTTAACAGTCTCACATCAATGGCTAGTAATTACTTGTAAAATTAAATTCAGCATATCAAGCCATGATTAACTAAACAGAAGAGGAAAAAGGTTAGAACATTATTGAGAAATTATTAAGTAAAGGTTCATTGAGCATCTACATCATGTTACAAAGGATGAAAGTGTTGCCTTCAACTTCAAATTGAGAGTAATAATGATCATATGATAGCAAAGCAAAAGTAAACAATTTGCTCACCGGGCTCCCTTCGCTAGAGCATCTGATGCAGGTTGAGGTCTCCCACACTCAATGTACAATTCAGATGCCCTTCGATAGAAGTCCCCAACTTCTTTCCAGTTTCTTAGGTCCTTTGCTAGACTGGCG
This sequence comes from Prosopis cineraria, assembly GCF_029017545.1. Taxonomy (NCBI): domain Eukaryota; kingdom Viridiplantae; phylum Streptophyta; class Magnoliopsida; order Fabales; family Fabaceae; genus Prosopis; species Prosopis cineraria. Next base: position 1,267,816 of record NW_026555334.1, read on the forward strand.
GCAGATTCCATATGTTTAGCAGCATCCCAAGGTCTGGTTTGCTTGTAAAGGAAATATTTAGAGAGACAGTTTAACGCAATGAACATAAAAACATTGTGGGACAATTAATTTTGTTCAAGGACAAGAAATCTACAATAAAACAAAATCAGGATACGAAGAAAGCATTTCCTGTCCTTTAGAAGCTTTCTCATAAGCTTCTTTTGCTCTCTCATAATCCTTGGCAACTCTAAATCCATTTGCTACAGTAGAATAAAAGGTTAGAATATTTGCGAACATGCTTTCTCATTTTTGATAGATTAGCCACAAAGTTACTTGCATGTGCAATCAAAAGTTTAGAAAAACATTTTTTTTACCCGCCTGCTCATAGAGGGCAGTAGCATTTTTCCAGTCTGCACTCCACCTTGTAAGAGTAAGTTTAGTTCTGAGAGGGGGAAAAATATAAGGAAAAAAAGGGGTTAACTAAAGTCATAGAAAGAGAATCAAAAGCAGCATCAAATGCTTAATTTGTAACGTCAAGTAGATAAGCAATTCGAAAACATATGAAGCTAAGAACTTTATCGATACCCAGTTCTTTTAACGGACTCTATAATCAATGAACTACGAAGAGAGTATGACCCTAGCAGTTGTTGACTCTGCACTTGCAGCATTTTTCTACAATCATGGCCACCGCAAAGCAACAATCCATGAATCAATTCTACCATCAGTTCTACACTCATCTGAATCGAAAGATGAAAAAACCACTTACGGAGAAATTTTCCGTTGTTTTACAAAACCATGATCATTCAAATCAACTGATCGGGTTCCAGGTTCTCTCATTGCGCGAAATTTCCCAGAATTAATTTCACCACAGATTGCCCACAAAAGCGTGCATCGTAAAATCTCAAGGGAATTAACACTTTCTTTACGCATCATATCAATGAGAGAAATGAATAGCAAAATGAGAAAGATGAACTCACAGCTTGTCAGCTTTGATCATCATCTTGTGGGGATCAGAGCCCGCCATGACTCAGCTTGCTTTGTTGGCAATGGTATACTGCTGAGGTCTTCGGGTTTCCTCGTAGCTTATAGGATTTTGTACAGTTTGAGCCTACGAAGCAGTGAAGCCAATGGGATTGGCGCTTGTTAAAGTGGGCCGATTAACGGCGTTTTGTTGAGTTGTTTTTAGTTGGAAGAATTACATCCACGTACACACCAAAAAAAAAAAAAATTAATTATGAAAAAATTTATTAATAATTAAATTAAAAAAATTGATAACACAATCATTAAATTTTATAATAATTAATTTTTTTATGATGAGATTTCAATGTAATTCTTCCTTTTTTAATTTTTTATATTAACATACTCTTCTGGTCGTATAGGTAGGGAGAGAATTTATTTTGATAGTATTTATAATGAATTTTAATTTAATTATTATTGTATCATTTTTATTCGTTTGCTTTCATTAAATATTGAAAAAATTTGGAAAAATTAATTTGCCAACTTTTATAATTTCATGTAAATTTTAATTATCAAATCTTGAGTCTTTAGAATTATTTTGGATAAAAGGACGAAAATACTCATAAAATTGTTAGCCAGAGGCATTCAGTAGCTTAAAGTAAAAAAAAATATAAATTCTCATAACTTTACATGAATGAATGACTTTTAATTATTGCAGCCAAAAGTCTTTCTGTTTTTTTTTTGTGCAACTTATGACACGCTAAAATTTGAGTAAGGGAAACGTATTGATTTGAGAGCAAATGTGGGAGCCTTTGGCAAAGTAAACCCTCACAATTGGAGAGCGAGACTAGTTTTAATCACATGAACTAGGTGTACACGATTTAATAGCACATAGATTCAATCAGATGATATAAGAAGAGATATAAGGTGGTTGCATTATTATAAGCATGACACTTGTGCAAAACATGTTTTATGAAATGATATACTTGTTTATGTTATTGGTTGATCTAAATATAATTGCCACACTTTAAGATGCTCTCTTTAAGTTTCTTAGTCATTGAGATTGTTAAATTTTACTCCCGTTACTTAATATTTTCCAGGGGATGAGAAGGCAAAGGAAAAAGAAGAGGCTTCTATGCCCAAGAACTAGAGAATAATTTGTAATGTCTCTAGTTTATTTATTGTGCAATAAGATTGTTAGTTTCCCAACTTTAGAACAAATGCATAATTCTATATATGTGAGGATTATTTCATTTGGATAGGAGCCTAATTATAATCTTGGGCAATTTTACGATTGCTGGCCCTTATATTTGAGAGGGAGGCCAACCATGCAAATGTGCAAGTGTTATGCCAAATTAGAGCTCGTTATGGCCTATTATAATAAGGATTAGGATGTTTATGCATGAATATGTATGTGTATATGAATGTACTGGAATTAAGAGAGGAGGCATTCTTATTGTGCAAAGGATCTTAGGACTCAAGTTAGCACTTAGTGACCTAGGATCCTCACATTGCATTGGAAGGGCTTGAAGTCAAATCCAATAGCTTAGTTACTTAATTTTGAATATATGGGCTTTGATTTCATATTAATAAGGTGTTTACGTAGTTAAGGTTTAGAGAATTTCAAGAATAATTAGGAGCATATTGTCAGATAAGTTTGCTGGTGCAAGGGTTGTTATGACAAAGGTAGTCGTTTGGATGTGGTGAGCATGTCAAAAGGGAGTTCGCCATGGCAAGTGGTGTCATAGGCCGTGACAAGTGCCTTCTGTACTCTTCATTGCGGCTAGTGAGCATGTCCATTGAGGCAAACGTGGACAAGTGTTGTTGGTTGCGGCGAGCTGACATAGTGAGACCTAAAATTTGTCTCTTCTACTCTCTGGCTTTAAGTTTTCAATGTATTAATTTTCCTTATTTGTTTCTACTTATTTACTTTGAATATCATATTGATCATGTGTGGGATCCCAAGTCCAGTTTATTTGCTAAAAGCTTATATAAATCTTGGTTAGCTCTTCAATTAAGAGCATTGATTAGGGAGTGTGTCACGGGATAATGATGGGTCATTACAGGGACCAAAACATCTAATAGAGACGACCTAGAAGATTCAATGAAAATAAAATAAAATTCTAAGGACCTAATTGAAAATTAGAAGAAACTATAAGGATTGGTATACATTAGTTTTGCTTTTATTTTTAAAGTATATATATTTAATATGAATAAAGTTGAAAACTCATTGAATTTTTAAATAAAGTTAATGAGATTTAAAGTTTTTCTTGAATCTAGCAAAAATGTTAGAAATGACTTATAAATAAGATAAGAGTGAACAAACTAATAAACCAAATATTAGATCCATAATTCTTGCCCAAAAAAAAAATCCATAATCAATCAAGTCTAATCTAAGTAATACCCACTCTTGTCTTCAATATTCCTTATAAGTCATTTTCAATCATATTTTAGAACTGACTTTTCCCTTATTAGAGCATTCAAGTAGTTATAGAAACATGAAATTAATTTATAAAAAAACACTAAATTAAAATTAATTTTTCTTTTAGTAATTTACAATAGAATAAAATTGAAAAATGTTAATTAATAATCTTATAGAAGTCTTATAGAAGACCTCCTATAATAGAGAATTGAGATACTTTTTTTAGACCACAATATAAGTTGCTTTGTAAAAGCATCCCTTGGTCCAAAGTATAGAGTATTGAGTAAACTTTACTCCTTCTATTAAAAAATATAAATCATTTATAACTAAATCTCACTCCTAATAAAGTAATTACTTGTGTTCAAACAAACCCATCTTTTTATATTTACCCCTATTTAACATGATACTTCACCCTAAAATAAATATAAGGGAGAATTACATTCAGGTCTCACACAAGAAAATTAATTATTATAAAGTCCAGTGACTCCTTAATTCAATTGTCACTAGATCTTATAGTAATTAATTTTTCTGTATGAAATTTTAATGTAATTCTCCCTAAATATAAAGTGATTTATTCAATAGGAGTACTTTTGAAAAAAAATAATAATTACACCTTGAAAGACTAAAATATTTTATATTTTTTAACGTCTAAACTTTCAGAAAATACCTTATATTTTTCAGCATAAAGAGTATGTTTTTTTACCATTTATACTCTTTCTTTTTTTTTAAATTCCCTATCTTTAAATACTTTATATTTAAAGATAATGTATTTATTACTAGGAGAACTCAAGGGTAGAAATATAAAAATGTGAACATTTTTAGGAAAATAAAATTTTATCTAACATTGTTCATAAAATGTGAATTAGTTATTAATGACATAGATTGTAGTATAAAGGGAGTAATAACTATTAAGTCATGATTTTATAATTTATAAATTTTATATTTTATACTCATTACAATTAATATTAATTTGTTTATATTTTTTTTATAAAACCTCTTTAAGTTTATAGTAATCATAAGTTATTAGAAGCATAAGTTATTTTAAACTTATTATACTACATGAACTCAATTATTCTTATAATTTTATTTATAAATTATTTTCAACATGTTTTGTCAAAATCAAGGAAAACCTTAAAAACACATTAACTCTATAAATTTAATAAATTTTTAACTTTACCACTATTAAATAAACATATTTTAACAACATAATTTTTCTCTCCAACATTTAATGGGAAGTAAAAGGAGAAATTTGTGGGGAAATTTAATGGTGTGACTTATAAATAAAAAAAACCTTCTCTCTCTTGTTTTATAAATAAGTTCTCAGGGAATAATAATGATATTTGTTAACTTTAGCATTAGTGTACACAATTTTGTCCAACTTTAATTTTTTTTATTAGCCACAAGTTGGAAGCAATCCTATTTGAAATATAGTCAAACATTAAATATGGGCTACTTTTAGCGTTGCCAGTCATGCTTTAAGTAGGATAACTTTTCTTTTAAAAGAAATAAAGCAAACAAGTTGCAAATTGAATACAAATAGTGCAGTGCAATTTATATAACTCAAAGCCGATAAAGTAATTTTTCCCAACTTTGCCACATACTAATTCATCAAGATAAAGGAGTAAAAATGCCCATAAAGTAATTAGCCAGATGCACCCAATATCTTAAAGTAAGAAAAAAGAATAAAAATACCTATAACGTTACATGAGGGGGTGCAAAAGTGACCAAACTGTTAACTTTGACCTAACGTCGTTAACTTTGACTATTAAATGCTAACTGTACATGTCACGTGTTAGTCTTTACTGATATAGACTAATAAAAGGATAAAAATATCCACGAAGTCATCGACCGGGAGCAAAAGTATCCACGAAGTTGTTGGCCAAAAGTAAAAATACCCATAATATTTTAGAGTTGGTGCAAAAGTAATTAATTCATCAAATCCCTTAAATGTTGATTGTTTAGTCGACATTTAAGTAAAAGTTGACTATTTTTTCACTGATGCAGACAAAAAATATTCCCAAGTGAATTTTTATAAATGTTGATTAATCATCATATATGTAACATCTTAATTTTTAATTCCATAATTTACTAAGCTTAATTAGGATAATTAAGTAAGTTAACATGGTGTGTAGTTAGAGGAGAATAATAAGTGTTTTTAGTTGAATTTTCAAGTATAATTAGGTCTAAAGTGAAATTGGGTCACTTAGGGACTAAAAAGTGAAGAAAAACAAGTTGAAAAGTCTCTATGCTACATGCCGCAACTTATAAGGCTATAAAATGAGAGTTGCCTTCTCTGTACCATATGTAGTGGCGTATGGGGACATGCATCGCGGTGCACGGTGTGAATTTTGCAAATATCAGTCACAAAAATGAGATAGAAATAGAGAGGAAGAAAGGAGAAAAAGGAAGAGACGCACCAAACTCTGCTAGAGCACGATCTAAGAGAGGATTTAAGAAGGTTTGAAGCTTCAAATCATCCAAAGTAAGATTCCTAAACCCTTTTTCTCCTTTTCTCCTCCATTATTTTAAGGATTTAAGTTAGAGTTTAGATAATGATAGTGATTTCAGTCTATATGGGTTATGGGTCCAAACCTATTAATTTAAATAAAGTTGATGGGAGTTGTTTAGAGTATTTAGACCTAAGTAAATGAATTTTGGTGTTTTAAGTTGTTGGGCACTATAAATATCTGAATTTGCATTTAATATGGGTGGTTGGAAGAGCGTGATGCCATTATTAAGAGTTTAATGGCTCATTAATAATATTGAGAGATTAAAGATAATTAATAAACCTAATGGATAAACTTAAACTCATGTAGAGTGGATATTGGGCAATTTAGAAGTGGAGATGAGAGTTGAATGCTTGAGTTTAGCTATAATAGAGATCAACTTTTCATTCAGGATAGATGTTCCTATTTTTTTCATCCAGCTTTTAAGTTGTACTATTGCAATTGATGTTTTTCATTTTAGCTGTTAAGCATGTATCATGCGCTCTTAGCTGGGTTCAGCTTGAAAGAAAATGCCTAAATACAATTCTTACTACTTTTCTAATTATGTTTGAGTTAGTGTTGATTTATTCCCATAATGACACTAGTTCAAATATTGAAGAAAATTCTATTGTTAGACCAACTCAAACCTAATTCATATCTCGTTCTTTTTTTAGGCTGAGATATCAATTTGTTCTTAATTAAAAGTGAATTGGGTGATTGGTGGCAGTGTTGTCATGTGAATAATATTTCTGAGTTTAAACGTTCAGATATTGGTGCCATTATCCACGTTATTTTCTCTTTGAATATTAGCCAAGCATTAGGCCAAATCTGGATTTTTTTAAAGAATATATCCTTAAGTTGAAAGAATAGTGAATTATCAAAATAATTTATTTCTTTATTCTTTCTATTACCTTTATTATATAAATTCTTTAGCCAATCATAATATTATGCACCATTTGCAAATGCATATATTTCAATTATCTATTTGTCATATGAGATTTTAAGAATTTTCATAGGCATTTAGTGTGATTTCATACTGTGTAAATCAATAAGATTTCACAGGTATGAAGATCAATCTTGTATGTATTTATATGGGCTTTAAAGGCTCATTATTAAAATTAATTTTCTTTTTATAATAAATATTAAGTCTCATGTGAAATTTTAAAAATGTCTGTAGAGACTTAAATTAATCACATCATCGTGTGGGATAATATATTCTTGCAGATATCGTGATTCTCAATTTATATGGTAAATAAATAAATGAATTTTTGTAAATAAAATAATAAATTTTTTTATAATTAATTAATTAAATTAATAAATTTACATTATAATTATATTGTCTAATTAGATCTCTTGGTCACGTGAGATTTTTAAAACTCCATAGACCTTTAAAATAATCGTACTATCGTGTGAGTCAACAAGGTTTCGCAGGTATAATGATTAGATTTTTATATTTAAAAATATACGTTGTATAATTATACATTAAAATAAATTTAAAGTGAATATTATTTAATCCTTTATTTATGTGAGACTTTGAATCTCTGCAGATATTTAAGATAATCTCGTATAGTGTAAATCAATAAGGTTTTACATATATGAGAGTAAAACTTATATGTTAATATGGATTTTAAAGGCCCATCATTAAAATTAATTCTCTTTTTATAATCCCAATTAATAAGTTATTTAAGTTCCATGTAAGATTTCAAGAATCTTCATAGAAACTTAAATTAATCACATTATCGTGTAGGATAATAAATCTTCACAGATGTAGTGATTCTCAATATCTATAATAAATAAATGATTTTTGTAAATAATGGTATAATACACAATTTGGAAAAAATTAATTAATCAAATTAATGTATTTAAATTATCATATTTACCATTTATATCTTTTAGTCATGTGAAATTTTTGAATCTTTGTAGATATTTAAGATAATTATATTATCATATAAGTCAATAAGGCTTTGCAGATATGATGATTAAGATTTTTGAAAAAAAATGTATATGTACATACATGCTAAAAAATTATTTTACTTAAAAGTATACATAAAAATAAATAAATTAATTAATTAAGTTACTAAATTTTTTTATCATGTGAGATTTCAGAATCTCCATATATATTTAAAACAATTATATTATCGTATGAGCCAATAAAGCTTTACAAATATAGCAATTAAGTTTTCAATCATAAAATATAAAAAAATAAAAAATAATTTTAAACCCTTTTCTTTTCTTTATTTGGAAAAAATTTAAAAATTGAAAAAATAATTAAAATTAAAATTACTTTTACAATTTAAAACACACATATTCAAATTTCAGAAAATGGTTTTATTTGCAAAATGGTAAATTATTTTTAATTAATTTTTCTTTAAAAAATATTTTCACTAATAATTTTCAAGCCCAAATTACATGGACTTTGATCTCCATCACAGGTACGTAGGTCTTAGAGTCTAATTCTGAGTCAAATCCTCCCTCATAAATAAATAAATAAATATTTTTTACTTTATTATTATCATTTTTTAAAACACATGAATAAGAAAGGGATAATTAAAATAACTTTAAAATTATATTTATTTAACACAATAAACTTCAGGTAATCATTTTCACGAATACGTGTTGTGGGATGCCTAACACCTTTCCCATACTCATCTTTGTTCTCTTTTAATTGGTTTCTTAAGATTTTCCTTAAAATTTTGGTGGCGACTCCTGTTCCAATTGGTTCTTGCCTCGAAGGCCAGAAGTAGGCTGTCCGCATCGTATTTTCAGGTGTGACACATAGTTTCTTTCCATTATCACGTATCTCACTCTCTTCCTTCCTCCTTCTCCACTCATTTTTCTTGTTCGTAAACTTAAGATTCAACATAGTGAGATAGATTGTACACAATCAAAGATTGAGACTGAACATCACCCTACCTTAAAAACATTGTCACAACCTTAAGCAATTTCATTTGTGATAGGTTCAAAATTTTTAAATGATTTTCACCATTATTGCAAAGAAATAAGCAATTAATTTGATATTCGGTCAAAATGAAATTTTCTAACATGATATTCATATAATGATCGATTAACCTTCAAAGAATTTTATCTGAGAATATTTTTTATCTATATCAGCAAAAAATAGTCAACTTTCACTTAGATGTCAGCTAAACGGTCAACATTTAAGGGATTTGATGGATTGGTCACTTTTGCACCAACTTTGGAAATGTCATGGGTATTTTTGCTTCTAACTGACGACTTTGTGGGTATTTTTGTTTTTGGCCGATAACTTCATGGGTATTTTTGTCCCTTTATTAGTTCACACTAGCAAAGACTGATATGTGGCATACATAATCAGCATTTAACAGTCAAAATTTACAGTGTTAGGTTAAAATTAACAGTTTGATTACTTTTGCACCCATCCATATAACGTTATGAGTAGTTTACTCTTTTCTTTACGTTAGGATACTGGATGTCATTGAATAACTATTTTGCAGGTATTTTTACCTTTTTACCCAATTCATTATCTAAAATCTTTTTTAATCACTAAACTAGGCCTAGCTTCTCAATAAAATGAGTCTTATCACTCATTTGCCTAGTACCTAGATTTTTTTTTTAATTTATGATATGGCTGGATCCCTGATGCTTGAACCCTACCCATGCTGGCCGACCTTCTATGTCCTTAGCCACTGCAAAACAGAACGATGAGAGGACGACTTCGGTGACCTTGCAGTTGCAACCTTTGTTGGTGATGAAGATGACAACCCAACACCATGATGAGCAAGGGTCGTCCAACGGCAATGATAGTGATGCTGCAGCCATTCTTTCTTTCGGCCACTTATCTAAAGCCTTTTCGGCCATGATACATAACACGACTTGTTAACTAGAAAGGGGGAAAAAAAAAGAGATTCAAAAATTCTTGACCACTTCATTCGACATTCATACTTTGTTTGATAAAACCATAGCATGTCAAATGGTCGTAATTAAATGTAAATTGATTTTCATATTGATGATGATAAAGTGAATAGAAGACACGAAATTACATACAACCATAATATATTGGATGATTGTATCACTTAACTATCCAATATATATTCCTTCAAATGTAAGATATTTTTAACCAAATCTTAACCCTCAATAAAATAGTTACCTATTTTCAAACTAATTCTATTATTCAAATGTCTTATATTTTTTAATATCAAACTGCTTAAAAAATACCTTATATTTTGAATGGAGGAAGTATTTAATATTAAAATTTTGAAATACATAACTATCCAATATATGTATATTGGGTGGTTATTTTTTTTAAGGAAAAACTTATATACTTGTCTTTATATACTTAAAGTATTTATTTTTAATTAAATCAAAATATATGTATCTTTTATATATTATTTAATTCATAACAAATTCATATTATTAATATATTAAGATTCATATATCTTAATTTAATTGGGTAAAAGTATATTAAGCATATAAAATTCAGGATATACAAGTTGGCAAAAAAGAAAATATAAGTCTTGTGCTTTTTTAAACCATCTAACATATTTCTTCGCTTTTACTTATTAGATGGTTGCATATATAATCATCCAATAATAGACATCATATATGAATGATTTTATAGTAATGTTTCTTCAAAAAATAAAGTCATTAAAAATAATATAATATTAAATTTTATTTTTGATTAAATTAATATAATATGACATATTTTTATTAGATAAAAAATGAATGACATGAAGCATTAGTCCATGCAAGAATTAAAAAAAAAAAAAAAAGACCCCAAGACCTGTGAATAAAATGGCTCCACGATGCTTTTTATGACTCCAAGGATGATTCACGGTAGAGAAGAAAGAGTGAAGGATGATTTCCAGCCGGGAAAAAGAAAAGAAAAGAAAAGAAATCAATTCTCATATTCTTGTTTTATTCCAAAGAAGGGTTCATAATTAATTTTAACATAAAGGTGTTTAGATATTTTTTAAAAAAATTATAATTTTAAATTCATACTTAATTTTGATATATATAATAGGTGTTTGAATAATTTTAGGAAAATATAACTTTATATTCATAATTAATTTTTACATGTAACAAGAATATTTGAATATATTTTTATAAAACATAATTTTAACCTTTACAATTGACTATGGATGAAATTCGAACAGGCACATTGGCAAAGAAACAAATCCATGTTGTTTGTATAAAGCACTAACACCCGCAAGAGTACATGAAATTTGGGGGGAAAACAATGCCAACATTGTGAAATCACATATCAAATAACTAAAAATAACAAGATTTAATTTTATGATCAAGTCTTTCTGAAAAAAAATTAATTGGATATTTATAAGAAGTTGAAAATATATTTAATCCTTTGAAATGAGAAACTATAGCCTCTGCTTTGATATCGTGTGCTGAAAGTATATGTGCATATATATATATATATATATCTGTAGATTGAGTTAGTTACCAGTTAAAATAGAGAATTAATATTCTTCCATAAACTTTGAGAATCACTCAGCGATATTTTCCCTTCTAGATGGGATTTGAAAAGCTCTGATCATGCATTGGTGCTTACTTGGAAGAAAGGCTGTTAGGAAAGTCTCAGCAGAACAAACACTTAAAAATTGATATTTAAAGAGGAAATAATAGATAAATCTCTCTAAAAAAAAATAACAATTTAATCCCATAAAATGTAATAATTCCTTTGTCCCAAGAGACTTATTTGTCAATAAGTTTTAAAGTGAAATAATATTTTTACCTTTATAGAAAATAAAAGAAAACAACAATCATAAAATTGGTATAAGTATTCACGAATGTAGTTCTACCAATATAATAATTAAAATGGTTCAGAAAATCACAACTTTCTATCACTATTATTCACAAGTTTGATATAAATATTAGCAAGTGTAGTTCCACCAATAACTAAAACTATTTAAAAAATCACAATTTTCTATCACCAATGACGAGTGTGTTTAGATTTCAATTGAAAAAAAAAAATTGAATGTGAGGATGTTTAGATAATATTTTTTTAAAATTAATTTTGATAAATTGAAGATATTTGAATATTTTTTTGGAATCAATTTTAAATGTGCAAATTACAATACAGAACATTCATTTTTATAATGTAATATTAATAGAATTAATCTATATAAAAAATAAAACAATATATTAACTTGAGATAAATTTAATTACATGTATACTTCTCCAGTCTTATATCTTAGTCACATTCTAAAAGCATAATTTGATCCACTTTATAAGTCACTAGTTGATAGAATTATTTTGTTTCAAATTGAAATCTCTAAATTACCCTTAAAAATAAGAGAGAAAAAGATAAAAAAAATTATGTTGTTTATTTGCTTTCTGCCTTTTACTTGAAGGTTATATTTAAATTTTCACTTACTTTTATTTTTTGTACTTTTATTATATTAGTATTGATGAAGTTGATAGAAATAATTTAAAAAAAAATTGGAGGGAGTATTAAATATATCCATTATGATATTCATGAAACATGATGGCACCATAGCATTGGAAGGACTAAACATTTGTTGAGAGAAGAAGATAGACAAAGTTTATGTCTACTTTGACTTCATAGAAGCTTTTACGTTAATACGCAATGAGTTCTCTATTAATCATCCGTTAATTACTACTATCAACAAAATTAAAGACCTCATTATGAGAGACTGGATAGTCACTTTTGATTATGTCTTTGGGAAGGCAAACAAATGCTCAAACTGATTGGCTTATTAAGCTCCTATCAAAAATTTTAATATTCAAATCTTTGATGCTCCTTCCTTGAGATGTAGGAATTTTTATATACTGACGTGATATAACATATCTGCACAGTGTTTTTGTGGCATTTTTATTCAAAAAAAAAATTATGCTCTAAGGATCTCAATGGCCGTTGATTATTTTTATATCAAAAAGAAATACATAGCTGAAATTTAAAAAAAAAATTGAAAAGGCCGTATTCGAATTAGCTCCTGGAATGAATTTCCCATACCCCACCCTCCAATTGTCAAATCATCTTTTTGATGGAAGAATAGCAACAATCAGATTTTGGGGGGCACCGCTGCTGACACAAAGGGGACTTTGTAGTTTGGAGAAGACGCTTGGCGTGAGGGGTAGAAACGAGAGTCTCAGATTTTCATCCACCATCAGTCAGCTTATCCAAAATGAAATTTTGTAAAAATGAGGGGTTTTGGATAAATATTTTCAACATCATGGTTTTAATTTAAATCTTAAAATTAATTCTAAAAAATATCCAAACAGGCCCAATTAAAATTGTCATTTTACTTTAAAACTCATTGGCTGATAAGTCCCTTCGGACTTGAGACAGATTATCACATTTCCCTTCGGACTTGAGACAGATTATCACATTTCCCTGCATGTATACCCGCCTTTCCAAAGGCAATACGCAATCACATTCATTTTACAGCACTTTTAAAATATAAAATAAAAATATATTTGACAAAAAATTTCAACGAGATTTGCATAATATAATTTTAAAATATAAAATCAAAATATATGTGACAAAAAAAAAATCAACCAATCAAAATGCATATACAAGATTTGTGTAATACTCCCTTCATCCCCAATTATAAAATAATTTTAAATAAATTTCTTTGTTTTAAATATAAGACAATTTAAGAAAAATAAAATTTTATTAATAATACTTTTTCAATATTATCCTTCAAGTAAAGAGAGAATTGAAATGATATTGTAACTTACTCTCTCTGAATCACAATGTGGCATTGAATAAATTTTATAATTTTTTTAACTACACCTTTATTTCATTTATTATTATTTTTTTGAGAAAATGATGCATTAAAATTTTAATTATTATTATTATTAAAGTATTTATATAGGATATTTAATGAGGATAAAATTAAAAATATATAATTTTTTTAAGAAATTAAGATTTCAACTAATATTTTTTGAAAATCATGAATTAGCTACTAATGCCTTATATTAGGAACTGCAGGGAGTAATTATTTAGTGTGTAGCAGCATTTTTGAAAATTTATAGTTTTGTTTTGAAAAAATAAGTTTGTAAAATATCATTATTATATTTTATTAGTTTGAGTAATTTTGTCTCAAATTATTTTATAATTTAGGATGGGGTGTAATTGATGATTGACTAATTGATAATTATTCATGATTTTAGATTTATCTATCATTTGATATTTATCTATGTAATCAGTTAGCTCATGTATAAAAAAAAAAAACACACACACACACACACAGATATATACATATATATATACATACATACATATATATATATATATATATATATATAAGTGTCGGTTCAAGGATGTTGGTGCGCTATTTTTTTTTTTTAAAAAAGAAGACAAAATATTTTATGCGCATCATGTACTCTATGCACTGGACCTGGATTCTTTATGTGTGTGTGTATATATATATATAATATGGGTACAGGTACAGAAAAACTAAGATCAAAATCTAATTGGGAATCAAATCTTTGACTGCAATTTTACGGTCAAGCTTAAATTTGAAACTTATGATTAAGCTGATACAAGTCTCTTATCATTTGAAACCAGCATGTAGTAGTATTCCGTGTAATATCTGGCCTCCAAGAATCTTTTTTTGTAGAACATATATTAACTATAATCAAACTTATGGTTAGGTTAAGGTTTGAATTTTTGCCAAGAAGATACTTACATTTAATATTCAATTGTGCCTTAAAAAGAATTGTCACCAATAGAAAAGTATAAAAAAATAATCACATTTTTCTTGACCAAAATAAAAAATAATCAAATTGGCTCAATATATATGTCCAATTTTTATAGTCCCTAGCCAGCTATGTTATTGCCATGTTATATGAGTTGTTTGGGGTGTGATGCAAGAACAAACAAGAACTATGAATGCAAGTGTAGTGGCGAAGAGAGAGAGAGATATATATATAGAGAGAGATAGATAGGTATAGATGGGGGGGGACGCCTCTGCATAAGAACGGAACAAAGAAAGGCTTGGGATTATTCAGTTTCTCACAACAAACTGTGTACAAGTCGCTGTTAGTTTTTCCAATTAAGTGATCAAACCAAAGATGAAGGTGAGATCTCTTTAATTATAATTAATGTTATATCTGCTGAAATCAGTTTCTTGAGACGTTCTTTAATTACGCAAGATTTCATTTTATGAAGAGAAACTACTAAGTTTTAACATGCCAAATGGATATATATGTGCAGCAAAAAGTAACTTTAAAGGTCCAAATGGAGCGTGAAACTTGCAGAAACAAGGCTTTCAAGATAGTTTCTGTCGTTAAAGGTAAGTCTACATATATGTTTCAATACAACAATATACATGTACAGAGTAAATATACATTTGATAGGTAAAAAAAAATAAATTAGTCTCTGAATTATATGTCCAAGAGAATTTGAAACTCTAAATTTATTGTTGGTGCAATTGGACCCTTTTAATATTCTTTTTTATTTTTTGAAAATACTGTAATCTGATTTTTATCGTTAACAAAAATTAACTTTGATCATTGATTGATTAAGAAATAATATAAAAAAGATCTCAAAATTATAAAAAAGGACTAATAAAATTTTCCTAGTCCTTTAATTTTTTATAATTTTTTGGGTTAATGTCTATAATTTTTTTGTCATTTTCTATAATTTTTAAAGTTATTTTCTTATCAAAGTCAAAGTTAATTTTTGTTAACGATAAAGGTTAAATTATATGATTTTAAAAAATTAACAAGTAACACTAAAAATGAATTTAAAGTCTTAAAAAACTTATAGATGTATAGTTTAACAGTGAATTTGTTATTTAATCTTTTGTTATTTAATCTTATGTATGATTGTCTTATCATCAAAGGTTAATTGGTAAGAATATAACCCATCACACTCTACAAAGATATAGATTCCAATCTTCCTCCTGCCTTTTTTTTTTTTTTTCCTGGACTCCAAATCTTCCTCCTACTTAAATGTGAATACTTTCTTAATGTGTAATTCGTAGATGTATGTTTCAAAACACTTTTTGAGTTGTAAGGCTTTAATTTGTTCGAATATAACTGATCATCAAAACATTTTTATTTAATGGTGTATTTGAAGGTGTGAGTTCGGTGTCCATGAACGATAAAGATCAGTTGGTGGTGACCGGGGAAGACGTAGACACAGTCTGTCTGGGAAAGCTTCTGAGGAAGAAGTTCAGTTCTGTCACTGTTCTCACGGTGGAAGAAGTGAAACCTAAGGCTCCCGAGGAGAAGAAGAAGAAGGAAGAAAAAGACAAAGACAAACTCAAAACGTGTTCCATTTCTATTGTACCTTTGAATCCCTGCTCAAGCCGCCACAGCTCAAATTGTCACGGCGGCGACTGCCAGCCCTGCCCGCAGATACTCCCTAACCCTAACCTGAACTGTCATGGAACCTGCAAATCTTGCTCAAACTGTGAAAACTTGAAGCGCCATGGAAACTGTAAGCCATGCACAAGGTGTGGGAGCCCTAAGTGCCTTGGAAGCTGTAAGCCATGTTTTAGGTGTGAGAGCTTCAAGTGCCATGGAAGTTGCAAGCCTTGTTTCAGGTGCCGGAGCTACAAGTGCGATGGTGGGTGTACTTCTTCTTTGTGTCTCCGACCACCGTGCACCGGGCAGTGTCCATCGTGGATCCCATGTTCCAGCTGCTGCTTTAAGAATCCGCCTCCTACCGATCTCTGCGATGAATGTTACATTTACATTTATTTATTAGTAATTGTTGTAATTGTGATTTCCGTTTTTGCAAAAACATGCTGTTGAATAGTAAATATAAAACTGCAATATATTGACAGAAAGAGAGAGAGTCAACATGTGGATAACATACACCGCTCACTTTAAGAAAAATTACTTGTAAAATTACTATTACTAGTAGTGTATATAAATTTTATAACTTTGCATCCTCTATTTTTAATATTTTACATTTTTTAACTAAATAAAAAAATATTTGAATTAGATGTGTAATATTTTTATGATGGAAATATGATATAATAAACATATTTATATAAAAAATTGCGCAATATAATTTTCTGAAAAATGATCATGATAAAATTTATGTATATTATTACAATTTTATTCCCAATATAATTATTATTTTTAAATAAATTTATTAATTTTTAAATTAAATTATTTTGCCTCTGCTCCATGGCTTTGTGTGTGTGTGTGTGTGTGTGTGTGTGTGTCTCACTACTGAACAAGTTGGAGAAAGAAATTTATCAGTTTGGTGTGCTGACATTTTCAAAATGAGTAGAATTCGGTGATTTCTTTTTTTTTAAATAATTTCTTATATAAAATTGTGAAATATTATAAATCAATAACAAATTATTAGTTAAAAGAAGTCAATAATTGTCTAGGTGAGCTTTACTTATACATGTAAGGTTATCTGTTTTGCATGTTGCATTAATAATTAATATAATAGCCATGTTGGTAGCCGTATACTATATAATTAAGAGTTTGGTACTTGGGCGAAGATTTGTGCGTGTCGGAAGTAATATTATTTTTAGTTTGAGAATCTTAACTTATTATTTTTAAATAAAGCCTATTACATGATCCATCTATAGCTAGCTAACTACTAAGCTTGTACGTACTCACACACAGCGCTAGAACTCTAAAACAAAACAAGATAAATAAATTATGGGATTAAATGATAAATTTACCTCTAAATAATAGGTTCAGAGAATTTAAGATCATGAACTCGTTTTTTAATTTTTATGCAATATTTTCCTTTAACATTATATTTCAAAATTGTGCAATATTACCCTTATGTTATTAAATGTTCAAAAATTACAAAAATTATCCCTATGGTTATTAAATATTTCCCATATGGTTATCAGCTTTGACTATTAATTAATAAAAAATTACATAAAATTATCAAGAAATTTTTTTGGTCCTTTTATATAATCTTTTGGGTCATTTTTTATAATTTTTTGATCATTTTTATAATTTTTATTGTTCTTTTATATAATTTTTTAGATTTTTTTAATAATTTTTTAATTAACTAACTGTCAAAACTAACTTTTGTTAATGATGGGAGAAATATAACACTGTTTTAAAAAGTAAAAAAAAAATATTGTACTAAAAATTAATTTAGAGTTTTAAATACTTCTGAACTTATAATTTAAGGATGAAATTGTTCTTTAATCCTAAATTATGAAATAATGCTGTATAAAACCTACTCAGACTACATATTAATATTTAAATTCTTTTGGAGACAATCAACAACGCTTTATATATTTAAATTATGAACTTATAGGCTTCAAGGGGAATCTATCTTACTAACTTAGCTCATACATTTTAATACTTTAAAAGTACTGTCGGCGCGGGGGAGGTTCGTTTCTAATTGGGATTTATGTCATTGACATGATTCAGCCTGACATTTCACATTACTTCTGCAATATAATTTTTTGTTCGACTTATTTTTTCGGTTAACAACCAGTTGGTATCCAATCTAAATTATTGATTTTGGCTAATTAAAAAAAGAAAAGCAATATGCTATTATAAATTCGTATTCAAGTATGATCAGTTCTAGCTAAATGGGATATTTTTACGACATGATATTTTTCATTTATAATCACAATCTCTAATTATGGATAAACATGAATCTAGAGGATTTTGTGGACTAATTGTTTTTGAAGAAATTGTTTGATTGGTATAGATATTGATGGTTTGATTTTCTAGTGTGACGGAGAATTTTCTCAAAATTAAAGGAATAAGGCACTTGGAAGGGTAATTGAGGACAATCATGTGATTTTTGGGAATAAATATGTGATTTAAATGTGGTAGAAGGACTTTGGAAGATTTATTTAATATTTATGGGAGTTGATGTGATTTTGCAGATTATCTCCGGTAATTGCTGCCCTCTATCCAAAGAGCTTGCTTGCTCAGGTAACTTTAGTTGTTTCTGTCTGGCGAGAAGTAACTACACACATTTAATTTTTTTTTTGGGCAAGTAAATATATATATATATATATATAGATATGTATCACAAATTATTTTTCAAAAACTACTGGCCGTACTGTGAGGTTATACAAAATAAATCCTGAATTATTAAAAACAAAGTACCCAGCACCCCCCTTTTATTTTCAACTAATGTCCATTTATTTCTTCTCTCTCCCTCCTTGACCCTCTCTTTATCTCTCATCAGGTCCTTCCTTTTGTCATTTTTTATCTGGTTTTTGCAACAACAAAAGGGACAAGAGATTATGAGAAAACTACAACATAATAACAACAAGAACCAAGACATGAAGGGTCAAGAGGAGATTGAACCAAAACTCACATAAAAAATGTTGGAGTACTCATTGTTGATGAAGCATCTCTCTAGAACTAGAAAAGCTAAAATAGAGAATCAAAATTTTGAAAAGCAATGAGATAAAGCCATATGGAAAAGGAATCTGAAAATTATAACACCAATGAATCTTACATTCATTTTCTGCTATTCTCTTTCTCTTCCATATTCACATTCTTTGCTTAAGGGTTTTCCTAATCTCACCAAGATTTAGTACCAACACCACATCTTCATCTTCCTCATTTGCTCCTCTTGGCTCCTCCATGATCTCCTTAGTGAACAAGTTTCAAGACATCTTTGCTCGGGTCAAAAGCCAGTCCACCATGGATCTTCCCTAGGTCATCGTCATTGGGAGCCAAAGTAATGGCAAGTCTAGTGTTCTCAAAGATCTTGCCTAGGAGGCTGCTAGTGTTGTAGCTCGTGTAGATTAAGAAGAAGTCCAATAGCACTGAAGAGAAGTATAAGGAGTTCCTCCACTTTTCTAGCAAGAGGTTCTATGATTTCTCTGAGATTCAAAGTGAGATAAAGCCATATGGAAGGTATCGCTGATGACTGTTTAAAGGTGAAGAAGAAGGAAGAAAAAGAAGATATGGATGGTGAGTAGAGAGAGTGAAAGAGTGAAAGAGAAGCCAAAGGGTTAAGGAGGATGTTAATGTGCCCTACAAAGCAAAATAAACGGACAATAGTTGAAAATAAACGGGAGACGCTAGATGATGCTCCTTTTTTAATAGTTCAAGTTTATTTCACACCTTATAGTATGAGTTACCTAATGGTCCTCAAAAAATAATTCATAACTAAATTTGTCCCTTTATCCTACATAGATAGATAGATATATATATATATATATATATATTCTAGATATACTATGATTAATATGAGATTAATTTATGTTAAATGAGTTGTTCTAATGATGAGTACATATGTGGATAAGTGAAAACATGTTGAAAATTTATGAGGATTGTAGTTATTGCTATAATTCTGTGTATGATTATCATGATATTCGCTAGGTGCCTAGTGGTTGTCCTACACATTCTTAGGGCAGTATTTCTCCTTCCTTGGCTAGGATTGGAGTTAGCTCTTGGAACATATAACACTCTCTAGGTCATAGAAGATAGGGAAACTATGGATTGGTGTTGAGTTTTGCTCCTTTGGCTAGGTTGCACCTCAACATTGGTGAGCTTGATAAGGTCTGGTCACATGAATGAATCTTGTTTATTGTGACAATCCATAGATCCAGTCAAAGGAATAACAAGGGAGATGATTGTTGATATGTGATGTTGTGATTAACAACATGTAAATTATTATTTGTTGTTTAGTTATTTTTTATGCCTTAATTGTTTATAAACATACCTACATGCATTATAAATTACCTTGTGATTATTTGGACCCTTAGTCTCATTACGTGTTTCTAACATTTCCAGGAAAATTAGGTACGGCCAAAGGGGAGTAGGCAGAGACTTGAGGCAACATTAATATGCCTCAAATCTATTTTCTATTTTTGAGTTATATTGTGTATTGGCCAATTAGGACTTTTGCTGCATATTTTTGATAACATCTTGGTGTATAGTAGCAACTTCCATGAGCACACGGCTCATCCTTGCATCATTTTACAAACTTTAAAACATCATGAGTTCTTTGCTAATCCTAAAAAGTGCTTATTTGCTCAAACAAAAGTATCTTTCTTGGGTCAGTAGCAATGGATATGAAAAAAATTAGTGCTATACAAAATTGGCCAATTCCTCAAAATGTAATCGATAGAACTTCGTGGATATTTGGCAAAACCCTTGATAGATTTGACCAAAAAGGATGTTTTTCAATGGAATGCTTCTGCAAGTATTAACTACTATTCCCGTGCTTCATCTTCCAGATTTTACTAAGTCTTTTGTTGTGGAATGTGACGCTTCATCTACAAGCATTGGGGTTGTCTTACAACAAGAAGGCCATCCAATTGCTTATTATAGCAAAGGTTTATCTTTTTCAAAGAGACATGAGTCTATTTATGACAAGGAATTACTTGCACTAATTTGTGTTACAAAAATGGAGGCATTACTTAGGTCACAAGTTTGAAGTACACATTGACCATTTGCTATTAGAAAAATACAAAAGCAAAGGAATTTAGCGAGAGATTGTCCATCTCATAGTTTGACTTAAAAATTAACGAAGGACTGTTCATCTCTCTCTAAAATTTTACTAAGTCTTTTGTTGTGGAATGTGACGCTTCA
Source organism: Prosopis cineraria (assembly GCF_029017545.1). Lineage (NCBI taxonomy): Eukaryota > Viridiplantae > Streptophyta > Magnoliopsida > Fabales > Fabaceae > Prosopis > Prosopis cineraria. The sequence goes on from NW_026555334.1 coordinate 1,289,125, forward strand.
TCTACAAGCATTGGGGTTGTCTTACAACAAGAAGGCCATCCAATTGCTTATTATAGCAAAGGTTTATCTTTTTCAAAGAGACATGAGTCTATTTATGACAAGGAATTACTTGCACTAATTCTGTGTTACAAAAATGGAGGCATTACTTAATAGGTCACAAGTTTGAAGTACATATTGACCATTTACTATTAGAAAAATGCAAAAGCAAAGGAATTTAGCGAGAGATTGTCCATCTTATAGTTTGACTTAAAAATTAATGAAGGACTGTCCATCTCTCTCTAAAATAAGATAACTAACGAGGGAAATAGCAAGAGGCTACCAATCCCTCTCTAAAATAAGATAATTAGTTCAGGATTTATCCCTAGCTAAATTACTACAAAAAATGACTTTTGGCAATAAAAATTAAATTTAAAATTAACTAAAATATTCATAATAAAATTATATAATATTTAATATTTTCTTTATTTTAAGTTCATTTTCATTAATAAAATACTTTTTTAAAGATACAATATAAAGAATAATTTAAATAAAATATAAATATTTTTAACATATTAATAATTCAAAATAAAATTTAATATATATGTTTATTTTATAATATATTATTCAATATATTTGTGTATTTAAATAATATATATTTAATTTTTTATATAATGACTGTAGATACCTTTTAGTTCAATTAGCAAAGAAGTAGAGAATAAGGCTTAAAAGGTAAGAGATCAAGGGTTGAAGTCTTGGACTTGACATAAACATAATGAATATGTAATATGGTAAGGAGCAAGTGACATGATGCGAGGTAGACTATGAGTTGTCGCACATGTAGAAGGTGATGAGGCACGAGATGATAGGTGATATGTTGGTTGACGAGATACAAGATTGTTAGCGACATGTCACAAGTTGACACAAATGATAGGTGATTTAGCCATCACTATTTTTAAATATAAGCATATTTAGCGAGAGATGAGTGAGGAATACTAAATCGAATACTGAATCCCTCGCTAAATTTAACAAGTCATTTTTTAGTTACAAATTTAGCTAAAAGGCATTTTGTTTCTCACTAAAATGTAATTTAGTAAGGGAAAAAGGCATTTAGTGATTACTGTAGCTTTAAATATTTGTTAGAGCAAAGAATTACAACTCTTGAACAATAGCGTTTATTGATGAAACTACCATCCTTCGAGTTTACCATTATTGATAAGGCTGACAGTTCCAGTCGAGGGGTTGATCCTTCTTTCTAAATGCGCCTATTCAACACAATTCTTTGCTTTAATCATTCCTTATGTGGCTAACTTTTAAGATTGCAAAATTGTAAAATGGTGAATTTACGGCCCCAATTCTACCATCCTTACAGACGAATCCACATTTTGCCATATCTTCAAGTAAACTCTATTATAAAGATCATATGGTAATCCCATCATGCACTAATTTGAGTCTTAAACTCATGGCAAAAGCACATAATTCACCTATAGAGGGTCATGGAGGCTTTTTGAAAACCTTGAAGCGCCTTCAACAATACTATTTCCGGAGGAATATGAAACAAGAGGGTCATGGAGGCTTTTATCTTAAACTGCACCATATGGCAACAAAATAAGTATCAACCTCTTTCTCCTGTTGGACTTTTATAGCCATTGGGAATTCTAAAACATACTTACGAGGATATATCTATTGATTTACAGCTAATAAGCTCCCTAAGTCTAATGGCATGGATACAATTCTTGTGGTGGTTGATCATTTCAGCAAGTACGGTCATTTTACACAAGCCTATATCTACCAAAACAGTGGCTGCTACCTTTTGTAAGGAAGTGGTGAAACTTCATAGAATTCCCAAGTCTATTACATCGGATAAGGACATCATCTTTCTTAGTGCGTTTTGGCAAGAATTGTTTCGCTTAAGTGGGACTCAATTAAAGATGAGTAATGGTTATCATCCTCAATCCGACGGTCAAACTAAAGTTGTCAATTGATATCTTGAAACCTATCTATGATGTTGATAGAGCCCATTATTTTCCTAAGACATATCAGAGGAAGTCAAAGGGGAGGAATAACTCTAGTGGAAATACTTTAACTGGTCCAGGGACTTATCCGTCAGTCCCTAGCTGTAAGGAACATTAATTTGTGATCTTTTATCATAATTAGAATCTTTTGGGTAGTATGGGCTGTGTGTAAGCCATGCTGAAGGTATTATTAGTCTTTTGCTTGGAGAGTGGGAGAGGAGAGGAGAATGGAGTTGTGAGGAGAGACTGGCCTCTCGAATGCCAGTGGTAGGGAACTTGTATTGTGAAGCTTGAAATCTAGTGGTTGGAGTTATCTTGATTTTATAGAGGAAATAGGGTTTTTGCCAGAATCAAAGAGTGTCCTTGTAACTCTGATTCGGTCCATTTAGCTCATTATTATAAAAAACCTCAGCATTTTCCTCTCATATTTAGTACTGTTATTGTCTTAATTTAGTGTTTTTGTTGTATTATTAGTTAAGTCACATTATTTGGTATCAAAGCAGTGAGATTTCTGGGTAAATTGAGAGAGAAGTTATAGCCGAGAGAGTACAATATGCTGACCAAGAAGTACAGGAGTTGAAGGAGACAGTTCGGGTATTAACTAAGGATGTAGGTGACATCAAAGATACATTGAAGGCAATTACCGAAACACTGGGGTAGATAGAAAAGAGGATACCAGGGCCACGTGTGGAAGAACAAGAAGGAAATCATCATGAGGAGGCTTCTGCGATGAACCCAGGGGGAGATATTAAAGGTGGCAAGTATTAAAAATTAAAGCTACCTATTTTCTCAGGCGAGGACCCCATTAGATGGTTTTTCAGAGTCAAACGCTATTTTCACGTGAATTCTGTAATAGAACAGGAAAAACTGGAGGCAGCTGTGGTATGTCTTGAAGGTAAAGCTTTAAACCGGTACCAATGGCTCGATACAAGGACTCCACTGAGCAACTGGCCCGAGTTTAAAAGAGAGCTATTGTGATGATTTCATTCCTCCCAACCAGGAGGTGAGTACGAGAGGTTATTCACAGCTAAATAAGAGAAATCTGTGCTTGAGTTTGTAGAAGAATTTGAGTTATTGTCAACGCCATTAAGGGAAGCTTTAGAAGAATGCTTAATTGGAGCTTTTCATTCTAGTCTAAAAGATGAAATTAAGGCTGAGCTGAAACTCACCAAAACTACTACATTGAGAGACCTGATAGAGGTGGCCGTGTGTATTGATGAGAGAAATCAAATGCTGGCTGAAAGTAAGGAGTCTAAGGCAACTCGAGCCCAACGCACCCATTATGGGCCAAGATCTGATTCAGCCCAACCAATGTATTCTGCACGTGTAGCCCATGTGACAGAAGGTAGCAAGCACGCGACAACATTAGCGTCTTCCTCTACAGAAAACACGAGGCGGACTGACGCAAAAATAGAGCATTCTAAGGCTGGGAGTACATCGAATTGGAGTTCTGCAGTGAGGAAAGGAAGCAATTCTCGGCTCCTATCTGATGTTAAAATCACAAGAAGGAGAGAACTAGGGTTGTGTTTCAAGTGCGGTGACAAATATAATCCCACTCATTAGTGCAAGAACAAAAATCTCTAAGTTTTGATCATGGAGAAGGGAACGGACTGGACACTTGAGGAGGAAGGAGTAGAAACTGAACTTGAACTTGAAGTCGAAGGTAATGAGAATTCTAAAAAGAGATGCAGATGGAGTTGTCTTTAAACTCCATGGCGGGATTCAGCGACAACCATACCATAAAGGTCAAAGGGACCCTTGTGGGCACTAAAGTGATCATACTCATTGATAGTGGGGCCACTTATAATTTCATTGCTAAGGATTTGCAGAGCAGGTTGAAACTACTTACTGATGAAATTTTTAAGTATAAAATTACAGTAGGCGATGGCTTTACCTTGAAAGGGAAAAAGCGTTGCAAGGATCTCTGTATGAAGGTACAAGGGCTTAATATCATTCAGACTTTTTATCCATTCCCCCTAAGTGGTGTTGATGCTGTATTGGGAATGGAATGGTTGAAATCACTGGGTGATGTGAGAGTGAACTGGAGCTGACTAACGATGAAGATTGGTGAAAAAGGAAAGCAAGTTTGTCTACAAGGGGACCCAACTCTCACCAGAGCACAAGCCACCTTCAAATCCTTAATGCGCTCAGTAAGGAAGAAAGGGGAGGGATTCTTGATTGAATATAATGGCCTGACCATTAATAGTGAAAGTACAGAAATTCTGAACCCGAAAATTCAAACATTATTGGAAAATTTTCCAATGGTTTGCCAAGCTATTGAGGGGCTTCCTCCATCCCGCTCTAAGGATCATGCTATTGTAATAAAACTGGGGGAGCAACCACCAAATATCAGGCCTTACCGATACCCCTACTTATAAAAAAATGAAATAGAGAACATGGTGAAAGACATGTTGAAATTTGGAATTATACGACCCAGCAACAGTCCTTACTCAAGCTCGATATTGCTAGTGAAGAAAAAAGATAGAAGTTGGAGGTTTTGTGTTGATTACAGGGCATTAAACAAAATTACAGTTCCTGATAAATTTCCTATTCCCGCTATTGATGAGTTACTTGACGAATTGAAGGGAGCCACAGTGTTTTCAAAGCTGGATTTAAAGTCTAGGTACCATCAAATCCGAATCAAAGCAGGGGATGAACACAAAACATCATTCAGGTGAGGGACATTATGAGTTTAAGGTGATGCCATTTGGATTAACCAATTCCCCCTCAACCTTCCAATCCTTGATGAATGAGGTATTCAGGGAATATTTGTGCAAGTTCTTATATACAGCAGTGATGTAACCGCTCACTTGAAGCATTGAGGACAGTATTTTCTGCCCTGAAAGAAAATCAGCTCATGGTAAACTTAAAGAAGTGTAGCTTTGTTCAGTCCAAGATTGAATACTTGGGGCATCTGATTTTAAAAGAAGGGGTTCAAGCCGATCCAGCCAAGATAGAGAGCATGATGAAGTGGCCAAAGCCTAAGAATGTGAAATCCTTGAGAGGATTCCTAGGGCTGAGCTGATACTATCTTTATTTTGTCAAGAATTATGGGAAGACTCCTCTCACTGATTTACTCAAAAAAGACTCATTTAAATGGTCAACGAAAGCAGAAACAGCTTTTGAAAAACTCAAAACAACTATGACCACACTAACTGTGCTTGCAATGCCTGATTTTACCCTTCCTTTTGAGTTAGAAACCGATGCCTCTGGCACTGGGGTAGGGGCTGTTCTAACACAGCAAGGCAGACTTGTAGCATACTATAGCCAAAAACTCTCTACTCGAGCACAACAATGCTCCATTTATGAAAGGGAGCTCATGGCTATTGTCATGGCAGTTAAGAAGCGGCGGCATTATCTTTGGGGGCATAAGTTCATCATTCATACAAATCAAAAGGCCTTGAAATACTTGTTAGAGCAAAGAGTAGTGGAAGAAAACTAGCAGAAATAGGTCTCTAAATTATTGGGACACAAGTTTAAAATTGTGTACAAGCTTGGGAAAGAGAATAGGGCTGCTGATGCATTATCCAGACAAGAAGAATCACTGGAATTGCTGGCATTTTCTTTATAGCAATATAATGATGTAGAAGACTGGGAAAAAGAGGTACAAGCTGACCCAAAATTGAGAAAAATTCTGCAGCAACTTATCACGGATAAAAATAGGGTGGAAGGGTACAGCGTGGTCCATGGCTGCCTGCACTACAAGGCAAACTGGTGCTACCAAAAAGCTCATCCAGAATTTCCTTGCTACTTAAGGAGTTCCATGATTCTCCGATAGGGGGCATTTAGGTTATTTATGGACTTACAAGAGGCTATCCAATGTAGTGTATTGGGAAGGGATGAAAAGGGATGTTTAGCAATATGTGGCAAGTTGTGAGGTATGCCAGAAGAATAAGTATCACGCTTTAACTCCTGTTGGTCTGTTACAACCATTAACTATTCCTCAAAGTGTTTGGGAAGATATTAGCATGGATTTCATCACCGGGCTTCCCAAATCAAAGCGGTATGACACCATCCTAGTAGTGGTGGATAGACTCACAAAATATGCACATTTCTTCCCTCTTGCCCACCCTTTTTCTACAAAGGATGTTGCTGAAAGTTTGTAGCTGAGGTTGTGAAGCTACATGGTTTCCCTAAAACCATAGTTTCAGATCGAGATAGGGTTTTCATTAGCCATTTTTGGCAAGAATTGTTCAAACAAGCTGGAAATCAACTTTGCCTTAGTTCATCTTACCATCCGGAATCTGATGGACAAACAGAGGTGATAAATAGAAGCTTGGAAACTTACTTGCGTTGTTTTGCCAATGTGAAGCCTACTCAATAGGCTAAATGGTTGTCTTGGGCTGAATATTGGCATAATACTTCATTCCATAGTGCGGCGGGCATGACACCTTTTAAGGCAGTGTATGGAAGGGATCCTCCTACTTTTTTAAAATTTAGTGGCGAACCCTCAGCTGTAGAAGATGTGAATACACAGATTCAGATTTGAAATCAGATCATTGAGCAATTACGAGAAAATTTAGCTAAGGCTCAAAGCAAAATGAAGGTGCAAGCTGACAAGCATCGTAGGGATGTGCATTTTGAAGTGGGGGACCTTGTTTATGTGAAACTTCGACCTTATCGATTGAAAACCTGGGCTCGGAGGGACAATGAGAAGCTTAGCCCACGTTTATACGGACCTTTTAAGGTTCTTGAAAAGATTGAGACTGTGGCCTACAAGCTGGAACTCCCACCCACTGCCGCATTCACCCTGTATTCCATGTTTCTCAGCTAAAGCAAACAGTTTTAGTTGCTGTGGTACAACCTTCCATTCCCCAATACTTTCTAATGAATTTGAATTGCAGGTGCAGCCTCAAGATATAAGAAAGGTTCACAAGCTTATGAACGGACAGCGAGAGGTGTTGGTTAAATGGCAAGATTTACCAAAATTTGAGAATTCTTGGGAATGTGCAGAAATGATTTGCTAACAGTTTCCAACTTTTCCCCTTGAGGACAAGGTGAAACTCTTAAGAGAGGGTAATGATAGAGCCCATTATTTTCCTAAGACATATCAAAGGAAGTCAAAGGGGAGGAATAACTCTAGTGGAAATACTCTAACTGGTCCAAGGACTTATCCGTCAGTCCCTAGCCATAAAGAACAGTAACTTGTGATCTTTTGTCATGATTAGAATCTTTTGGGTAGTATGGGCCATGTGTAAGCCATGCTGAAGGTATTAGTAGTCTTTTGCTTGGAGAGTGGGAGAGGAGAGGAGAATGGAGTTGTGAGGAGAGACTGGCCTCTCGAATGCCAGTGGTAAGGAACTTGTATTTGAAGCTTGAAATCTAGTGGTGGAGTTATCTTAATTTTATAGAGGAAATAGGGTTTTTGCCAGAATCAGAGAGTGTCCTTGTAACTCTGATTCGATCCATTCAGCTCATTATTATAAAAAACCTCAGCATTTTCCTCTCATATTTAGTGCTGTTATTGTCTTAATTTAGTGTTTCTGTTGTATTATTGGTTAGGTCACATTAGATGTTTTTCCCAAGAACATCCTAAATCTTGGAGCCAATTCCTACATTGGGTTGAATTTTCTTACAACACTAGTTACCATACTTCTTCCGAATCTACTCCATTTAAAGTAGTTTATGGGAAAGAGCCTCCAGTCCTTCTTCCTTATGTTGAAGGGCAAACTAGAATTGATGACCTTGAGGAGTACTTCTTGAAATGTGATGCTTTAATAAGTACTATTAGGGACAATCCGATTCACCCTCAAGCAGATTCTAAGCGAAGAAATGTTGCATTTGTTTCAGGTGACATGGTTTATTTAAAGCTTCAACCATATCCGTCAACGTTCACTGGCGCAAAGGCGTTATTAAAAACTTTTCGCAAGGCATTTTGGTCCTTATCCAGTATTTAAAGGAATTGGCAAGGTTGCCTATGAGCTTCAGATCCCTCCAGCTGCAAGAATACATCCTGTCTTTCACGTCTCTTTGCTCAAGTTGGCCCACGGATCAATTTCTCATACTTCATTGCCACCATTACCTATATCGGATGATTGGCAGTTACAAGTTAAACCAGATCAAGTTCTTGATGTCTGTGTATAAACAGTGGACAATTAATAACTTTCGGAATTGCTTGTTCAGCGAAAAAATCACTCTCACGAGGAAGCTTATGACCTGATTGCTGCACAATTTCCTTCTTTTCGCCTTGAGGACAAGGCTATTCTCCTAAGGGAGGCTAATGATAGGAACCAACGTTCCTTGTTGGTATACTCTAGGCAGGTGGCAGTCTTATGTGATATTTTATATTTTATTGCTTTTATTAACTGTTTTATGTTAGTTATATGTTGTTATTGTCAGTTTTTTATTGATAAGGTTGGGTAGTTATATTTAGTTATTTTGTCTTGTTACAAATACCCTCTCTTGTAACTATTGGCGGTATGAATGAAGTTTATTCAGATATATTTGGAGATTCTCCTCTTTCTAGGATTAGATTTTGATTCTAGAACTTGTGGTGGCTTGCCCACTGGTGACGGAGCTTCAACTAATTTTTAACATAGTTGATTAAATGCTGACCTTAACAAAAGTTCATAGGCATCTACATCACCAAGGCAACAACTCTAACAACCTAACACAAAGGGACAGAACAACTCTAACAACCTTTTGAGAACCCAATGTTTCTATTGACAGCAAGTTTTTAAAAGTCAAGGCAAAAACAAAAATTGGCATATACCTGACAAAGTTATAAATATATCTAGTTCACATAGCATGCAAAGTATATTTATAGAACAACAATTGAAAGCAACAGAAAATGTAACAGTGTTATTATATATTCAACAGGGGAGTATCACATAACATCAGAACAGGGAATATAAGAGATGAATAAACTCCGTAACTCTTTATATGACATCAATAAGTCACAGAAGGGATCTTGAAGTAGCCAAGTATTCAATTGTAGGCTCATAATAGCACAATAGCCATATGCAGAGACATGTTTCAGAGAGAATTCAAACTTGACTCTCATTTCTAATGTCAACACAAGTTCCTTCAATTCTAACTTTGCTAGTCCCAATACTTAATATGTCTATTAATATATCAATCACAAAGTCAGCATATCTCTAATTCCCCGATCATCCTCTCTCCCATTGTTTGCAAAGGAAAGAAGAGCCATACAGTATGCCCTAGAGGCTATTAGATATCTAGCATAGATAACAGAACCCATACGGACCAACTAATGTTTAAATCTCTTGTGATCAAGTTATGAAAAATTACCTGAATCGATTGTTGAGTGGATGCTGGTGAAACCTCAAATAAGAGCCTTTCTTTCTCTTGGACCAACGTTCAACAAACAAGAGGGGAGGAGGAAATAATTTTCAGTTCAAAAATTGTACCACTAAAAAATTTAAAAACATTTGAACCATGAAATCCACTTATCTCAGCCGGTAAGAGGATCTAAAATTGATTTCTGTTCCTTGGGCTTTCAGTGGAGCGAATAGCGATCCGCTAGGTGTCCCCGCCACTGCACACTATTTCTCACCAAGAGAAACGCTCTAGCCTCTCCAATTATCGGCAACAGGCTCTTCTGAATTGCCAAGATCGCCTCCGTATCAGAGATATTGATTTCATCCGACTCTCATTTCGCTGTCTTGGGGTCTCCTCTCAGCAATCCACAGTTTACCCACTTCCTTTCCTCTTTAATCATCATCCATCCTTCGAGGATCAGATTTAGATATCCTCTGTCACCAACTCCTAGACAGAAAATAAGAAACACATCAACCTTAAAGCTTTCCAACTTCATTGATTGGATAAAACACACAAGAAAATTTTACCTTGCAAGTTGTGGGCTTCACCGAGATATGATTCTTCTCATGAGAAATGATGGTCATGATAGAACCCAGAAGAAGATAGTCAGTAATGCTAGAGGCGCGCGTTTTACGACTGGTGATTTAGTGACCGTTAGGCCCTTTTACGTCTTCACTTCACAACGGTAATAAATTTTTTTTTTTTTAAGAACACAACGGTAAAAGTTCATTCAGAGATATAAGACTATAGGATAGACTTATATACTTACCTTTATATACTTAATATACTTTCATTTAATTAAATCAAGATATGTGAATTTTAATATATTAATAATAAAAATTTATTATAGAATAAATAATTTATAATAAATACAGATATTTTGATTTAATTAGAAATAAGCACTTTAAATATATGTGACTAAGTATATAAATTTTTTCTTATGATTATTAAAATATTCACAACAATATGCTCTTTCTCCAAGTCTATTTTTTGTTAAAATATTCTTCATTATTCTAGGAGTAAATTTCTTCATTAATCCAAATTATTATTATATGTTTTATATTTTTCTAATTATATATATGCACTTGAAGATAAAAATAAAGAGGAATAGAAAAATCAGAAATTAAAAGGGATTGGAAAGCAATTGTATCATGACCTTGTATGTCTGTTTGTTTGGTTTAATAAATATATTGGTCCCTTTTAGCTTAGTTATTATTTATAATTGTTCTTGTATATAATCAATTTTATATCTAAATTTTAGATGACCAGATAGGAAATGTCTTGTAACTATTTTTCCATAATAGGTTAAGATTTACTTACTTACTACTTCAATAATTTTCATTAACCATTTTCCCATTTTATCACCAATGGATTTGTTTAATAATTTTTAATTTATTCAATTCATTATAGTAATTTGATTTGATTGTTCATATAACAAACTCAATTATTTTTCTTTTAATATACACTCTATTATTATTTTTCAAATTAAAATGGCTCCTTTTTTTTGATGAATTCTTTCCGACGAGGAGAATTCTAGTTATTATATGAGATGAAATAAAAATAAGTGTAATAGAAATTATTAATTGCTTTATTAAAAAGAGAAATTATTAATTTCCGCTTCATGAGAAGTCATAGCTTCACCATGAACATGGTCTGCGTACTATCTCATTGAAAGGCAAATCTCAACCCCGTACTTTTGACTGTATAGAAAATTTGCAAAATTCTCAGCCATTTCACATATCTCTCCATGCAATGACCAAAAATTGTAGCTTCCACGAATTATATGTTTTGAACTACCACTTTTCAATGTTCAGATAATAATTTTTCATTAAAATTAAAACTAATAATATGAGCTGAGTCTGCAAACTCAATACATTAACTCAAAAAATTATAGTAGGTTGGATTCAAAAAAATAAACTTATTTAAATGTGAGTTGAATTAAGCTTGCATCACATAATTCAAACCTGCAACAGGCTAACTCACTGATTGGCGAGTTAACCCTCTTATTATTTTATTTAAGAAAACAGGATAAAAGAAAATGGGCAAACAATGCACAAACCCAAACCCTGAACATTCACAATCAGGAAAAAAGGGGCTCTTCTTTTTTTTTTTCTTTTTTTCTCCTTACCTCCCCATCTTCACTTTTTACTAATTTTATCTTTTTAAAAAAATTATTTAATAAAATAATATGAAGAGTGAAGATGGAAGAGGTGGAGAAAATAGAAAAGATAGCAAAGGAGAGTCCCCTCTCCCCACGATCGGCCGATCACTCTATCGCTCGGTGTCTCATCCCGACAGTCGCTCGCTCACTCAACTTCTCTGTTCTCGGCTTCTTGCTATCGCTCGGTGCTCGCTTCCTTCTCGCATCTTGCTTGCTTCATTGCTCGTTTAGCAAATGATTAAATCTCTTGCTCTTCTGCTCGGCTCGCTTCCTTCTCGCATCTCCCCTCGGCTCAACTCTTCTACTCAAGCTCCTCATTAATTAAATCTCTTGCTCACCGTCCTGCTCGTGCAGTCTCTTGCTCAAGCTCCTCATTTATCATCATCAGGTTCGTCCCCTCATCTTGTTCCTTACTCTCTGACTTGGTTAATTGATTTTTGTTCTGGGATCTGCAAATGATGGTCCTTTCTAATTGTGGTAATTAGGAAATTTTTTCACCGTTTAATAGAATCTCTTGAATTATATATACGAATATATGCTTGGGTGGTAATTTTGCAGACGCATTTTATTATACATAACCAGCTTATAATTTATACTAAAGAAATGACGAAAATCAAAGGGAATAATCTCGAAAGTCTAGCATAAATCCATTTGGATTATTAAAACAGAGCAAGAAAACAGAGGGTGCCGCTGCGAGAAATAGGAACAGGGCGTGTGATGTAATGTAATGGAGGAGTTATGGGGATGACATGGGCTGCTCCTGCCCATGCCTACCAAGTTTCGCGAAAAATCCATTTATAATTTGATCAAATAATAAAATTAAATTTATATTTTGTCTCTTTTCTTTATACATAACTATTTAATTAGATTATATTTAAGCATTATTAAACACAATTAGGATTAATATTTTCTGCATTCACAAAATAATAAGGCATAATTGTGGTTAGATGACCCTTTTTTTAAAAAAAAAAAATTATCTCTAATCTAACCATTTCTTATAAGGAGAAAGCCTTCATGAAGCTGAGCTCCTTCATGACCAAGACCTATTTGAGCATAAGCCTTAAAAACCGAAGGGTAAGTCAATCGTTCAGGTTGAGTCTCTGAGTATAGCATTTGACCTGTGCATTGTGAAGAATTTGAAAAATATGTGCAAGCTTCTTGATTTGTAGCTCTAGGTTTTATATTTTGTATTTTGTATCGATTCCTTGCAAAGTACCCATATAAATTTGAGTTGTCTGGCTGGTTGATTTAGTTCTCTGTTTACTTTGTATTGATTCCTTGAAAAGAACTCATATAAATTTTGAAGGATGACATGTGATATTCTTAGCATTTCAATCACTACAATAGCTAGTGAATCTGTTTTAAGCATTGGATCGAGAGTTCTCACAAAATATTGAAGTAGCCTTCTTCATGATAATTTTAAAGCTCTTATTTGTACTCACAATTGGATTCTTAGTTTTTCATGGCTCGATAGTATAATATTTATATTTTTTCATTTATCTTCTAGATTTCTAAATGTTAATTATATATTCATATTAATTATATTTTATCTTTGTTTGTGACAGATGAAGTCTTGAAAAAATCTACTCAAATTAATGTTGTTGTAGATTTTGAAAAAGCTTCTAACATTATCATTAATTAGAAGAAATTTTGTAACATATTTTACTTCTAAGAGTTTATGATGTTTCACATGAGAACTCATTGTTGTTTGGGTTTTTTGTGTTTTTTATATCAGAACTCACTATTGTTACGCTTTTGTTTTTAGCCAACTATAGTACATACGATTTAAGTGTGAAAGAATATGCTCATAGCTTGATCAATATTCCATATTTGCTTCCTTCCTCTCAATCTATTGATGAGATTTTTCAACTATATGACTAAATTTTTTGAAATTTCTTGGTATTAATGTTGAGGTGATCAACGTCTCAATTTAGAGAAAATAAAAAAAATACTTAAAAAATGTTTTTTTTATTGGCAGGTTGCCTGCGAACCCATTGCGGGTAAGCGAGTTGGCTCATATATAACCTGCATAAGATGTAGGTTATGCCAACTCACCCCCATAACCCGTAACTTGTTGCGGGCCAACTCGCTGGTCGCAAATTGACCTATATTACTAGCTTTAATTAAAATAAAAACTGCACAACTTGTCATTACGTTGAAGCTTTCGATGGTTATCAGCCGATGTAGAATTGATGGTCTAGCGACCTTGCCGCAAGTAATGGGGCTCCAATGGCCACCATAGTTCTGGCACTAATGACAATGGTAATAAGGTAGACCTTTTTTTATTTGGAGGAATCTATAAAAAATTTTAAATCTTTAAAATAGGAGAAAAGTACATATGTAAAGATAACAATTGAAGAGTACTTTGGTTTAACTAGTTGAGAAAATTGAATCAACTTATTTTAGAGACTCAAATTCAAGTCTTAAAATATGTATTCATATTAAATAAATATACTCGTGAAGAAGGCAACTTAATCTAAAATATGTGAAGAATAATAAGGATAAAAATAGTATATTCATACTTGGAAAGCTATCTTTGATACTTGGTTGAACACTCATATTCTCTTTATTTAGATTGACCAAGATTTTAACTTAGTTTTCCTTCTTAAACTCTAAAACTCAAGCTTGAATTCCTAACTCGTATTGGTCTTTAAATTGAATTGTTTGCATTTGCTTGTTCTTTGAGGATAAATGACCTAAAGTGATTCTACTGCTACACTTTAGTTTTTTTAGAAGCTTAATACAATTTAAGATTTTTCAAGTGATGCTATTGATATCATAGATTTCTCATAATATGGAGTGATGGAATAAAAAAAACACATATACAATGATCTATGTAATTTATTATTATTTTATAGCTACATTATATCAAAATCGGCCTATAACAATATTCCATGTAATTATGGATAGATATTTGTACAATGTATGTTGTATAGGTGTATATATAAATCTTTTTGTCCTTAATTTATTCTTATTGATAACTGATAAGTATATAATTATTATTTGTTTTATATATTTATAATGTTATTTAAAGAATCACACTTTTCATAATTCAATGGGAGAGTATCAATGAAGAATCCTAGAAATATAAGATATTTTAATTAAAATAAAGTTTTATTAATGATGCCTTTTTAATATTATCCTTCTCATTATACTATCTCTCTTTAATATTTTTTATAAATGGAGTATTAAATAAAAGATATTTTTGAAAATTCATATTGTTGTTTTGAAAAAAATTGTAAAGGTATTTAATAAGCTTTATTAATATGTGTAATTTTGTTCACAAGTGTCTTATAATTTAGGAATAATGAAAGTTTTAGTTATTCAAATTTATCTCAGTTGTTAATTTAGTTTCTTAAGTTTAATTTTTATCAATTTAGTCTCTTATACTATCCTTAGTTGTTGATTTGATTCTTATTATTTAAAGAAGAGATGATATTGGCTAAAACTGACATAGACAAGTACTACTACAAAACATGCTTTTAGAAGCACCTATTTAAGAGCGCTTATGAATAAAAACGCTCAAATTACTATATGCAGAAGATACAAGAATACTTTTTTAAAAAAGCACTCTAGTTTGTGAACTCTATAGGAACGCTTAAAAAGTGAGCACTCCTATATATAAATGAAAAATATTGAAAATAAAAAAAAATCATCTAGGAGTGCTCTTGAATAAAGCGCTCCTAAAAGATATATTAAAAGAAATAAAAATAATATAAGATAAGCCTTTAGGAAAATTGTCAAAAGAATTTACTTTTGTAACTAAGGCAGGGAAGACCGATTCATAATCTATTCAGTTAACATATCCTAATCAAAATGTACTCAGAGCGGTTATGAGGGCAACATTTAAAAATAGTGTCATTCGTGAAATAGAAATGGACGAGGGGATTTATGGTGAAATGGTTGTCGAAAGATTAGGAATAGAAAATATTAACGATATTTTGATAAAGGATTAGCTACAAACCATAGTAATTAGTTTATACATCAGGTACTTTTTAAGCTTCATTACTTGTTGTGGTATTTATTTATTGTTTATAATGATCTTTTCTATTGTTTCATTGTAGGTATTTGTATTATACTTTTGTTGTGCTAGGCTCATTGATAACAAAATTTTTATTCATTAGCCCACACAACACAAGTACATACAACATTGATTATCATTCTCAAACAATTGTTGATGCATTCAAGGCTAAAGGAAAGAAGAACATGCTATTTTTAGCCTGTTATCTATAAATCTGGTGGATATTTGATTTAATAAATATTTTATATTTTCAGGCAACAATATATGCTTATTTGTATCAATCCATTCATCCCTACAATTTATTATCTCGACTCATTTAAAAGATAATGAGCTCAAGAATTATAGATCTATGAGGATATTATTTAATCAAGTAAGTATTTTATTCTTCATTTTTTATACATGTTTATTATAATAATTAGTCAAGCTTTCAGTTGGTATGTTTAATTTTGATAGAGCCATAGCACATTACCAAGGTGGAGAAGGTTTCCCTCCAAATACTCAAAAGAGTGATCCTGTTAAGTATTATACATGGAATAAAATAAAGATTTGTATTATTTGCTTAATAAAACATGTTTGATATATATATGTATAGAAATGATTGTTTGATTAGTATTTTATGTCTGTTATTCTAAATATGTTGTTTTGGATTAATGTAGAATTGCTGGATAATTCTGGAACATCTAAGTTATAGGGGAGGTTCTATCGAATTTTTTTCAGATTTGATCTGTAGATCCAAATTATATATAATTTTATCTCTAAAATGTTAATTAGTTACATTTTGTTTCTAATATATTTGGATTTTATATCTTATTGTATTATTTTTATAGGTAACTACACAAATAAAAAGTTGGAAATACAGTTACTATGTCTTGAAGTTTATGAAAGAAGTAATCACACAATAAGAGTTAATTATTTTGTCAAATGTAAGTGTTTCAAAATTAAATTCATGTCTTACATGTAACATAGATAATTGATTATTATATGTTGATTTTTCTTATAGTATTTTGCTAGAGCAAGATCTTTGCATTTAACCATGGATCAAATAGAAGATGTAATTGAGGAGTAGTTTGAATACGTAATTGATTGTCTATGATAGGTAACATATAATGTTAGAAAAATACCAAAAAGTATTATTTATAAAATAAACTAACTAGAGATTAGATAAGCTAAAAATTATCCTAAAGTTTCTTTTAGTTTCAAATTCTTTAGTTGTATACAACTTATAATATTTAACCATTTTATTTTTGGATTGATTTTTTAGATATTAATATAAAATAGTTATTTGTAATGAGCAGCAAAAGATAGTTACCATTTGTAATGAGCAGCAAAATATACAAAAGTATAAAAATAATTTAAAAAAAAAAAAAGGATACAGGAGCACTCTTTCTAAGAGTGCTCCTGTAACTTAACATACAGGAGCGCTTTTAAAAAAAGCACTCTTGTATGATGGGACTTACAAGAGCGCTCTTAATAAGAATACTCTTAATAAGAGTGCTTCTATATATGACTTACAGGAGCGCTTTTATTAAAAGTGCACTTGTAAGTTTGTGAGTTTTTTTTTTAAATTTTTTAAAAGCTGAAAACTTATGGGAGCGCTTATTTTAAAAGCGCTCTTGTGCATGTAATATATAGGAGTGCTTTAAAAGTGCTCCCATAAATTATTTTTGTAATAGTGAAGAGAATATTGATGATATTGATGTAAATTAATGAAAAGAAGTGTAATTATCTCGATAAGAAAAAATATACTCAAAAATTCTTAAAAATAAAAGAACAAAACGTAATATAAATGATTATATTGATAAAAATTATAATAATTTAAGGTTAATTTTATCTCTTTTGTTTACATATACATTTTAGGTCATCAATATACATTACACATTAGATCAATTGGATAGTTAATTTGTATTTTAAAACTTAAAGAACTAACATAATAATTTTAAAGAACTTAAGGGACTAAATAAATAATTGAATCAAATTTGAAGGACTAAAGGTTGCATTATCCCTATAATTTGGGACGTAGGGCGAACCTGACTCTAGGTAGATCAAATTTATTAAAATAGTAACTTTACTTATCAATTTAATAATGTTTAATTGCTTAAAATATTTGTCAAATATTATTAAATTATTGAAAAAATGACAATTAGGGACTCCATAAGATCATTAATGTCAATTACATACCCTTAATTATTGAAAATCCTTAGAGAGCAAAGTCTTTATTTACAATATATTATCTTTTATTGATTCGAGACTCACATCACAATAGACTTTCATAAATTTTCAACTAATTTTTTAAAAATTTTTAAGCATCTTTTGTTAATTTTTCAAACGATAGCAAAAAATTAGAAGTTAGCTTATAATTTATAGTTGATTCTCATAAATTTTAAAGTGACATTACAAATAATGCCAAATTTATTTTATATATTTTTCAATTGATTTATATTTACAGTAAAAAATTATAAGTGATTGGCTCATGATTTACAACTAACTCTCATAAATTTTCAACTAACGTTAAAAATAATTCTAAATGTATTTTTTATTTTCTAAGTAATTTATTTGTGTAGCAAAAAATTAAGATTCACAATTATCTCCAATTAACATTATGAATAATTGAAACTAACTATTTATCTTTTTTAACTGTAAGTAAGAATTATGGTTTGTTATTGAAATTTTAATAATTTAGGGTTTTCTATTGTTATTAACATTTTACTAGGTGCCTAATTGTTACTTTCCCTAAATCTTTTGGGCCGTTGATCAATATTCTTCCTATTTCAATCAAACTAAATGATAGCCATATGGCCCAAAACGGAGGTCCAGAGTTCAAAAAAATAAAAGAGATAAAATATGAACACCGTATTGCTGATCACCTCTGATGATAAAAAAAAAATGAAAATTATTTATTTATTTTTTTATATCTCTACTCATCACCAACTAAAATAGTATAGACTTAATTTAAAATTTTCAAATTTCATAAAAATTAAATATCTGGATTTAAAATTTTAACTTATATTTTTAAAAATTATTTTTTAAGAGTGTCATTTATGATATTATATTTATTTTTAATATTTTATTTATCAAAGTAAAAAAAATTTAAAAATAAAAATTTTATATTAAATTTAGACTGTCTAAAATATATCTAAATAATTAATTTATAAAAAATATATAATATTTAATATTAAATTAAATCATTGAGTATACTATATAGGTTGGTAATAAACATGTTTATTAATTTTTTCTATAAATTTTCATTTTAATAAATATAAATAAAAATAAAAAAGTTAAATCTGAATCATCTAAATTTCACCTTAAATACAAATTACTTGTTGGTGTTTTGATCAGAACGGTATTAATTCTTTATAGAAAACAAAGATTCTTATAGTAAACTGATCTGTATCTCCTTTATATATAAACCCCACTCACTCTTCTCCTCCAATTCGTTTGTTTTCTCTCGTTTCGTAGTTTCTGACTGATCTACTTCATATTTTAGCGATCCATTTAGAAGATTTCAATGGGGATCACATGTCCGTCGTGGTGGTGTAGAGAAAATTGCAGAAAGGGCGAAAAGAATGTGTCAACATCCAAGAGCTCTACTGTCAAGTTTGAAAGAAATCACAGTACCAGAGATGAGGATGAACCTGCTGTCGGAGAAGAAGATGAAGAAGCAGAAAGAACCAGAGGGCTTATTAATGAGCCTGTGGGGGAAGAAGTAGTAGTTGTAGAAGAAGAAGAAACAGAAGAAGAAGAAGAAGAAGAAGAAGAAAGAACCAGAGGGCTTACTGATGAGCCTGTGAGAGAAGAAGAAGAAAGAACAAGAGGGGTTATTGCTGCTGACAAAGAACGCAAGAAGAAGAGGAAGACGGATTTTGAATCGTTGTGGCTACTTGTAGATGCAGCAACGAAACGCGACGAGTGGGAGAACGAGGAGAACCAGGAATAAAAAAAAAATAGGGCTTACTGATGAGCCTGCTGTGAAAGAACAAGAAGAAGAAGAAAGAACAAGAAGGCTTATATTTTCAGCCATTTTCTGTGTCTTCTCGAGGTTGCTTCTTCTTCTTCTTCTTCTTCTTTTTTCAAAACTTCTCTTCATATAGACCAGAAATGGTGTGGTCTAATGCTTCCTCAGTAATTAATTTCTATTTTGTTTGATCACCATGCATCCATATGTTAGTTTTCTTCGATCCTGCGTCTTCTTTAATTTATATTTGGAAAATTAGTTAAATTAAATTAAGAGAACAGGTAATTAAATTAATTTTATCTGACATATATATCCATGAAAATTCTAAATGCAGTACTTTCGATAGCTTCGGAATTAATCAAAATGCAAAAAGAGAACGATTATTAATTCATGGCTAGCTCGGTAGCTAGCCTTTGATGATATCAATTTTTTCAAAAGTTTTCATCAAAAGGAAGATATACTCTTTCTCATGTATATATTTTAATTATCTTGAATCGTAGCTTGTTAATGAAAACAAGTTCAAATTAAATTTCCAACCAATTAAAATAAGAAAAAAGTGTTAAATATAATGGAGTGTTTAATTAGTGGTGGACTTATGAGCAGTGTAATTCACAAATTTTTTTTATATAAGCAAAACTTTCTTATAGGAAATCAAGTGAAGTTCAGCACAATGGCTGACAAGTTCACAGAAAAAGGAAACCAAAAAGACAAAGATAGATTCATGAATGAAAACCATCAAATCAAAAATGAACATAAGTGTGGCAATTTTTTTTTTTAAATAGATAACAGAGAAACTGCTGCAAGAAGTAAGGCATTATTCAACAAAATTGATTCAAGCGATCGAGCAAAACAAACAAATCACCAATCCCGGTCTCATCTATTCACTCCCCTCATTTCCAATGGATTCCATTATCCTTGCCTTACCCCTCAGAAGAATTAGGTAAGGGATCAGAGGAGAATGCGGCTCAGAGGGAAGTGAATGGACCATGCTCTCTATGTGTGTTCCATGTAAAGAAAATGCCTTATTAGTGTCTACGTACATCTCACATCTGGATTCCCCCCTGTATGCATGAAGGTAATTGTAGGCCTCGAGTCAAGATTTGAAATCAGAGTTGGAGGACATTAGAGAAACATTTTGAATAACTAGAGAGGGAACAAGTAACGATCAAGTAACTAACACCTTACTCTCCATTGTTGCTGTCACCATCAAAATCAACCACTTGCCATTACTATCGGAATATTCATGGAGTTATGGCTAGAACAATGCTAAAAATTAAATCGCATGGTAGCGAGAGTAGAGAAGGGAAGAGAAGTCAAGTTTGTTGTGTAATAAACTTTATTAAAAGTTACATTTGACTTTTGAATATAGTTATTTACTTTAGTTATATCATTTGCTTTTACTTTTACTTTTACTTTACACCTTGTCTGTTTAAAGTTAGGTAGGCATGTAAAATTAGTTTGTCCTTTTATAATTATAAAAATGTTGTCCTAATCCTCCTCCCTTTGGTTGAAGCCTCCACAAGACATTTAATTTCTAACATATTGACACCACAGAATCCAAGTCCCTCCCCAAATTCCAATGCCTTATGAGCAATAAATATTGTGATAAGGTCTTTTTGTGTAATTTCTCTTGAACTTTTCAATACAAATGCTTGACATGGAGATATCAAGCCTACGTAGTCACAACAAAATACTTAATATAAAAAGAAGGAAGAGAAAGAAACAAAACTTATAATATTTTCTTCACCAAGTGTGTATAAGATGCTGGTGTGTAATATAGTTTAAGAAAAACTATAATATATGTTATATAATTTTATATTATTTGTAATATTATGTTGCAACTTGGCACAGGTCCATGTGAGTGTGTAAATATTTCAGTGTAAGCCACAATATTATGTTTAAGTTGAGAATAATATAGCTTTCTTGTTAACAAGAAAATGTGAAATTATTTTCTTTTTTATATGGAAAGGTCATTTTAAATTAAAAGAGTATATAGACTTTTAATATTCTCCATATATATATATATATATATTCAACACTAAAAAATATAATATATAGCAAATACACCCTTCATAAAGATAATCGGTGTGACTTAAACTTTCCATGACGCTCATGTGATTATAAAATTTATTTTGTTCTTATGAATTTCATAAATAATTACATGATTTAATTATATATTTATTAATATAACTTGAACCATGATAGCTCTCAACCAAGTGAGTTACATTGAAGAGAGGATGGAGCTTTTTAAAAGTAAAAATCAAATATAAATTAATAAAACGAAATAATAAAAAATAAACTTATTACCGAAGAAGAAGGGGTGGGATCTGATAGAAAACAAATGGGCCCGAGTAAACCATGCGGTCCAAACTTGAGGTCCAGTTCCTCTGCGTGCTTGTCTCTCTCATTTTGAAGTTTAGTTTCTGGCTGATCTTCATATTGAATCCCTTCAGATTTCAATGGCGGAGATCAGACCCCGTCGTCGTCGTCGTGGTTGTCATCCAGGAAAAGAGCGAGAAAGAGCCAAAAAAAAAAAAATCGCAGTAGCAGCGCCTATGGGAGCAGAAGAAGAAGAAAGAAAGAAGAAGAGGGCTTAACTGATGAGCCGCCTCAGGGAGAAGAAGAAGCAAAGATATAATAAGGAGGATGAAGAAGAGGACGAAGCTTAAAGCGTTTTGTTACGCAGCAGCGTTAATCCTAATCCTTCTCTTTCTTTTCTTTATAGTCGTTGTCGTGCTTTCTGTGAGCCTGTGGGACAAGAAGAAGCAGCAGGAAGAACAAGAGGGCTTACTGATGAGCCTGAGACTGTGGGAAAAGAAGAGGGCATAATAATGCTGATCTCTGGAGGAAGCAGACCAAGCTTGAAGCAGTGATTACGTAACTGCGTTCCTTCTCTTTCTTTGCCTATTGAATTTGGATATTCTACTTTACTTTCTCTTCTCTTCTTTCTTTCTTTCTTTGTTTTTTTTTTTTTTAGTGGCCTGGGTAGTTAGTTTTTTTTTTTTTTTTGACCAGCAACTAGTTAGGGTTTATCTCATGGATTTTACTTGTTCCCCCCCCTGTCCATGATATGTAGGCCAGAAATGATGTAGTCACAAGCTTCAATAATAATTTATTTCTACTATTTGATCACCATGGATTTATTGTTGCTCTTGTATTTAATTTCTAATGTTTGATCACCAAGCAGAGTAATGTCATGTTGAGGAAATTAAGGAAGATGTGTAATCCAATTTCTTGAAATCATAATTAAGATCAACATAGAAGTCCTATTATATATAAGCGCAGAATTGCAGAATTGTTTTCGAATTCCTAACCTTTAAAAAAGGATTAAAAAAATAAAAATGAAAATCAGATTCCTTATGTTACTCTTGTTATGATGATTATCATGTGCATTCCTACTTTTAAATTCAGATTTCATATTGATGCTATCAATTGATTCTGTCAAAGTTTAAGAAATATAAATCCCTAGTAATTTTACGATCTCAATCTTAGGGTCAAAATCAATTAATTCTTATCATGAGAATTGTCATACGTCAATTAATAAGAACGAAAAAAAAAAACGTAACAATACTAAAAAAATTGGAAAAAATTTGTTTAAATGATGCAATTTGGCAAAAGAAAGTTTTCATTAATGAGATGAGTGCCGACAAGAAAAACAATACTTTCTTCATTCAAAAACGTAAAATATTTTTTAAGAAATTGAATATTAAAAAATATAAGACATTTTAATCTTTCGAGGTGTAATTATTATTTACTTTTTTTTTTCAAAAATGTCCTATTGACAATAACTTTATATTTATTGTAGGATATTTAATAGAGGTGAATATGAGTAGATAGGATTAATTTAAAATTAGGTAACTACTTTATTAAGGGGTGAGATTCAGTTAAAAATGTCTTATATTTTTTAATGTAAGGAGTATATATATATTGTGTTTAAATGAATATTTTTAATACTATTTAGTATTAATGAAGATAATTAATGAATAAATTGAATTATTTTATTATTTAGTGAAATATTGTGTTTTAATTCCCAATATGGTATTTTTGCTATTAAAATTGAGGTTACTTAATCACAGGATATTTTATTATTAGATTATTTGGGGATTAATTTTTGGCTTTGAATGGATTATCATTTTGGGAGCTTTATTGATTTTAATTTAATTCCCTACGTTTTTAAATTACCTTCTCGTTTCTCTTGCGTTTTCGTCATCTCTCTGGATCAGTTTGGAGATAGGGCTTTTCTTGGTGTAATTAGTTACATAACATGAAGTTATGTTAAAATTGGATTAATCAGTAATCATCATCAAGAGGGGATTTTTTTTTGCTTTATTATTTCAGTTCATTTTCTCTCTCTTTTCTCCTCTAATTTCTTGTTTCAATTTCTATTTCTGTTCAGAATGATTTTGATGCTTAATTGATAACTTCATCCGAGGATTTTGATGACGGAAATGAACTTGTTTCAAATTGGGAATATCGCCCTTCATAACAAATTGATAAATTTTTTATATAGTTCCCAACTATTCCACAAAGGCTTATCCAAAAAAAAATATAAATTTTATTTCATGAAGTTTTTGGTTCATAATTATCTTTGAGATGTAAATATAATAAGAATGTTTGGATATATTTTCATAAAATTATGATTTTACATAATTTTCAATTCTACTTTTCAATTGTACTCTACCAATCTTATAAATTGATTGTATCTAATGTTATTCTAACCGCACATAATGAGTGGAAAATGAAGAGGAATGAAAAATTATAAAATGTGATTCAATTTCCATTTATATACGGCAAAGATTCATTAGGGAAGAGTTTAATTTCCACATTCAACACTATAAATTAAAAAATGAAAAGGAAAAATATGTATAGATCACTTGGAGCAAACTGAATTATAAATAAGTACAAATACAAGAATGCCCTTGTTAAAAATACTAAGTTATAGTTGTAAATTAAAATATTGAAATAATAGTTATAAATTCCTGATGAAGTAATTGTAAACAATTAGTGTTATTAACATATGATCAATTTAATTATTAGATATGTGAAGCTATAGTCATAAAATATTAAAATGATAGTTGTAAATTACTTATAAGACAATTGTATACAATTATTATTAAACTTGTAATGCATGATTAATTTAACTATTGGATATGTAAAATTACAATTGTAAAAAGTTAAAATGATAGTTATAAATTAATGATGAAATAGTTCTAAATTATTTGATTCATGTAATGAATTTTTAATAGGGTCATTCTTGTCTTTACATCTCAATTTCAAATTACACTCAAATTTCAAAAGACTTGGCTGTTATTTTTAAATTTTATGAGATTTATTTATAAATAAATATGCTCCACAAGAATTTTATATAATTTTTTTAAAAAATTACATTTAGCTCCCATGAAGGAGAATTTATTATCAAGTGGCTCCATGAAATTTATAAAATATTCTCAAATTTCAAATCTAATATATTTACAACTTGATAAAAAACATTCACAATTGAGTAACAAGTATTTACAACTTGCTATTACAAATTTTTATTTTTCTTTACAAGTTGTAAATGTTCATTGTCCAGTTGTAAATGCATAAGATTTAAAATTTAGGAGTATTTTATAAATTTTATGAAATCTTTTGGTAGTGAATTCTCTTTTGTGGGATTTAGGTGTAATTTTTCACATAATTTTCCCAAAATTAAAGCCATAGTTGTCAAAGAAAAAAGTCAAATCATGCGGCCTGCATCTATTTGTGTTTTATGAAATTTGATATTATAAATGATGATATGATTTGATAATTAAATTATGATATTATAATAAAAAGAATATAAAATTAAATTTTATAAGTTATACTGTAAAGTCTACCCCCTTGGATAATTGGATTAGATGTAAATTTTATCTTAATTAACTATCGGGATTTAATTGGGACTGAACATATATATTTTATTGAAACTTATAAATACGTTCCATATAATAAATTTATTTACAAATAAATTTTAGAAACTAGAAAAATACACTCAAGTTTTATGAGATTTGATTATAATTAATTTATCATATAAACTGTCTCAAATGTCTTTAAACTCTCAATCATTTAACTAGTATTGACTGACCATAATAGCTGTAACCCTTAGCCATAGGTAAATATTTAAGATTTACAAGTAACACTTATCTTTATAATTCAACCCCTTATAATATTAATATTTAAAAATTAAAGGTCCCAAATTTATAAGTCTAGATGTTTAACTTGTAAATATGTGAAGTTAACTTGTAAATATTAATCTATTAATATTATAAGAGATTGACTTGTAGATATAATAAGTTTAAATTTATAAATCTTGAAGATTTACTTATAAACCATTAAATTTTTTTTAAAAATTATTTTTTGACTAGTCAATGTTGACTAATTTAATAACCGATCAATGTTGGTTGATTACAATTAAAAGATTGGTTTCTAAGGGCATTTGTTTTATTTTACATAGTAAATTAGTTACAACTAAGACCCATAGAATTTGAGTGTATTTTCATAAGTTCATCAGAATTATGTGTAAATAAGTTTTTTATGTCGGACCCATTTGTAATTTTTCCTATTTTATTATATTTTAAATGTGTTATTTCTTGTTTCATGGGGCATGGCTATTATTTCTTGTTTTGTTTGAGCAGAATAATAATATTTCTGGATAGAAACAAAGATTAACTATCGAAAAAAAGAAACAAAGATTCATACAAGCTGTAACTGTCCAATCTCCTTTATCATATCATATAAACCCCACTCGCTCACTAGCCTTCTTCCCCAGAGTTCCTCTCATTTCGCAGTTTCTGGGTGGGTGATCTTGATCTTGAATCGATATTCAGAAGATTTCAATGTAGACTCCATTGTCATTGTCGTCCAGAAAAGAAGACAGAGAGAGACAAAAAGATCTCAGGAGAATCTACCGCTAATCCGAATGGCAATATAAACAACATGCCAGTTTCTGGAAATACAGTGCCAGCAATATTGGAAAGCTCAGTTTCTGAGGAAGAAGAAGAAGAAGCAGAAAGAACAAGAGGGTTTATTATTACTGCTGAAGAATGGTTTTGTGATATCTTAGCAGAATCCTTTGTCTTTCTTCGGCCCTGGGTACCGTATATGCCTCCTCGACTTCACTTGTTCTTTTATTTTCTTCACCTTCTTCTTTTCTTGAGGTCTAAACTTAAACTAGGGTTTATCTCTTGGATTTTATTACTCTCTTCTTTTTGTTTATTTTTTTCCCTTTCTTCTTTTTCAAACTTCTTGATATATGATATAGACTAGACATGGTGTGGTCCGATGCATCAGTAATATTCATTTCTAATATTTGATCGATCACCATGTATCCCTAGTTGTTGCTTCAGTAACTCATTATTATTTCTTTAATTTACTCGTCTTCATCATCGTACGAAAGAAATGTGCAATTGGTCATAATGTATTCACGTGTCCGTACGTGTTATTTTACCTCTCTCATAGTTTAATTGATTGTACGTTCTGAGAGTTTATACTTTGATGCATGGCGTGAAGATGACGATGAAATAAAAATAAATAAAATTATGCCTTATTTCCCTAGAAGCAGCACGTTGTTAAAAGTACGTCTTTATCCGGATGGAATTTTTACTCCTTCATAAAATTTTTAGGTTCAAATTTTTCTAACAAATAAATTGTTAAATGGTGTTTTTACCACTAAATAATTTGAAGTTACAATATAAAACAACTTTAAATCATTAATTAAGTTCAATGATTAGTTATATGAAAAGTTATATTAAGATTTTAACAAGTCCGATACATAAGTTAACAAATTTTGCTAGGTACACTAGCAAAATAATAAGTTAAGTTAAGGTTTAAATAAGTTTATTTCTCAATAACAACAAACAAACCAACAAAATTAAATATGTAAAATGTATTATTAAAGTGTTCTGCTAGTGATTTAATATGCATGCATTAGTGAATTAAAGAGTTAGATTAGGATTTTAACAAATCTGCTTCATATTGTAACAAATTAATAAAATTGAATATGTTTAAAGTATTTTTAACAAGTTTTACTCATAAATTTACAAGTACACATTAGTGCCTGCAATGACAAATTATATTAAAAATTTAACAAGTTCACAACACATATACTATAATAACAAGTTAACAAGATTGAATATGTAGGAGTTATATTGTTAATAAGTTTTGCTAGTAAATTAATAAGTACATGTTAATAAAATAACAAGTTAATTAGAGTTTTAACAAGTCTACCTCATATATATTATAACAAGTCAACGAAATTGAACACGTGAAAGAACAAGTTAACAAGTTTTGTTGGTGAAAGGCTGAAAGAAGTCTCTCCATCTACTAAGAGAAAACTCTCCCCACCTTCTCTCTACCCATGGTCATGAGAGGAGTTCATCAATTTGGGATTTTCCAGAAACTAATTAAATTATATATCTTTCTCGTGACAGTTCATCCCCTGCTTTCCCCACCATTTCCCATATTCTTTTTGCCTATGAATTTATATATTGTGGCTTGTCAATATAAGAAGAATCATTTGTGAATTTTTAGGAAGTTAATTGTAAATTTATAAAAAATTAATTGTGAATGTATATTTAGAAATATGGGAGAGGATCTCTAAATCATTGATATAATCACTACAAAAAAAAAATAGCTGATTAGCGATGGAATTTTCTGTCGCTAAATGAATTAGTGACGGAATATTTCCGTAGATAAAATCACCGTCCCAAATTCGTTAGCGATGAAATTGTAAGGATAAAGTTATTTTAACTTTGTGATAGAATGCATTTTGTCGCTAATTTTTCAACGGACTTATTTCGTCGCTAATTCCATTGCAAATTTATTAGGTGGACTAAAATTTTATTGCCACATCACCTTGTAGATTAATGTCACCTCACCATTATCTAGTCACCCAGTGGATCAATGCCACTTCACTGCCATGTCCTAATCACCTAGTGGATTAGTGCCAAGTCACCGCCATGTCATTTGTCATGAAATGTCAAATATTATTACTTTCAATTATATTTTTGGCTAGGTTTGAACTTACAACTTTATACTTTCATGTGCCTTTACGTTCACCATGTTGCCAGTTAAGCTGAAAGGGATCTTTAGTCTTAATTAATAAATTAAATATATAATACTTAACTACACACATATATTAATAAATATATTATTTAAATTATTATTAAATATAGTATTTAAATTTACTTATTTTTCAACATTATATTTATTTATTAATATGAAAAAATTAATTTATATATAACAATTATTTTTATTATATTTTATTTAATTTTTTTGATAATAAATTTAATATTAAATTGAAAAATATTTTATTATCATTATATATTATATTATAATTTGTATCTATATAATATATAATATTTTAATTTTTTATTTTATAATTATTTTATTTTATTTTTATTTTTAAATAAGAATAATTAAGTATACAATTTAAATTATTATTAATAATATGAAAATTTTTAAATTATTTATTTATAGCATAATAATAAATTATTAAATAAATTATATATAAATATATATTATAAATAATAAAATTAAATTAAAAATAATTAGTGACAAAATTATGACAAAGAGCTTTATAACAAAATTTTTCATCGTAAATTTTGTTACTAAATTGAAATAAGATATCCTAATCATTAGTGATGGAATTTTTCATTGGTAAAATATTTTTGAAAAATTAACGATGAAATAATGATAAAATTTTAGCGATAGAAACTTTCATCGCTAAAATTTAGTCCGTCGCTAAATTCCGTCACTAATTCATTATTTTTTGATAGTGAATTAAAAATATACATGTTTATTTAGAATTAAGTTTTATATATTTACAAGTAACATTCTTTAAACTCACAGATGACTTATGAATCACAAGTTATGCAAAAATTTATTAGATTATTTAGTCATTTAAAATTGAATTTTTATGAAATTTATGACTGACCTTTTTAAAATTAATAGGTGACTATTCTTAAATTTATAAGTAACGATAAATTATCTATCCATTTATAATTTATTTTTATTAATTCACAAATTATATTACTTAAATTCATAATTAATTTTATGGGTAATGTTTTATTAATTATTTTAAGAATTATTTATTTTTTCATTATATATAAGGATTCCCTCCTGACATTTCAATGATTCTTGATTGATGTCTTTGCAAGATCAATCATTTTGCTTTAGAAAAAAAAAGGAAAAAGTTTATGAGTTTATGTAAAATTATTTTTATTTTATTATTATAAAAATTATTATTTTGTAGGACATGTTTTAAAAAAAATAAAAATAAGTGTTTTTTATTATATTTTATTCTTTAGAATTATAATTTCAAAATATCTAACAAATATTTTCGTTTTTTATTCTTTAAAATAATTTTTTATTTTTTAATCTAAAAATTAAAAATTGTTCTCAAAATAAATTGTCAAACAAGCCTTACATTTCCAGCAATCAATGGCAGAGGGAGGGGGACTAGTAAGAGTTGCAACTCCTTAATTTTTTTTAAATTTTTTATATTATATAAGTGTTAGATATTTTCAACACTTTTAAAATTTATAAAAATTTTATAATATGTATAATTTTTAATTTTAACCTCTGTTCTTAAATCCTGACTCCGCGTCGCGCCCTTGCCAGCAACCACGAGTCATGGAGTCTCTGCTCATTGGTCAAGGGAACAGTGAACAGTGTCAAGTGGCACATGCCTCTTGGCCTGTTTCTCGCGTGTCGCGAATTCGACCCCAAGCCCCAAACTTTACCCCTTGCTTATAGTCCCAGCGACAAGGCTGATGCATGAATTCTTGAAGCATAGTGAAAATTTTTAACATATTTATTGTTTATAACGTCCGAATCTGAGGAGCTTCAGATCCCAAATTCCCAGATTTTCCTTCTCAAGTTTCACTTGTGTTCGATCTCGCGCCCAATCTTCCTCCGGTGGTGCTCGGATCCGAAAACCGTTCCGTCCTCCTCATCTGTGGTGGTCCGTCTTGGTGCTTTCTCCGTCGTGATTCTCGTCCGGTGTTCGATTACTGTTCCGGGCATCAGGTAAGGGGTTCTTCAGTATGCTGCCACTAAGCTTCTCGTGCTGCTGCCTGTCTCAATATCATCGGCTGGTGTCGGATTGCAGGGTAATTGAAGGTGGCTCTCTGAATCTAAAAGCTGGATGATTGCAGGGTGATTAAAGGTGTGTGTTTTTGTTTACGGGCAATTTAATATGTATGTTAATTTGATCATTTCTTCATCATGTGTGTGTTTTAAAGCACAAAGAAGGGGATTTTGCGGTTGGATTTTTCAAAAGGATTGGAACAAATCCTTGTGGCTTGCTTTATGAGAGGAAGGAAAAAAGTAGGTCAAGCGGGGATATAGTAAAGACAATAACGGATTGGTAAATTTGTAACAGTTGCTCACTAAAGGGAACGAGTTGAACACAGTTTGCTGTTGGAAATCCATATAACTTGTATCTAGAACCAAATGGAGCCTCCTAAGCAATGGTTTTACTTACCTGTATCTTTATATACTGTATCCAGAATGAGCACATACGACAAAAAAAGTAGGCATGGCATGTATTGAGGAAAAGATAGTGGAAAATGATTTGAGATGGCTTGGACATATATGAAAAAGGCTGTGGGGGCACTAGTAAGGAGAATAGAACAGATAATCTTAAGTTCATATAAGAAGACCAAAGAAAATATTTGTAGAAGTTATTGGACGAGATCTCTTAGTTGATAATATTTTTAAAAACTTGGTTGATGATAGTGTGCAATAGTGTCATGCAATTCATATAACCGACCTCACTTAGTAGGATAAGACTTTTTGTTGATGTTATTGTATCTTCATATACTTACCTTAAAATTATTTACCAAATAGATGCTCCTATACAATGAAGTATTTATAAAAAAAATTGGATGCTTGATGGTTTAGCCTGATAGGTATTCTAGATATAGCTCACATCCATGCTTAGGCTTAATTTTCCTTAGAGGAACTAGTTTAGCTTGTTTCACGGAGTTCTCCATGGAGATAAACCTGTCTTTGGAAAAAGCAATTCAGAAATATTAATTGAAGTGTTTGACCACGTAGTTTCTGATAGCACTTCATATTATATTTGCATGATTTTCGGTGCTTATTTTACCATTTACATTCTTGTGACAAAGAAATAGTCAAATAGCTTTTTGGTGGTAAGTAGGAACCTGATGTGGAAGCTCTGTAATGTATTGAAATGGAGCTGTGTGTGTGTATATATTGGTCTCTACAACTGGAGCATATTTGCTATAGGTGTCTCTTGAGTTATAGATGATATTGACTTAATATTGCAGAATGAGAGCTATAACACTGCATGACATTAAAGGCAATAAAATAAACACTGTAATATAATTTATATTTTTATCTCTTTTCACAATAGAATCTGACGTTGACATTGGCTTTCTTTCGTTACTGTTCCCAATTAGTTCATGAATGTGCTCTACAAATAAGATATTTTGATTATCTCTATGGGACTTGGTGTTATTTTAGATGAGGGGGTTAAATTTGTTTATGAGGGTTCGTGTTAAATTTTGAAAAAAATTACTTATATGAAGAATTAATAAATATGCTCATTGGTATCTGTTTTATATTAGGTTTACAAATCCGAAGGACAACCTATATAATGTGATCATATACAAAGTGGATTCTTCATGTTGAGAATTGTGATCACCCTTTTCTTTGTTGCTGAAGTGGAGTCTAAATGAATATAAAGGGCACAGCTTTTCTGATTTTTGGGTGTATCGGGCTGCATGCTTAGACTAGTCTGGATATTGTTCTGGTGACTGCCTTAATCCAAATATCTGTGTTCATTCTGTTCTGCCTTCGACCAGCAGGCAAAGCTGAGAATTGTTGATTGTGTTCCAACAATGAATAATTCAAGTTTAGGAGGTCGATTTTTATCCAATCCCAGTGGAGGGATATTGGACCTGGAATTGCCATTCAACAGAAATCAACATGCTCAGTTGGGTCACCCATCAGTGACCAGCCAAAATCAAATGGCTATGGTGAGTGGTTTAGAAAATGATCACCCAGTCGGGCTATTAGAAGTGAAAGGCTCAAACGCAGCAGTGAATTTCAGTAAGGGAAAAGCGGCAGCTCTCACTATTCCCACCAATAGTGATGATATGAGTGAAGAGGATGAACCAAGTCATGCAGAAGATGCAAATTGCGAGAACTATGACGGTGGGAAGAACAAAAAGAGATCTCCATGGCAGCGAATGAAGTGGACTGACAATGTAGTTAGGCTTCTTATAGGGGTGGTAGCTTGTGTGGGTGATGATGGGACAATTCAAGGCATGGATGGTCATAGAAGACGATCCGGATGTCTACAGAAGAAGGGTAAATGGAAAACGGTTTCCAAGATAATGATAAAAAAGGGTTGCCATGTTTCGCCGCAACAGTGCGAGGACAAATTCAATGACTTGAATAAGAGGTACAAGAAGCTAAATGATATCCTTGGAAGAGGAATTAGCTGCAAAGTGGTGGAGAATCCTGCATTGATGGATTCAATGCCCAACCTGTCAACAAAAACAAAGGATGTGGTTCGAAAGATTTTGAGCTCAAAGCACTTGTTCTATAAGGAGATGTGTGCTTACCATAATGGACAAAGAATACCAAACTGCCATAATCTTGATCTGCATGCCTATTCTCTACAACAAGGGAGGGATTCGAGAGACAATGATGACTCAGAGGAGGAAGCTGAGGACTTAAATGAAAGTGAGGATGATGAGTTAGATGATGAAGGTAATCATGATGCTCGTGGTGATGCAGAGATGATGGAAGAGCACAGTGGAAAGAACAATAACGACAATGATGACCGTGGCGGCCAACAATCTTCTAGGGTGGAAAAATTTGAAGCTGAAATGGCAAGTATTTTTCAAGACCCCCTCAAGTCAGGATGGGAACGAAGTCAGTGGATTAAGATACAGATGTTGCAGCTGCAAGAGCAAAAAGTGACTTGCCAAGCCCAAAGTCTTGAACTTGAGAAGCAGCATTTTAAGTGGCTAAGATACTGCAGTAAGAAAGATAGGGAGCTAGAGAGGTTGAGGCTGGAGAATGAAAGAATGAAACTGGAGAATGAGCGTCGAATCTTGCAACTGAAGCAGAAGGAGCTTGACTCAGATTTAAGGAGGTCTGAGATGTCCATAGCCCCTTTCTCTCTTGGAACTAGCAGGATGCAAGGTGGGGAACATATCAACCTGGGCAGACAGCTGTAGGACATGTTTGGAAAAGATTCATATCCTTGCTTATTATGTAGTGCATGAAATGAAAACCCGCTGTTGAATCTGTTTTATATTTTGTTGCAACCGTAAAAATTCACATGGCAGGTTAAATATATAAGATGCATTGACATGGGAAATGACTGATGTTCTCATTTGATCTTGAGCATTTGACTATAGGCATGTTTGGAAAGTGTCGGTTTTGGGCACCTGCCAGACTTTCACCAAATCCAACATTAACGGACTTCCAAACATGTTGGATATGGTTGACAAATGAGTTAATTAGACCTCCCCTTTTAATTTCTCTCTTTCCCATCCCGAACTTAAAAAATGGTTTCATTATGATTTTTGGAATACTTATTTTGATGAAAGCACATATCATGGCAGTCGATTTTTTTTTTTCCCCTTAAAAAATGCGTTAATGCTTCGAATAGAATTACTTCTATAAGAAGAATACCTGTGAGAAAAAAAAAAAATCTGCCCAGAATTTGTTGCTATTCTATGGCAGCCACCGTCCAATAGTTATGACATGAGATACAAACCTCCAATTCAAGTTATTCAAAAGCCTATACAAAGCTTACAATAGAGTCAAACTATATACATCAAAATCAACCGGAGGCATAGATGCCACAGATGGGCTATCCATGTCAGGTTATAGCTTAGTCGTTGATGAATGCTTATCAGGCAAGGGGGAAGCTGTGCATGTCGATCGAAAAAAGAAAAGAAAAAAGAAAGCCCTTTTCTAGCTTTACACCACCTATCTCCTCGAGCTGCTTCACTGCTTTGGTAGCATATCGACAGTGATGAGTTTTTTTTTTTTTTTTTATTTTTGAAAAGGGGTTTTGGACTTTTTATATTTCTAATATACATAATCAATATAAAATAAATTAGGATTCCATTTACAAAACTAACATATTTTAAAATTCAATTCTATTTCAATTTCAATTTCAATTCTTTACACTTAATATTAGTTAAGTTCCAGACAATTTTTTTTTACAAAATAAATTATAAATATCAATTCAAATAATTACAAATAGAAATTTCTGTTACAATTTAAAATTACATTTGATGTTTAATACTTATTTATAATTAAAACTCTTAGATTTGTAATAATTTGGATAGATATTTTTAATCTATTTTTCAAAAAAAAATTGTTGGGGACTTAATCAATATTAATTCAGTATTTTGGGAGTTAATTGTCATTCTTCCTATTTATATTCGCTAAAATTATTATGTTTGCCAATAAATAGATATAGTTGAGGACTTGAGGTGATGCATGAAATAATGCATACACAAAGTTATGAAGGCAGAAAGGCCTGTTTAATTTGTTTATAGGAATGACCTCCAAATTGGGTTCGCTTTAATGCTTATCATGGTGATAATATTTGGACCATTTAGATTTTAATTTGAACTATTTAAATTTTATTTATATTTTTATTATATATTAATTAAAATAAAAAATTATAAAAAATTTAATAAATCTAATTTGTTATCAATCTAGACAGTTTAAATTTAATTTGAATGATTTATAGGTACAAGTTTAACTCACACGAATTCTTGTAAATAAATGAATTTGTTGTAAGTAATTAGACAATTAGACTTTTCTTATTATTTACAAATCTTTTATTGTTAATTTTCTTTGATTAACATACATGACAAATATTCTCACTCATTAAGGGAAATTCAATCTTTTCACCTTAAAAAAAATAATTGCACTTGAGGCCTTTGGGTTGCAGAGGAATTTCAGAATTCATTGGGTCTATAGCGTGGATATGTGCCTTTAGTAGGCCTTAAATGCAATATTCCCATTTTTTAACCCCAATTATAACTCCATCAATGTTTAATTCTCTGTTCAAAGTATTGGACAAAAATAACCCTATGGAATTGATAAAAAAAATAAGTCTCATTCCTTTAATCCTTTGTGTTTATTGGCTTTAGAAGATAGAAACAAAAAAGAAACGCTTCTGTTTTTTCCTTTTTGTTTAGAGATATCTTGCCGCAAAGGTTGACAGTGATGGTGGTGGATGACGGCGGTGATGGTGGTGGTAGTGAAAGTGCGGGCAGCAAGGATGGTAGAGGCAGAGGGGATGAGGGCATGGTGTTTTTGGCCAAGAGAATGCCTACTGGTGAGAAAAGGAATACAATAGAGAAAGTGAAAAAACTGTTGGTGCAGAATCATAGACCTAGATTCTCTTATAAGGACTCCTTATTGAGCCTTAACTCTGTAGGATTTCTATCCTACAATAAAAAAATATTGATATTCTAAAAGGTTGGAAAGGATATTTAATGAATAAAAGTACATAACAGGAGGTTGAAGAATCTGAGAGCTCGAACGAAGATGGCACAGCTCAAGGAACGAGGAGGATAAAATGCTCAAAACTTAAGGTTTCAATTGAGCAATATGTGGAATGGTGCTTACCTTGGAATTGAACTCATTGATTATTATACTCCTTGGAAAGAATATACCCTTGAGTTTTTTGCATCCATAGTTGATTCGCATGTGGAGATTGACTGACCTGATGCACATCACACCCCTTAACAATGGATATTTTATTGTGTCTTTTATGAAAAGGGAAGATTTAGAGTATGCTTATTAAGAGGGACCTTGGATGATTGATTACCACTATCTTCTTGTCTAAAAATGGCGCCTAAATTTCAATCCATGAAAGGCAGAGGGAAAGCGGATGTAATGTTCTCACTCCACTAAACGCAATTAATAAAAGAAACCCGTGGTAATTAGAGGATTAGCTCAAAAAGTGATTATCAAGTTTTAATCCAAAAGTAAGGGATCCCAAGTTTTCTAAATAGAAACAAGTTAAAATCGATCAAAATCTTTCATATCAAAGTAAAAATAAGTTTCAGAAGCATGGAATACCTCAGAGGAGTGAAAGAAGTCACAAACGATTGAAAAACAAAACATATGCTGTGTTTTAGAGCAATGCACCACGGCTTGTGCATGCTATGCCACGGTGTGTTGTTCTCTGTGCCACATGCCATCGCTCAGTGCCATGTGCCGCGGTGTGTTTCACTGGTTCTGCTGTCAAATGATAGTAGAATAGGGGGAATTTCTGACTTGTCTTGATTCCCCGTCCGACATTCAAATGAGGTGATCTAAGTGTCTACAGAAAGCTCTTTACATGAACTAACTAATGGCATGAGTTTCACTTTCAAAATAAGTCACACTAGGAAGTTGGACACCCAAACATAATTTGACCACTTTTCAACAATTTTATGCAAAATAGGTGTCCAAAACTCTCAACAAGTACCAAAAACTTTTCCTAATACTTAGACTATGTCCAATGGACCTAGGACTACCAATACAACACGTCACAAGCATCAAAATATCAATATAACAAAAATTCACTCTTCAACCCCATTTTATCAAAAATAAAGGGGAGGTAATTTGCCATTGCATGTAACTCAAATCATTCATAATATGCTCAAATCTTTATTTTTACACTTGTACTAGTATTTTAGCCCTATAAACATATGTATATGTCAACATACACAAAGGCTAAGGGTCCAAAGTATAATTCTAACATTTTCAACAACCAAAATAGTACAAGTGAGGTAATATGCATCTTAGAATTGGCAAGCCATATACTATTACACAATTAAAACTAAACTAGAGGCATGCAGTAGGAATATGCTAATTTCCTGCCTCTTTAGTCTTCTCCTTTTCAACACCAGAGCTAGAGCCTGAAAAGTATTAAATAAGAGAGGTAAGTCTAGCCACTCAGTAACCAAGGTTAACCATACACTGTATAGTTATATATCAATTATAAAACAAAATACATGCATAGGGAGATCAAATATGCAAATCAAACTCACATGTACCATAATTTACCATTTATCATTATATAGCTTCTTTAACTCATGTAACTAGGTGCATTATCACCATATTCTCGGATATGTGACATGACTTATACTCTTGCGACCTGCCACCACTTAGCACGCGTGACACATCATACATTTACTTGGGCAATGATCATCCAACCTTATATCCTCCTTATTTTCTCAAACTGAAACTGTTGGCTATAACACTAATTAGGACTCCGTCCGTATGACTGGACCGTTAAAGCTCACTAATTGTGAAGTGTAACCCGGCCAAAGATCACAGAACTCACTCTCGGACCACGGCTTTCCCCATTCTCGAATCCTTGGGGTGTCTCATACCTAGGCTATTCTCTTAATTGAATTGATGGAGATAGCTAGGTTCTAGTTCGTTGACAAACTATGGGACAGTCTCTCGACAAAATAGTGGGATAAGGCTATAGCCCCCGTGCACCGGAGGGCAGCCTAATTACCATATGAATTTTTCTCTATTTCCAATCCTTAGGCGAACTCCTGCCACTGACCTTGCCATAATTATTACTCACTTGAGTTTATTTTTTCGCTTTCATTTACTCACTATTATAATAATCACGTTGGGCTCACGATCTTGCACTACCCAAGTGTGTATTCTCATCATTTTCTCAAATATATTTTCTCACTAACACACAAATACCTCTACACATCTTCACATTTATCTTTTAAAAGTATAAGCATTTTCAAGCTAAGAATGGCTTTTTTATGTACTTAATGAAGCTAACATATAGTTTTTTTTTTAACTTTAACAATCAATTCTATGCATGTAACATTCATAATTTCATATTTAACAACTAATTAACAATTAATTAACGTACAACTACCCAAAGTAAAGTTTTTTCTCAATTATCTCAAACCTTTGAGAGTTTAAAGGTTTACCCCTCAATCAATTAGCTTTTAAGTTTGAATTTTCACTCCAATAGGTGACCAAGAGTCAAAACTATAATCAACCAAGTTGAATTCTATCAACATAACAAACTCAAACATTTGAACCCTCAATTTCTACTTCTAAATTGCCCAACCTTTACTTTACAAGAGGTGGAGCCTAACCATTAGGCCTAGTAGTTATCTTTAGCCCCTAATAACATTAATGAGTCATTAAATTCCTATTAATGGCATTACAAACTTTCAACCACTCATAATAAATGAGATTTTTAGACATTTATGGTGCCCAACAACCCAAGATATTAAAACTCATTATACCTAGGTTTAGATACTCTAATCTACCGCTATTAACTCCATTTACTTCAACAAATTCAGACCTATAACCTATATGGACTGAAATCTCACTTTCACTATCAAATTCTAACCATAAACTTATAAATGTGAAAGAAAATGGGAGATTAATGAGTATGATACTTACCTTGAGTGTTTGTAGCCTTTAAAATACTCTCAAAGTAGTCCCCAAGCAAACCCTAACAGAGCATTGGCATGCCTCCCCTTTCTCTCTTTTCTTTTCTTTCTTTTTATGTCTCATTTCACATATGATAAAGTGCAAAAAATGGCCACGCGCCGTGGCAGATGCACAATGTGCCACGGCGCATGGCACAGAGAGGTCCTCCCTCGCTTAGAGATGGCTATGTGCAATGACAAATGATCTATGCGCCGCGGCGTGTGGCACAGCAACTTCAACTCTTCCTTTTCTTCTCCTTTCAATGCTCGGGTGGTTCGCCTCGATACTGGACCTACAACTAAGGCTAAAATAGCATCAAACATGATTATTAGACCTTTCTGGCCATACACCACTTCAATTTACTTAATTACCTTAATTAGGTTTAATTAATCAGGGAATTAAAACTCAAGATGTTAAAGTAGAAGATTGCAGCATGCATTTAAATATTAGATCTACCTTTAGAACTCTACGATGTGGAATCTCTTTGCTAGATAAGAAACATGGTGGGGAAAACTTTGAAGGTAAACAAATCCACATCAATATCAAATAAAGGAGGGTTAGCCAGAGTGTGTGTAGAGATGGATCTGAGCCAACCTTTGCTTCCATTTTTTACCTCTTCAGGGAAAGAATACAAAATTATTTACAAGGGATTACACTTGGTGTGTTTTCACTCTGAAAAATATGGACATCACATGAGTGTTTTCCTAGAGAAGAAGATGACGCAAGTGGGTGATATCAGGGGTGGCGATCTAGTGGTGGTGGAACAAGCTAAGATGGTGAAGTGGCCAATTGTTAAGGATGACTAGCTAGAGAACCCCATCAAAACCCTAGCGATGCCAACGTTGAGCATAGTTTTTGGGCTAGCGATGCTAGTCAAGTGTGATTTTTGGGGAAAGATGTTGAAGGTAGATCTAAAGGGATCTTCTGATATATCAAGTAATGTGAAAGAAGGGGATAAGGTGAATATTTTGCAGAAGCATGATATTAGGGGATATAAATTAATAAGGGATATGAATAAGGATAAGATTTCGGAAGGAGGAGCCAAAAGTGTGGAGGTTATGCGGAAATTTGGCAGTGAAGTGAACAAGAGTAAAATATCCGAGTAGGTTCCTGTAGGCATAAAAAGAAAAGGAATTGCTAAATTTAAAGCAAAAGGTAAGGAGAATATCTCTCATGGGGTGGGTTCCCATCTAAAGGTACGTGAATCTACTTCTAATGGGATCAAACATATTGATTTAATACCTTTTTGTTCCTATTCTTTCTCTGCTTTGGAAGTAGGACCCCCGCACGTGATGGATCTTAAGCATCAAATAGGTGGGGGAATTAACAATTCAACTGATATGGTTTGTGGGCTTAAAGTGAAGCAAGAAGGGCCCATTAAGAGTAGACCTACTAGTCAAAATCTTGTGAATATGAAATCTATCTTGAATATGGATGCCCAAGAGCTTTTACGAAATATGGGCTTAATGAACAGGACTGTTGGAGAAACTATTAGCGTTATTGACCAATTAATTGACCAGAGGGAGGGAATGGCTAATGAAGGCCCTAAAGCCTAAAACCCTTCTCACATGTGTTAATGACCTTCTTATTTTGGAATACAAGAGGCTCTGGGTCTCTT
This sequence comes from Prosopis cineraria, assembly GCF_029017545.1. Taxonomy (NCBI): domain Eukaryota; kingdom Viridiplantae; phylum Streptophyta; class Magnoliopsida; order Fabales; family Fabaceae; genus Prosopis; species Prosopis cineraria. The sequence continues at coordinate 1,329,646 of NW_026555334.1, forward strand.
ACTCTCTTAGGCCTTATTAAAGAGTTGGTTAAAAAGCATAAGATTAAATTTGTGGCTATTCTAGAAACATGTACTAGTGGAACGAAGGCCTAGAATTTAGTTAAAAATATGGGATTTAAAAATTTCTTCATTGTGGATGCAAGAGGCTTCAGCGGAGGTTTGTGGATACTATGGAATGATGACCAGTTGAAATTTGAAGTTCGCGAATGGCATTCTCAGTTTATCCACCTGTCTTACAGTTGCTTCTGAACACTATTATATTACTGCAGTGTATGCTAGCCCTGTAGCTTCTAACCACAATCTACTCCGGCAGGAATTGAGAAGGGTGAGATCTCAAGTGGATGGTCCTAGGTGTATTGGTGGGGATTTCAACAGCACTCTTTACATGTAGGATCGTAAAGCCTTATGTCGTACCCATAATTTTATTGATAAAGAGTTTAGTTGGTGGGTGGATGACTTGGAGCCCTCTAACCTTCTTCATAGTGGGCCGTACTATACTTGGTGAAGGGGAAATAGTGAAAGTCGAATTGACTGAGTGCTAGTTAATGGGTCTTGCATTGATAAATTTCCTAATGCTTCTATCCTTCATCTTCCTTTCTTTAAGTCAGATCACTGGCCTGTTTTGTTAAAATTGTGGGAGGAAGAAACTCCCCAACATCCTAAAGAATGACCTTTTTCTTTTGTAGCATCTTGGGTTCTTGATAATGATTTCGAGCGCTTCATCCAAGAGAATTAGTCAGAAGGAAATGAGTGGGGCATGAATATTGCTCGATTTACATAGGCTCCTAAAATGTGGAAGGATGAGGTTTATGGTCACTTGGGTAGAAGAAAGAGACATTTAATAAATCGAATTGAAGGTCTTGTTGGAATGTATCACTCATGCTGTAATATTCGAGCCTCAGAGGAGCTTTAGCTGAAACTTTGGTGTGAACTCGAAGAGGCGCTACTTTAAGAAAACCTGTTATAGGCCCAAAAAGCTAAATGTGATTTGATTTGGTTGAAACCTGTTATACGGTTCATGCCGCTGCACATGTGGCATGAACTGTATCACATGGTCCCTATTTTAATTTGATTTGGTTGAATTGCACATGTTTTCTTTTGATGTTGAGGTGCTATTGCACAATGCTTCTGTAACATCCTAACTCAAACTGGACTTTACCATTCCATATCACATAATCAATAATATAAATATAAATTAATATTAGAGTAATAGTCCTTTATTTGTTTTAAATCGCGGGATCCCAACTTCTTAAAACACATATTCAAATAAGAGGGCGTGTTTTTGTCTGCACCATACGCTTGTGCGTCGCAGTACATATGATAGCAATTTCTGCTGTCATATGACAACTCAAAAGATGAATTTCTGCCATGCGCCATTTCTATATTTGACACCTGATTAAAGTGATTTAAGTGCCCATATAAAACTTACAACATGTACTAGTGCTCAATTTTTTTGTCCTATTAGACCACTTTGGGCCTTGAACCAAGTCCAAAAGAACCACTTTGTCCTGTTAGACCACTTTGTCCTAGTGATTTAAGTATCAACTTGGAGATAAAAATTCCAAGTACTTTTAGCTAGAGCTAAAACCAGTAGGAGGAACAAAATTGTTTCTTTACAAAATGATGATGGAGAGTGGATTTATGATGTTGATGAGAAACAATCCACTACTCTTCATTATTTTTCCAAGTTTTTTAAAGATAAAGAAAGTAATGTTGTTAGCCTTACTATGCAGTCCTCTTGTCCCGCTATTAACAATTCTCTTCTCTATTATATGGAAAGAAATTTTGAAGAGGAGGAAGTTCAAAGGGCCATATTTGATATGGGTACACTAAAGTCTCCAGGGCTGGATGGGCCGAATTCCCTTTTCTTTCAAAGCCAATAGAATGTTGTGGGAAAGAGTGTGACCCAGGTTGTGCAGCAAGCCTTTGTGAACCCATCATCCATTAGCGAGATAAATGGAACTTTAATCGTTCTCATCCGAAAAAAGGATCGCCCAAAGACTACAAGAGATTTTCGGCCGATTAGCCTTTGTAATGTTATTTACAAGGCCATTACCAAGATTCTTGCAAATAGGATAAAGAGTTTCTTACTAGATGTGATTTCCCTTAACCAAACTAGCTTCATCCCAAGGTGCCTTAGCTTTGACAATAAAATTGTGGCCCAGGAAGTGATTCACTCTATGTGTACTATGAAAGGAAAGAAAGGTTTTATGGCTATTAAATTAGATTTGGAGAAGCCTACGATCACATTCACTGGGATTTTGTTAGTTCTTGTCTACAAGAAATGAAAATTCCTCAAGGTACTATTGATCTCATCTATCACTGTTTGAAGACAACTAAGATGCAAATTCTTTAGGAAGGAGATAAGACTGAGGAGTTCACCCCATCAGGTGGCATTAGACAAGGTAATCCTATTTCTCCTTATCTTTTTTCTATTTATACAAAAAAAAACTTGCTCATCTTATTCAGGACGAGATTAATATTGGAAGGTGGCAGCCAATCTGCTTGAACAAGGATGATCCTGCTCTCTCCCATTTATTGTTTGCGGATGATCTAATCATTTTCTCTGAAGCTACCTTAGACCAAGTTGAAGTTATAAAGGAGTGTATTGAGAAGTTTTGTGTAGCTTCAGGCCAAAAGGTTAGCCAAGACAAGACCCGTATATTTTTCTCAACAAATGTCTGTCACACTAAGACAAATTAGCTCAGTGGCTTCGCTCCTACCCCAGAGCTTGATAAATAGCGTGGGGGTCCCCTTACACCATGGGAGGGTGAAAAAAGATACATATAGGTATGTTGTTGACAAAGTGAAGGCAAGGTTGACCCACTGGAAAGCGAGTAATATCTCCTTTGCAGGCAAAAGCACTCTGGTCTCATCTGTTTAATCTGCTATTCCCATGTATCCCATGCACACAGCGCCGCTTCCAAGCTCTACTTAGGATGAGAATGATAAGTGTTCGTGGGATTTTTTATGGGGTTCTGTGGAGGAGAAAAGACGAATTCATACGGGGGCCTGGGATAAGGTGTGCATAGATAAGAGGAGGGGGGCTGCTTGTACGTAATCTACAAGCTCAAAACCAAGCTTTTCTTGTGAAAGCTGGTTGGAACCTAATTCATAACAGGGATGCTTTGTGGACTAAGCCGGTCAGGAGCAAATATAAATGTGGGGAGGATGTTCTTCCCACCATCAGTAAATCTCGCCCAGGTTCTAGATTTTAGAACGGTATTAAAAAGATGTGGGACCTGTTGAATTCTGGGCTTGAATGAATTGTTAGACCGGATGGGAAAGATTTAGTCCGCTGGAAGTTTGAAAAGCATGGGAATTTTTCAGTGAAGTCAACTTATTCATCCTTTTATGCAGATCTAACACCTGCGGTGTCTAGCTGGACAAAGATGTGGAAACTTCAAATTCCCCAAAGATGTAAATCCCTTCTTTGGATGATATTACGTGAAAGATTGTTGAACAAAAAACTGAGAGAGAAAAAGCATTTGTGCACTAGTGCTACGTACATGCACATGGTGTAATTCGGATGATGAGGATATTATTCAGGTTCTTCGAGATTTTCGATGGGTGCAGGATATATGGAAGAGAAGTGCCAAACCAAAACATGCAAATAGATTCTTCAGTTTGCAACTTCAAGAATGGCGCCGTTGGAACATGAATGTTCATGTTGGATTTATAAAGGAGCACTGGGGTAGTTGGTTCTCGGTTGTCTGCTGGCTTATATGGCGCCGTCGCAATGAGCGTATCTTTCACGATACTACTACTTCTAATGCTACTATCTGCGCACAGGAACAGGCCGTTGTTGGATGCACTAACAGAGCTCTAGGAAAGCTCAAGAGTTCTAATATTCAAGTATTGAGAAAATATCATGAGCCTCCCCTTGTCCTTCATGAAGAGAATGAAGTTATGCTGATCGTGGATGGGGCCTTCTCTGAGCTGAGCAGGCGTTCAAGATGTGGGGGTGTGATCATAGATAAAGAGAAGTGTCTAGGGGCCTTTACTCTGTCTACAAGAAAGGGATGCACTTGTTACCGAGATGTGGGCTTGTTTAATGGGGCTAAACTAACCTTGGGACAGAGGCTTCAAAAAGATATATCTGTGTTTAGATTCTTTAGAGACGGTGAAACTGATCCAAGGGGGAGCTATTGACCTCCATAAACACCGCAGCGAAATTACAAAAGTTCAGGAATTGCTGCAATTCGCATATTAGAGTTGTCCATATTTCTAGAGACACGAATGAGCTGGCTGACTCTCTTGCGGAAAGGGCATTGGGCTTGGCACCTGGTTTTCATCATGTTCCTGCCAATGATGTGTACTTAAAGGCACTTGTCAAGGCCACCGTAATCTCCTAAGGCGTGTCCTGGTTTTGTTTCTTTTTTTGTTTTTATGTTCCTTCCTATATAAAAAAAAAAAAATTATCATTTGTGTTCACCATCAACTGATTACAACAAGTATTATTTCTTCTTCCGAGTGAGAGCAATGAGCTCTCCAAATTTCTTGTAAATTGCCCCACAAACAAGGTCATTTGGCAAAGATTTCGTTGTTGAATAAAATTAAAAGCAGGATAAAAGAGCATTGGCTCTAAACTATAGGTTTAAGAATATCTAGAACTCTAAACTCATTTTATGTAATGTTTTTCTTTAATTTTTAAAAATAATGCAATAAAGTTGCTATTGTTAACAAACTAAAATTAATTTTGATCATTAGTTGACAAAGAAAATAACAGAAAAGAAGTTCAAAAATTAAAAAAGGACAAAAAATTATAGTAAATGTTTTAGCAAAAAAAAAGCAAAGGAGTAACATATTTTAGACAATGACAAAAAATTATAAAAAATGACTAAGAAAATTTATTAGTTTGTTTTTTAAAAAATACAATGTTATTTTTTGTTAATTTTTTGATTAATTAATGGTAAAAATTAACTTTAATTTGTTAATGATAGAAGTTAAATTATATCGGTTTTAAAAATTAAAAGAAAACATTCCACCAAAAATAAATTTAAAATTTTAAGCGCTTTTAAACTTATGATTTTATTGCAAATTTATACTCTTTTACCCATGAAAGTACCTTGATAATGAGTTTATGCCACAAGTTTTCAAGTATAAAAAGATGCAAGAAGAACGTAAAGTCAAGATTGTTGCTATGAAGCTTAAAAAGCATTCTCCCATGTGGTTGGATATCAGATAATCTCAAGAGATGGTGTATGTGAGCGAGATAAGGGAATTAAAGAGATTTAAAAATAGGATGTGAGCTTAATTACCTGAAAGTTCTTACCCCAACACTAATATCAAGGTATTTTAATTCATTCAACCGCAGAATCTTATGGTATACTGAGGATTTGCAGAGCTCATTACTGTCACTTTAAAGAACAACTACTTGTTATTTCTTTTTTGTTTTTTTTTTTTATACACTGACACACCCTACACTTTCTCATAGAAAAGCCCCACACACACCACACCAGATATTTACCTTAACCCATACTACCAAACCAAAAAAAAAAAAAAATAACAGTCTAAAAGTTATTGTTAAAAATTTTTAATAGGTCATTGTTAATAATTTTTGACAGTCACAAATATTATTGCCATCAAAAGTTTTTCACTGCTAAACGTTTATTATTTATTGCTATTAAAACTCCTTTTTTAAATAATAATTTAAAAAATTTTAGCAGAAATATTTTTTTAAAAATAATAATTTATTTTATGCCACGTCATTTTGTAGTGTGTGCATTACGTTATGCCACCTCATCTGCCATATATGAGGCAAATAATGTCACATCACCTGTCATGTGTGTGCGTCCTTAAGCCACTTCACAACCACATACCACGTCATATATTTGTTACAAAATATGTTAAAGTTAAGATTTGAATCTTGTTCTCCCATTCTAAGCTTTAAGTCTTCCTTTTTTATTAATTAAACTGAAATGCACTTATAATTATTATATATAAAATTAAATATATATATTTAACTACATGCACATATATCAAATAATATATTATTAAAGTAATATACATATATTATATTATATTTTTAATTATTAATATGATAACATAATTTATATAAATATTTATATTATATTTTTAATAAGATATTATTTTTTACCAGTAAATATTATTTTGTTAGGAAAATGAACTTAAAATAAATAAATTTTAAATTTTAAATAATTTTCTAAACATTGTAATCAATTTTTAAATTTTATTTTTATTTTTTAAATGAAAATTATTAAGTATATAATTTATTTATAAAAATGTATTATATTAGTTTATGTCAAAAATATTTTACTTTTATCTTCTCCATATTTTTCTCAAAATTAATAAGTTAAATGATTAAATTTTTATCTTCTTTGGTTAAATATTTCCCCCCTTTTTATTAAAAATTTATTTTATCTATAATTTTTCAATATCTTTAAAATTATTTTAGTAATAAATTAATTCTAAGCACATATATTTGTTAATAGTCATTTTGAATAATTTTAAATTTTTAATGAATACTAATAAATTTTACAATACAAAATAATTGATTAATTTAGCTAACCTCTAATCATTTTCTGCCTCACAGCAAGGTGAATTTAAATAATTTTTCATATTCTTCTTAGTAATAATTAGTTATAAGAATCTTGTTTGTAACTTCTTCTTTTATATCAATGAAAATCTAAATACACTAGGCATAATTGCATAAAAATCCTTATCCAAGAACCATTGGAGCTCAACAGAAGAAGTAGATACCATGTGTACAACAAACTAAGCATCAAGTGCATAATATATGAAGTAGTCTATAATGTCATTTGCATCTCACAATATCTGTATAACTTTGACGTTCCAATGCTATTTATATATTTATATGTAAGTACTAATTTATATATAACTTAACTTGATTATAATAAAAAATAATAACCCATCAAGATTTTAATTTATCATATTAAAATACTAGATTAATAACATAATTCTTAAAAAAATATGAGCTATACATGTCTAAAAAATATTATGAATAATACAAAATTAAAAAATAATTTAATAATTAAACTTAACACATCTTCACTATTATTCTTTTTATTTCATGATCCTATATATTATTTATTTATAATTCTGTATATAAAATAAGAAATTTAATTTCACAAATGTTTTTGAATGATTTTATTTAATTTCAAAATTTTAAAATAATTCAGAAGGAATTTTTTTAATAATTTAAATGATAATTTTATAAATTATTTCATATAATTTAAAATTTTATTTAATTTTGTAAAAATATTTTTAGTGAAGATAAATTGTGTCACCAAAAATAATTACACAAATTATTTTTAATTTTTAAATTTTTTTTATAAAGTTAACAATTATTTTTGACAATATGCTTTTGATGGTGACATTTCACTATCACCGTTAAAAATTATTTTGGTAAAAAGTAAACTTTTGACAATGATATATAATTGTTATTTTTAAAAGTCATCACTAAAAGTTATTTTTTCTTTCTTTTTTGTTTATATTGCTAACCTGATCCAAACCTATGAACTCTCCCATTTGAAGGCGTCTTCGGTGCCCTAGGCCCTTGACAAATAGTTATTAATACTGTTTGATGCTGAACCCGAAGGAATAATTGATGAGAGCCTATTTATACTCATTTCATAGGCCTATTTTGTCCAACACTACAACAATAACAGCAACAAGCCTTATCCCATTAGGTGGGGTCAGCTACATGAATTATACGATGTCATTATGCTCTATTATTTATTAATTTTTTAGAAATATTATTAATTAAAAGGTCTCGCTCAATAACTTCTAAAAGTGTTCTCTTCAGTCTTTCTCTACTCTTCTTGACAGGGTTTAAAGTATTTGTTTCACTCTCCTCACAAGTGCCTCTCGTGATCTTCTTGATAGAGCTTGAAGGTCTTTGTCTAACACTACAAACAGCCAATATAACATATATAGATGGGATAATGATGAGGGTTACAAATTCATTATTGATGGTTAATTTATGGGAGTTGCATATATTAAATTCATTATTTCAAAGGCTCTTCATATATCTTGAGAAGAGCAAGCACAATGTGTAATGATATTTTGATGGCTAAGGTGAAATTATTTGAAACTTAATATATTGTAATTTTTCTATTTTCATATCTTTGTGTAGTTTTCTTAGTTTCAAATCATATATTAAAATTTTGTGATCAAGTAATTTTAATATTTTACTTTCAATAAATAATAATGTTAATTTAACCTGTTTTTTTTAACATGGTTAGTTTTAAATAAGATTCAAGTAATTTTAATTTTTGGCCCAAAAGAAGTAATTTCAATTTTGAAAAACTTCTTTTAACAGTACCAACTATTATTGGTGTTGGTAGCAATATTCTTTTTGTTACCATTTCTCTCAGTGCTTTCAATTCTGAAAATAAATCAAAACTATCAATATTACAATGATCATTAAAACCTAGTAATTTTTCAAGATTTTCATCTTCATTTAAAATAAACTAATTAATATTGGGCATGAGAATAATAGGTGCATTAAAACACGGGCAATAATAAATTCTTAATGAAAAGATATAGTTAACATCAAAAATAATGATTGGATATATAAAATATAAGCAAACATTTTTTGAAGCCTAAAGCAGGCACCTTGATGGCTTAACAGCCATAATCAAGGCCCTAAGAAATCCCAGTTTAGTTGACAAACCCTGAGCTAGACAACTAGTTAATTAAACCCTAAAACTTATTTCCAAGCGCAACTAGCAGAAGATATATTAATCAAAGAAATTATAGTGGTACGTCATTTAATTTGCTGCTTCTGAAAGTGTAATTTAAGGCTCCAGATTGGCATGCATACATATGAATGTTAAAAGAGAACTGAGAAGCTATACACATGTAATTCTGATGTTCCAACTAATTTACGAAAGGATTTATATATACTTGTCTTCTCTTATTAATCAACCTTGTAATTGAAAGTTTTGGCATACATAAACTGAGAAGTTCAACAACTGCAAAACAAAGTTAAGTCCACAAAAACCCAAACCTAGAAATCTAATTGAACACTACAACTTATTACCAAACACAACTACGTACGTAGTTCATATATAATTAAACTAAAGCGCAATTTCATTCCCTCAATAACTTCTTCGCATTCATTTTCGTTCCTTCAGAACTAAACATCAGATTAATCTAGTGAACTTCACATATACTTGATGAAGAAGAAAATATATATTATTAGGGATAAAAGTTATTATAAGGGAACTAAACGGAGAGGGTTACTTTTGAAATGACCAAACTGAAAACTATCATCACACTGTCATGCATTTTCGGAACTTGGATCTTCTCCATTTCTTTTTCTTCATTTCTTGTCAACTTCAGTGACAGATAAACACAGAATCCATCAAGTCCACTTAAAAGGTAGATACATCTCATCTCAAAATGTGAGACTCACTTATATCTTGTGCTTATCTCACTTTGTTGAAATGGACAAGAAACAACGGTTAAGATGCAAAATACTTAGAAATTTCTTCTCTAAGAGTTTATGATATCTTTAAATGTGCATGAGCATCCATTAATTTATAAAAGATATCAACTTTTCCTAATTCGTTAATTAAGTTCTATAACAGTCAAAGTCATAAGACTTTTGCGAATTGAGGAAAGTTGATCTCTTTTATAGCGTTAATGAGTTCTTATGCATGATTGTTAACTTAAGGATATCAAAAGCTCTTAGAAAAAAGTCTGAGTATTTTAGTACCTTAACTAGAGAAACAAAGAAAAGATAATAGAGAAGACCTAAATTCGAAAGGAAGCTACACAGGAGGAGGAGGAACAGGAAAGCCAGGAATACCAGGAATAGGAGGGAGTGGAGGAATAGGAATTGTAGGAACAGGAATAGGAATAGGAGTGGTAGGAACAGGAACAGGAACAGGGTATGGAACTGGTAATCCAGGAATCCCAGGAATTGATGGTGGAAATGGAGGAAATGGAGAAGGGGGTTGTTGATCAGGATTCATCACATCTCCACCATAATCCACCTGATTTGCTTCATCAATCTTCTTCTCACTTGATGACGACGACGCTGCATCTGCATGATTCTCTGCTACTTGATGATCATTACTTACCTCTCCTCGTTTATCTTCTACTTTTCTGTTGTTCTTCAGCTGGCGAGCACTGACCAAACAGAGAAAAAGCATAAGACTCAATAAAACCAGCGGTTGTTTGGACCTTTCAAAACCCATTTGGAATGGACTTAATTTTCTCAGTGATATGAATGTTGAGAGGGATTATATATAGGGGAGAAAAAGAAGTGTAGAACGACCGAGTGATGATGATCTGTACGAGGATTTATTGCGGTTAAATGGAAATTGAATACGTTTGTTTCCATGCATGATGATCGGATTCTTAACTGAAATAAATGAATTGGAAGTGAGTAGGACTTAAAATTGAAGTTTTGGTGACTTTGGGACTGTAAGAATGCATTCACGTACATTGATGACGGTGCGGATTATCAAGACTAGTGAGGCCGGCTGTCTCAGGTTTTGAATGTTGCAGAGATAGTTGAAATGAGTGCCACCGCTTTGTGATGCTATACTTGCCTATCAAGTTCTAGGATTATTTATTGAAAATTAGATCTCATCAAATTTTAAACTTAAGAGGAGACATATTCATAATTAACTTAATTATGAACTAAGGGATGTGACAATTACAAATTTTGTGAAGTCATTAATCACAATTGAATATATCAAATTATTGAAATTGAAATGTTATGAAAGGCCGACCATATTCTCTTTATTCTTATATCTGAGATGTTTTCTAAAAGTTTATTTTGTCTTTAAATATAAGGAGTGTTATGATATTTTTAAATAATTAAAAAATTTTGTTCTTGTCTAGAAAAAAGAGAAAGATATTAATTGTATGCTTTACTCACCACTACCATGATATTAATTGACATTATTGTGGGCAAAATTTAAAAATTATTGTGATTGAATGTGATTTCAATTAAATAACACACTTTTATTAACATTTCAAATTCAGTTAAAAACACCTTTATATATAGGGACATAGCGAGTAGTCTTTATCTGTAAGGAAAAAATAAATAATTATTAAAATAACTAATAGAATGTGACTTATAAATTTAAATAAAGTTAGTTGTGAATTTGAGTAATGTTACTTGTGATAATCAATAAAAATTCAATTGTGAATGGATTGATAATTTTATGAATTTGTATATTGTCACTCATGAATTTAAGGATAATTACTTGTAAAAAATTTAGCAAGGTCAATAGTAAATTTTAAAAAATTTAGTTGTAAGGGAATAGATAGTCTCATAAATTTATGCATAACTTATAATTTAAGGCAAGTGGTTGTGAATTTAAGGAATATCATTTATGAGTAGATATGGAACATAAGTTTGTAAATAGATATAAATAACATTAATTGTTCCTAAATCAATGGTTTAGGGAGTCTTTCATGTTTATTGACTTTCCATAAATTCACAAGCATTAGTGTATGTATTCCTGAAATTATATATATCCATTCACAATTAATTTTTCATATATTTACTACTACAAACTAAACTTTTCATGTTATATTTTTTAAGCCTTTCCACATTACAATTGGAGGGAATATCGTAGTAGGCGATTTAGAATAATGACTTATCCACGTCACAAATGCCTATAACGTGAAAAATCATAAACCATATCCCCTTTAATAATAGAGGAGGTGGTTTCTATATAATTCATGTCCCTATTTCACTAAATAGAGAGGTGGTTTTCAAACAAACCATGTCCCTCCTTATAGGAGGTGGATTGGGAACCACATCCCCTCTAACAATTGAGGGACATGGTTTCTCATCCTATAGTGGCCACATTGATAAACCACGTCCTTCTTTAACTAGGGGTGACATGGTTTGTTTTGTAATGTGATGTAGTTTTTATAATTTTTTTAATATATAATTTACATTTGCTTGACAACCAAAATAAAATTTTTCAAAGTATGCCACAAAAATAGCCAATTCTTATAGCAAAAGTCCAACAAATAGCAACTCATTCATAGCTATTTATACACTATCACAATAAAATATACTAAATGCATTGAACAATAAAACTATTATCACCTATTCAAGTGTCAATATTTACAACTAAATTCCAACAAATTACTTAAACACATTAGTGTTTATATCCTTCTAACTTTCCATTATTTTTGCTAAAATTCTAACTTAATGGACAAACTATAAAATCACTATATAAATAGTTCTTGAAGAAGATAACCTGCTAAATTGTTTTGAATGTCAATTATGTCTTCACTGATATAGGGATACTCATTGTCAAAAAGCTACAAATTTTTATCAGACGTTTTTTATATATCTAAATTCTAAAGCCTCACAAAACTAGTATATTAAAATAAATAATAATGTAACTTACCATGTGTAAAATTTTCATTAGTTTCGAATCGAATAATCTCATACATACAATAAATAATATAATATCTACACTCTGTACTCTTTATCTGACGATGGTACTGAAAATTAAAATTGAACAATAAGTATAAATAAAAAATATATGTTGAAAAAGTTGTGGATAAAAAGTATTGAATTGAAATAACTTACGTTTGAAAAAATTCAAGTTGGTGAGGGATTTTTTTGAGATATATTTTTTATTGGGCGGCGCTTTCCCCTAATCATATAATATATCTTCAATGTTCTATCATGAAATTTAAATAAAATATAAAATATTAAAATAAAATAAATATCTAATACTTATAAAATAATCTTAACATATGTGTTGAATATATTTTTAGTTTCAGCATTTGGTTGCTTGCCCATAGAACAAAACCAATAGCTCTTGTGCAAATAAGGGCATACAACATAAAGGGATGAATGGTAACTACAAAGAGACAAATGAAATCAGTACATAAAAGCATAAAAAAATTATCAAACTAAATAAATAAATAATATATATATATATATATAAATGAATATAAAAGAACTTGCCCTTTAAGAATTAGGGCTAGATAACATAATAATTTTATTTTTAAAATAGTATTGCCCACGTATCTCATCCTATCATTGATATTGTTGTGAGCCGATGTCAAAAAAGTTGGACACAAAAATTCATATTGATCTTTTCATGGTCCAGTGTAGATATTATTGAGAAACCTATTGATAGAAGGATATAAAAATTATTCCATATAAATTAAAATAAATAAAAATGAGATAGAATATAGATAATAAAATTATAAGATAGATAACATAGCCCATGAGATATCCAACTCATTCATCAATAAGAATTTCAAGATGTCTTTCTTGTCCATTACAAAAGGATATGACTTGTTATACCCATAATTCCTTTAGGCATTGCCAAATTGATAGGCTTTGTCATTGCCTTAAAAAATTCATGTAATTGTAGTAAAGCAGAGTAGTCCTCAGCATCATCAAAATCCTAATGACACATGAAATGAATAAAAGTCATATGAGTAATCAAAAGAGCAAATCAAAAAATAATGAAGAGTTTTTTCTACCATTGGAATTGTCATCTCTGTGTCAACAAGTCTTTTAGGTCATAAAACAAATTGTCCCAGTGCTTGTCTAATTTTTCAACCTCATCAGTGGGGAATGGTACATTCACATTCACTCAAGAACAACCTCAACCATAACCTTCACTTGATCGTCTAAAAGATTCATGTTATAGATTGTTTCTACGACCATATATAGCCATGCTGAACTAACAATTTGCTTTCAAGGATTATTCAAATAAAGAAAAACAAATTGTTCCTCCTCTACTAAGAGACTAGAGGCATGTGGTGCCATCTTTGGTGAATTATAGTTATCTTTGGTGCTTTGAAGCACGAGAGAAGTTTGCAGGAATAAATAAACCTAATAAAAGAAAATTAAAAAAAATAGACAAAACTGAATATTAAACTAATTAAAAGTAATGAAAACCTGGGGTTCCTACTGCCCAGTGTCCTATGTGCTTCTTATGTTGGTGACCATAGATCTAACCTTTTGAAGAATCTGCTCATAAAGCATCAAATTATCTTGCTCATACTTTCAAGCAACTTCGTCTCTAGCCTTTGCCATAAGGCTATCAAGCTCAGCTCTTGATACAACTCTTGACGAGCCTCATGGAATTGGTCTGAAATACTCCTTCAAACCAACTCCTTTTCCTACCCCCTAATATGAACAGAATAATCTAGCATTCCAATTATTGATGCCAAGATATCCATTCTTTTAATGGATTGAAATGAACCTTAGGAAGCTTATTCCTTAAGTAAATCATGCAATATAAAATTAATGAATTTTTCTTAAAAGATACAAAATCTAAAATTTGATTTAATTTATTTAGTATAATTACTTACAATCTATTGAGCAATTTTAGCAACCTCTGGAGTAATATATTGGCCTTTCTTGATTCTAGCCACTTTTTATTTTCTTTGACGAGTTGGAGGAGCTGGGGGATGAACAATACTGGGGTCATATCTTGTAGCTTTCTCCAATTGCTTTAAATCAACTTCCTTAAGTTTCTGGTCCAACTTCTTATATCCCTCCCGAGACAAGTAATGCTGATATTTATTTTAGACTGTCTCTCTTTATTTGTAGCACTTAATTCCTATAATGAAATAAAAATAAAGTAAGTCAAATGTAAACTAAATAAAAATAAACCAAGTTAGTTATTAATTATATCAAAATTTACCTAAAATCTAAGATTATCTCTTGATCTCACAAATTATCTCCAAGCGTCTTCATCAATGAAATTATATTCCAAACATGGATTATTGTTCTTCTTTGCTTGTCAAATGTATTCCCTAGAACGTGATGGCTTGAAATCTTTCCATCAATCACGTACTTGTTGAAGCCAATGCTTTTTCATCTCATCAGTAGGAGGCATATCATAAGTAAGCTGCAATATGTCATAATTATGAAGTAAGATAATAATATCTAATATAATTAAAACAATAAAAAAAAAGAAAAATATGCATGCCAAAAAATCACTCCAAATCATGTCCTTTTTAGCTTCTAGTACTTCTTGCCAACTAGGATACAAGATTCCAACTTTACTTTGAGCTATGAGATCTATGTAACTTACAAACTTGTCCTTTTTTGAACCAAGTGGTCTTTTACCACCACCAAACTCTAAATGCACTTTCTCTTTCAATTTTATACTTTCTCTACCTCTTTTTTTATAAGTTGCGTTGGACGTGTCAACTACATCTTCACTAGAACCTTTCATGTGCTTGTTAAGATCAAAAAATAATACAGGTAAGTAACTTACATTATAATTAAATATATAGAAATAAATAAATAAAATAAATATATGAATATAAAAAATCAATTACTTCAATATTTTACTGATTAATTCTTACTTTATTCATTCTTCCAAATTCTTTCACAATGATAATCTCTAACTGCATATTCATCATTAACCAAATCTACTTCAGTTGATCTAGGTAGATTTGTAGGAAAAGGCGGGGTTTTATTAAGGTTAAAAGTTGAGTCATCATCCTGCACATTAATAATTTGTTTTTTGCATTGTAGTACAATAGAACGTTGTTTATTCGTTGGATCAGTGATATAAAAAGCTTGTTTTGCTTGACTTGCTAAAATGAAGGGCTCTTGTTTAAAACAAAGGCTCTTGAGATAAAAAAAATAAATGCAAATTCCTTTTATACGTCAATAGCATTAAAGTGAACCCACTTGTATTTGAAAACAAGTACTTTGAATTCAGTATAGTTCACTTCCCATATCTCATCAACTGCTCCATAATAGTCTATGTGAGCTAATCATGGGTTATCATTTTTTGAACTGAAAAAATGTTGAGCTTCAACTTCTACGATTACCCTACTATTTTGCACGGTACTTTTATCACCTTAGGCTTTAATATAAAGGGAATATTCATTTATATCATACCTACCCCAACACACAACCTCAAAATAAGGTATTTCAACTAACTATATTATTGTATCAGACACACTAGTCTCATTCATAGCCTTTTCTTTGAACCATCTTTTGAAAGTCTTGTTGTGCTTATTAGCCAGCTACATTTCATTCTTTCTTGGGTATTTGTCTTTCAACAACTTTTTATGAGCATTTACATACGATTGAACTTCTTTCATGTTATTTAAGATGTACATATGTGCTTACAAGACTTCTTCATGAGACATACACTTCACTCTAACCTCTTGTGTTCCCTTACCAGTAAATCTTGTCCCTTCATGCCGAGTTTGAGGGACTCCAATGGCCTTCAATCCTTTTAGATATATAGTAAAAAATTCATCAGCCTCTTCCAGCATATATCTTTCAACAATTGATGCTTCAAGCTTGTATGGGTTCTTAGAATACCCTTTTTAAGATTTTCATGTATCTCTCAAATGGGTACATTCATCTTAGATAAACAGGATAGCAGAGTCCTCATTCCCTAACCAAATGAATTATTAAATACATAATGTTAAAAAATGCTGGAGCAAAGTGCATTTCTAATTAGCATAAAATAATATAACCCTCATTTTTTAATTCATCCAACTTATCAAGATCTATGACTTTACTGCATATAGCATTGAAGAACATACACAATTTAGTTATAGTACATCTCACGTCATCTTTCATAATCCCTTGAATAACCACTGATAAAAGTTGCTGCATCAACACATGGCAATCATGAGACTCATGCCTAGTAACTTCAAATCACTCACCGAGACAAGTCTTCTAACATCAAAAAAATGCTCTTGCGGCACCTTAATAGCATGCAAATATCCACATAAACTTGTTTTCTCCTCTTTAGATAATGTGTGCACCGTTGGGGGTAATAAGCTTTCTTCCCCTCTTTTTGTTGTGCATGTAAGCATTTTATTTCCTATTTTAGCTAAATCTAGTTTGGCATTTATTCCATCCTTAGACTTGCCACTTATGTGCAAAAGCGTGCTAATAAGACTATCATACATATTTTTCTCCACATGCATTACATCAAGACTATACCTCACATCTAAACTCTGCCAATACGAAAGATAAAAAGATGAACCTCTTTTTTCACACATTCTTCTCACTTTGGAGCCTTTGGAGCCATTTCATACTCTTGCAAATCATTAAAAGTCTTCTTCGATCTACGATAATAATGGCACTGATCAAGAAATCTTTGATGATCAAGGTAAACTATTTTTCTTCCATGCTTAAATTAGTGGTAGTGTGTGCCTTTTTCACATATAGGACATGCATTATGGCCTCTTATATTATATCCTGACAAGTTTTCATATGCAAAAAAGTCATTTATTGTTGTGAAAATCATAATATGCAACTTGAAGCGTTCTTGCTTATAAGCATCAAATACATCTAAACCTTTCTCCCACAACATTTTCAAGTCCTCAATCAAAGGGGCCAAGTAGATATCAATATTATTTCCTGGCTGTTTTAGTCATGAAATCATCAAAAACAACATTATATACTCACACTTCATTCTATTTTTACCTAACAAATTATCACAAAGTCTATCAAATTAACAATTCACTACCTTACTTGTGCTTCAATTTGACTCATTTCTAAAAGAAAATTGATAGAGTTTTTCCTTAAAGATTGAACATCTTAAAATTACAACAACCAAACATTAATAGAACCAACAAGTAATTAAATAAATATTTACCTATTAAAGCTAGAAAATATCAAACTTTAAGCTTTTCCAAGTTTAATTTCTAAATTAAAAAAAATTAGTAAAATCTCCCCTTAAAAATTGAACATCCTAAATTACAGCAATTATAAACCAATAGATGCATATTCTTGGTTTGGAAACTATATATAATATAAAATTAAATGAATGAATGAATGAATGAATGAATATATACACACAGACACACAAGATTTTTAAAAGACTTATATGAAAAGATACTTATTCTCTATCTATGACAATTTTATATATATATATATATTGTAATTGGATTGAATGTATTTATCAAACTCCTCACCTCTCCAGCAAAAACACAAACCACTAAACCTTTAATTTTATGTTATTCCATCTATTATTTTTATCCTTCATCTAAAGTTTTTTTTAACTTTAATTAGGTTTTTTTAGTCATTAATCCTTATAGTATATTTTTATAGTTTCCTATCCCTTAGTCATCTAATGGGTTTAGCTGCATTAAGTCTATCTTAGCAAAGACACAATGTGAGAAAATAAATTGAAAATGGATTGGAAAGACACAATGGAGATAACTTCAAAAAAAAACAAAGAAAGAAAGAAACAATACTTGGGGCTTTGTTGTTTAGCAGAGAAGAGGAAAGGAGAGCGGTAGCCAGAAGAGACACTAAGCTGGGCTTCGTGAGTGCTAGGCCTTTGTTGACACGGAGTAGCTAAGAGAGGACGAAGAAGAAAGGCATTGAGCTGAGCTGTGAAAGATGAGCATAAAGATAAGAGACAAGAGATAGCGAGGAAGCTAGAAGACAGAACAAAGACAGCGAGTGAGGGAGGAAGCTCAAAGACAGAGACAGTGATGAGCTGAGAAAGATAAGAGGCAGAGCAGCTAAAAGGTTAAGAGAGAAGAGAGGCAGAGCAATTAAGAGATGAGGTTGAGTTGAGAGAGACAAGAGGCAGCAGACAATAAGTGTGGGTTTTGAAAAAATAGGTGGCACAAGGCTAAAAAAGCTTATACATCACCCTCCTCTCAGGGGGAGGTGGCTTCTGCAGAAGCCACGTTCCTTGAAAGGAGGGGACGTGGATTCTGTTAGAATCCACTTCTGTAGAAGCCACATCCCCAAAAGGAGGGGGACGTGGATTCTATTAGAATCTACATGGCTTTTGCAGAATTTGAAGACTTGTGCTTCAGTTTTGGAATCGAGCTTGACAACATCATAAGCTCCTTGACTAATTAAAAACATTCTAGTTTTGATAGAAATTTGATTCATATAACCGATACAATGTGATTGTGACAGGCTATTGAGAAAGCAATTGCCAGAAAAGAAAAGCACTTGGAAGAAGAAGTTGATGAAGATGAAGAAGTTATCTACAAAATTGAAGTTCCCACCAACAGGTACCCTTGCATTTAATTTCCCCTCCCTTAATTTCCTCGTACACACAGATGCAACCAAAATGTTGGTGTAAATTAGTCCTTGCTTCCCAAAAGCAAGCCGTTAGTATGACCTTGTAATGCATTGAATGTTATTGTTGGTTGATGAAATTTCCTTTCAAGTATAAAAGCAAGCTTAACTTCCGTTTTAAGTTTACTTAATGAGTTCTAGTCTTTTGGCTCGATACTGCCTATAATCAATTGGGGTTGAACCACTTGTTTTTATTTAGCAACTATATCTTATGTTTGTCCTTGAATTTGGGATTTTCTTATTTTGGTTGCAAGCTTTATACTTTTTGAGAGTTTAGCAAAATAATGAAGTATGTTTTAGGAAATTATTGCTAGAGTGAAGCTAAGATGTTTGTACTTGCACAGATATGACCTACTTTGCCTTGAACGGCTAGCTCAAGCCCTCTGAGTGTTCTGTGGGTTCTGTTAGAATCCACGTGGATTTTATAGAATCCACATCTCCCTCCTCTCTAGGGGACATGAATTCTGACAAAGCCACATCCCTCCAAACAGGAGGGGGATGTGACTTATTAAAATTTAAAAAAATAAATTTTTTCAATCCACATTCTCTTTTCGTTTGGATGACGTGGATTGTATTCTTTTTAAAACCCATTTTCAAAATGTGACATGAATTAGGGTAGTAGAATTGCCTTTTTGTAGTAATGATTATATTCACAAGTGATCTTCCTTAAATTTACAATCAACTTTCTTTAAATTTATAGGTGACCTTCTATTGGTTATTTTAGTAATTAGAAATGTTTTAATTACAAATAGAAACAATGGTCCTTCCCTGACGTTTAAATATTTAAGGTCTTCAATTATGATTAATATTTTTACAAAATCCATATTATCATTTTTCCTATGAACTATACAATTTTCTTTTTAGATTATACTGCCTCCAATCCTATTTGAAAGTTAGTTATTGATGTTGTTTAAAACAAAAGGAAATTTCTCAATTTACTTTTTTTTTTGTATATAAAAAGGTTGATGTGAGTTGGATCCTAAGAAGATCACAAGACTTGAGCGTATTTCCCCTTGAGCATATTTTCAGGCTTAAATATTGCTTATAGAAGTACTTATAGATTGTCTACCAACCTTATTTTCACATCGGCAATGAAATTCATATTTAAAAATAATTTATCCCATATATCTTTTCACTCACTAAGCATTAAAAATTGTGAAAAGATAAAATTGATAAAGAAAGTAATTAATTATCCACATTTTTATATAAACTGACCTATAAAAATGACTATAAATTTTAGTTAAAAGATGACTTGTACGTAGGACCAAAGTGAAAGTAGATATACAGGGAGTATCTATTGTTATTGATATAATAATTCTCATAGAATTTGAAAACGAACGCTACTCGTGAAAGGCTTCAAGCTTCGTCCTCTTCATCCTCCTTCTTATTATCTTTGTTTCTTCTTCTCCTCCCAGAGGCACCTCATCAGTAAGCCTTCTTCTTCTCTCTTGGAATCACACAGCTTTTCGATGTTGGTACTGTAATCATTTCAAGAACTTAATTTGTTGCTTGGGATCAGCAGCAGCAGAGTCTCCTGCTGAGATCTTTTCGCTCTTTCTTGCTCTTTTCCTGGATCTCCATGGAAATCTGAATGGACTCAATATCATGATCCCAGAAACATCAAAATGATGAGAGAGGATAATAGAGTAATTAATTGGGGAAGAAGGCGAGTGAGTGGGGTTTTTATAGAGTTGATAGATATGAGCTTGCATGAATCTTTATTATGAACAAGAAATGATACATTTCAATGCTTTAAGGGATACTATCTTGAAGGAAGGTGCTGGTGTACACAATGCTATTGGCTAATTGTTAGCCTGGTTTCGTCTTTTCTTATCAAAAAACAAAAAAACAAAAACAAAGAAATGTTACAGGCTTATTTGGTAACCTGTTTTGGAAACAGTTTTTATTCCCTAAAACAAAAGAACAAAAAATTTGTTTGATAACACGTTTTTAAAAAATGTTTTAGAGAATAAAAAGAACAAAATATTATTTCAAAGAACAAAAAAATGAAAACAAATTTTTAGATATTTTAGAATTATTATTCTGGAGAATAAGAGAGAGTGAGAAAAACACTTATTTTTATTATTTTTTATTTTTAAAATATATTTTATTAAATATTAATTCTCAAAACAATAAAATGAAAAGAGTTTCAAACAATCCTTAAATTTCTGCTCAAATGAACAAATAATACTCACGCCTTGTTGAGACCCATGAAGCAACAAGCAATGTTGCGTTCCGGCCCAAAAAGTAACAGCCGTTATAATTGCAGAACGCGAACCATTTATTATAGGAAAATTCTGAAAAATAATTGTAATTTAGGAAAAGAAAAGTTAAAATATATTTACAAGTCTTTTTAGAGAGAGAGAGTGTGTGTGATAGCTAGTTGAGTATGATTATATGAATCATATTCAAGAATATAGGTCGTAAATTTTTTTAATATTTTCAAGTTAAATATTTTTAAATAATTTTAAACAAAAACGATGTTATTTATGTTATGCTTTATTTAAATTAAAAATATTTAAATATAATTTTAAAATCAAAAATACGCACTTTCCTAATTATATTGACAGTCGAGATGAAATGCACACAATCCAAGTGAGTAAGACAATAGTGTAATTTTTTATATTCATTTGTTTTTCATGGGAAGCATAAAAATGTGCTTCTCTAATAATATCTTAATAAATATATAATTAAATCATGTAATTATTTATGAAATTCGTATATTTCTAATATTTCAATTCTGAAAATCAATATAGAATTCGAGAACAAAATAAAATTTACAATCTCATGAGCGTCATAGAAAGTTTGAGCATAAGCCACATTGATTATCTCTATGAAGGGTGTATTTGCCACTTCATCTATTCAAAAATATAATGTATTTTTTGATAAGTTTAATATTTTAAAGTGTAATCATTGTGTTTTTTTTTTGAGTGAAACATTTTATTAAATAATAGTAAATATGGACATATAATATTAGTATAAAAATAATTAACTATTTTATTGAGATTGAAATTCGATAAAAATATCTAACATTTTTTAATGGAGGGAATATATATTATATTTCTTAGTGTTGAATATATATATATATATATATAATATGAAATATGAGTAAATATAAAAAGATGATATTAGTTTGAAGACAATGAATTACTTTATTAAAAAATGAAATTCAGTTAAAAATATTTTATATTTTTTAATGGAGGGAGTATATATTATATTTCCTAGTGTTGAACACACACACATGAAGAATATGAAAATTATACTCTCACTACTACAGAATATATCTTCAGGAGCGGGTCTTTAGGAGCGCTTTTTAAATAAGTGCTCTAAAATGTGAATGCGGAATTTACCGGAGCGCTTTTCTAAATAAGCGCTCCTATATGTCAGGCTTATCAATAAGATAACGCTCCTAATTAATATATATAAAATGTTATAAAAAATTTAAAAATACCTTCAGGAGCGCTCGTACTTAAGCATCCGGAAGATTGCTTATAGACCTTGGCAGAGCGCTGTTCCGGAGCGCTCTTTGACGAGGCCGAAGATGAGCTCTTCCGGAGCGCTCCGAAAGAGCCTCCAAACTCTTCCGGAGCGCTCCACAATGAGCGCTCCGGAAAAGTCTTCTAGCCTCTTATATTTTCCCATCCGTTTCTTTTCTCCATTCAGTTTCTTTCAAACCTCTCTCTCTTTCTTTCAAACCATTCTTTTCTTCGTTGCGTCTCCTGCACTGCTCGCCGTCCGTCATCGTCCGTCACAGATCCCGCGCTGCGTCACCGTTCCACGTTCTGTCGCCGTTCCGTGTTCTGTCATCGTTCAGCGTTCCGCACTGCGTCGCTGTTCCGCATTACGTCGCTGTCGCGTTGCCGTCTCCCGCGCTGCATCGCTGTCTCCCGTGCTGCGTCACCGTCCGTCATCATTCTTGCGCTACACTGCGTCACCGTTTTTGCCGATCTGCCGCCACCGCCGTCCTTCTAGCTCTGCTGTTTGCTGTCTGCTGTTCCAGATCTGAATCACTGTTCCAGATCTGCATTGCTGTTGCAGATCTGTGTCGCTGCTGTACAGTGGAGGAAGCGACGTCGCTGCTGCCGTGAATACCGCCATTTTCTGCCGTGAAGACCTTTGAAGGTATTTTTTAATAATTAATTTATATATATTTGAGAATAGATTTCAAATATTTTTTAATAATCAATATTATAGATAATATATGAATTGAAGTTATTTATATTAAAATTATGGAGTAGTTGATAATTTATATTGTAGTTGATAATTTAGATTAAAGTTGAGGAATCTACTTGAATATTTTATTTTATTTATGAAATATACTTTTAAGAGAGATTATTGTTATTAATTAAATTACAATTGATTGACAGAATTTAGATGCATTGTGCTACTAAATTTTTATTTGGATGAATTGATTTTTTTAGTTTAAATGTATTGTGTTGTGAAATTTGATTGTTTGATCATTTGGGAGGTTGTTCTTTTAAGGAAGTTGCTGTTGAATTCTTTTATAGAAATCTAAGTCTTTTATTTATTGAATTTTGGTAATCATATTAGTGATATGGATCGTAAGTGGATGTCGGCTAATCGACTATCTAGAAAATATTGGGATGGTGTGAATGAATTCATTGAATTTGCATTTTGTCGTGATCAAGACCCCCGTGGAGTCATATGTCCTTGTTTGAAATGTTGCTATGGAAAAAGAGTAAAGCCAATAGAATTAAAAGATCATTTAATATGTAATGGGATTGATCCAACTTTTACTTGTTGGACCATGCATGGGGAGACAAGGAATAATGCAAGTGATTGGAGGGATAGTGTGACCTACTCAACATTTGATTGTGATAGTGGGATATATGATGTTGACCGTCTTGATGAAATGATTGATGTGATTGAAGAGGATCTTAGGGACTATCCTGAGATGTTTGAGAGATTGAAGAGTGATGCTCATAAACCATTATACCCCGGTTGTGAAAAATTCACAAAACTATCAGTTATTTTGAAACTATACAACCTAAAAGCAGCAAATGGATGGAGCGATAAGAGTTTCACGGATTTGCTTGAACTCTTATATGAAATGTTACCTGAGTACAACGAGTTTCCACCTAATACTTACGAAGCTAAAAATGTGCTTTGTTCTATTGGGATAAGCTATGAGAAGATACATGCATGTCCAAATGATTGTGTCCTCTTTCAGAAAGAGTATTCAACCTTAGATAAGTGTCCAAAATGTGATGCATCACGGTACAAAAGAAATGGATGTAGCCCAGCGAAGGCATTGTGGTATTTTCCAATCATACCAAGATTTAGACGCCTATACAGCATTGCAGAAGATGCTAAACACTTAACATGGCATGCTGATGAGAGAATTAAGGATGGCAAGCTACGGCACCCTGCAGATTCTCCTCAATGGAAAAAGTTTGATCTTATATACCCTGAGTTTGGGGTTGAAGATAGAAACTTACGCCTTGCACTAGCCACTGATGGAATGAACCCACATGGCATGCAAAGCAGTACTCATAGTACATGGCCGATTATTTTGATGATCTACAACCTCCCTCCAGCATTGTGCATGAAGCGCAAATTTATGATGCTGTCATTATTGATTTCTGGGCCTCGGCAACCAAGAAATGATATAGATGTGTACTTAACTCCTTTGATTGAAGATCTGAAGATTTTGTGGGAGACAGGTGTGAAAGTTTATGATGGGTATAGAGAAGAACATTTCATCCTGCGAGCAATGTTATTTGGCACCATAAATGACTTTCCTGCCTATGGCAATTTATCAGGATACAGTATCAAAGGACGAGATGCATGTCTAGTATGTAAAGAGCACACTTGTTCAGTGCGGTTGGAACATTGTAGGAAGAATGTCTTCATTGGTCATCGACGATTTTTGCCGCAAACACATCATTACTGACGACTGAAGAAGGCCTTTAATGGCCACCTAGAGAAGGGTAGAGTTCCTATGCCATTAACTGGTGAGTAGCTCTTTGAAAAGGTCAAAGATTTAAATATTGAATTTGGAAAACCATTTGCAAGTAAGATTGTTAAGAATGGTTGGAAAAAGAAATCCACATTCTTTGAGCTACCATACTGGAAGACCTTAGATGTTAGGCATTTCCTGGATGCAATGCATATTGAAAAGAATGTTTGCGATAGTCTTATTGGCACATTACTCGACATTTCAGGAAAGAGTAAAGACGGTATTAATGCAAGGATGGATTTAATTAGCATGGGGTTAAGAGAAGAGTTGGCACCAGAGAGGAAGGGAAAACACACTTTTTTACCTCCAGCAGCTCACACCTTGTCTAGAAAGGAAAAATTAGCTTTCTGTGAATTCTTGCATGAAGTTAAAGTGCCAGAAGGATATTCTTCAAATGTAAGTAGCCTTGTATCCATGAAAGACCTCAAACTAGTAGGTCTCAAGACTCATGATTGTCATATCATCATGGAAAATTTATTGCCGGTTGGTATACGATCCATTTTGCCGAAGAAGGTGCGAGCCACGATTACTAGATTTTGTTTCTTCTTTAAGGCAATTTGTAGCAAGGTGATTGACTCGAAAAAATTGCCAAAGCTAGAACATGAAATAGCTAAGATTTTAAGCGAGCTGGAAATGTATTTTCTGCCTTCGTTCTTCGACATCATGGTTCATTTATCATTTCACTTAGTTAGAGAGATAAAGTTATGTGGCCTCGCTTATTTGAGATGGATGTACCCAGTAGAGCGTTACTTGAAAGTATTGAAAGGATATGTAAAAAATCGAAGTTGGCCCGAGGGATGTATTGTTGAGAGGTACATCATGGAAGAAGCAGTTGAATTATGCACTGGATATCTCTCTAATGTGGATGCCATTGGGTTGCCAAAGTACACAAAAGAAACCATAGGTGAACAGGGTGGAATCATTGGGAAGAAACTCATTAGCATAGACAAGACACAATGGGAGCAAGTTCACTTATATGTTTTACACAACACTGAGGAAGTTCAACCATATATCAACGAACACAAGGCAATAGTTAAGAGTCAGAATAAAGGTAAAAATGAAACATGGCTAGCAACATATCACAATCGGCACTTTATATATTAGTTTAGAGCTCGCATCTCTAAGGAGTCTCACCCATCAGAAAGGTTGAGGTTTTTGGCTAGGGGTCCTGGATTTGAAGTATTTTCTTATACAGGTTATGTAATTAATAACTTTACATTTTATACAAAAAGCCAAGATGCTCGGAGCACTATGTAAAATAGTGGTGTAATGCTTAAAGCTCAATCAATGCATGTCTCTAGTTTTAAAGACAAGAACCCAATTTATGCAATGATGTCATATTTTGGGATTATAGAGCACATTTGGGAATTAGATTATATCAAGTTTCGTGAACTTGTCTTTTGTTGCACGTGAGTTGACAATAAAAACGGCTTTCGAATTGACGAGTTAGGTTTTATTCAAGTAGATCTTAATAAGGTGGCTTATAAAGATGAACCATTCATTTTGGCATCACAAGCTCGACAAGTGTTTTATGTGTCAGATCCAGCGCATAAAAATTGGTCGATTGTTCTTTTAACAAATAAAATAGTGGGCAATGAAGAGGATGAAGATTTCAATATTGAGGATGACCCTTTCATAGGAACATCACAGACATTTGATGTTTCAACTGGGGATAATGTTTTCTATATCAGAGAAGATCACGCCGAGGGGATTTAAATTGATGAGGGATATGTAGAACACACAAATGAAAAAACAAAAAAAAGAAAAAATAAATTTTAACACTTGTAAGTTCTTTATTTAAATTTTCTTTTAATTGTTAAAAATTTATTTTTAGTTGTTAAATTTTTAGTTGTTAAATTTTTTTTATTGCTAAATTTTTCAGGTATATGGCTACCCCACCTGAGAATAGTGGTGATGCTCCACCCACTGAAGAAGAAGCATTCAAGGAGGTTAAACGGGGTAAAACTGTTATGAAAGCAGTAATACGGGCTCGAGCAGCTGGTCGTAAATTGCCAGTAAATTGGAATGATAAGGGCCAATTAATTAAGTCTCCTCAGTTGGCCAGTTACATAGGGGTCTTAGCTCGTCATTATGTTCCTTATTGCATTGCAGACTGGAGAAAGAAAAATGACTCATAGCTTGAAGAAGCAAAAAATAATATATGGGAAGATTTGTGTATATCTTTTGACCTGGATGAGAGTCATAGGCATTATATCATGAGAAAAGTAGCATATGCTCATAGAAAGTTTCGAGCTACCCTCACAACATATCATCTAAAAGATGCAAATGAAGAATTCAATCCTCATCCTCCTAAAATGTATCCAGAGATCCAGTAAGAGCATTGGAATGAATTTATTAAAATGCGCCAACAGCCTGAATTTCAACAAATCAGCCAGGTCAATCGCTCTAGAGTCGCGAGTACTCCTTTTCAATATAGAGCAGGAAGAAAGAGCTATCCAGATATTGAACATGGTTTGGTAAGTTTTAATTAATATCGTCTATTGATATTACTTATATATATATATATATAAGGAAATATTTTTTTAATTATTGTAATATCTTTTTTAAATAGAGGGAAGAAGTTGGACCTAATGCTCCAATTTCTCGAGCTCTTGTTTGGAAGACTGCTTGAGAAGATAAAGAAGGAAAATTACCTGATGAACGCACTCGAAAAGTCTGGGAGGATTGTGTGAGTATTAATATTTTAGTGTATTACTTTATTTACATTATTTACTTAATAATTAGTTTACAATTTGTTCAACAGGAAGCATTATCACAATCAATATCACAAGATGATGTAGGGGAGCATGTGGATGTCCTTGGTAGGGTATTGGGAGCTCCAAAGGTCTCTGGTCGTGTTAGAGGAGTCAGATTTGGCATTTCTCAGGGCACCTACTTTGGACGTTGGTCTAAAATTTTTATTGAAGATGATTTTAATGCGAGGATGGCAGAAATGGAAGCGAGAATGAAAAAAAAAATTCAAGCTCAAATGAAAAAGAGATTTGAGCAAATGATTGGAGTTATAAATGTGCCACAAGGTAGCCCTAGTGATAAAGATAGTTGCTCCTTCCATACTAAAGAAGACTTTCCTAAGGTTATAATTTTTCTTTCTATTATCTTCTTTTTATTCACAAATTATGCTTCACATTTTTTTAAAATATTAATTTTTAATTTTTAGGGCGAGTCTCAATGTCAATTATGGTTAGAATCACCACATTGTCTTGTTGTGGCACTCGGATCTGTGTATAATGACAATAGTGTTATTATACATTCCAGACTGTTGCCTGCTGATCACTTAAAGGTGACTATAACTATTCCAATAGAAAATGATGCTGAGTTGCCAGTGCAAATAGAAGATGAGGATATATTCACGATTTTTGATGCTGTTGGAACTTATGTGGCTTGGCCTTCAAAGCTCATTAAGTTACAGGTACAATAATTGATGGTTCTTTAAAATCATTCATTTTTTTTACGGCCTTACCAATCCATTTTACATCTTGTAGTTCTCAAAATTTAAAAAAGTTGTAAAGAAGCCAATCAAAGCCAAAGGAAAGCCGTCGAAAGGATCTACCTCTATGACTAAGGCAGGGAAGACCAGCACAGAATGTACTCAGTTGAAATATCCTCATCAAAATGAACTTGAAGTGATTATGCGGACAACATTTAAAAATGAGATCCGTGAAGTAGATTTTGAAAAAGAGATTTATGGTGAAATAATTAGCAAAAAATTAGCAGCTGAAAATATTAACGAGATTCTGACCAAGGATTGGCTACAAACCACACAAATTAGTTTATACATCAGGTACTTTCTCAATTTTATTACTTATTGTGGTATTTATTTAATTTTAGTTGTGAATGATTCTATTTGTTTTCATTTTAGGTACTTATATCATACTTTTGTGGTGCCGGGCTCATTGATAACAAAATTTTCATTTATTAGCCCGCACAACACTAGTACCTACAGTGTTGAGTACCATTCTCAAAAGATTACTGATGCATTCAAAGCCAAAGGCAAAAGAAACATGTTATTTTTAGCTCCTCACAATCCAGGGTAAATTGTTATTATTGTTTATTTTTAACTTTAGTTGATATTTTAGTTAATGAAATATTTTATTTTTTCAGGCAACATTAGGTGCTTGTTTGTATCAATCCATTCGTCCCTGTGATTTATTATCTTGATTCATTAAGAGATAGTGACTTTAAGAACTACAAATCTATGAGAATATTATTTAATCAGTAAGTTTTTAGTTCTATATTCTTTATATATGTTTATTATAATAATTAATTTTTTACTTGGTATGCTTAATCATTATATAATAGGGCTATAGCACATTATCGAGGAGGTGAAGGTCTCCTTCCAAACACCGAAAGACCTGATCCTGTTGAGTTTTATTCATGGAAAAGAATAAAGGTTTGTATTATTTTCTTAATAAAAAAAAGTTGATACATATCTAAATGATTGTTTGATTGATATTTTATGTTTTTTATTCTAAATATGTTGTTCTGGATTGATGTAGAATTTTTGAAAAATTCTGAAACTTCCAAGTTATAGGGGAGACTCTACCAGATTTTCGACAGCAAATACTTGTATCATTTATATAACTTCATCACTGAAGTATTTTAAATTAAGTTAGAATTTATTTCTATCATATTTTGATAATAACATCTTTTATTGTTTTATAGGTACCTACACAATTACAAGGTTGGAAGTGTGGATACTATGTTATGAAGTTTATGAGAGAAGTAATCACAGAACAAAAGTTGATCATTCCTGAAAATGTAAGTCAAAAGTTTTGAAATTAAGTTAATATAATGTTAATTACTTATATATTGCTTTCATATCTTGTGTAGTATTTTGTTGGAGCAAGATATTCGCATTTTACTATGGAGCAAATAGAAGATTTAATTGAAGAATGGTCAGAATATATTATTGGCTGTTTGTGATAGGAAGTAGATTTCAATGTTAAAAAAATAACAATAGTTTCATTTGTTAGGCTTGTTAGAAATTAAACTAGGTTAGTTAAAAAATTGAAATTGTTGTATCAGTTTCAAATTCTTTTCTTGTATATAAATTTTTATGTTGATATTATTTTTAAATTAGTTTTTGATATTATGATTTGTCATTGTTAAAGATATGTAAAAGGAGAAATTTAAAAAATTTAATTTTAAAAAAATTAAATATAATATACGGGAGCGTTCATTTAAAGAGCACTCCTGTAAAGTAACTTACTGGAGCGCTCTCTTTTGCCATTGTTAAAGATATGTAAAAGGAGAAATTTAAAAATTTAATTTTAAAAAAATTAAATATAATATACGGGAGCGCTCATTTAAAGAGCACTCCTGTAAAGTAACTTACCGGAGAGCTCCTTAAGAGAGCGCTCCGGTAAGTTGTCAGCATACGGGAGCGCTCTTTTTAAGAGCGCTCCCGTACGCCTCATTCAGGAGCGCTCTGGTAAGCAGCATACGGGAGCACTCCTGTAGAGAGCGCTCCTGTATGCATCATACAAGAGTGCTCCTATAGAGAGCGCTCCCATACATAACACTTTCTTACGGGAGCGCTTTTAGAAAAGCGCTCCTGTACATTTCAGAGCGCTCGATATGGGAGCGCTTCAAGATTTAAAAAAAGTGCTCCTGTAAGCTTATTTTGTAGTAGTGTCTTTTAATTTAAAATGAGCTTTTTATATTAAAAAAGAAATGATTTCACATTTTCTTATTGACAAGAAAGCTACATTATTCTCAACTTAAAAATAATATTGGCCTTATACTAAATTGTAAAGCCTACATCGAGTTTTTAGGCTTTTACTCGAACTCCATTTTCAGACTCTCACGAATAGTATTACTCCCTTTTCAGGTTTCATGCATCATCTTGTGACTTATGCCAAGTTCAAGATTACAGATGTTACAAATAACATAAAATTATACAATATATGTTATAATTTTTTTAAACTATATTATATACCAATATCTTAATTATTCACACTTGATAGAAAAGATATTACAAGTTTTGACTCTTTCTCTTCCTTCTTTTCATATTAGGTATTTTGTTGTGACCACATAGACTTGATGTATCCATTTCAAGTTTTTGTGCTGAAAATTCTAGAAAAAATTGCTTGAAAAGACCTGACCACAATATTTATGGATCATTAGCCTTGAAATGTGGGGAGGGATTTGGGTACTAGGGTGTTAGTATGTCTAAGGTTTAAATGACTAAATTATTCCTAGCTAAATCCCCCCCCCCCCTTTCCCCCTCTCTCCCTACCATGAGATTTCTGGCATCATTATGGCTGCCACTTCATGATTTGATGCCGACATACGGCAAGTGGTTGTGATTCTGATAGCGACAGCAACAATGGAAAGTAAGGTGTTGGTTAGTCGATCGTTACTTGGCTTGTTCCCTCTTTGGTTCTTTGATATGTTTCTCTAACATCCTCCAACTCCGATTTCAAGTCTCGATTCAAGGCCTACAATCGGCTTCACTCATACATGGGTGAATCCAGATGTGGGATGCTACACTAATAAGACATTTTCTTTACATGGAACACCAAAAGAGAACATGGTCCATTCACTTCTCTCTGAGCCGCATTATCCTCTGATTCCTTACCCGAATTCTTCTTAAGGGTGAGGCAAGGATAATGGAATCCATTGGAAATGAGGGGGGGGGGTGAGTAGATGAGACCGGGATTGCTGATGATCTTTCTTGCTTGTTTGTTTTGCTTGCTTGAATCAATTTCATTTGTTGGATAAAGCCTACTTCTTGCAGCAGATTCTCTGTCATCTATTTGTTTAAAAAAATTTGCCACACTTCTTTTCATTTTTGATTTGATGGTTTTCATTCATGAATCTAACATCTTTGTCTTTTTTATTTCCTGTTTCTGTGAATTTTGCAGCCATTATGTTGAACCATTTCCTAAATAAGAAAGTTTTGCTTATATGAAAAGAAATATAATTTGTGAATTACACTGCTCATAAGTCCACCAATAATTAAACACCCCATTATATTTAACACTTTTTTCTTATTTTAATTGGCTGGAAATTTAATTTGAACTTGTTTTCATTAACAAGCTACGACTCAAGATAATTAAAATATATACACGAGAAAGAGTATAACTTCCTTTTGATGAGAACTTCTGAAAAAATTGATGTCAACAAAGGCTATCTAGCTAGCCATGAATTAATAATCGTTCTCTTTTTGCATTTTGATTAGTTCCGAAGCTATCAGGAAAGTACTGAACTTAGAATTTTCATGGATATATATGTCAGATAAAATTAATTTAATTAACTGTTCTCTTAATTTAATTCAACTAAGTTAACGAGGACAAATTAAAGAAGACACAGGATTGAAGAAAACTAACGTATGGATGCATGGTGATCAAATATAACAGAAATTAATTACTGAGGAAGCACTAGACCACACCATTTCTGGTCTATATGAAGACAAGTTTGAAAAAACAAAAGAAGAAGCAATCTCGAGAAGACACAGAAAATGGCTGAAAATATAAGCCTTCTTGTTCTTTCTTCTTCTTCTTCTGATTCTTGTTCTTTCACAGCAGGCTCATCAGTAAGCCCTAGTTTTCTTTATTCCTGCTTCTCCTTCTTCTCCCACTCGTCAAGTTTCGTTGCTGCATCTACAAGTAGCCACAACGATTCAAACTCCGTCTTCCTCCTCTTCCTCTTCTTCTTGCCTTCCTTGTCAGCAGCAATAATCCCTCTTGTTCTTTCTTCTTCTTCTCTCACAGCCTCATCAGTAAGCCCTCTGGTTCTTTCTTCTTCTTCGTCTTCTTCTTCTTCTTCTGTTTCTTCTTCTTCTTCTTCTTCTACTACTACTTCTTCTTCCCCCACAGACTCATCAGTAAGCCCTCTGGTTCTTTCTGCTTCTTCATCTTCTTCTCCGACAGCAGGTTCATCCTCATATCTGGTACTGTGATTTCTTTCAAACTTGACAGTAGAGCTCTTGGATGTTGACACATTCTTTTCTTTCTGCATTTCTCTCAGGATCACCACGACAAACATGGGATCCCCATTGAAATCTTCTAAATGGATCGATATAATATGAAGTAGATCAGTCAGAAACTGCGAAACCAGAGAAAACAAGAGGAACTGGAGAAGAAGAGTGAGTAGGGTTTATATATAAAGGAGATAGAGATCAGTTTATTATAACAACTTTTATTTTCTATAAAGAAATAACATCGTTCTGGTCAAAACGTCAACAAATAATTTACTAATTTGTAATACTTACAACGCGAGTACGTATTCGCCTATTCGGTGCTGAATGAGATTTTCATCCTCCGGATTAAAGTTTAGATGGTTGAGATTTAAAAGTTTTTATTTTTATTTAAAAATTTATAAAAAGAATTTTTATAAACACAATGTTTATCACCAACCTACTTAGTATATTGAATAGTGCAATTTAATATTAAATATTTTTATAAATTAATTATTCAAATATATTTAGATAGTCCAGATTTAATAATATTTTTTATTTTTTATTTTTGATAAATAAAATATTAAAAATAAAGATAATAGCTTAACTAGAACTTAAAAATAAAAATAAAAAATTTAAGTTAAAATTTTAAATTTGGATAGTTAATTTTTAGTAAATTTAAACAATCTAATTAATTAAATCTATATTATTTCAATTGATGATGAGCGCGCGCGCACATATATATATATATAATTTAAATGATTTTTGTTTTGTTTTTTTTGGGTCATCAGAGATGGAGCACTAGGAGGATGTTCATCGACTTGCAAGCAATGAAGATGGATCCGCAATGCTACACAATCTTGGGACCGATAATGAAACTACAAGCGATGGCCATCATCTTTCTTCTTTTATCTATTTTATTTTTTGAACTCCGAACCTCTTGTTTTGGGCCATATAATTATGATCTATGAAGCACTGATATTTTAAATTGCTTCATATATCTGTATTGGTATCATATTGAATACTGATACTTATTAATATTTCTTCAATACATATATAAAAAGTATTGAAAAAATATTTTTTAATTTTAAAAAATTTTAATTTTCAATACATATTCAATACTTCTAGATTGTTAATCAATACTTAAAAAATATTTTTTAAAAAAATTAAATTTATTAAAACTTGTAATATTAAACTTTTTATTACTAATATTAATTTTTGATCCGTTATAGACTACATTTTCCTTAAAAAATAAGTTTTAAATATAATAAAAGAATAAATATTACATTTTTCTTAATTATAAAAATGAGGAAATGTAATATTATGATGGTCTAGAAAGAGGTGATATTAATACTATACTTATTAGTAAGGACCAGGTGGTAGGCAATTAGGTATAAATAAAATAAAACTGAATTAAACATTATATTTTACTTGGTATAATTATAAAGGACAATATATGTATGATAATTTAAATATTTTCTAAATTAAAATTATATTTTTGGTATTTTTATAATATATATATATATATATATGCATATCGGAAATGTGTCATATCTTATATTTTTAAAAATTAATTTATCAACATATTGGATACGTATCGTATTCGATAAATGTATTAGTATCTGTGCAACCCAGGTTATCATTTAGTTCGATTGAAATAGGAAGAATGTCAATCAACAACCCCAAAAGAATTTAGAGAACATAACAATTAGAGACTTCATAAAAATATTAATGACAATTAAAAATCTTAGATTATTGAAATCTCAATAATAGACTATGGTCCTTACTTGCAATTTAAAAAATGAAAATAGTTAGTTGGAAATCAACAAAATACATTTTGAGTTATTTATAACGTCAATTGGGAATTTACTAAAGTCAATTGTAAATCTCAATTTTTTTCTCTCAATATACAGATAAACTACTTGAAAAATCAAGAAATATACTTAAAAGAATTATTTGTAACATTAATTGAAAATTTACAAGAATCAATTGTGAATTACGAGCCAATTACTTGTGATTTTTGCCGCTACTATAAATAAATTGCTTAGAAAATCTATAAAATACAGTTGAGATTATTTGTTATGTCAGCTTGAAAAATTATGAGAGTCAATTGTGAATCACAAATTAATCACTTATGATTTTTAGCTATTGCTTGAAAAATTAATAAAAGATACTTGAAAATCTTTATAGAATTAGTTGAGAATTTACAAAAGTCCATGATGAGTCTCAAATCAATAAAAGATAATTTATTGAGATTTAAAGTTTGTAATTGTCATTAATATTCTTAAAGAGTTCCTAAATGTCATTTTTCCAAGAATTTAATAATATCTAACAAGTATTTGTATTTCAAACAATTAAACATTATCAAAATTGACAGGTGAAGTTACTGTTTAAATAAGTATTTGATCTATCTAAAGTTTTTTGTCAGATACTCCCTCCTTCCCAAATTATAGGGATAATGTAACCCTTAGTTCTTCAAATTTGATTTAATTATCAATTTGGTCCCTTAATTCTTCTTAAATTATTATATTAGTCCTTCAAGTTCTAAAACACAAATTAACTATCAAATTAATCTAATATATAGTTTATATTGACAACCTTAAATGTATATGTAGCTAAAAGAGAATAAATTATTCCTTAAATTAGTTTAATTTTTATCAATATAATCCCTCATGTTTACATTTCGTTCTTTTGTTTTGAAGAATTTTCATGTTTTTTCCTATTTAAATAATTACACTTTTTTTTTTATTAATTTATATCACTAATATCAATATTCCCTTGTCTATGTCAATAAATTTTAACCATGTTATCTCCTCTTTAAATAATAAGGATCAAATATATAACTAAAGACAACTTAAGGGACTAAATGGGTAAAAATTAAACTTGAGGGATCAAATCGATAACTGAAACAAATTTGAAGGGCTAAAAGTTTTTTATCCTCGAACTATAAGATACTTTTAAATAAAATTTTATATATATATATATATATAACTCATTAAATATTCTTCACTGTTATGAAAATAAAGACAAAGAGAATAGCAAAGAAAGAAGGACTGGAAAAGAAAACAAGGGAGTATATTTTATTCACTTGAAAACCCTAATGCTTTGTACATGGCCTCTATTATAGGCCTTCAACTATTAAAGCCTAACATTAATATTACAAATGAATAAATAGGGACATAATAGCATAGTATGTAACATTTGGAGGTTATAAGGCATTAACCTCGAGAAACTCATTCTAAATCATTCATTGAGAATTTGGATGTTATGGTAGATGAAGAATCTTAAGCATTAGGAGTTATGAGCTCGTATAATCATATAATATTCATAATATTCTCCCTTGGATGTCCATAATAAATATTATACCTCATTAAAACCTTACTAAGAAAATCCCAATGGGATAAAAA
Organism: Prosopis cineraria; assembly: GCF_029017545.1. Lineage (NCBI taxonomy): Eukaryota > Viridiplantae > Streptophyta > Magnoliopsida > Fabales > Fabaceae > Prosopis > Prosopis cineraria. The sequence goes on from NW_026555334.1 coordinate 1,365,981, forward strand.
TCTAATGAAGGAAAAAGAGTATACAATATTTTTAAACACTTGTTAAAGTTGCCTAATTAAAAACCTTTTTAGAAAAACCCAATAGGACAAAACTTTAGAAAGGGAAAAGGACATGTATTTACTCCTCATACTCTTCTCTTAACAACAATATCACTTCACTCTCCTTAGTGACACCATTACTTTATGTCTATGAATCTATGCATTTCAATATCATACACTAACTTCTCAAATGTTGAAGTTAGCAGTGTCCTAGTAAACAAATCTGCAAGATTGTCACATGAGCAAATTTGTTGAACATCTATATTACCACTCTTCAAAATATTATGAGTGAATTTTTTTTTTTGGAGAAATATATGCTATTCTATCTCTTTTGATGCATCCTCCTTTCAATTGAACTATACACACTGTATTATCTTTATATAATATTGTTGTAATTTTTTTCCCACAATAAACCACACATTTTTTAGATATGATGGATCACTGATCTTAGCCAAACACATTCTCTACTTGTCTCGTGAATTGCAATTACTTTTATATGATTTAATGAAGTAGCAACTAAAGTTTATTTTGTTAAATGCCAAGATATTGCTATACTTCCACAAGTAAACAAATATCTCGTTTGTGATCTACCTTTATCTAGATCTAATCGAAATCTTGCATCTGCATAACCAATAAATTATGATCCAAATTCATTAGAATAAAATAATCTTATATCAATTGTCTCTCAAAAATATCAAAATAAGTGTTTGACTCTATCCTAATGCCTTTTTGTTAGGGAAGAACAAAATGTTGCTAATAAATTTATAACAAATGCAATATTAGGTCTTATTGAATTAACAAGTTACATCAGTGCACCTATAGCACTAAGGTATGGTTCTTCAGGACCAAAAAGTTCTTCATCTTTCTCTTAAGGGTGAAAAGAAATTTTTTTTCTCATTAAGAGATCTTATAACCATCAAAGTAGTTAATGAATATGCTTTATCCATGTAAAATTACTTCAATATTTTTTTTCAATACAAGTTGATTGATGAAGAAAAATTTCATTTGCTAAGTGTTCAATTTGTAAACCAAGGCAAAATTTTGTTTTTCTAAGATCTTTCATTTTAAATTGTTTCTTTATGCAATCAACTACCATTTAGAGCTCTTCAGAAGTTTCAATCATATTTAAATCATCCACATAAATAGTAATTATAACAAACTCTGACTTATTTCTTTTTGTAAAACCATATGGAGAGATTGAATTATTTTTATAACCTTCATTCAGCTAATATTCAGTGAAACAGTTATATCACATTCTTTTAGATTGTTTCAGTCCATACAAAGATTTATCCAAATAAATTGCATATTTTTTTCAAAAATCTTTACATGCTTCTAGCAATTTAAATCCTTCAGGGATTTTCATATACATTTTTATATCTAAAGAGCCATATAGATAGATTATAACAATATCCATTAGGCACATATCAAGTTTTCTATGTATTGCTAGACTAATTAGATATCTTCAAGTGATTGCATCCACCAGAGGAAAATATATCTCTTCATAATCAATACCAGGTTTTTGCAAAAGTTCATGTGTTACTAGTTGTGCTTTATATCAAACACCTTCATTTTTCTCATTTTGTTTTTGCATAAATACCCATCTATATCCAACTGGCTATACACCATTAGATATTCTAACTCCAAGTCTAAAACTTCATGTTTTGAAAGTGAATTTAACTCTGCTTGAATTGCAACTTTCCATTTTAGCCAATCATTTCTATGTCTACGTTTTTCAATCAATTTCAGTTCTAGATCCTTATTTTAATTCATTATTTCCACAACAACATTATATGAAAATATGTTATTAACAACTATATTATTTCGGTTTCATCTTTTTCCCATATTGACATAACTTATCAAAATTTCTTGATTATCTTTAGGTACTTGGACCTCTTCTAAGGTCTTCTGACTAATTATGTCTCCGTACTCTTTAAGAGTACTATCTTCCTCTACTATGCCATCTTTATCTATGCCACCTTTATTTTGTGCTACTTTCTTCTTTTTAGAATTTTTATCTTTAGAACTAATTAGTCTACCACGCTTCGAATGTGGCTTAGATTCATTTGTACTTTTTAATTGCCCTACTACAATATCAATTCTAATAGAAACATTTTCAGCTGAAATATGATACTTGATAATTCTTTTAAGATTGATGAATATATCTAACAATTGATTTGCAATATTTTACAGATGAATTATTCTTTTAACTTTAAGTTCACATTACTTTATATGAAAATCTAGATGAGATAATAATAATATATTCCATGTAATCTCTTTATCTAGCTGCTTATTTTTTCCCTTAATGTTAGGAAAATTGTTTCATGAAGAATATTTTGACCAAAAATAAACTTGGAGAAAGAGCATACCGTTGTGAATATTTTAATAATCTTAGATCTCTTAATGAACATTACCGTTGTGTTCTTCAAAAAAGAAAAAAAAAAAAAAAAACAACAAAAGATTTATTACTGTTGTCAAGTGAAGACGTAAAAGGGCGTAACGGTCACTAAATTACTTGTCATAAAAGCCTCTAGCGTCCTTGGAATCCTCATTACTCATTAGCATTAGATTCTCAATCCTCACTATCTTCTTCTGAAGTTTATGGGTTCTGAGATCATCATTTCGCATGAGAAGAATCATATCTCTGTGAAGCCCACAACTTGTAAGGTAAATTTTCTTGTGTTTTTTATTCAATCAATGCGGCTCGAAAGCTTTAAGGTTGACGTGTTTCTTATTTTCTGTCCAAGAGTTGGTGGAAATCTGAATCCTCAAAGCATGAATGATGATTAAAGGGGAAACGAAGCAGGTAAGCTGTGGATTGCAGAGAGGAGAACTGATGACAGCGAGATGAGAGTCGGATGAAATCAATATCTCTGATACGGAGGCGATCTTGGTGATTCAGAAAAGCCTGTTGCCAATAATGAGAAATAGTGTGCAGTGGCTGGGACACCTAACGGATCACTATTCTCTCCACTCGCTGAAAGCCTAAGGCGGAGATGAGTGGATTTCATGGTTCAAATGTTGAGATTTTTTGGTGGCACAAATTTTTGAACTGAAAATTATTGCCTTCTCCCCTCTTGTTCGTTGAACGTTGGTCTAAGAGAAAGAAAGGCTCTTATTTGTGGTTTTTGCGTTTTGTTTCACTAGCATCCGCTCAACAATCGATTCAGGTACTTTTTCACAATTTGACCACAAGAGGTTTAAATATTAGTTGGTCTATATGGTTCTGTTACGTATGCTAAATATCCAATAGCCTCCAGAGCATACTGAATGGCTCTTCTTTCCCTTGCAAACAATGGGAGAGAGGATGATCGGGGAATTAGAGGTAATTTTATGGACGATATATTAATAGACAAATTAAATATTGGGACTGGAAAAGTTAGAATTGAAGGAACTTGTGTTGAAATTTGAAATGAGAGTCAATTTTGAATTTTCTCTGAACATGTGCTATCATGAGCCTACAGTTCAATACTTGGCTACTCCAAGATGCCTTTCGCAAAAGAAAAGGTATGATTGGCTTATAGAGTTTATTCATCTCTTTTATTTGTTATCGGCTCTCTTATATTCCCTGCTCTGTGTTATGTGATACTCCCCTGTTGAATATACAATGACACTCTATTACAATTTTGTTGCCTTCAATTACTATTCTATAAATATTTTCATGCATGCTATGTGAACTGGATATGTTTTATATAACTTTGTTAGGCATATGCCAATTTTTGTTTGGTTGTTGGTTTTTTGCCTCAACTTTTAAAATCTTGTTGTCTAGAAACATTGGGTCCTTTGTTAAGGTCAACAATTACCCAACTATCACTAGTACAAAACCTTGGGTGTAGATGGTTTTTGGTTTTTTTTTTCTAAAAGACATAATTATTCCACCATCATTTAAGTTTCCTTAAAAATCCAGTAACAAGGAGGTTAACTATTACTTCTTCAATGTAGTTGTAGATTGTTTGGCAAGCAGTACTTACCATGGTTGTTAGATGGTGTTGCGAATGTTATATTTGGTTTGGCCATCTATAGTCCATTTATAAATATTATTGGTACTAAAATGTTTAAAAGTTTGATCCTTCTAACAAGAAGTCAGGGGCTGTGGCTTTTGGGTAATAATATTTTCCTTTAATTAAAAGAAGTTAATTTATCTCAGGATTCTTATCTAGTTTTGATGAAGAGGTTTCTTCTTGATTTAATAAAACATTAATGGTTAAATTTCTTGGTGCCATTAAAGTAGAAACTAATAGGGGACCCCCATTACCCATAATGGAGAACCCATTGGTGATCCCTTCATCTACTGAACTACTTTCAAATCATAAATATAAGACTCTTATTCACTTTAACAAGAGTATACACTCGTGAGGATAGCCAACAACCATTTTAAAAAAAAATTCCTAACTAATCTTCCAAATTTCTTAGGATAAACCAAGCTAACGAAACCATTCCTTAAGTTATAGCCATCTCATAGCTTATGTTCACTAACTAACAATTTTGGGTTTTTATCTTGTAAAAAACATAAACCTAAATCCATAATCCCTCAAAAGAATTACCATTTTGACCTCATGCCAAAACATAAACCTAAACTAAATGCACCAGCTCAAAAACTTAAATGAGAATTCAGCCCCCATATTGACATCCTGAAAAAACAAATTACCTATTACAAATGTGGCAAATCAGGTCACATGTTAAAATATTATAGGATACGATAAAAAAATGATGAGCAATCTTCAGAAGATCTTAACCAAATCCAAAATAATGACTTTTTTTTTCGAAGAAGAAACTATTTGAAGTCATTATTGCCCTTTCAGATCTTGAAGAAAAAAGACTTTATCTTAATAAACTTAAAGAAATGTTAGGATAAAATTGCTCTTGTTCAAACCCTAAATGAAATGGAAAACAAAAAAACAAGCAACAGAAGTCAAGTAATGAGATTAAATGGATCACAATGAAACTCTTGTAATCTCTCCTTAACTCTCGTAACTCTTTAAGCACAATAAATAGGACCCTCATTGCCTTTGTAAAGCATCTCAGATTGAAAGCAATAAACAAGAGTTTGTTTCCCATTCAGTTTTTGAACCATTTTGGTATCAAAGCAAGGTTTCAAAGATAGGGAATCGCCGGAAAAATACCTTAGAAGCAAACTTGAGACAACACTGGTGAAAGAGTTCACTGTCGTACTCAGAAGTTGCCTTTCTAGCCATTTTTTCAAAATTTTAACCACACCATCGTGCTCAGAAGGTCAAAAAATGTGGAACAATAGTTAACTCGTCGTTAGAAACTCCTTTACACACCTTCACACACCCATGCCGGAATCCAATGCATCATTACCGCCGATCCACACGCTGCATATGCTTGCTCCATGTCACCATCCTAATCGATCAATGGCAGCTTAGACCAACCATATCCTACCACATCATATTGCCTAGTCAGTCTTATTTTCTAAAATTATAGGTTAACCTAAACCTTTTAATATTTCCATTTTGACCCTTAAATTTCCATTTTGACCCCTGAAGTTCTTAAAATTTCATTTTGGCCCTAAATCTTTCCAAAAATATTTTTGACCCTTTAACTTTACTTAAATTTACATAAATTTTATTTTCACCCCTATATTTTTCTAAAAGTACATTTTGACCCTTATACCTTTCAAAATTTTCATTTTTACCCCTATACTTTTCTGAAACTCCTATTTTACTTTTCAAAATTCTCATTCTGTCCCCATATCCTTTCAACATTTTTATTTTCCTCCTATATCTTTCCAACATTTCCTATTTGCCCTTAAATTCACCAAAATTTTTGTTTACCCTAATTTTCCCTAGAAATTTATTCCTTATCAGCCCTAACTCCTAACAAAATGCCTCCAAGACTTAGGACATGAGAGTTGGAGATAAAAGAGATAAGACGTAGGACACAAGAGTTAAGATGATGAAATGTAGGATATAGGAGTTTAGACAATAACAGAGAAAACTTAGAAGGAGATTCAGGAAGTAGCAGTTCATCATCCACTAACAACCATCGTCGTCCTTGACAATAATAATTGCATTCTAATGACATCAAGGTAGACATTATTGAATTCAAGGAAAAACTCCAACCAGATGAGTTCATAGACTAGCTTTAAATTGTTGAACATGTAGATGCACATAAAGTCAAGATAATCCTCAAACTCAAGAAACATGCCTCTATTTGGTAGGAAAACCTTCAGATAAAAGTGAAAACATGAGGGGAAGCACAAGATTGAGACTTGGAAAAAAAATGAAACACCAGCTTACTAGGAAATTTCTGGCAAACCATTACCACAGCTTTGTCCAACTGTAAAATCTTCGACAGAGGTCCTTGTCTATAAAAGAGTATATCAAAGAATTTGAACAACTCATGATGAAGTGTGACATTCAAGAGAAGGAGGAGCAAGCAATAGTTCGATACCTTGCAAACTTAAACACAGTCATCAGTCATCCAAGTCCAGCTTCAATAGTAACCTTGGATGATGTAATCCATCTAGCCATACGTGTTGAGAAACAGATGCCCAAGAGATCATCTTTTAGCCCACTTCCTTCAGAGGTTATTTAGATGCCTGCAAGGCTTTCAACAGACTACCCCTCAAGTAAGTTGCAAATTGATGCTATATGTAAGCCAGCAGTAAATACTACCGCTAAGGAATTTAGCTCTAAAGTAATTAAATGCTTTAAATGCCAAGGATTTGCCACATTACTATGGACTGTCCTACTCGAAGGTTGTGACCATTAGGGAAAGGTAAGTGTATGAAGAACTCAAAGAAGAAGAGGAGGAGACTAAGTCTTATGAGACTAATCTACTATATGATAAAGAAGTTATACCTGTAAATCATGGTTAGCATTAGTTATTAGATAATGTCTGCATACTAATGTAGTTGAGGAAGAACTTTAGCTATGATGCAATATTTTTCACACCCATTGCATGACCCAAGGAAAAGTTTGTAATGTCATTATTAACAATAAAAGTTGTGAAAACGTAGTGCCTAACTACATGGTGGAGGAATTAAAGTTTCCAACATAAGACCATCTACATGCTTACAAGCTTCATTAGTTCAATAAAGGGAATATGATAAAAGCTTATAAATAATGCCCCATGACCTTTGCTATTAGGAATAGATATTGTGATGAAATTTTGTGTGATGTTGTTCCCATAGATGCATGCAACCTTCTTTTGAGAGACTATGGCAATATGATCAACATGCTATGTAAAAAAGGGCATGTAAACACTTAGTCTTTCACGAAAGATGGTGTCCAATTCATACTAGTACCTTTGTCGCCCAGTGAGATTAGCCAATCTTCATGGGAATTTAAGCCATTAGTGCCTTTGATAACCAAGGAGGGGAATTTAAAGTGATAAAGTCTGAAGCCCAAATGATGAGCTTCATTTTAGTGGTTGAAGTGAACGATAAGTCTGCTAATCCACCAAGAGTCATTTCTTTATTGTCTGAATTTTCAAATGTGATATCTAATAAGATACCACCAGGGTTGCTTTCCTGCGAGACATATATCATGCCATTGACTTCATTCCAGGAGTAGCCATTCTTAATAAGCCTGCTTACAAAATGAGTCCCCAGGAATATGTCAAAGTCTAACGACAAGTTAAAGAGCTATTGTAGAAAGGGTTAGTTCAAGAAAGTGTCAGCTCTTATACTGTACCTATTCTTCTAGTACCTAAGAAGGATTGGAATTGGGGAGTTAGAGAATGCGCATTGATTGTCGAGCTATTAACACTATTACTATTAAGTATCGATTTTCTATACCTCAACTCAATGATATGCTAGACTATTTACATGGTGCTACTACCTTTTTCAAAATTGACATTCGTAATGGATACCACCAAATCAGAATTTGGCTAAGAGATGCATGGAAGACTGCTTTTAAGATTAGAGATGGCTTGTATGGGTGAAATGTGATGCCTTTTGGGTTGACAAATACCCTTAACACGTTTATGCTCCTAATGAATCAGATATTGAGACCCTTTATTAGTAAATTTATTGTTGTATACTTTGATGATATTCTTACTCACAACAAGTTTTGTAATCCTTGTGAGAATAGAAGCTTTATGCTAATCTCAAGAAGCGCACATTCCTCATCAGTGAAGTTGTGTTCTTGGGTGGCATCATTATTGCAGAAGGTGTTCAAGTTGATTCAAGCAAAGCTACAGCCATTGATAGCTAGCCAATTCTGACATCTATTCAAGAAGCTCGAAGCTTCCACAAATTAGCTTCCTTCTACAGGAGGTTCATCCATAATTTTAGCTCTATTGCTGCACCACTTATAGAGTACACTAAAGGAGATAAATTTCAATAGACAGATCAAGCTTAGAAAAGTTTTGAGGAGCTTAAGAAGAAGTTGACCAAAGCTCCAGTCGTATAGCTCTCCTTATTTTAACCAAATGTTTAAATTTAGTTATGATGCTTCCAACATCGATATTAGTGCTGTCTTTAGTTAAAAGGGCTATCCCATCACTTTTTTTTAGTAAGAAGCTTAATGATACTGAACTTAGTTATTCTACCTATGATAAAGAATTTTATGTTGTTGTTCGAGCTCTCCAACATTAGAGTCACAATCTCCTGAACAAAGAGTTCATACTCTTTTCAGATCATGAGGCCCTCAAGTACTTAAATTCTCAACAAATCAGCCACAACCATGACCATTAGAGTGAACTCTTATAGTCTTATTGATTTCTTATTGAGCATAAGGCTAAAACTTTAAATTTAGTAGCTGGTGCGTTTAGGTATCAACATGTATTGGTCACAACAATGCAGACTAAAGTTGTTGGGTTTGACCTTATCGAAGAACTATATCAAGATTATCCTAATTTTTGAGGAGCAGGGGAAGCATTAAAGAATAACCTTTCTACTAGTACTACAAGCTTGAAGGGCTCTTATTTCATAGAAAGACCCTATGTATTCCCCAGTGTTCATTATGGGTAGCAATAATTTAAAAAGCGCATGATGGTGGATTAACCGAACATTTCGAAAGGGGTAAAATAGTTGACCTAGTAAAGGAGAACTTTTACTAGCTTCAACTTGAATGGGATATCAATAGGCATATACAGAGATGCAAATTTTACCACTTAGCCAAGTCCAAGGATCAGAATATTAGGTTATACATGCCTTTATCGATTCCAAAAGTACCTTGGAAATATGTAAGCATGGATTTTATCCTTGGCTTACCTTGTACTCAGAGACAAAAAGACTCTATAATGGTCATTGTGGATCATTTTTAAAAAATAGCCAATTTCATTTCCTGTCAAAAGACTAATGATGTTGTTCAAGTTACTGACCTTTACTTCAAAGAGATTTTTTTACTCTATAGCATTCTTAAGACAATCACATCTGATTGTGATGTTAAGTTTCTTAACTACTTTTAGAAGGCACTATGGAAAAAGATAAGAACTAAGCTCCAGTTTAGTAGTACTAGTCATCCCCAGATGGATAGCCATACTAAAGCTGTAAATAAGATTCTTGGTAATCTTCTTCGCAATGTCATAAGGAATAATTTAAAGCAGTAGGACTTTATCTTTGCTCAAGTTGAATTTATTTACAATAACACTATCAACTAAGCAACTAGAAAGTGTCTGTTTGAATTGCTTATTGCACTCGTCCCATTAGTCCATTAGACTTGACCCCTTCACTTGATAAGTAATAATATAGTTCTAATACTGACTAAAGGGCTAAGGAAATTAAGAAGTTATGTGAACAAATTCGTGAAAGAATTCAGAAGCAAAATTCTAAACTCAAGACACAGCAGGACAAGCATTGAAAATCACAAATACTTAGTATGGGAGATTTGGTGTGGATACATTTAAGGAAACAACCAAATGCCAAGTTGTCTCCTAGAGCTATGGTCCCTTTAGAATTGTCCAAAATATCAACAATAATGCTTATAAGGTTGAATTGCCTAGTGCTTTTAAAGTTCTGCTACTTTTAATGTTGTTGATTTATCACCCTATCTTGATGAAGATGCCAACTTTAACTCAAGGCGAGTCCTATCCAACCCCAGGAGGATGAAATGGAAGACAAAAGAACAAGCAATGGAAGTCAAGTAATGAGATTAAATAGAGCACAATAAAACTCTTATAACTTTCCCTTTATTTTGCTACTTTAATTTAAGACTCACAGTATTATAAATAGGACCCTCATTGCCTTTGTAAAGCATCTCAGATTGAAAGCAATAAACAAGAGTTTGTTTTCTATTTGGTTTCTGAACCACTAAAACTCCTACTGTAGCCAATAAATATAGTTTAAACAAAACCTTAAAAGGATTTAAATAAATCCCAAAACCAGTTGCAATACAAGATCTCCAACATGAACTAAATAACCTTAAAATAAAAATCAAAGATCTTAAAATACAACAAGAAAAACCAAGTTTAACCTTAGAAGAAATAAAATTTTTTAATATCTAAGAAGCAAACTTTAAAAATCAACAAGAACAAAATAATGAGAATGAAGAACTCTCTGAACCTTTTCTTAATTTAATTTCAAGATTAAAACTCAAAAAAAATTACATCAAAGTTAAAATAATTATCAACCAAGAATTTGTATCTAAGAGGGACTTAATTTTGTTTGATATAGGAGAAGATTCAAATTGTATCCAAACAGATCTTGTCCCAACCAAAATATCTTGAAAAACCTATTGAAAGGTTAGGCATAACTAGTAGGTCTAGGCTTCTTGTTCGGTATGAGACAACACAACCAATGTCATTGTAGAAAACCAAGGATTTTAAGTTCATACTCCATTCCTTTGGGTAACAAATATAAGAAATAAAATTATTTTAGGAACTCATTTTATTAGGAAACTTTTCCCTTTCTCCGTGATGGAATAACCATTCAACCAATTTTCTTTGGATTCATTTCCAAACCAATGATTAAAGAAATTAATCCTATTCTTATTAAAAAAATTAATTTCTCAAAAGAAATTTCCTTCAAGAATATGGAGACCCAAGTAGCCAAACCAAAAGTCCAGTAGCAGGTCTAAATTTCCTTGATCTTGTGCTACCTTCTATGTTAACAAAAATGTAGTAATAGAAGGAGCTCTAAGGTTAGTAATTAATTATAAGCCCCTCAATTAAGCATTCTTAACTAAAAAAAAATCTTCTTAACCGCCTTTATTTAGCAAAAATCTTTTTCCAAGTTTGATATGAAATCTAGATTTTGTTAAATCCAAACTAATGAAAATGATATACATAAAATTGCATTCACAGTTCCCTTTCGCCAATATGAATGAATGTCATGCTATTTGGTATGAAAATAGCCCCTCTGAATTTCAGAGAATCATATATCAAATTCATCATTTTTTACGTTGTTCTAGTTTACCCTTAGTCAATTTATTAGCATTTCAAACATATCATCATATTTGTCAATATTGTCACAAGTTAGTCTTTTCTAAACCAAAATAAGATTCTTAGGCCACCATATCCATTAGAGAATGATTACTCCTATTGACTGAACCATTCAATTTGCTCCCGATCAAAATATGGATAAAACCCAACTCTAGATGTTTTTATGATGTTTAAATTATGTAGTGCCACAATTAAACACCTCTCCACGATTGCCTTAAGAAAAGTCCACCAACATGGACAAATACCCACATTCATATTATCAGACAAATCAAATCCTCAAACAGTAGTGGAAACCAATGCCTCTGTTATAGGATGGGGGATTCCTCAAACAAAGACTTGATGGGAAAGAAAGCATTGAAATCTAATCCAATAAAATTATTCAAATGTCAAAAAGAACTTTTGGCAAGCTTTGACAAAACCAAAATTTTTTTGCCAAATTTGATTGCAAATCAGCTAAAGATATTTTGCAAAAAGATGTTAAAATTATTGCATCAAAAAAAATTTTTACTAGATGGCAAGCTTTATTAAATGTATTTGATTTTGAAATTGAATATATTCGAGGCTGTACAAACTTTCTTCCAGACTATCTCACTAGAGATTCTTACAAGGAAGTAAATATATGCCTCCAAAGAAAGGAAAAGAGAAAATAGAGAAGATTGATTTAACAACACTCCTATTAATAGGGTTATTGACCTAAAATTTAAACAAGTCATTGACTCAACTATTAACCAAAAAAGCAACCTTTTTCTAAATCAACTATCTAAATAGTAACCCTAAAATCTTATGCCTTCCCAATTGAAAATATTTAAGCCTTAGCATCTTAAGGATTAACTCATCTACCTAAACAAACATGGGCGGACATTGTTAAGGAAGAAAATTTAGATTTGATAACCTTTTTCCAACTTATTGAAAACATCAAAAATTGAACTTCAATTTTTCCTCAAAAATCCAAATCATGTAACCTCACAAATATTTTCTCCAAGGTTTTACTTCAAGCCCACAACCTTGAATAAGACTTAACAATTTTATGAACTTTTCTTAAGGATAAAATACATTTTGGTACAATATGTTGGCTTAGTACAATACGTTTGCCTAATATACTACATTTTGGTATCAAAACAAATACTGACATCACACATGGTTCCTTTATTCTAAAAGGGACTGTAATCCTTATAAGTTTCCCCAGTGGTTTATTGAATGGTGGGATTACTTTGGATTTATTGAAGAAATTTTACCTCTTGCTATCAAATAAGGGTTTTCAACTTTCAAATAAAAAATTAACCTCATAAATGATCCCTTTCTGATTCTTCTACACTTTTCATGAAAACTATCTTTATCATAGAGGATATTTGCTTAGCATTACAAAACTACCGATCCACCCAGCGGATGCCCTATTCTCTAAAGGATTTCATACATGAGGTTGTATGCAAACTTTGAAGACCAAAGAGCTAATACCTCTATTGTCCAAACATGGTTGAAAAAGAACTCCCAATGACTCATAACCTCATAAACCAATAAGTTTCTCAACCAAAAAAGCTAGATCCATACATGTTTGGCTTCAATCTCAAATAAAAAAACTTTTATTAACCAATTAAAAAATGAAATCTTTTTACTAGAGAAAGAAGGACAGTCTATTACAACCTCTGCCTCTACCTCTTCTTGATTTGAAGGTTGAAAACCCTTGTTTAATAGCAGGAGGTAAAACTTTTTCATTAAAAATAATATAGGAAACTTATAAGGACAGTATGACCCATGTGATGCTAGTATTTGTTTTTGGTATCATAACATACTAAGCATTAACATAATCCTAATCATTGGGTCAAAAGTGATAGTGAATTTGTAATGTAAAATGGGTATATATGAGTCTTTTACCCCATCATCTTCTTTAGGGTTGTGTCTTAAGGTTATGGACATATTCAAAAAACTAAAATTGGTAGGTCTTATACAAGGTTGTAGGCTTGAAGTGGAACCCTGGAGGAAAGATTTATGAGGCTACATGGTTTGAATTTTTAGGGGAAAATTCAAGTTCAATTTAGACAATGTTTGGCAACTAGTTTAGATATAGACATATTCAAGCCATGTTTAGATAGCAGAGACATTAGCCAACTAGTTTTAGTTTTTTAAACTAGTTGAGGTAACTCAGCTCCACCTGTTTGTTTGTCGGATTGACAACAATGACCTATTTATTTTTTAGGTTATCAAATCTGAATCTTCTTAGCAATGTCCACGTTTGTTTGTTTGGGTAGATGGGTTAATCCTCAAGATTGCTTTTAATTAGGAAGGCATAAGATTCTAGGGTTGCTATTTAAGCAGTTGATTTAGAAGAACTTAGTGGGTTAATTTAGAAGATGTTAGGTCTATTTTCTCTTTTCCTTTCTTCGGAGGCATATTTCTACTTTCTATGCAAGAGAAGAGAGTTCGTATAGCCTTAAATATATTCAATTTTAAAATTAAAGACACTGAATAATGCTTGTCATCTAGCAAAAATTTATTTTGATGCAAACATCTTGGATATATTTTGTTGGGTTAGATTTTAATGCTTTGGCATGAAAACAATAATGCTTTCTTTCCCATCAAGTTTGGATTAGGTTATTTAACTATGGGAGGAAATCCACTACATAATTTAAACATCCCTCTAAAGTTGGGTTATGATTTGATTTGAAGCAAATTAAATGGCTCAATCAATAGGAGTATCATTTCCTAATGGATATAGTGGCCTAAGAATCTTATTTTTGCTTGAAAAAGACTAATTTTTGTCTTTGAAATACTAATAAATGGGACTAAACTAGAACGTCATCAATTTAAACAATGATGAATTTAGTAGGTTAAAAATTTCATTCATGATTCATGACATTCCATTCAAAGGGAAGTGTGAATGGAAAAGATTTTTTTTCTAAATAAAGGCAATTCAGAAGATTAAGGAACCTAATGTGCTTGATTGAGGGGCTTATAGTTAATTACTAACCTTGAAACTCCTCTCTCTATTTCTACATTTTTACTAACATAAAAGGCAACACAAGATCAAAGACTATGACTCTTTCTAATTAATTTTTTAGTGAGATTCTTCAATTTCTTTTTGACAAAATTCAGTCTAGATTTTGTTGGAATTTTGTGGAAATATTTTTCAATAGGTAAACTAACTAATTTCTAGTTTGGCTACTTAGGTCTCCATATTTTTAAGGAAATTTCTTCTTGTAAGAAATTAATTTATTTTTCTTTAATAAGAATAGGATTAACTTCTTATTGGTTTGAAAAGTGTCGAATGGTTATTCCATCATAGGAAATGGAGAAAGGGAAAAGTTTCCTAATGAAAAAAGTTCCTAAAATGAATGGAGTATGGACTTGAAATTCTTGATTTTCTACGATGACATTGGTTGACTTAAAGGATTGTCTTCTACCTATAGTTTTTTTGAACTATTTGGTTGGGACAAAACCCTCTTAGACACAATTTGTTTAGGACAAGACCTTTTAGAAATGGTTTCGTTGGCTTGGTTTCTAATTTTCAACCTAACCTTATCTCCTAAGGACTTTAGAAGACCAACTAGAAATTTTTCTTTCCAAAATGGTTGGCTATCCTCAAGATTGGTCACTCTTATTAGAAAGGTGTCTCTATACCATCTTAAAGTCAGCAAGAGTCATATGTAAATATTGATCTATTATAGATAATGAGGGTTAGTTTCTACTTTAATGGCTCCAAAATTTTGATGATTAAGAGACTAGAGTCGGTAATTTAGGCCAGCCCAAATATTCATACTATCAAATTTTCATTTTTAAAATTAATTTTAATTTAATGATTTACTTAAAAAATAATTATTTTATTTTATAAAATATATAAAATAAACAATGCTCAAAGTTTTTTAAAAAAAATATCTGAGTCTTAAAATTCAAAAAAATATTAAAATACATTTTAAATATTATTTTAAGATATTTTATAGATTAAAAATAATAAAAATGTTATATTTTTATTTCTTAAAAAATATCTATAATGATATAATTAAATATATTGTATCTTCATATAAAATGACCTAAACTTAAAGAATTAATTAATCTTTAATATATTTTATATATTTTTAAGAAAGTATTTTTTTATTTGGGTAACCATTTTTTTTTTTTGAATCTATTAGGCTGGCCTAAATAAGTCCAAACCTAAAGAAATACACAATTTTTTCAAACTTGACTCCAAATTTTTTTAGTTTAATATTTGAGCTTACCTAAATTACCAGCTCTATAAGAGACTATTAAAAAATATATATAATGTGTTTTTACCATTTTAAAAGACTATAATGTGCTTTTAGACCATTCAAATTTAATTACTATTAAGAAAAATTATAAAAATAACTTAAAATTTTTAAGCTTTAATATAAGTTGAGTTAAAAGACATGAAATTTTAGAATAATTTTGGGATTTCACGAAACTTTCTATATGATTAAGTTTTAATGTTTTGTGATAAGTCCTGTTATCAATTGAAAATGCTGTCAATTCTTTTTCAATTCTTAAAAGGTAATATCAAAGCCTAGTTATCAATTAAAGATTTTTATGATGTCTATTGTTATAAAATTTGATGACAGTATTAGTTTTGAAATTTAGCAACATCAGTGAAAGATATTCTTACCCAAAATGAATGGAAATAAAACTTTTTTTTTTATAAAGGCAAAGCAAACAAGTCGGTGATTATGTTAAATAAGTTGGATGAAAAGACTGTTTCAACAATACAACTATAACTATCTATTGAAAAGGCCATCCCCTGTTATCGAGTGATCATTCAATTGCAGCAACAAAAGCATGTATTTGTCAAAAAGTTTTTTGTTAGGTCGTGCGATGTTATTTTCCAAAGCTAGTTGAGTTGCAGAAGACCCATCACGCTAGAACCCTGTTTTTGGGCTTGATGTGTACATCTAAAAGCCCAATAAATGATCCAACGGCATTGCATCGTCCCGTGTGATTGGTAAAGTTGGTCGGTTATGTCCAAGTTTCAATTTTATGAGCTTCATTTACCCCAAAAAAAATCTATGAGTTTAAGGACTTGTTTAGTTTTTATTCTCATTTTTTTTTAAAAAAACTGTTTAATAATATATTTTTTTAAATTATTTTTAAAATAAAATAAAATAAAAATTTGTTTGGTTATATTAATTAAAAAACAGTTTTAGAATTAAAAAAATGGGTTGATAGTGATGGTTATAAATAGTTAATGATAGTGATTAATAATATAAACTAAAAAAATAAGAAAAATAAAAAAAATTTAAAGTTGTTTCTATTTTTTTGTTTTTTTTAAAATGAAAAATGAAAACTGTTTTGAGAACAGCTAAATGAAAAACACTTATTCAAATAAATTTTTAAATTTTTCTGTTTTCAAAAATAAAAACAGTTTTTAAAATAAAAAACATATTTGTGGTTAGTCTCATGCATTTTTATTTTTTAACGGAATATTTGTGGTTATAAAATAGGAGAAGACATATCCTCTTCAAAATATAATAAAATCAACTTACAGACCCATTACCTGATCGAATATAGTAAATTGAATTGGCCGATGCGTCATTGGCTAAGAAAAAGCTGGAAATAGTTGTGTTAATTTTGTTTTGGTACATGTTTTTCAACTCAGATCTCTGTCTTGGTTTAAATTCTTTTTTGTCTGATTTGACTAAATTTTTTATTTTTTAAAATATTATTCCACCCACAGACATGCACATTATAAAGTGTATTTTTTATTTGTAATGAACTAATTTTTATGGAGGTGTCTTTTTTTTTTTTTTTTTACGGACAGGTATATTCTATTGTCTAATCTTATGCTGTGTTTGTAATTTATGGTATTAATTATAAAATAGTACATAGTCGCGAACTTTTTTGTTGTTGGCCAAAATTACATAGATGCGACTCATGATGGTGAAGTTGATTTCTTACTTAAAAGTATATTTTTTAGAATGACTAAATATAAATATGACGCTCTTTCGTGGACAGTTAGTAAGGATGAGCAAACAACTCTCTCGTACCCCGGACAAATTGGCAGGTAAAAACCTGCCCGTTTATATAAATTAGCGGCGGGCGACAAAAAGGGCAGGTTATTCATATGTATCTAAAAAAAATATAAGGGGCTGTTTAAAAATCTGTGCTGAAAATAATTTTTTATTTTTCAAAATAAAGAAACAAAAAATATGTTTTGTAATGTATTTTCAAAAAGTATTTTAAAGAACAAAAGACAAAATATTGTTTGAAGAATAAAAAAATGAAAATAATTTTTAAGTATTCTAAAATTATTATTCTGAAAAATAAAGGGGAATAAAAAAATACAATCTTTATTATTTTTTTATTATCAAAGCATGTTTTACAAAATATCAATTTTAAAATAATAAAATAAAAATAATTTCAAACAGTTCTTAAATTTGTTAAAATTCAACTGTGTCTCGAGTCATGCAAGCCACACGCAAACACTCCAACCACCCTCATTTTGCTTCTTTACAAAGAAAACCCCGTTGGCTGGCTCAGTTGCCTCTTATCTCTCAGTGTGTTGCCACCACCTCCTATTCCTAGATGTGATACTCTGATCTGAAATCTGAAGCGAAACATGGTGACTGTCAAATGCCTGCTGTTGAGATTGTCGATTTTAGAAAACTCTTTATGCTTAACTGCTTGTCTCCACGTCTCTATCTTCATTGTCACTTGGGACAGCGTCATTGCCATTTCTATAGGAATCCTCTCTATCGTTCTTGTTGCTTTTCTCCTCATAGTGGCACGGATACATCATTCTTGGCTTCTTGCTCGTGTCCAAGTTCTTTTTGTTCATTTTTACTCCAAGCTTGCTGCATAACTTCATCTTTTTTTTAGTAGAAGGCCACAGGGTTGACCTATGCAGACAGACAACCTAAGTATTATCGACGTACAGAATATTCAAACAATCAAAGGGTGGATTATCAAAAATTTAAACATTTAAATTATCGATAGATGCTAAATGAGCCATCCAATCAGTGCATTTATTGGCTTCTCTAAAAATGTGTCAAAGATGATTGTCCAATTCCCATAGTAAGTCCTTTGATGTTATTGATAACTGTAGCAAGAGAATGATTAGCAGAGAATTCTGTGTATTAGCGTGAGCACCTCTGTAGAGTCTGAATAGACATTGACTTTGTTAAATTTCATTGTCTAACAAATGTTAAGACATTCTAGGATGCCTATAAGTTCAGTTACCGTACTTGGTTGATAACCGATATATTTGGTAAAGCCTTTGATCTAGTTTCTTTGATCATTCCGAATGAAATCTCCACAAGAAGTCGCACCTTAATTATTAACAGGCCATCTGTATCAAGTCTCATCCAACTTTTTTATGGAGGACACCATTTCATTTTAGATCTATTACTTTACTAGGTCAAGCTTTTGAAGTTTGAAGTTTTGAACTTGGCCTGTTTTAGTGGTTCTTTGTATTATTGCTATATCAAATCTTTCTTCCCCACTATTTGTCTTGCTCTTTAACTTTGATTCCTTCATTTTATCAATTCTGATATGTACTTATGAATTTCAGTTTAATTGTTGAATCCATTCAATTAATATGGTTGCATTATTGGGCACTTCTTCATTCTTGAATGTGATTTGAGAAAAACAAAATTGATAAAATTTTAGTCTTGAGATTGAAATTTAATTAATGTTTTGAAATTAGGGGCTTCAAATGATAGTTATTGGGCTTAGATTGATTATTTTAGAATAGTTTCAAACCTAAGTATAATGTTTTTTTTTTTCTAGTTGAAGTTTGTCAATTTAAGGCTTAGATGAAATTATAAGTAAAACATCTTGGGCTTATAATTTTTTCACTATATTCTAATTTTTTTTCCACTCCTCTCCATTTTTCATGAAAATGAGCTAGATCAACCTATTTTAGCCTGCCCAACTTAGCCCTAACGTGTTTCAAAATGAGTTAAAAAGGGTTATGCATGAATATAGGTTTGCCTAGCCCATTTTCAAAAGTCAAGACAAGCTATGAGTAGCCCCTCAATCTAGTTCATTTTACTCATTAACCCTAGACATTGGTGTACATGACCTAGATCACCCATCAAATGACTTTGAGGTAGTTTTAGCATTGCAACGCTCTAGTATCAATCAAATTCATATTTGTAATAACAAATCGTCACTAGGTGATTTTCCCTTATTAATAAAAAAATATAGAACATCATTTGAGAAAAGACAACCCTTAAATGACATTCAAATTTCTTAAAGAATTAGTTTCATGGTTGCTAGTTGTAGGGATACCTTGAGAAACAAAAAATAATAATTTGAAAATAATTATATATGTGACATCTTTAAAAAAACTAAACATATTATCTCAATATATTATAAGGATTTTAAACAATGAGGGTGTACATGATATTCACAATTACTAATTAAAGAGTTAATGAGTATCCTAAACTTTAAACTATTGCTCAAATGGCCTCTTGAATCATAAACTCCTAAAATGTGCAAAAATTCCTCTCAAATCTAAATTTCAAACATCTGAAACCTCATCATTGAATTGAAAAAAAAAATTATTACTTTTATAGTTATAAGACCCAATCGCACTCGAATGTGGTACTCATCTTGACCCTTAAAAATAATAGTCATTTTCTCCAATTTAACGGTAGGGTTTCAAGCACTCAGAATTTAAAAGTTGAGAGAAATTTTTACATATTTTAAGAGTTCAGGGTGCAAGATGATGTTATTTATGTAATAGTTTATGGTCTAGGATGATCATTAACCCATAATTAAACAACACAACTTATTATAAATTCTATTACATAGATTGAATCTATATAGAGAATTTGTATATAAAAGATTAAAAGTTATGAAATACTTATTATATGTTTGTTATTAGTAAATAATAAAAATAAAAATAATAAATTTGTTCATTATTCTATTTAAGGATACAATGCTATCTAAATAAGATTTGTTAATATTTTTGGGTCCAAAAGTAAGAGATAGATAAAGAATAAAATTTCTTTAAATAGCTGACATTCATTTTCTTTTTTCTTATTTTTTTGTCAAACATGTTTATTTATGAACTAATCTATTATAAAGGTGTCTGTAAGGTATTTATAAGACTACTATTGGTAATAATGACCTTACATTTTAAGGTTTTGGATTAGTCTACACGAGAGGTGGTAACGCCCCCATATTTTTTTAAAATACTAAGTGATAGAATAAAAATATATATATGGACTAATTTATTATAAATTATTTATAACTTCTAAATTCAATCTTATTAGACAACATATACATAATAATTTGAAGCAATTAATTATCATTTCAATATCCAATAAATATTTTGCATATGTAATCACTTATTTAGAATTTTGAAGAATTCAACAATTGAAGAAAAAATTGAAAAAGAAGGGGTCAATGACCACCAAACAGTGTATAATCTTCATGTCAAATCTTGATACTGAAAAAAAATTATCAAATCAAGCAAATTTTCCAACTTCACAGATTTCTCCCCCTTGTGATGATTCGTTTCATTGTCTCTCTATTAACCTTTTCTTTTGGAAACTTGGGGGACACATGGGAGAGTCATGGATTGAAGGAAAAAAAACAAAAAAAGATAGAAACTAAAGCAAAATGATAATGATGAGTGGAATATAAAGTTTCTTTTTGAGGTGAGTTCTTTTTTAGGCATTTTCACTTTTTTATTTTTTTTCAATTGCAACTTGTTGGTCAAAACCATGTAAAGTTTAGAAAGATTATGTTAAATTAGCTAAAAAAAATTCCTACACTCGAAAGATAGGTCATTAATGATCCTAATATTTAAAAACGTGATTTAAAAAAAGGAAAACATATTTCAAGGTTCTTATAATTTGGTTCAATTTTTAATCAGGTCCTTATAGGTTTATTTGTTAAAATTAGACCCTTATATTGTCACATGTTAAACTCATCAACCCACATTAATACTATTATTAATGTTATGTGATGTGGCTACTGACTATGCTTATACCTGGATAGATAATCCAACCTACCTCCTCTTGCATGTCTTCTTCTCTATTCCCCCCTCTCTATATCCTTTCTTTCCCTTTTCTCACTCTACCCCCTCTCTCTACATAGCTCGATGTCCTGCTAACCTCCACCACACCCCATCTACAATACTCATCCTCATTGTCTCCATCTCCACCTTCCTTTTCTCCATCTACTTCTCATTATAATCCAACAAAATAAAGATCCAATAAGTTTCTCCTTCTTTAATTGCCATCCTCCCTCATTGAAATTTTCTTCTCACACCCCATGTTTTTTTTTCCTTCTCCCCCAGCAATTGGAAGGTAGGGGTGGAAGAAAGAGATGGAGGCAACAAGGATGAGTGTTACAGATGGGGGTGATGTGGCAGTAGCTGACAGAATACTTGAGCTATGTAGAGAGAAAGAGAGAGGGAGTGCAGGCGAAGACCGAGAGCGAAGAGGAAAAGTAATAAGAGAGAGGAAAGAAGAAGGAGACACATATTAAGAGCCACATTGGATTATTTATGTAGGTGTGTGCATAGTCAGCAACCACATCACATAACATTAATGGTATTAACGGGTTAGGGGCTACTGAGTTTAACATGTGAAAGTGTAAGGGCCTAATTTTAACAAATAAAACTATAGGAACCTGATTAAAAATTGAACCAAATTATAAGGACCTCCAGATATATTTTCTCTTAAAAATACAATCAAGTCATGCATAATGAGTCCCTTAAAAATTTCATTATTCCAATAAAGATTAAGTCCTTTTAGAATTCTAAAGAGTTTTGCCGTGGCATTAGATTGAAAATCAAGAAATTTGGTAAAGCCCTTGTTTTACATTCCTTGACTATCAAAAACAAGTCCAACACAAGTAACTTTTCATTGAGAGTAGTGAGTTTAGAGTGCTAGGTATTCAGGAATGGGATAGGACTATAACACTCATGTCCCTTGTCTCATCTCGAAAAAAGATCAGGATTGAATTTTTTCTCATGGCCTGGCTTGTCCCTTTAGGAATCGAGATAAAACCAAGATGCGTAATATCTTAGAAATTTAAACCTGATTAATTAAGCTTAATTAGGGTAATTGGGTTTATTAATGTGGTGTGTAGCTAGAGAGGTCTAATTTGTGTAATTGATTGTGATTATAGCCTTAAATGTGGGTTCAAAGTGAAGTTAGGCCATTTAGACATCAAAAGATAAGAAAGAATTAAAAAAGGATCCTCTATGCCACATGCTATAGTATGAGGAATGTCCGCCATAGTGCACAAAAGCAACCAACAAAGGGTGGGCCTATCTGTGTTATGTGTCACGGCATGGATCCCATGTGCCGGGGAACATGACCAAATTTTTGCTTAAACCAATCGTGCTCTATTAAAAATCAAAGAGAGGGAAAAGAAGAAAACAAGGGCATGCTACTACCTCTATTATGGCACGAAATTAGGAATCATTTGAGACATTTTGAAGCTTTCTAACACACAAGGTAAGTGCATTATGCTTCCTTCTTCCCTTTCCTTCCATTTTCATGAATGTTAAGGTTAGGGTTTAAGTTGGGAGAGTAATTTTTGGTCCTTACGAGTTATGGGTCCCAATCTATTGGCTAAAATGGATATAATGGGAGTTGTTTAAAATATTTAAATTTCACATTTATGGTTTGTGAGTTGTTGGTTGTTGGGGATCATTAATACTTAAAAATGACAGTAAATAAGGTTGTTGGGAGTGTTTAATAGCCATTAATGGTGGATTAATAGTTTATTAATGACATGTGAGTTGTTGAGACCTAATAAACCTATTGGGCATGATTGAGAGTCAGTTCATGACTTTGATGAAAGGGAGAATGTGGAGTAAAATGTTAGAAATTTCTCATAAAAGGATATTAATAAATGTCCTTGTGATGTAATTGTAGACTAATAAATTGACATCATTCAAGCTTGAGAATAAGCTTTGTAAGTTGGTATTTTGAGAGGTAAACCTTTGACCTCTCAAAGGTTTAAAGTAATTAAAAAAATTGAGTTTGTATAATCATTTATTAATTAATTATTCATTAAATTTATTTGTTTGAAACTTGTTTCGTGTTTTGATAACCCATTAATGAAATTTGGCACTGTTTGAAGTTGTATTAAAATATTGAAATCAAAATGTATATTTGTAGATGTGTGATAAAGGATGATGATTGAGAATATGTTATCACGTGATATTGGTATGTGGAGTGGAGTGGAGTGGAGAAAGAGAATTATGTGAACATGTTATGATGTAATTCATGTGTGTTACATGGTATACAACCTGTTATTATTGCATAGCATGATCACTAGTAGGAGTTTTGCCTAAGAAGAGGAGTAGATTGGTAAATCCACGTGATGATGGTGGCTTATTATTGAAATTGAAAGCTTGCTTGGCACCGACCGTCGGAATTGAAAGGTAGCTAATATCTCATGATTGATTCAAGACTGTCCTATTTATTTTTTTAAGGGACTCAAACCTAACTAGCCTCCACCGATTCATAAGGAGGCTAGATTAAGGGTACAATACCATATAATTGTTAGTATTAGGAGAAATTATAGTACACAAATGAGAGAGTTAACCTTGGCTCTATAACTCCTCACAAGTGAAAGGTTGGGTTAGTCCAAGTTATGAAAGTATCCATTAATAGCCACCAATTTCATATCGAAGACAACAGGAGGTTATAAGGTAAGCATCAATTATGTATTTAGTTCCGACCACATGTTTGCTATTATTATGGTTCGATGTGTTTTTTTACGGGCGCATAGTTGTTATTTTTATAACCTCAATATGTGTGTAATTGTGATATATCCAATGATATGTGTGGCATACCTGGTCACATGATTTTTTTTAGTTATATTTGATATATATGCATATGATATGTAAATTTATTGCCATTTGCATCTATAATTAATTGATATGCAACTGTATATTTTAAGTTGACCTTGGTTATTGAGTGGTTATACCTACCCTTCATTCTTCAATATTTCAGAGCCTAACTCATTAGATTAGAATTAAGAAAAATGACCGGAGGCATGGGATTTTAGTAAATCCTACTTGTAGGCCTCTTAGTTCTAAATTATGTATGTTAAGCATTGTTAATTTACCAACTAGGATTTTATCTCATTATTTTGACTATTTGCATTATAATTGTGAAAATCATATGTATTTTATGTCTTGAATTAATGAGATGTGGTTGTAAAGCTTAAATACGGCTGAAATATTAGTGTAAGTAAGGTAAAGTGCAATTGGATTGTTTTGGATGAATATTGATGATTTTATGTAAGTAATCCCACCCTTCTTGCTTTTATGAATCAAGGGGTTGAGTGGTGAAATTGTATAATATGTGCATTTTGATTAACTGTGGCGTATTGCACTAGTCTTAAATGGTCTATTAAATATGATCTAAGAGTTGATGTAGGCTTTTAGCACATGAGTTGGTGTTTAGGAACCCTAGTGGTGAGTTTTTATGAGAAAAAAAGGAAAATTAGAAAGGGTGTCCAATTTTTTATAGAAAATAATTTGATTGTAAAACTTAAACCATTAACTAGAGTTACGAGAAAGCTCTCTATAAATACCTAGATCACCTTAGTCGAATATTCAATGGAAAAATGAGATGCATCAGAAGTTTGTTCCCGGTGCTGTCACATAACAGCAAACTTGCTATCAAATTTCGTACAATGCGTCACGATGCATTATGCCTCACGCCGTGGTGCATTTGCAGAAAGCCATGGTACATGTGCTGCTTTTTTGTATAGTTCATTGATTTGAAGCTCATATGTAGATATTTTAATTCTTTCTTTGATTTCCATGCTTCTGCATATATTTTAACTCTAATTTGAGAATACTGAAAATATATGGAACTATTTTAAATTGTGAAAATTTTGGGAGCCCATTTGTATACTTTGATAAACTTGTTAATTACATTAGTGTTTGGACATTGGGAAGGATTAGTAAGAGTAACTTTACTAGTCTCACTTAGATTTTACAAGATGAGATTGGGACGTCTTGCCTTTTCGATAAATCAAATGATGTGAGAGAAGAATTTGAATAATAACATTTATTAAAATTTTAAATCACATAATTTATTAAATTTAAAATCAAAATAACAAGAGTACATAAATAATAACAATTTAAAGTCAATTATTAAATTATATCAATCACAACTACAAAGCATATAACATTGTCATAGTAATTACATGTGATCTCTAAGCTATAGAGCAACAATAGCAGACAAGTCTGGCACAATATTAAGTCATTGTTCTTCTTCTTTAGTCGATATATGCTAAGCTAATTACTCTTTTAAAAATTAAATATGAAATATGATATAAACAAAAGTTATTAAATAGATAAATATGAGAATAAATTATATTAATATAATTAATATATTATGAAGAAAGATAATACCCTATGCTGCTTACTCTTTGACATTAAAATTATTAATATAAAAAACTTTTAGTTTTAAATAAGAATTGCATGTTTTGAAATTATAATTGATATAATTAATATAAGTATAAATTATGTTAATATCATTAATATACTTAATGTTTATTTTTGAAATAAAAAAATATAATATATATATATATATATATATATATATATTTAAGATGGGATTTAACATTTCGAGGGCAATCCTATGTCCTATCCTGTCCCTAACCTCTTTCTCTTTCTATCCTATAAAATCTCATTCTAATTATTTTCAGGCTAAGACAAGACTCTTTATAATATAACCAAGATGAAAGTGGGTTAATTGAGATAGATATAAATTGAATACCTCTATGTGTCATTCTCACTTTAATTTAACGGCTATTTTTTTTATTTTGTTCGGGGCCAAATTTAACGACTATTTTTTATTCTTGTTCTTTGTCCTCAACTTTTGATGACGAGGGCATTATCTCAGGGACTATAATGTAATCATAGCTGAATTTTAGTAAACTATTAATTTTATTCATTATTATAATCCGTTTTCCTTTTTCATTGAGTTTGGATCAATTCGAACCCCGGTTAATCCATCGGTAAACAAGTTGGTCCATTTTTACCTTTTTGTTGTTTTTTAATTTAATTAAAATTCAAATTTAGTGTTTTAATTTATTGATTACAATTCTTGGCGATAATATTTTTTATAAGCTTGTGACTATGATATTGGAATGAGGATGGTAAGAAGATCATCGTTTGACCATGCTTTGCGAGCATTCAAAACTGTAATGGTGAAATTTACTATTAATGAAATTAACCGTGTTTAAGATTATAAGATTAAAAAAATATTTTAAAAATTTAAAAACTCAACTAAAATCCTACATAAAATTAAAGAATGAAATGTGCATTTTTGCCTATATCATGTTTTGGGAAAAGTTGAAGTGAAATTTCTACGCTTCAATAAATTTATGTAAAAATGATGGTGGGTTAACCCATCAATATACTTTTTTTTAATGTTAGATCCCAAAGGTTTACTAGAGTTAGAACATGTTTTTAGGTTTAAAAAGTAGTTATAAAGGTTATTAAATATTGACAACTAAATTTGATCTATAACCTCATAAGTTATGGGCCAAATCTTATAAACTGAATCAAAATTTGTTGCTAATCCATCAATATACTTATAATGAGCAATGGATAAAAAAACATCTCAACTTATCAAAAAAAAAAAAAAGGATTCATCTAACCTAACAATAACCATCACTAAAAAATTTCAACTAAACCAACCTTTATTTTTGTTTTCTCTTGGAAAATTCTTTTATTGGTTAAGTTGATGCCATTGCGTAGAAGCATATGCCTTTTAAACTATATCAAAAGCATTAGATCCTTTACACATATGTGTATATATATTTCTCATATAATATTATTGTCAATGCTTGTAATAATTGTTATTTCTGAAATGATTTTTAAAAATAAAAATTAGTTAGATTATATTTGAGATTAATTATACTACAAAATAGATTGAAATAAATTAACTATATTATCAATTAAAATTGAAATGTTAGAATAACTTGATTATAAAATTGAAACCCATTATTTGATATATGTTCTCATTGAGCGTATGAAATTGGTCCATTGAGATTTGACCCTTTTTCTATCTTATATATATATTTACCAACATGCATCAAAATTTGACAATATTTTCTAATTATCCAAACTTACTTACTTAGAGTCATTACTGATGATGGCTTATATAATACTAGGATTAAAAATTAAATTGAAGATGGTACATATGTAAAGATTAAACTGAAATCATTACAATTTACAAAAGACATTAAAAATCCAAAGGCATTAAAAAGGGGGTCATGCATGTGAGCAATGAGAAAAAGATAAGGTAATAATGATAGTGATAAGTAGGGGGAAAAGTAAATACATACGCACATTAGAAAGTTGGGAAATATATAAGAATCCAATGATAAAAGGGGAAAACTTTTTGGAAGTGGAGACGCACTATGCAATACTACTAAGAATGTGTCATGCATGTGAATGAGTGAGGGTAGAAAACAAAAGAACTTTTGGCTTCCCAGATTGATCTTTATCACTAAAATTTAACCTAAACGACTTAAATTTGTAATGGAAGTACAATGAAGAGAAAAGGCTCTGCAGGAGAAATAAAGGAAGATAGTGGGATGAGGCATGCCCTTCAAATATGGCGCCGTCCCATAATGTGTTTCCTTGCACCAACTATAAAAGTATTTTGAACGTTGGAGGCAACATGGTTGGTAATCTTAAGGGGATCCGGAAAAAAGCTTATCCCACCACCACCATCATTTTCATTCCTTCATGCATGCCCCACCTACCCAACAATCTTTCATTTCATTTGACTGGTCACTTGTGTTAAATAAATTACTATAAATAATGATGAACTGCATTTTTCATGCCTTATAAATAACTTATAAGTAATGAGATCTTTGATATAAGGCATCCTCTAGAAGGATTCTATAATTTTTAATATAAGGTACTTTCTTTAAAAATTTAAAATTTAAATAAAAATATTTTTTAAACAATATTTTTATCTATGATAGAAAAGTTTTTTAAATAAGAAATGTTTAAATACAAAAACTTTTACTACCAGTATATAATATATTAACATACTGCACCAATGAAATACTCCATTGTCAATGGACAATTAATAATTGAAATTTACAACATAATATATACCATTGTTAAAATTTACAACATAATATACCATTGTTAAAATCTTTAGTTAAAAGGGGTCTTCCTTCTTTTTTTGTTAGCAATTAATAATTTTTTTAAGAAGACATTTCCATTCTGAATTTAATATTCAATAAAAATATAAAATACACAATAAATTGTATCATCTAGTTATAAATAATATGATTTATTACTCAAAATTAGTATATGAAAATATATAGTCAAGCATTTTGACCTTTTAGCAACAACTACATATATCCGTTGCTAAATTTGAAAGCAACATCTCATTGGTAACATATTCTTCCAAACAATCTGATTCTAAATTTAATCAAAAAATGAGGGTAGAACAAGTCTTGAGGTGAACTTTGCAAAGTGAAGGTAAAAAATAGAAAAAGGAATAAGCAGTGACACTTACTTGTCTCAATGATGTTGAGCCTATCATCCTTTTGTATTTTTGTTTTTTAATCTTTTCTTTTCTTCTTCTTCTTTTTTTAAAACCTTTTTACTTTTATCATTAAAGGAGATTCTCTTCATAAAAATGTTACTATACAAGTAAAAAGATGAAACCAGCATGTAATAATGAGGAAGCAATTATGACTGTGAATTTTGGAGATTAAGATCTTTTTAAGATCGTGAATTATAATAGTTTGACGGAACATTTATCTTGTGTTTAATTAATTAATTAATCAAAGATCAACCATGAGTTTCTTCACTTTAGATTTGCAATCTGTTTCCCTTTTATGCAGCATAGTGTGTGTTATTAACAGTGCTTGGCTGCTTGCTTACTATATATTATATACTTTTTTAGTTAATTAATTATTAATCAATAAAAGTGATTGTTGTAGTAAAGTATAACATTATTCAGTCTCCCTTATGCATTTTCTATGGCGCAAAAATAATTATAAATATTATACAATGCTAATTAAAAAGAATGTATCTATTGTATTTTATGATTAGCTTATAAATTTTAAAATATTGTGGTTTGAGATGTTGATAAAAAATAATATGATTTAAGATATTTGGTTTATATTTGGCTTTGCGTTTCATTATTATTTTTTGGCCTGATAAATTTCATGATTTTCATTTTTTGATTTAATTCTGTGATGCCTCCATAGATCCAACCAATTAATGATATATACACAAATTTTAACTTTTACGTATTTGCTTTTGCATATCACTATAATTTCATGTTCACGCATATGATAGAATTTTAGTTATTTATATTTATTGATAATAATATTTTCTTCTATAAAATATAATTCTTTGTTATTATTTGTTCTACAGAGAAAACAACAGTAACATTTTTTGTTTAAAAAAAAAAATCAGTAGCTGATGTGTTTCCGTGCAGGCACAAGGTCATACTCTATTGATATATATGTATGATTTGTATTTGATACAATGCAAAGGTTACATGAATTCATATTTTTCTAAAAAATAAACAATATGATTAACTTTTCATATAAAATACATGTCAATTTTGAAATGATAAATTAAAAAATTAAGAAAACAAATTCTATTTTTATGTCCAAATAAAATAGTTTATTTATTGAAGGGAAAAATACTCGGAAGCTTCTCTGATCAAATATTGAAAAAATTAATTTATAAATTCTTATAGTTTTACTCAATTTTAAATTAATATTTTAAAATTTTTTTATTTTACTTAAGCCCTTATAATTTATTCAATTAAATATGTTAGTTTTTGGTTGTTAGGATCCTTTAATTTTTTTAAAAATAAAATTAAAAAATTTTAGATATTTATTACAAGATTATATAATTTTAGAATTAATTCATAATTTTTATAATTCAAAATTTATGTACTTAAATTATTTTTTTAAATAAATTATATATATATATATAATTTTTATAAAAAATTAATAAAAATATAAATATTGTATTGAATAATATTTTTGCCTAAAAGTATTAAACCAAGTTTTTTTATTTTAAAAAACTAAATCATTTATTAGTAATTTTAATTTTCATACACTAACATATTTAATTGATCAAGATATATGAGCCTGATTAAAATAAAGTAAACTATAAAAATATAATTCAAAATTAAAAAAAACTAAAAGGAGTTATAAATTAATTTTTTTAAAGGTTTAAAATATGCAGCATGCAACATCTGGACATTGGACAGGCATATGTCCAAGTTATTACTATTATTAAAAAATATTTATAGTAATAGAGAAATTTTTAGATAGATTATGTGTATCATATTATCTATTGTCCATTATAAAATTATATCAATACAATTAAACAAAATTTTTATAATGAAATGTTTATCTAAATTCTTATCTTTTATTTCTATACTATCATCAATGTTAAAATCAATTTATATTTAATATTAATTAAATATTTTGTTTTTATTGGATGAATTATAGGTGATATAGTGTATCATGTCTATATAATAATTTCTCATATTAATATTTAAGCTCTCACAAATGCTTTTAATAAATTAAGGGGATTATTTTGAGAAAATAATTACGTTAATCATGATTTATTATAATTATTTACCAAAAAAATTAGTGTGATATGTGTTAAAGTACAGATATGATGTTTTTTTTTTTAAAAAAAAAAGCGTTATTGAAAACCTAATGTTTTTCAAGGTGCAATTTCGTGCTGGCATTTTTAAAAATCGGACAATGTCGCCCTGTCAGGACAGAAGAGCCACGACCGTTAACCTTTCTTGTTTGACCATTTTGGCAGGCCACATCACCTGCCACACTCTGATGTGGCTATTGAAAAAAAAAAAAAAAAAACTGAAACACCTGCTGCGTCTTCGTCTTCCTCTTTCAGATCTGAAACCCATAGCTTTGTCTTCCCTCTCTCTCTCTCTCTCTTCTCCACTTTAAGCCAACTTTCTTTGTTAACCTGTATTCATCTGCCGCATCATTAATGTGTCAGGAGGAATGGTTGGCCATTGCTGAATGAAGAAGTTTGAATCAGAGGAGAAATCGTTCCTTGTCACCGTTGTTGAACAATCATTCCTCGTCACAGTCGTTCCTTTTTCTCCTTCTGCCGCACATGAAGAAGTTTCGCCGTTTTGAAAGCACCACGGGTTAGGTTAGGAATTTTGCCCTTCTCTATGGGTCAATCCCATTTCCAGATCTGAGATTTTTGCTATGGTGAAGAAGAAGAAGTGAGTTTCCTCAAGCTCAAATTGCCTATGCCAGAATCCTCTCCACCTTCCTTCTCGAATGCTTCACCACACCACTCTTCAACTACTTCTCCAGCAAACACAAACTATACTTCACACTCGAGATCACTGCCCACATGCACTCTGACTTCCTTTGCTCGCTGCTTCTCTCCATCTACAATCTTTTATGCAGAGATCTCCTAGTTGATGATTTGATCTCCCATGGAGAGATCTCCGAGTTGATATTGATTTTGGAAGCTTGTATCAGAATTTGTCGTCATTTTTCCAGTGATGTGCCTGATTTAATTTCATTATGTATCATAATATTCCTTCAGATCAGGTTCTTGGTGAGGATCAGGACCTGGGGTTGTCAAAGCCCATTTCTTTGTTTCTTGATGATGATTGAGTTCTGGTTTATGTTTACTTGTTATGCATAAAGTTTTGTTTCTCTATAAATTGTCACTGGCGATGGAGAAGTGTTGGAGGGATGGAGTGTTTGATGGGAACAAAAAGGTCAAAACTTTCTGGGTCAGACACAAGTTTTTTTAGATGAGATTTTTGGGTTTCTGGGTTTAGTTCTTTTAGATGAGGTTGATGGGATGTTGAGAGCAGGGAGAAGCTAGAGAAGAGGTCGAGGAAGAAAGGCTGAGTGGCCAAAACAGAAAGAAATTTTAGTCCACGTCATCAGCGTGCCATGTAAGCACTAACAGGTGAACTAATAGTCAATGTGATAAAATTCGATGGCAGGGCAAATTGGGTTTTTTTTTTTTTCTTTTTTTTTTCAAATATCAGGACAAAATTATGCCTTTAAAAAATGAGACCAATTGCACCTTTTTTGAACACACTTGAAAAAGATTTATATTTAGCCCTATTTCATGCTAATACTAAATATTGAGTGTATGCATATTGAATTAAAATAATTTTATTGTGTGCCTTTGTATGTAAAAATATTCATGTTTAATACAACATGGAGCCCTACATTCATCATTCAAGTCATTTTTTTCCGAATGTCACAGTCCATAATTTATGTAATATATATTTTCAATGAAATTGCATTTAAAATACATATCAATCGACATGCACTTTAATACATATCATATCAAACTACTAATTATTCAAACATGCATGCAAATCACTAGTTAATAATACCACACGTGACTTAGCACGTGCTAACTACTTAATTTTGCATAGCAATAGCTAAAATTTCACAAACATTTCCTAACTACTAGGTTATATATAAATTAAAACGTACTATGTTCTTTTTTGACCTTTTTAATTTTAGCTGAAGAATTATAAGTATAAAATGGTTTTTCTTTTGAAAAAAAATGGAATACTTTGAACAATTGTTAACAATTATCGTACGTCATCAAGTGTATTGAACATTACTTTTAATGCGAATAATAGTAATTCTTTCTCTTGATTATTAGCTTTCTTCCTACTAGTTAATTATTAACAAATGTTTACTTCGAAAAGTAATAACTTTAATATGATTATTTTTGTTGAAATGAGTGCAGTTATAATATTCAAATTAATATGTTAATTGTGATATATATTATACATTAAAAATTTAAAATTTCAAAAACTTAAAATGACAATGCCAAATGCAATCATATACCTTTCCATTTTCTTTTTTTGTTTATTCATCAAACAAGAATAAAAATTTTTTGTGAACGACTTGTGAAGAACATAATATTTTTTTTTTTGACTAACCTAATTAAAGAAAAATTTCCCCCTTTTAGTATTTATATTCCGACTAACCAGTAGCAGGAATTATTTGGTAGTTTAATTTCATACATATCATAAAATAAGAAATTATTAGAAATAAATACAATTTAAAATATTATAAATATTATACAATTTTTCCTTTCTAATGGAAAAAAATTTCTTGGGCTAAAATGATGAAAAAAATAATTGACTCGGATCTGGAAAATTTATTAGGACAATGATAAATATACAAGTGAAAAATATTTTCAAAACTATTTATAAATCATCTATCAATAATGCCAACTGCTCATTTTAAATACTAAAACTTGAATTCACATTTTCATTAAAGGGCCGATCTCCATGAACGAAATAATCTCGGTTCTATGTATTGCACTATTGCACAGATACTGATTAGAAGCAAAACTATATACAATTACATTAATCTATTATCAATATGGCTTGGCTTTCTTGTGTTTTTTTTTTTTTGATAAGACGTGTTTGAACTTTTAAATATACTTTCCATAAAAATTTTAAATATACTTTGATTTGATTTGATGATTTTTTAATGAATGAATAATAATAAACAACATTAATTAGATATTAAATAAGTACACCAGACGAGCACAAATTACTATTATTCAGATTCAGATAAAGTTTATTTGACTCCGAGCAACTCCGAAAAGTGAACATGTCACTCACATGCATGAACGAAGTATACAGCAGCCACAAAGTGACAGCCAACAACTCAAAAAGAGTCCAAAGCGAATAAAACCAAATAAAACGGTCCATTTCCTCATCCCACTTCTTTTTCTTCTGAGAATAAACAAAACGTTCAAATTCACACCTCCCGAGATGGTTTTTCCAGATTCTCTTCACTTCCACTCCAGCTATTAATACTCACTGACACGTATCCTCTCTCTCTCTCTCTCTCTCTCTCTCAGAGTCTATCCCAATACTCTAAAATAATCTAAAACAAAGCTTTTTGGTTTTCCTCTCTCACCAAAAGCAACCTGCTTGTGCTTAATCACGATTTCGTTTCTGGGGTCTGTGTGTTCCCGAGTCAGGATTCTGGAAACGAAGGAGCTCGGCAAGGGTTTCTCTCAGCTTCATAATACACAACCTTTGGTAAAATTGAGGAGAAAAGTTGTGATTGAGAATGGAGTGAGAGGGTTGCTGAAGAATTGTTCTCACTTCTCAGTCTTCTGTTCATAATTTGTAGAGGCATTCGATTGATTGGGGTTCTTCGGTTTTTGCTTCTTCTTCTTTTTTTCCCGACGCAAAATCCAAATGGGGAAGATTTTTTGGTCACATATAGTAGTTTTGTTTTGCTTGGGGGCGTTTCTTGAACCATTCTTATGCCATGATGATTCAGACGAACCAACTTCAGCTGTGTACATTGTTACTCTGAGACAGACTCCTTCCTCTCATCACTACAGTGAGTTCAGAGTTGGTAAGGGCTTCGAACATGGTGCTTCTGAGAGAACTAGATTTCACAAACCAAGGTACGCTTCTTTCTGCAATTCTTGGTTAGAAGATTTACAAAGAGGGGCTTGAGCACTGATTTTTTCCCCCCTGCTTTCCTCCGCTTCGATCTCTTTTTATGTTGTTTAATAGTCTCTCCGTTTTCCTTCATTTTGGGTAATTTATTGAAGCAAGATGCTTAATTTTGTTATTATATCGTTTGCTCTTGTTTCGCACCCTGTCTATCTTTCTAGGGCAAATTGAGGTATTTCACGCTTTTGCGCTTTTCTATTTAATCATTGAGGCTTCTCGAGGAAGTTAATTTTTAGCATAAAAAGTGGATTGGATTCTGTTAACGCTTGAATGATGGTTTATGAACTATAATAGTTCATTGCTTGGATCCTTGAGTACATGATTCTCATCGAGAGTTTGTTAGATTTGGATCATTATATTCGCTATTAATGTTGTTGGTTCGTTTAACTTCGTGTCGTCCCCTCTTTCTAATTTTATACCTTTTGCAATTATTTGTGGAATCAAGTGCCTTAAATTGATCAATATTCTCTCTTTGTTATATAAATTTAGAAATATTTCAAGGGGACACAAAATATTTGGCTCTCATATTGCCAGAGTTCATGATTCCTTGCTGAAGAAAGTGTTGAAAGGGGAGAAATATCTGAAGCTCTACAGCTACCACTACTTGATAAATGGATTTGCTGTGCTGGTTACCCCGCAGCAGGTTTGATATCAGTCAATTTTGATTACAATAACTGAGAATGGTGTTTTTGCTTTTTGCAAGAGAACATATATTGTTCCATTCGCATTTGGTTTACTATTTTTATTTTTGCTCTGGCTTCCTTTTTCTTTGAATTCCTTGCTTTATTTCTTATTTCCTTAACGTTTGAGATCTCTGAATCATGTAGGCTGAGAAACTAGCGAGTAGAAGAGAAGTGTCCAATGTAGTCTTAGATTTTTCTGTAAGAACTGCAACTACCCATACTCCACAATTCTTGGGTCTGCCACGTGGTGCATGGTCTCAAGAAGGCGGGTTTGAAACTGCTGGAGAAGGAATTGTTATTGGGTTTATTGATACTGGAATTGATCCAACACACCCAAGTTTTGATGATAGTAAATCTGAACGTCCATACCCTGTTCCTGCTCATTACTCTGGTCTCTGTGAGGTTACTCGAGATTTCCCATCTGGTTCTTGCAATAGGAAGCTTGTTGGGGGCCGGCATTTTGCAGCATCTGCTATAACCAGGGGAATATTTAATTCATCTCAAGACTATGCTTCTCCCTTTGATGGCGATGGCCATGGCACGTGAGTTATTGGCAATTTTCACTGTGATTTTTCGTTTATGTTGCTATATAGTTTACCATGGTTAACTACTTGTTCCATGTATTAATTTGATGCATTTGAGAAAATGCCTTTTTCTAAGTTATCTATTGACCTTTTTTTAGTATAACTTTCCCTCTGTCTATTTTTCTGTGCCATCATCATGATTTTCAAGTATTTATAATTTTAAACTTCTATTCTGGATTTTGAAAATTAATGGATATTCATCCCCTTTCCTTTGAGATTCTAGTGTTGAAAGTGAACTTACATTTTCATGCTAAGCTGTATATTATTTATTTCTTTGCATAACAGAGTAATTAATTATCAAAACAGTGCACTGCGAAACCAAGATTGTTAAATATGATCATTGATTTTTTCCTTGTCTTTTTATTGGATGACTATTCTGACCATACATCTATAATCCACAGGCACACAGCTTCTGTAGCAGCTGGAAACCATGGGATTCCAGTTGTAGTTGCTGGTCATCACTTTGGAAATGCTAGTGGGATGGCTCCACGTTCACAGTAATTAATCTTGAACTATATCTTTTTAACAATTCTTAGTGCTTTTATCATCAAAATTTCGAATATCAATATTTCAATAGCAAAATCTATAACAAGCTGCACTGTTCATTTGTTATGAATAGTGTGATTCATCTCTTAGACTCCTAGCAAATGCATGGAAAAATAAGTTTAGTTATTTGTTTTAATTGTTATGATGGTAATTGGTAATCTAGTTAATATTTAATAGAATGCTCTATGATAAACAAAAATATTTGCTGCTGGAGTGTCTTTATTATGGAGCAGAGCATAAGGAATGCCACATTACATGTATTCTTTTGCATTGTACAAGCATTTGCCAGTGGATTTATGTTTTCACTTCAGAGGTGTAATTATCCCATTTTCTGTATTAGTTGGAATGGAATTTTGAATTCTAATTTCTTTTGGGTCCAAGAATACCAAAGATGGGACATATTTTTCAGAAACAATTTCATGATGGCTTTTCTTGCTCCAACTATGGTTGAACTAGTATAGCACCATTCCTACTTTTACAGTTAGTGAAAAATTGAAAAATCGGTAGTGAAAAATTGAAAGAGAAGTGTGGTTATGAAAATTGAGAGGGAATAAAGGAAAGCCTCGGTTCTTTTTGTCTCATAGAGAGGCACCAAGGGTGCGTGCCTCACTAAAGGTGCCTCATTTTGAGGTTGACTGGTACAGTATTGGATAAGTCAGGGTTCTATGATTTAGAAGTGTCTTCCCTTCTCACTTGACCTTTGTCACACGATCTTTGCTAGGTTACTCCAAAAATTTTTACTTCTTTCATTAAGCCTTTTTCATCTGGCGAATGTTTATGTGCACTGCAGAGTGTCTCACTCCCATAGGATTTATCTCCACATAACTTGATATCCTGACAGTAACAAACAAGTGAAGTCATGCTAAAGCATTCAAAAATAGAATGGTTGAATAAATTTTATAGAAAAAGGTTTTTTCCCCTTAAAAATATTTGGAGTTGCATTCTTTTTATGAAAGTATCATGAATTTTCTTTTTTTATTTTTGTAACATTTGGTTTGCATTTCAATCTTTTCCAGCATTGCTGTTTACAAGGCATTGTACAAGAGTTTTGGAGGATTTGCAGCAGATGTTGTCGCAGCTATTGACCAGGTACATGTAATGGCTTGTTATGAAAATGACACATTATTGTAATCTGAATTGGGTCTTCTTTCCTTTCATTGTGTAAAACATAAAAAGGCCATCACTGCCTTGTATGTACAGTTAATGTCTTCCACTTCTGATGAGCTTGCCCATTTTTCCTGTATTTCATTAGCAAATCATAAATTTCATGGGAATCCCTGCTGGCTTCATATTCTATTTTGAATAGATTACTGTAGAGTACTGATAATTCAGTTGAATCTCTCCTTCACAAAGTTTCTGACTGGGCTTACAGTAGTTTGGTTGATTGTTTGCAGGCAGCTCAGGATGGGGTTGATGTTATAAGCTTGTCAATCACTCCTAATCGCCGCCCTCCTGGTGTGGCAACTTTCTTGAATCCCATAGACATGGCATTGCTGTCAGCTGTAAGGACTGGTATTTTTGTTGTGCAAGCAGCAGGCAACACTGGACCATCGCCAATGAGCATGTCTTCCTTCAGCCCATGGATCTATACTGTTGGTGCTGCCACTCATGACCGATCATATAGCAACTCCATGGTTCTTGGGAATAATGTGACTATTCCAGGAGTTGGACTTGCATGTAAGTTTGTATTATCTTACTCCTATTTGTTAACTTAACTTCTGGACCAACTCTCATGAGAAACAAAAGTTTTGGGCTTAAGTGTCATGAGAAACAAAGTTGCATGAGCTCAATGATTTGACTTCCTCTTTGGATTACCCATAATACTGTACATCTTTCAATGAGGCTGCCGCATATATTCTTATTGATGATAGGATAGAATGGATTTTATTTATTTGGGATGATATTAACATTTGTTATTAACACAATAATTTATTGATCATGAGTGTAGAATGCTTACGTGGAGAGTACTGCAAATGGTTAAAAATTCTCTTGGGGATTGTCTTTTACACTAAATGAAAAAAAGAAAGGTAAAGAACTTGTAAATAATTTTAGGGGTTATATGAACAGGAAAAATGATTATATGTCATAACTATGTACTACTATTTTGAGAATACAGTGACTATTTTTAATAATGGTATAAGAACGTAGGCTCATCTCTGCAAAATGGAGGCAACCTTTTGTGGGATTCAGATGATATAATCAAAATGTTATGCAGTCAGGAATCTTATAATGTGATGAGATACAATTATTCCTGAATGTTTTCTCGCCAATTTTGTCCACATGGTTTTTGCTTTAGCTCTGCAGTTTTTTTTTTTTTTAAATTGTTTGGTTGTATACTGTTACCAGTTTATGTGGTGTTCTTTAACATTTACTCATTGCTCATTGGAAGATCACCCTGTCAAAAAAAAAAAAAAAAAATCTGAGATCTGAAATTGACGGCATTTAGACTTTGATCAATTAGTTCTTGATGTTGAGCATATACTATTTCTTTGTGGTCCATTATATTATGTTGTTGAAGTTCATCCATGAGTTTAAAGATGGCTCAATTCCTAATTTATGGGATTGATTAATTACCTTTCATTTTCCTTCTATTTTCCCCCTATCCAGCTGGAACAGATGAAAGTCAAATGTACAAACTGGTTCATGCACTTCATGCTTTGAAAAATGACTCAAGTGTTGCTGATAATATGTATTTGGCTGAGTGCCAAGATTCAAGCAACTTCGATCAGGAGCTGGTGAAGGGTAATCTCTTGATGTGTAGCTATTCAATACGCTTTGTGCTTGGCCTCTCCACTATCAAACATGCCTTAGAGGCAGCCCAGAACCTTAGCGCAGTTGGTGTTGTCTTCTATATGGATCCTTTTGTGATTGGCTTTCAGCTTAACCCAGTTCCAATGAAAATGCCCGGCATAATAATTTCATCTACAAATGATTCCGAGGTTCATTATTTGTTCATTTTTATTTCTTGTCCTTAATGCTTGAATATAGTTTGTTTATTTATCTACATGTCCTTTTTTCCTTGGGCTTGTACTTTATGTGAAATCATTTTTCATGCACTTTGCATGGTGTCAGGACCCCGGTTGTCTATGTAGGTAAACTGTGACATGGATCTTGTCCCAAGTTTGATCTAACTCTTGCATGCTCATTGGCAGACTCACTTGACTTGACGCTTACTTTCTACTTGTTAATGACAGAGTTTACTGCAGTACTACAATTCTTCATTGCAAATAGATGAAACGTCAAAAAAGATCACAAAATTTGGTGCTGTTGCTAGCATTTGTGGTGGACTGAAAGCAAATTACAGTAATGCTGCTCCAAGTATTATGTATTATTCTGCCAGGGGGCCAGATCCAGAGGACACTCTTCCTCACGAAGCAGACATTTTGAAACCCAACTTGGTAGCTCCTGGAAATTTGATATGGGCTGCTTGGAGTTCTGGTGGCACTGAGTCTGTTGAATTTCTTGGTATGTAATTACCTCCACAAGTAGCAACCAGAAAATAAACATGGGGGGGTTTTAAGTAATTGTTTTGGTCTCTATTACATTATAACCATAACCTCTCATTAAACTAACAATAACATTCATGATATGAAATGCAAATATCAGGTGAGAATTTTGCAATGATGTCTGGAACAAGCATGGCTGCTCCACATGTTGCTGGTCTTGCTGCATTGATCAAGCAAAAGTTTCCAAATTTCGGTCCTGCAGCTGTTGGATCGGCACTGTCCACTACAGCTTCTGTTTATGATAAAAATGGTGGGCCAATAATGGCTCAGCGATCCTATGCCTCCCCTGAGCTAAACCAGTCTCCAGCAACTCCATTTGACATGGGAAGTGGATTTGTGAATGGAAGTTCAGCATTAAATCCTGGCCTGATTTTTGATTCCAGTAAGTCACTTGATTAGCATTTTCAACATTACTGCAACACAGCAATGCACTTTGTCACGTTTAAATTTAAAGAAAGTGGCATGAGAAATCATTGATTGTTGTGCTTGGCTTAATATAAAACATGCATCTAAGAGTAAGCCTATGATACTGTTCCTAAATTTGTTTAGTTGTTGGTACTCAGTGTTCTGCATGATATCGTGATGGATACACTTGGATCATCAAACAAATAAATTAAAAATTAATCAATTTTGTTTTTTAAAAAAATCATGCAGCCAACAAGTTAAACCAGAGCCAAAACAAACTAACCTAAACTTAAAACTGCCCAAGTCTTCCATCCTGTGAACATCAGGTTCAGTTTGATTTCAGTCCAAAAGCAAACGGAATTGAACTGAGCTTGTGAACACCTCTAATTAAAAGTACACTTAGCTGCCACTGTGACCACATGTCAGTTTAGTTTTTATATTGTTCCAAAATTGAAATGGCTGAACCCAGCATCCTGATTTTCCAGTGTGACCATATGACATCTGTCAAATTCCAAGCATCTAAAATTAATGTATGGGCACCTAAGTGAGATGGGGAATCCTGTCCCAAAAGTTAACTGTTGAGATGGGAGGACCTATCTACTTAAATACTCCGTTGAGTATCTTATACTACTCAATGTGGGATTTAGTTACCAAATCTCCATTGGTATTTAAGCAGCTTTGACAATTACTTGCTCCCTAAACATACTTCCCTCTGCAGGTTATAATGATTACATGTCATTCCTGTGTGGTATCAATGGATCGGCACCAATGGTGTTGAATTTCACTGGCCAAAACTGTGCTCTTTACAACTCTACTGTATATGGTCCTGATCTGAACTTGCCCTCCATCACAATTGCAAAGCTAAACCAATCCAGAGTGGTGCAGAGAACAGTTCAAAACGTTGGCGGGAATGAGTCTTACAGTGTTGGATGGTTTGCCCCATTTGGAGTTTCACTGAAGATATCCCCTACCCACTTCTATATAGGCAGTGGAGAGAAGCAGGTCTTGTCTGTGTCCTTGAATGCAACCACTAACAGCTATGCTGCTAGCTTTGGGAGGATTGGACTGTTTGGAAATCAAGGTCATGTTGTGAACATTCCTGTGTCTGTTATTGTTAAGATTTCTCAGAATCTTACCATGGCTAACCATTTTTCTCTTGTTTTGAGTTTGCTCATTTTGATTTTCCCCCCTTTTTTGAAAGTTGAAATCCAGAATGTATCATGCAATTTTTTCATTCATTATCATGTAAAGTATTTAAGAATGTGACTGTAAATCTATAGATGTATAATCATTAGTAATAATCTGACACCTGAGTTCATTCATTAGCATTAAGAGTTACCCTTTTGGCTTGGATTACCACAGTCAATTCTAATCAGTCTTGTTGCTCTTAATTACAGTCCCGTTTTTTCAGTAAGCTCTCACATTTGTGAAATAGATTTCTGAAGTTTAGAGTAAAGAAATGACAGATGTGGGATCTATTTGAGATTTTCTACTACCCTAGTTCTTCAACTTCACAAAATGAGAGAGAGATAAAGAGGAAAGCAATGAGCACATGTCAAATTATAGTATCTCGTGTCACTCTTCAAATGGATTATTTACTTTCACTGTGAATGGGGAGGATTCATAGTCGAGATTCATAAGCTACTTGTGAGTCTCGCTTGTCTCTTTCTATCTCTTGCTAAAACTCTTTAATCCTCTTAAAAAATATATTTAAACAATGAAGGATTGTGATTCAAGAGAGGGCATAATTAAATGAAAGTAATTTAAAATTGAATTTTGAAGAGAAAAATATGATTCCATATTTTGAATTATTTTTTTAATTAAATTTTAATATATTATGTTTAAGTATAACAGAACATTAAACTAAATTCAATAGACTTCAAAATCATTATCATATAAAAATAGGATTAGTTTTATTGTTCTTCCTCTGGTTGTATTTTGGGGGTGCATTTCACGCAATTCTATACTTCGAGAGTCAGATTTACTTATTGCTTTGTAAATAGGTTTGGGACCCAATTTATAAACACACACACATATATAAACAAATAGTGGTTACAATATATATATATATATATATTTCTTAATAAAATAAATTATTTTTATCTATTTTACACTAGATTTAAATCTTTAAAATTTAAATATTATGAAATATTTTGATTTGAATCTCAAATTTAAATTTTGATGAAGTTACGTAAAATTCAATAATCTTAGAGGGTGATATTTTGATTGTTTCACTTCAAGCGTAAAGTTTGAAATTTAAAATTATTCATGTTTGCCAACTACGTATTGTAAAAGCAAATAATAATAAAGTAATAATGATTTTTAAGGAGCAACCGCTAGTGACAAGGATAGTTAGTGACAAGATACACCTTAATATATTAATTTCTGTAGAGGATAGTCATCTCAGAAGATTCGCTTATTTCGAGTGTCCTATATGTATATGGAAGGAGAACAAAATGATTATCAAGAAAGCCAGACACTTAGAAAGCTCGAGGAAAGGGCTATATATATTTGACTTCATCATTTTGTATATGCATGAAGTTAGCTAGCTATTTTAATCATGTAAATGAGATGAGAATCTAATAAATGTAAAATAAACTAAGCTTTATCGAAGTAACAAGTTTTCCTTCAGCAACCAGCCACATGAATATCTGGATTCTGATTGGCCCCTTCACAGATGGCCTTCCATGCATTCTCTGCCATGAATGAGTTAGCACCCTTCCAAACTTCATATACACACACAAGCGTGCGAGTGCAACATAGCAATTACCATCGGCAAAGTATAGCCATCTTACACAATCATCAATCTCATTGATATATGGAGGCATATGCGCTTTTAATCTCTAACACATCATTAGGCAACGA
Source organism: Prosopis cineraria (assembly GCF_029017545.1). Lineage (NCBI taxonomy): Eukaryota > Viridiplantae > Streptophyta > Magnoliopsida > Fabales > Fabaceae > Prosopis > Prosopis cineraria. The sequence continues at coordinate 1,409,414 of NW_026555334.1, forward strand.
ACTTTGGCTAATATCTTTGTGCAACTGAATAGTTTACTCTGATTGTCGCTTCATAATTGTATCCATTTATCTTCATAATATCCTCCAGAGTTCCAGAATGCCTTTCATTATGTTATATTTAAACACATGAGTTTTAGAGTTCTAGAGAAGAAAGTGTTTCTACCTCACTCAAACTCACTAGCTTAAGAGGTTAAGCATGCAAATTTTAGAATGGCTGAGAGGAGTTTGGTTCTGTGCACTTGTTTTAGAGTGACAATGCTAACCAAGGTTCTGGAATTATCATCCTCACAAGGATGAGTTCTCATCCCTACGAGTATTTGTTCACCTGCTCAGCTTGAGTACTTGTGTGCTTACCCATCCTCACGAGTTTCCAGTGTCATCTTCGTGAGTTTCAGTGTTTTACTCAAGTTTGTCTAAGTTTGAACCTTGATCACCTAAGCCAACTTGTTTCACTCTAAGTATTCAAAACGTATCTAACCCACACTCACGAGTTTTGGATCTCACCCACACATTTTTCAAAGTATTTAAGAGGTCATTCACTCCTTGCTTCTATTCTTCGTGTAATTCAAATAGCTTCCATGCATGTTTTAGCCTTTTTAAAACATGCGAGTTTTAAAATTTTGGCATGCATTTAATGAGTTTTGTTAATAAAGTGCTTTTTCATAGTTTCTACTTCCACATGCACAAGGCACCATCTCTAGATAAATAGTTTAGATTTCTAACGGTTATAATCATCCTCACATTATTAGTGGGTAACAAATTAACTAATTGCATTTATTGTTTTACCTATTACATTGAATATTTTAAAAAGCGCACTACTGATTATAGGCTTTCACTATATTTCTATTTGCTTTTTAGAGTGGTTTGAAATTTGATTGCCCACTCTTTATTTTGAAATCTTAGGCAAATGTTTTCCTTAAGTGGTTTATTACTTACAAAGGTTTTGTAAGGGGTTGTTGAGTGAATTCAAGATGGGTTTGCCTTGGTAGTTGTGCTATAGTTGTCTTTATTTCTTAAGCTTGTGATTTTAGTGAAAAATCTCAAACGTGATCATAAAAACTAAATATTGGCCAAGTGTTTAGATTGAACCAATATAAATTCTTGTATCAAGCTTTTCTCTTCTCTAACTTAATCTAATTCAAAAGGCACTCTAGTACTTTGTTTTGATAAAAACTTGGTTTTTGCTTTGTTTGGGAAAATCTTTTAGAAATTTTAAAATATCCAATTCATCCTTCTCTAAGATGCTAGCTTATCTTACATTTTGCATATGAATTAAATTAGCTAGCTAATGAAATAATGAGTATGTAATGAATATAAAATAAACTAAGCTTTGTTAAAGAAGGAAGTTTTCCTCTAATTGCAAGCCAAATGAACACCTGGATTCTCTCTGACCCATTCCATCTCCAAATGACCTTTCATACATTCTCATGAAGAATATAATGTGATTGGTGCCTTGGATCGACATTTAAAGGCACAAGTACTGAAACAAAATACTTAAAAGTCCATATGCTTCTCAATCACTACAATGATAACAATAGGCTATAATGATTTGCACCCTATCAGCTCGTTGGAGCATACAAGTCTATAAGATTCTAGAACTTGTATCAGAGCAATTGGTATAAGAGACATGTTGACTTTGGTGAAAAGTATGGCTAAAAAATATATATATATTCTCCATTTTCATTTCCACAAGTCCATTTTCACATAGGGAGGTGGATGGAAGAGATTTGAAGCTTACTCAAGAGATATTAAGCTTCTAATAGCCTCCAATGGTCGACATTTACAAGCCCTAATAGAGCTCCAAATGTCTTCCACACTCCCTCTTTTTTAATTTCATGTTTTGGTAGCAAAAATGCAAATATGAAATAACACATTACGTGTGATTTCCAGCAAAACATGGACCATACATTGCTACGGATGGCATTGAGACGAAAGCCCAATTTTTTGATCCACAATTTGGGCCCAATACACCCTTGGGTCCAATTCCAAGCCTCTAATAGGATCCAATAGGCTCAAAAGCCATCTAGTAATCACATTCTACTTGGCTTAACTCACAAATTACTATTTTACTCTTAGTTAGTTTAATTATTCCTTATTAAATTTTTAAGATATTACAATAAACACAAGTATTCTTCTATTGGAGGCTATCATATTCAAGACATAGTTTGATATTAAATATGGGCACCTCTTTTAATGAGGATTCAAATATTAGTTCACCATATTATGAGAAATTAGTCCCTTCCGTTAAATCCAACCCCTGTTGGTTATATTTTTCTTCCTTTTAATTACAATATAATATATATATATATATATATATATCCATTCTGAAACTTGAAATGGTGAAACAACAGCATGGTTAGGTCTGTGGGAGGGAGATGAATGTTGGGTTCATAGAACTGTTTGTCAACGTGGAGCCATTACTTCTTTTGAAATTCTGGACATAGTAACTTAACCTAACTCATTACTACCAACCAACTGAATTATTTTCATCACCATTTTTGATTCATTATTTAACTATTACAGTAATACATAATATTTTAAAAAATTCAACATATTTAGAATTGGAATTATGAAAGGACCTACTTTTGAAAGTTTGATTCTCTTTGCTTTTCTTTTCTTCACCTTGATCATATATTAATATTAATATTTACTGGTTTTTATATTTCTTGAGAGGAAAAATTGCATCCAAGGCATTAAACTTTGTAAAATTTACAAAGAAAGATTTTAAAAAAATTCAAAATATTTTAGAATTGGACTTATGAAGGCTTCTTCTTCTTCTTTTGAACTTTGATTCTCTTTAGTTTCTTTTCTTTCTTTTTTTTTTTCTAAATTGGACAATTCAAATTCAATATTTATAAAAATATTATGAAATAAAAAAATTTAAGCTTTTAAGATTTGATCAGCATTGACCCAAAATGGTAGAAGATTGTGCATTTTTTAAGGGTTTCTTTCTGGCCAAATGTTGTTTTGGCCCAAATTATGATTTATATATAACATAAAAATTATAAAAAAAATTACACTATTTATGAGTTATGAATAATATGGCATATTTCTCAAATTTCATGTTATACACAAGACTAGTTTATTTTATACAGCAAAGTTGTGGTAAGTGTGAGAAACTTTCAACAAGGCCTCTGAAATTAAAATTATGATGAGCGGATGGAGCACGTGAACGATGCTAGTTAGTTTAAGGTCAATTCAAATTCATTAATGCGAAGAGGAATTTTTAGATACTATTTGGCTCGAAGGTACTTGTCATGGCACTAGGTTTCTTTTTTTTTTTTTTTTTCTTTACCTTAACAGGATTTAAATCTTGGTTACCAACCATATCTCTCCCATCTTGCCGCCTAAACCAGTTACTAATTACTAAATATTTCTTAAAACAACAAGACTTGGTAAAACATGAAAAAGTTTTTTGTTACTGTTACAAAAAATAAAAAAATATTATACACCAAAACATGATATGCCCCAATGGAAAAAAATTCTAACTATAATTTAAACAACCTAAATCATGTATTAATTTAACATAACTAGACTGTAAAATAAAATAATGTTTAAACTATAATTTTCTAAAAAGAAAAACAACAAAGGATATATTTAATCACATTAAAGATAAAAAAAATTCTAAATAGAATAAAGTGTACTTTTGATCTCTAATTTCATGTGAAGTTTTAATTTGCTATCTTAATTTTATAAAATATTTTTTTCAATCATTTAACCATAACACCATCAGTTTTAAATGAATATTTTTATGCCAGTTATTGTTATTTTAAAAAATTAAATTTAACATATCAATATTTAAAAATAATTTTTCAATATTTAAAAATTCAATATAAAGCCTCATACAAAGTTAAAAGACCGGCCTTCAAAATCAAATCTAAAGAAATCAACCAAAAACGTATATGACCGAACATGGAATTGGAATCTAGACCCATGATATGCCTAAGATATTATCCCAAATCTCATTTATTCTCAAGGACAGAGGAGCGGGAGCTAACATGGGGTTCAATGAAACAAGAAGGAAGTGGACAAATGTATATCTTTTGCTTTTCCTTTTATGGTGCAAAAACCATTCCACTAAGGCACCACATTGCATGGCCAAAACACACAAGAAAACAAAGCAAGCCATTTTTCATATCAATAAAAAGCACAAAGTTACTCTGTTTCCCATCCCTGCATGTTCAAGACACATCACATGGCTTTGGTGTCCTCTTCATGTTCAAAAAGTCACAATACTTTATCCTCCATACCCACAAGATTCACAGACATCTCAGAAAGGTCAATAACTCCATCATCTTCTGTTATGTCCTCTTATGTTACTTTAGCCACTTCTCTCGATGCAAGAGAGATTCAACCAGAAACCCCAATTGAGGTAAACTCCCAAATCCCTTACCGTTGGTTTAACCACAATTCCATCAAAGTCAAACAAGTACATCACTTCCAGTGGCCAACATGCTATAGGACAAGAGTTAACTAGATTCTTGTCAAGATTTTTGCTGGTACAAGCATTTCTTGTAGTAAATTCTAACTCAAGCTTAACGTGTCCAAAGTTCATGTACTAATTTCATAATAAGGTCTTAGTTGAGCAAGGTAAAATGTAATTTCCTCTAATTTTATTAGCAACCTGTTAACAAACACCTAAAATACTGTACCCAAGTTTTTACCAAAATTTTGCCCTACATTGTATTAGTCACTTCATGCCACAATTATCTACGAGGAAATGATTTCATCCGTAGACCTGTTCAGTGTTTAAATTGATAGAGATAGCGACAAAGGAACAGCTTTGATTTCCTAATAGATAATGTATCGTATATATTGTACCACAAGGACAATATGCAATATAATTACAGTATTAGCTAATGAAATAGTTCTAGCAAGGGAAACAACAAGATAAACAAAGGGCAAGGCTTATGAGTACAGGCTGTAAGCTAAAACTAGGAAGTACTTGCCACAATCCGCTAAGGGTTGGAAGAAAGTCTAATATATTCAAAAGAGACGAAGAAATGCAGAAGCTAGATTGTCACACCATTGGTTGCTATCCCAGTGCTTAAATTTCTCGGGTCAGGACGACTCACATAGTCATCACAGACACCATTAGACAGCCTCTGAATTGGGACCGAGTTCAGAAGCTCGAGCCCATTGTTTCCCATTTGCTGCACTTCTTGAGGAGAAAGTATTTTGATACACCACACACTATTTACGAATTCCCTGACATAGGAAAGATCAAGTTGTTTGTGTAAGTAATAGCAGATTGATCAATTGATTTCATCAAAATAAGGTACTCCAGCACCTTAACAGATGAAAAGCCAAAAGTGATGAAGCTCATGAAAGTGATTCCATTTTAATTATAATGAAGAAATAGAATTTGAGACATCAAAAAGTACAAAACAATTCAAAACAGAAAACATAATGACACTTACGGCCAGGGACCATCACCAATGAGAAGAACGTCATTCTCTCGGTCAACAAATACAAGCTGCCAGCCTGATCTTACAGGGTCCTCCTCTAACTCGCCTTCAAGGCCAAACATTCGAGCAAGTTCACTCCGCAGCTCATGGTAGCTGCTGAATTTAGTGATATCCAACGATCTTCCACAGGACCCTGACTTGTAAACCTGTTAATAAAACATCAAATATCAGAGAAAGACACGTAAATCTACAGTTCTTTATTTTGTGAAATCCAATGATCTTCCACATTAAAAAAGTGAAGAGATGAATGGTTTCAAAGACAACAGCCCAGAGGGAAAACTCACCTTAACAAAGGTTTTATTTTGTGGGTTTCCTTGACCCCCATTATCTGGAATCTCAAGGAAGTTCGATTCAGCAATACTATGTGTCATTCCATGATTCAATGAAGAATCAGTTCCTGTAGCATCCAGGAAATTAGATGACTGAAATGGCCCAATCCCAGAGTCATTGTTGTTGCCAACTCCCTTGAGGCTCGGCATCCCATTCTGCACTATAAGAGATGAGGGCTCTATATTAACACCAAATAAAAGATTGTTCTGAGGATCAGTGCTCCCTTCTTGGTCTATTGAACACTCCCGACCAGGAAAGGGTGGCAACGATATGACATTCTGTGACACAGTACTTTGTGGCTGCCCTAACAACTCCAACTGAGGCAGAGTACACTGAGAAGCTCCAGAAGAAAGAAGAGGATCCACTGCAACACGCTTGGAGGGCCAGGCAGCAGATGTTTGAACAGGTATCCAAGAGCTAGTCCTAGGTAGGTTGAGAAGGTGGGATGATTCGTCTTGGGAAAATGAACCCAAGATACTGTGCAAGGGGGAAACTCCAGCAGCATTCATGGAATTCACATTTGAATCAGAAAAGTTTTGCTGTTGACAAAGTGAAGACATAGCTTGCATGGGTGGTGAATGGGGTTGAGGATTAGATGCAAACTGAGGCATTGGAGAAGCACTTGAAATCTGCTGATGATCAATCACTTGCTGTGACTGCTGATGCTGATTACTGAACGAGTGCTGATGCTGAAGTTGCATCTGAGTTGGAGCCAAGGATTGAGAAGAATTCTGATTCTCTTGATTGCTTTGACAAGCCTGCTGCAGTTGAGACTGCTGGGACATTTGGGCGTGCATTAAAACAGCAGTCCTATTGGGGAAGTTCTGTGGCTGCTGAAATTGAAGAAAAGATGCAGGATGCTGTTTGGAAGGATCCAAAGTCCTCATATCCTGAACAACAGTATTAGCCATAGCTTGGTACATGTCAGCTGGCGAAGTCAACATGGAGGGGTCAAGCCTTGGCTGCATCCAAGGATTGTACCCAAACCCCTGGAAATTAAGAGACTGAAGTCCTCTGTCTGTGCTGTCTCGAAGCCATAATAGTTGATTACTTAAGCCAAAACTGTCATCCTTCATGCCTGATAACATTTCATTTTAAGTTTCCAATAGATGCATCATTGTCGGGGCCATGAAAATTTAATCTACATTTGTAGAAAACATATTAGGATGTCAGAAACATCTATAAATTACTAAACATACCCTGGAAAGAAGGCAACCCTGGAGGCCATGGTCGTTTAAGCCTAAGAGGAAAAGATGATGGATACATCGGAAATGTTGTTAATGGCTCAATTTCCCATAGAGACACTCTAGGTTGCCTCTCTCCTGCTGTAGATTCATCCCAGCCAACCTGCAAAGCAATTCAAGGACATGATTTTAAGATCTTTCATATGAAGAAACTGTTTCTTTGACAGCATGTTTGGGCATTGGGAGTGGAAATGAATGCGAAGAATTTAAGTAAACAAGAAAGGGGACAAAGGGAAGAAAAGGGAGGCTTAAATTGATAATTTCTATTTGGTGTTTTAATGTTCAAAATTAATAAGGGTTTTTTAATAAATGAATTAACTACAAGACATTTAAACAAAGTTATCCTTTATTAAGATGTGATACTGAAGTTATAGAAATGAGAAATGACATAACAAATAGTTAGTTCTTCTTCAAATTACTGAAACTGGGGAAACTTGGAAACTGAAACAGGGAGGATTAGAGAGTTGAAAATCTTTCATTCTACACTCCCACTTATGAAGATACTTCCAAATAAGGGGGAGGTTTCAATAAAACCAATCTTTCCCCACCCTTCTTCATTTGCCTATACCCAAACATAGCCAAAGATTGTGAGTGTTTCCAAGCACACCTTGACTGAACGCCAATGTGAATTTGGCCAACGAACAGGATCTAGGTCACTAATACCAGTTATGGTGCCCATGTATCTGTACAAAAGAAGAGTATTGAAAGCATGCATTATAATCCCTCAATAGGCAGTTATGATATTTACATCATATCTAAGTAAATATATCATATTGGAGGTGCATAACAACTGAGTTCATCATTTTCAACAAGCTTGAAAATCCACCTCCGAACACTTGATTCCTCCGTTTCAAACAGCATCCTGAATCGCATGCCAACTGAGACTCGAGTATGATACACAGCTTTAACATACTTGACTAAGGGTATGACAAATTCAGATGGGCTGGCGCTGATATTCAAAAGAGAGAAAGGATTGTCAATTACAGCAAAATTATCTCATCTTCAATGACTGAAAAATCATGTACAAAGGGCAAACTGTACCGTGGATTATAGAAAATGGTAAAACGACTGTTTGTTGCAGCTGCATGAGCTGCAGCAGCAAGAAGCCCCAAGTGCATGCTATCACTTGATAACACTGATGAAGGCATCACAGTTTGTGGACGATTTGCACGCCGGATACCAAGAAGCAACTGATTCTTCTCATTCCTATCGAAGAAAATATACTTACATTGCATCTTCAATGAGGCATTACAGATTTATTAATGTCACTGACAATGCTTAACACAATATCATGAAATGAAACACAGAATCAAGCAGCTAGGAAAATATATCAACTACACTCTTTGAGCCCAAAGAAAGTGCTCAGGACATTGAACAGGAAGACTATCTTATCAGTAGCAACCACATCTAGGATCTCTAGCCTAAAAAAATACCATATTGAAAGGATACAAAAAATGGTGGCAATTTATACGTCTCCCTTACATTCTACAGATTGACTAAATGACATAAAGCACACAGCTTGGTTCAAGGATACAAGCCAATCAACCATATAAATATAAAAATTGACAATTCAATTCTGACATGCTAAAAATCAGAGGGAAACTACAAACTAAATTGCTGTCCTGATGAGTAGTGGCCACTAATTTTGCAAGGAAATTGACCATAAGATCAGAAAAACCACTGACCAGATAAACAGAACTGAATCACCGGCAATTAGCCTCTTAGCACTCACAAAAACACTCCATCCTGTTGTAAGCAGATGCCTTTTGGGTTGACCTGCAGAAAATAAGTTAAATAGAATCATTTTAAACAAAGTGAATAATATAAATTCAAAGGTACATATGATTTCAGCCTATGGAATAATGGTGGAGAACCTTTATCTAACAAGAATAAAGAAAACAAATTTGCAATTAAAATGAAAGTAAATAGGAAAAAGGATGAAAACAATCTTAGCTTTAGAACTCACCACGAAAGATATGTCTGAATTTCCATTCATTACCATGCAAATCCCTAGCAATTAGCTCTTGACAAGGAGGTTGTTGGGAAAAGTCCTGCAGTTCAAACTATGACGTTAATATTTGGACAAAAAAATGATGAATAAGTTGAAACATTGTATCATGACTTTCTGGTAAAGTTTTACCAGAGGTGGAAACACTTTCTCGGCTGCTCGACGTGGGACAGAGAATCCCCCATGTGTGCTTGTGTCACTGGCTGTCAAAGTTTTGCAAAAGTAATTTGTTGGCTGCTTGCTAGGAGTGCCCAACTCTGCTGGAAGGTACACCTCTTTCTGCTCTTGCTGCAAGCATGGTCGAAGTCAGAAGCAGAAGAATATAGCTATTCAACAAACAATAAGCTATCAACTAGTTAAGAAAGGTATCATACAGGATTTAGAGCTTGCAAGGTCATCTGCGCATATACTTCATCTGTCTCAGCATCCGCCTGAATCCAAAAACAAATAAACAAAGATTAGTGATGAAATAAATAGAGAATTTAGGAATCATCACATGGCAGAATCTTAAACAAAAGAAAACCAATATAAACAAGCCTTACATGCATGGTCAAATTATGAAGCTGACAAATAAGCTGCGGAGGCAAGCTAGGGTAATTAGGAATATGGGCGTCCACTTCCTTGTTGGTAGACGCAGCAACCTAAGCAGAAAGTACTGGGTTAAAAATATGCAGGCAAGTAGCTCAAGCAGGAAAAGAAGAGATTTGCTTTCAAATAGAAATGTATGGTTTTGGGATGATATGTTAATCATATCTCCTTATATGTAAAACCGTTAACATGCAGATGCTTCTCAGAAGTGAATTAACAAGTAATGGTTTTCATGTACCATCAGCATCTTCCCGCCCAGACACTAGTCATCCAACATTATACTTACCACAGTATCATCCAGCTTTCTGAATATTTATTTTTAACCTACCTGTTCACTGTGACCTTGAGGAAAGTAGACGACACGACTTCCAACTGCTGGTAAGGAGACAAGAGGGCCAGCGCATGCATGCCAAAGTTCTGAATCCAGGACTCGCTTTTCCCCTACAAAATTCATCTCAATGTCATGTTATGGAACAGAAAAATTCATAACTGCAGTGAAAAGCGCCTAACAGCAGAAATTGATTCTGGCATATTGAGGGAAAGCCAGGATCTGAAACTAACAAAACATACACCAAGCCAGAAAAAAGAAAAAAGTCCTGATCTCTGATCAATAGCAGCAAGAACATATTTAAAAGGATTAATTGAAAGGCATATATAAACCAACATGTTTATCAAAAAAATTTCACTGGCTGAATCTCCTCAGTGATCAGAGACAACTAAATTCCAAAATACGTGGACACAAATGGCAAAAGAAGAATCATGAGCTTTGGTCAGTGGTGTCAGGTTTGGGTGATCTTTCCAATACAAGTAGAAGCCAAAATCATTTTAACAAATGGCAAAACAATTGAAAAAGTTACGAGAAAGTATAAATTAGAGGAGAGATGAGAACAAGAAAGGAGAATTCGAAAGCAACAGCAGGCATACCTTCCGGAGGTGGAGGGCTAAAACCAGATGAAGAGGGTCTCATTTCAGTAAAATTTCAACGATTTCCAAAAACTCTAAATCGAGCCCACACTCAAATTATTCAAAATCACTCTTAAGTAGACCAAATTAGAAACAAAATTCTCGCCAAATTACACTTCCACCACAAAACAATCCTTCTTATTTCTTCCTTGAGGCTGCAGAGTATCATTCTTCTTCTTCTTATCTATGTCCTCACCCCCGACCAAACAAAACCTATAGTATTCGGATATTGAATTATCTCGAATAATTAGACACCCCCAAGATTTCCCACCCCTCAATCCTCAACCAAAACCAGTTTCGCTACAAAACACAATTGGTTTACGCCTCATTCGCTTCTTTTTCTCATCAAACCCCAAAACCCCAGGCCACAATCTTCAAGAATAGGCTTCATAACGCACCCTTTCCAGAACCACTAACTCAACAAGCTGGTTTTCACAACTTAATTCGGCTACAATCTCGAGAAACCAGAAACTCAATAAGCTTCAAAAGCCAGTAGATCTCCGCCGAGGAGCAATGATTCTCATAATAGACCGGATCTCAGAGGAAAAAACCAACCCAGAAAAAGAGTAGCAAATGATCCAGAACCCAGCTCAGAAAACCTCCCAAGCAAAACGTGGAAACAACGTGACGATGAAAGATCAGTGAAGATGATGATGATACGCCAATAAAAGTGCAGAGCGAGAGTTCACGAAGAGAGAATCAGAGGATGGTGTTGGGTTTGGTTCATTTCCAGTAAAAGGAGAAATAGCAGTCGCTAGTGGTCACCGTGGTGGTGGACTGGTGGTGGTGATAGTACTACACTACTATAGCTTCGAGCTGCTTCTGTCTCTCTCACTCTCTCTCTCTCTCTCACATAAACATATATAGGCGCTCGCTATATTCTCTTTCCTTCTCTGCTCCAATCAATAAGAACACAAGCATCATTATTTTCGCTATCTTTTTGAGACGGAGAAAGAGGAAGCGAGCGTGAGATTTTTTTCCCACTCCTTAAAAAAAAAAAAAAAAAAAAAACTTCTGGAGGAAGGTTTTAAAAGGCAAGTAAAAAAAAAAAAAACAAAGGACACTGGTAAAAAATAACACTATTTATCGTCATTTCACTTTTTATTTTTTATTTTATTATTTATCCATTTATGTATTTATTATTATTATAAATTTTATTGTCATTTTTATTTTACGTTATTCTCTTTTGATAGTTTTCTGATACATGTGTTTAGCGGCTAAAAGTTTCGATTTAAAGTCTTAAGACAATAATTCAATAAATGTCATTTTAAAATAAAGAAATAAATATCACTTATATCTTTTGTTTTCTTTTTATTTTAAGACCGTAGGAGGGACAGTAAAAAACAGACAGTCAGGAGGAAAAATACTCAAAATTCATTAAGTATATAATATTTAATTTTCATCATATCTTATCATTTTATTTATGGATAATAGTATATTTTTAAATTATGAGATTATTTTTCTCGTTTTGCATCATTATGCGGGTCAAACGTGTCTCTCTCTTATGAACTACAATATTGACCATATTTTCAATAAAAAATTCAAAAAGCCTTATTTTCATATACATATTTATGTGTTTTTTTATATGTTAAGTCGAAACAATCATGAAACTAAAATATTACAAAATAATCAAAAAGAGAAGTTAAATAAAGAGTAAAATAAATCTTCTTCAACAACTTGGAAATGATGGTGCCAAAATTTATGAAATAAATGATTAATGTCAAAGACTATAGTGTTGAAACTGCCATCAAAAATGCTGCTAGAGAAAATGTTGTTTATGAATGTTGTTGATTTGAATTGTAGTATTAGATAGATCATCATGAACACAATAGAAATTTATCTACCAAAGAGCAGCTCTCAAGTAGTTTTCTTTTTTTAAAAAAATGAGAACAGATTTAAAAATAATTAATTTCAAAACACTTATCCAAATGAGTTTTTAAATTTTTTATTTTTAAAAATAAAAACCAAACAATTTCTAAGTCTCTTATGCTCTTAACTAGTATTTTCAAATAATGCAATTTTCTTCTAATTTTAAAATTGTAAATTTGAAAAATAAAGTTATAAATTCTTAAAAGTATGCAAATAATATATGTTACTTTTCAAATTTAATTATTAAGATTTGTATTTCCTATTAAAATGAGGAAATTGAATCGCAAATTTAAGACTACAAAATTGCAAATTTGTCTCTCAAATTTAATATTTTATAATTTTGCCTCCAAAATTTACAATTTTGTCTAGTTGAATTTATACCTAGGTTTCTCCATTTCAATATAGAACACAAATTTTAATAATTAAATTTGAAAAGAATCAAGTTATTATTTGAACACTTTCAAGAACTTGCAATTTTGTCTTCCAAATTTGTAATTTTCAGCATCTTAAATTTACCACTTGCTTTCAGCTAAAAAAAGAAAGAAAAGAATTTACCTACTTGCTTTCCCAATTCTAATGAGGAACACAAATTTTAATAATTAAATTTGAAAAGTAACATGTTATTATTTGTATGTGCAACTTTGTCTTTTAAATTTATAATTTTTCAATATGCAAGGGATTATTTAAGGGGAAGAATACGTATCAAATTATTTGAATTAACTGTCATTTTTAATTTATTTTTTCTGTATGTATATTGTATAAAGTCTAAAAATTGAATTTAATGTTTAAAAAATATTAATATTCAACTTCTAATGAATTTTATATTTTATTGCAATATCATACTAACATTAAAAATTGATATAATAATTGATAATTTTACTTTATTTGATAATTAATATTTGAAGTGCTAAATCTTGTTACCAATATTAAAAAAAGTTTATATGGATGCATTAACCTCAAGGTTGATTAGATAACCAGAGTACCCTCGTAACTACATTTTCATGCAGAAAAGGATAGGAGTGAATGATTAGGTAAAGTATTATTATTTGGGCAATAGCGACTTGGTTTGGAACCACTCATGCAATCCAATGCGGCATTTGGTTCCTTCGCAAAATCCAAAGGCCACTTCACTTGTGGGAGGACTGACATTTTCAAGGCCTAGTAACCATTCTACGTAATCACTTGTACCCAATAGCGGAACCAAGACCCGAGTCAAGAGATGCAAAATAATTTAATAAAAAATTTAAATTTTTTAAAAGGTAATTATTATCCTAGGATTAAAATTATAATAATATAAATAGTTTTATCATTATTTTTAAACATATTAATATGATATTTTATTGTAAATATACTTTTCATATTTTATCATGATCATTAAAAATATTATATATTTAATAAGTTTTTCAACCTAAATATTTTGCACTTGATTTAAAAAATAAAAAATATTAAAAATAGAGGATGCAAAGTTATAAATTTAATATGTCCCATTTGTAATTTTTTCCAAAAATACACCCCCTCCAACTAATGTGGCTCCACTACTGCTTATACCCAATTCATTTTTTTAAATTTAAATTATAGATTTAATTGATTAAAAAATTGGCAGTTCAAAATTATCTTTTTTATTTTTTTTCTTAAATAAAAAAATTAAATTACTAATAATTGTAATGAATTCGAACCATCCAATTTTACATTATAAAAAAAATTATCTTTCAGCGATGACTTCACCTTATGTCATTGATTTTATTATAATGACATATCAGTGCCATGTCACCTTCCACATGGTGCCATGTCAGCCTCTGCATGGTGCCATGTGATTTTTTGCAAAGCTAGAAGTAAGAATATGGACCAACCCGATCTATGTGGATTGAGAGAAATATGAATTGTTCAACTCATTTTTATATGGGTTGAAATTTTTTCAACCCAACCCAATCCTTGAGAGTCGGTAGGTTAAATGGGCCAACTCATCAACCCATTTTTTAAATTTATTTTTTATAATTTTTTAAAAAATATACCTAAATAATAAGTTTTAATTTGATATTTCTTCAAATTCATTATAAATATATCAAAATATTAATTTATAATATTTGTATAAAATATATAAATTAATATAGCTAAGTAAATCATGCCTAATATGATTTATATCCATAGTTTCTTTTTTATTTTTTAATTTTTTTAAAATAATATAGGTTAAATTGGCCAACCCTAATCTATCAGGGTTAACCCATGTGATTCACGGTTTATATGGTCTAGGCTAGAAAAAATCTTTTTTATTTGGGTCAATTTTATTCCAACCCAACCTTACTCTTATGACTAGTTATTCATGCCAATCCACATAACTTAACTTATATTTTTAGCTTTATGTGAAGCATCAGCATCTTACCCTTTGCATGGTGTCATGTATCTTGATACTGAAGCTGGTAATTTGGGCCAAATTTAAAAAAATTTAGAGTCAAGCTTAGTAAAATCAAGCCTCAATTGGATTTGAACTTGACCTGAACACACAAAAAATTTATTTTAAAAAATATATAATATATTAATTAAATATTAATTAATCCTTGAAATTTTGGTTTATTTTATATTAAGAGACCATATATTTGAGCATATTATTATAAATATTTTCCAAAAAAATTAAAAATATTCAATTTTTATATTTTTATTATTTTTAATATATAAAATATCTCAAAAATGATTTAAAATGTATGTTTAATCTTTATTTTTAACTTTTAAGACCCACACTATTTTTAAAAAAATTAAGCCTTCTAATTTTTTTAAGTATCCAAAAAATATATTTTACCTTTTCTATAATATAAAAATAATTAATTTAAAAGTAAAATTAAATTTTAAAAAAATAAAAATTCAATAATGTAGGTATTCAAGCAAGTCAAATAGGTCAAAAGCCTAAAGAGATTAGAATTAAGTTTGGCTATTTGAGTTTTTTTAATAAATCTGAGTTTATTCAAGCCCTTGCCCCCACCTAATTTACCAACTCTACTTGCCTCATGTTGCTACCATCTTATGGTGCGTGTCACTTTGTGATTAACCTATATTTTCATTTCACTAATTACTTCCTCTATAATTCAAATCCATGATCTCTCTTGTATCCTAGCATTTTGTCATTGAGATAAAATGAACTCGTAATTTACTACTGCATAATTAAATATATATTATCAAGCTAAACAAACACACACTCACATAAATATATATTTATTATATAATTTTATTTCATGCATATATATTAAATATTAAAAAATATTAATATTACTAGATATTTAATTTAATTTTTAAATTTATTAAAATTTTGAATTATAATTCTCTATCAATTTTTTGAATTATAACACTTATTTTGTACTGTAAAATTAAATAGGAATATAATTGTTACAATATTATTTATATTATTTATTTTAATTTTTTTGTTTGTATTGATTGGAATTGCATTATTTATTTTAATATTCATATATATAACTGCAAAATATAAAAATATTTAAGAATAAATAATAAAAAATAAAGATGATTATACATTTTATCATAATTATTCATTTTTCTAGCTAGTTTTAAAATTTTGTTTTTAACTGTTGGGTAAAATTATTGACTTTTTTATTTTACATTTTAATTTCTTAATTATTTTTATTTTAAATGATAATTTTATAACATTACATAAATATATTTCATACTCCCTTCATTTAAAAATATAAGACAATTTTTAAAGAGTTGAATGTTTAAAAAAATATAAGGTATTTTTAGTCTTTTGAGGTATAATCATTGCTTTTTTTTTAAGAGTGCCCTATTGATAATGACTATATATTTATTGTAAGGCATTTAATAGAGATAAATATAAAAAGATATGGTTAGTTGGAAAGTAGGTAATAACTTTATTGGAGGGTAAAATTCGATTAAAAATATCTTATATTTTCAAATGGAGGAGAGTATACGCTAAAATTTAGATGAATTAGTTTAGTTGAAATATCATTATATAGATGAATAAAAATAACAATCACACATCTAAATAATATAAACAAGTGGTGCTATTATTTAAAATATCAATTTAATCATAAAATATATAAAAAATAGAGATTCATTGCCACAATTAAAGCATTCTAAATAAGAAGTTCAAATAGGAAGATTGGTTTTTGAACAAATTTATTACTTTATATAGGAATAGTGTTTATTAGTCAACTCAGTTTGGTTCAGTGTTGAATCGATCAAAATTGATGAACTATACGAAGCCTAAATAGTTGAACCAAATCAAACTTAACTTTGCATGATAACTAAAATCAAACACAAATGATATAATTTGACTTGATTATTCAATCCAATTCAATAGCATTAAATAATACAAAACATTTAATGTCTTATAGTTTCATTATTTTAAAGCATTAGTTTAATCATAGAATATATGAAATGGAAACTCATTACCTTGTTTTATTTATTCATCATGAAATTACAGTAAAAAGAAAAAAATAATGTCTTAAAATTCTAAATATTAGATTA
The DNA here is from genome assembly GCF_029017545.1 of Prosopis cineraria. Lineage (NCBI taxonomy): Eukaryota > Viridiplantae > Streptophyta > Magnoliopsida > Fabales > Fabaceae > Prosopis > Prosopis cineraria. Next base: position 1,426,372 of record NW_026555334.1, read on the forward strand.
AACAAAAAATAAAAAATTATATTCAAGGAAAAAAATTATGATGACAATATCTAATATCTAGTTACTATTAAATATCATGCTTTTAGTGTCGTTGTTGAAAGTATGACCACTTTAATTGTTGCCAAGTTAGATTTTTGGCAACAATTACAAAAGTTTGTTGTTTAAAATTAACAATCAGAGTCACTACTAAAAATGTGACTTTCAATAATGACTTTAATTGTCATCGCATTTGATTAGATTTGTTCACTTTCAAAGACAACTATTTTATAGTCATCATTGAAAGTTGTCGTTAATTTTTTTTTTGTAGTGTAATCCCATAATATCTTTTTTATAATGAATATATTTCATTAAAATAGTATAATTAGTGCTATAGATTTTTAGTGGTATTATATTGTCTATTTTATCACTTAAAATTCTGATACATAGAATTAAATGTGTTCTTAGACAGGAGGAGGGTAGGCTTTTCTAGCTCATGTCTCACCCTATCTTGAAGATGCTCCAATCTTGGACAGGATGGAATCAGGACAATCATTTTATAATTTATACTATTTTTTTTGGTCTAAGCTAAAATTTTTTGTTTGATTAGATTGAACCCATAAAATTTAGAAGAACTTGCATCAAATAACTTAATTAATTCCAACACAACCAAAGGAGTGATCAGAAAATAGAAATAGAAAATAAAATGAGATTCAAGAGAGCAAGATGAACGACTATCATGAAGTGAGAAAGAATGATCTGGAAGAGAAGTAATTAGAAATAGAAAATAAAAAATAAAACAAGTTCTATGATTTTGCTGTAAAAAATAAAAGTGTAAAAAAAATAAAATAAAAAAGTTAAAAACATGCACACACCGAACGGGATAGAACGTCTCACATGGTCATCTTGTGTCTTGTCTCATCCTGTATTTTTGTCCTAATTTTTTTGCTTCTTGTCTTGTAATCTTTTGAATTAATCTTAACTAATCTCAACATAATTGAGAATGAGACTGGCTGGCCGGCCAAGACTCGATCTTCACACACAACTCTACATACAATGCATGAGCTTTTCTCTAACTCATGATAATTTTCGTATATATGAACCAAATTTTGATTGTTGAGGTATATCTATTTTCAAGTATGTAAGAATCTTTTTTATGATATAGCTACTTTTTTTTTACATAAGTTAAAAAATGGTTGAGATAGGTTGACTCCACTTAAAAAGTTATGAATTATTTTCTCTATTTTACTTATAAGTCACCTCCAAAATGTTTCATTGAATAAAAACAAAAACTTGTGATGAAAAAGTTAATATCTAGTATACTTTGATTCAAGGGAAAAAATTATGATGACAATATTTAGTGTTTAGTTATAAAATATTATACTTTTAGCATCGCAGATAAAAGTATGATTTTTGATAGTGACTACAAAACATCACTATTGAATGTTAATATTTAGTGGCAACTAAAAATGTGACTTTTAGTGATAATTTTAATTGTTATCACAAATAGTTTAACTTGTTTACTTTTAACGATGACTTTAATTTATAGTCACCGTTGAAAAAGTCATTGAAAGTTTTTTTCTGTATAGTTTTAATCCCATTATATCTATATGAGGTGGGGTGTAATTCAAGTTTAGATCTTCTTAATGTAATAAAAAAAAGTAATTAGTGAACTTCTAAAACGATTGTATAATTTTTCTTAATCTATGTGTAATTAGGAGTCAAAATCGGTAAGGAAGGCTCTCAAAAACTTATGGTATGATCTATTTGATAAAATGATCAAGCTTAAGTTAGTGTCATGCCTATTTAAGCTAACAAGTCTTGCCTGTATTATCTAAAACCTAGCCTATAAGCTTGTTGGACCTGCCGTCTTATGTGTTTGTGCATGTTTATATGTATAAAAATATTTATAGATATTCATGCAAAATATATATGTCTGCGTGTTTTTATACAATAAAAATATATATAATACAATTTAACCATTTTATTGCTTCCATAACTATTGTTAAAAAACATTTTAAATAGTTATTTATATTAAATTATTTAAAAATTATTCCTGCCTAAAAAGGCATTTTTTAAGATGAGATGTTAAAAAATTTAAAGTATTTTGGTTCTTTCAAGATGAAATTAATTAATTTTTTTAAAAATATCCTTATTAAGGGGTGTAATTAATAAGGTTCAATTTAGACATCCTATTAAATAAGGATAAATATGAAATAGTTAAAGATAATTAACTAACTCATCAGGGTTAAGCTAAAAGTGCCTTATAACATTAAATAAAGTAAATGCTTACTATCTTAATTAATGTTAGGTTAGGTTAAAAAAACAAATTTTTGTTGTTATGCCTTTAAATATGTATGCTTCAAGCTAAACCTATAAAAAAAACCTAGAAACTACTTTGAGATAATGATGATTAGTATTATAAATTTTTAGTGCTATTATTGTCCATTTTACTTAATTTTGTGATAACATACAATTATGCTATTATGTTCATGAGATGGGACTAAGATAACTACGTCTCAAAAAAGACAAGGGCTCTTGTCTTGCCCCATCTTGAAGTATTCTAACCCAGAATAGGACAAGATTTGGAAAATCATTCTATTATATTTTTAAGGTCTAAACTAATTTTTTTCATTGTTTGAATAGTTTGAACCTAAAATTAAGAAGAACTTGCATCAAATAACCCAATTAATTCCAACGTAACACAATCAAAGAAGGGATTAGAAAATAGAAAATAAAATGAGATTTCAAGGAGCAAAAAATGTAACATAAACCATATCTGGACATATTCTTTCAAATAAAATGAGATTCAAAGAACGAGATGAACCACTATCAAGAGGTGAGAATGCGTGTCTGGCATAGAAGTAATTAGAAATGGAAAATATAAAATAAAAAATAAAACAAGTTCTATGATTTATTTGTATAAACTAAGTGCAAAACAAAATAATAAAATAAAAGTTATAAAACATACACAACCCTACAAACAATGCTTGAGCATTTCTCTAACCATGATAATTTTTGTATATGTGAACTTAATTTTGATTATTGAGATATATTTATTTTCAAGTATGTAAGAATTTTTTATTATATGGTTATTTTTTTGCATGAGTAAAAAAAATAGTTGAGATTGATTGACTCAACTAAAAATGTATAAATTACTTCTTCTTAGTATTTATAAATCACTTTCAATATATTTTATTAAATAAAAAAATTATGATAAAAAAATTAATAACATGCATGCTTTATAGTTTAGTCCAAAATTCTTTTTTCCTTCTACCTAAAAAAATAAATTCGTTGGGAGTAGTAATGATAAGTTCAGTGATATTCTTGGTCCTTCATCAAGCCGGTTGGACTTGACTTTTAATTTTTAATTTTTATATTTGGAGCAAACCTAGCTGTGAAAAGTCTGTATCTTTTCACTTGTGTCTTGAGAGAAATAAATTAGTTTCCGCTGCTACCAGAAAAAAAAAAAAATCCTGGCCCCACAACATACACATCAATAAATTGTTTAGCAAAGAAATAAATTCTGCACCTACCATGTGGAATTTTAAGTTCCTCCTGAACCGAAGGCCAAGTAATAACCAAGTTTGAATTGAACGTAATAGTCAAAAGAACAGAGTTAAACAGTCTAATCCTAGAAAGCTATTTTATTCCAACACTAAGAAATCAAAACAATCACATCAACCTAATAATACGGTTTTGTACATTGCATGTACATTAATCAATCAAATTTTAAAAACCTTAAATTATATATTGATTTTTTCCTAGATCTCATATCTTGGAATCCAACTTTATTTTGGTCGAATTGTCCCGATCCAGTACCTAACAAATCTAAAGTAACTATCACTTCAATCTTAACAAACGTAATAAGGATTTCAATATTTTCAATTAGATACATACATTATTGGGCATTCGTGTCGGTAAGCTTTATTTTACTCTCTAATCATATATTGTTTTAGTGAGGAAAAAAATTGGGTGAGTTAAGTTTTGAAAAAATATATATATATATAGGTCTCGAAACTCAGGGTATTTGTGGAAAAAAAATTACAAATTACTCATTAATGAATTATGTTATTAATGTATCATTATATGTTAATGATATTTGCATATTTCTTTTGCTTTTAGTTAGTTAATTATGTTACTATGGATTGTCATATGTTAATGACAATAAAAGCCTCTAAATCTTATTCTTTGTATAGATAACTCCAAAAATTTTAGGTTAACTGTAATAATTTCTCGACACATGTGACTAACTATTAAGAACATGACGAACTAGTAAATGATAAGGAGTATTGTTTTATAAATGCGTACATTTCTTTGTTTTTGAGATGATATTAATTTGTAACATTCAAGGACCAAGATCTATTGAAACAAAGATGGTCTTCTCATTCGTTTGATTGAAGTTGGCACTTATGAACAGTTTCATTTCAATTATTGAATCATGGCAAAAGAAAAGAAAATGACAAAAGAGTAAATTGACCTCTAAATTATATAAATTGAGTAGCATCTGGAACTCTAAATTTTTTTAGTATAATGTTATCTATCAATTTTTAAAAATAATGTAATCTAGCCCCTGCTGTGAACAAAAGTTAATTTTAACTGTTAGTTGGTAAAAAAAAAGATAGAAAAGAACATAAAAAAAAAAAAAAGGACCAATAAAAAAGACAGAAAATGCTTTTGAATTACTTATCACTCTGACTATGTGTTTAAAAGAATTTTTAACTTGGCTTTGAATTGAGATGATTTATGGGATCCCATTGTCTTAATGAATTTCCTCTTGTGAGGTTAACTTGAGTCCTTTCAATCATATTAGACATTTTAGCTCTAGATTTACTCTTGTCTACTATGATTGGCATTTTTTTTTTGATAGGAACTATGGTTGGCCTTTTAATCATGGTTAATTATTTCTTTTTTAAATTAAGGCTAAGTATGATTTTAGAAAGTAGAGCATTTACAAAATACCCATGGCGCAATGTTTGAATTAGATTTTGGGATCCCATGCTTGATTAGTTCACAGGTTTTGTTAAATTATGGTTTAATTGTGTTTTAAAAATCAAGATGTTACAACTACTTTAAAAAAAGCCTTTAACTCTTTAAACTTGTTAGTTGTGAAGGACAGTGTCAAATAAAGGAAGCAAGATTTTGGGGGAAACAAATTATTTGATGCTTATTTAAAGTAACTATCAAATAATTGAATTAACTTCTTGACGGTTAAATTAAAACGAAAAAATGTCAAATACATTTATTGTTTTAAAGAAGGATAGTTATTTAATTGTTTTTTGTAAATAATCATTAAATAGATATTGATAGCTATTTCATATTAATTGTCAAGTAGTTTGTTTAAAAATCTCGCCAACCCTCACTTTTCATTTCAGATTTAAATGCTGTTGTAATAAATATGGTTTTTTGTTGTTGTTGTTGTTGTTGTCGTCGTAGGCATATATTAAGTTAAAGTAGAATGTAGGAATAAAAGTTGGTATGGAGAAAGGGTATATATATAAGACCTAGGAAATATTCATTTTTAAATTGTTATGCTACCAATTTTTTTTAATATATAAACTTAGATAAAAATAAAGTTCCTCAAACTATTGGATTTGTTGTGAAATTAAATTTAAAATTAAATGAAAATAATTGTTAGTCTTTCAAGCTATTACATTTCTTGTAGATTATATGAAAATAATTTTTAGTGTTTCAAGTTATTGGAAAACTTTGGCATTTTGATTGAATGAGTTGGAATTATTTTTGAATCAATTTGTTGAATGAGTTGGTTAAGTAGTAGTTTGGTTGTTGTTGGTTTTGTGAAGGGCTTAAACATAGTATAAAAAGGGGACATTAGGCCTTATGTTTGCAAGAATGACTTTTTGAAGAGTATAACAAGCGAATTAAGAAGAAACTTGTGCATGAAGTTTTAAGGTGTGAAAAGTATTTTCTTTTAGGCTTAATTCTCCCCCACATATTTCAATTTTTAAGTGTAAATTGGGTCGATATCGATATTTTTTACTATACAATGAAGACTCTTAAGAATGGATTGCATTTTCAAAATTTATGCCAATGCAATAATGGTTGTTACAAAGTGATAATTTGACTTTATCTCTTATGCATTAAAAAAAAAAAGGAAATGAGTTTCAAATAGATGGATGTGAGAATGAGTGATGATGAGGAGTATTTATAGATAATGAAGTGATGTCTTGAAGTAGTACCTTTTAAGTAATAAAACTCTAGTTAAAAATTATAATTTATGTTAGTTCATAACCCTCTGTTGATCATGGACAATCATATGTTGGTTCATCACCCAACATAGTTTAATAATTAATTTTAGCCAATGGTTATTTATAATAACTTTTCATGAAAGGAAACTTGCTTTTAATATGTAAAGTTTTTTTGAAATACATTTCCTTACACTAAGTAACACCTCTTAGTTTTATAACCTCCCAAAGGTGCCTTTAGAATTTAGAGACACATGACTTTGATGATTTTAACTCTCTGCATAACTTCTCATAAAAAAATTTCTTAATTTATAAGGATATGACTTTTTAAATAAAGAATAATGCCTTTTTAAAAAGACATCATTTTGAAAATATTCTAACATAATGTCCCTTTTTTAGGTTGTCATATTGTCAAATTTATTCAACACTTAAACTTTGTTAAAAAAGTGTCTCAAGCCATGATTTGTTGTGAAATTAAGCATTAATATGCAATTTAAACTCTAAACTATAGGTTCAAAGGCGATTTAAACCTTAAACTTTAAAAAGATACATTTTGAACTCTAAACAATTGAAGTTTGGGCAATTTTACCTCTGCGGTTAACTTTCAACAAATGTTCGTTAGAATCATTGGGAGAAATTTATACTTTAGGCCCCAATTTAATAAACTTTTGTTGAAGATTAATGATAGCGGTGAAATTGCCTGAATTTTATTTAGGATTCAGAATGCATGTTTTTAAAAGTTTATGGTTCAAATCACCCCTAAAGCTATAACTTAAGATTCAAATTATATATTAACCTATGATAATATTATAAATTTTTTGGGATATGAGAAGAAGGAATAAAAAAAGGTAAATAATAATGACGATGATGAAACTATATAAAAGAAGGCTGTAAATTGTAATAATGAGTAAAGCAAATTTTGGTAAAGATTATGGTGAGTATAAATGAGACAGTGTCGAGTTGATTGTATTTGTTCTTGTTGGGTGGAGTTTTTATAGTTCATCAGTGGTAGCAATAAAAGCGTAACATAATCTTTCACTATAAGCACACTTTCATATTTTTTCCTGTTTATTCTTTGGTGTAATGGAGTCTCATAATAATATGGTGAAAAAAACATTATCATTCTTTGTTAGGAAAAAATCTAAAATAGATTCCTCTTCATACACTTTTTTCTCTATCTCTTTAGTTATCATAAAAGCATTTGGTTCTATTGTATAAATTTTTACCTTTATTGATCAATTTAAATCAAGAAACTTACACACTTCTTCAAAATCTTTTTAAAAATTGATATAATATGCAAAATACACTTTTTTTATTATTGTTGAATTATTATTAATTATAGTGCATTTTTTAAAATACAAAAGGGTTGATATGCAAATTGGACCCTGAATTAGAGGTCTAGGGATGATTTAAACTTTAAACTTTTAAAAATGTACATTTTGGACTATAAACAATTAAAATTAAGGCAATTTTACTCCTATCATTAACTTTCAACAAACTTTTATCAAATTGGGCCTAAAGTGTAATTTTTTCAAAATAAATTTGACGGATGTTTGTTAAAAGTTAACGATATAAGAGAATTGCCTCAACTTTAACTATTTAAGATCAGAATGCACCTTTTTAAAGTTTAGGGTTTAAATCACCCTTGGACTTATAGTTTAGGGTCCAAATTACATATTAACCATAAAATTAAATTTTGGATTATATAAAAATAATTTTTAGCATTACAAACTATTGAATTTGTTGTGGTTGATACCAAAAAAATTAGTTTGTCAAGATATTGGAAAACTATGGCTTTTTGATTGAATGAGTTGGAATTATTTGCAATCAATTTGTTGAATTAGTTGGTTAAATATGAGTTTTATTGGTGTTGGTTTTGTGAAGGGCTGAAACATAGTATGAAAAGCGACCATTAGGTCAAAAATACTAATTTTTAAGTTCTTATGCTATATATAAGTTTTTTTTAATCGAAGCAACATATAAATGAACAAGTTTATCTAAATTACATTGCTAGTATTTAAACAACTAGAATAGTAGTAATATGATTTCTTTTGTAGGGCAAGGAACATTAAATTTAGTTTAATTACTAGTTATAAGAAGGTTAATAAGAGGGAAGGGATCTTTCTCTAACTCTTCAATATCTGTGAGTCACCGATTACATTTTTCTCTAGATCATTCATTGTAAATTGAGATGATATATGGATAAGGAATTAGTGTCTACCAATTGTCTATCTAAGAAATATTGGAATATTGTGGTGGAGCTCATTAGGTTTGCAGTCATGCATGATGAAGACCCTACTAAAATTGCTTCCCCACATTTGAAGTTTTGCCTTGTGAAGTAGGTTGCTTCATCTACTTGTGAAGATCACTTAGTGATTTATGAAATTGCTCAATGTTATAGGTATTGGACATAGCATGACAATACAAGGGATGATATTAATAGTAGTTAGGGGCACAACAAAAGTTGTGTATCATCACTTGATTTCCGCATAAGTATATATGATTACGGCTATATCTCAAAAAGATGGCCAAAATGACTGAAGAGGAACTTGATGATTGTCTAGATATGTTTAAAAAGTTAAAAAGTGATGTAGATCTAAACTTTTGTACTTTGTTTGTATTGGATTCACATAATTGTTGGTAGTGTTAAAACTATATAACTTGAAAGCAAAAAATAAATAGTGATATAGGCTTTATAGAGTTTCTTTTACTTGTGAAAGAATTGCTACCAAAGAACAATAAGCTTCCTAGTAAGACATATGATGTGAAACATATGTTACACTCTATTGAAATGAGTTAAGAAAAGATAAATGCTTGCCTAACAAGTGCATTTCATTTAGGAATAAATTGAGTCCAATTGTACCTAGATTGGGACACATGTATCACAATGTAGAAATTGTGAAAAAAAAAATAACATGACATGTAGATCAAAGGATTGAAGATGACATATTTCGACATCCTACTAATTCTCTTTAATGAAAGAATATTGATCTTGATTATCCTGAATTTGGGCAAAAAACTAGGAACCTAAACCTTCCTTTTGTTGACTCAGGCCATAAGGAGTCATTCAAGCTAGTAATTATTCTTATGTCATAAGCTTGTTACCTTTTATTACTTGTAAATATGTACCAACTTGAATATTGTATTGTTTTCACTATAATTATTTGCCGAAAATAAGGAGAGAGGTGAAGAAAAATGAATATACTTATAAAAAAGGGCATTTGAGGTATGCAGGCCTGGAGTAATAAATGGTAGAGAATGAAAGATTTGATGTAACTACATCCTGTCAAATGTTTTAAGCATAGGCTTGAGGTAACAAAGAGAGAAAAATTGAAAACTCATGTGCTAAGAAGGTTTTCAACAAATTTGTAATTAAGTATTACTATTCTCTTTCAAATAATAATTTATTGTTATTTTTAACTTAATCATATTTACTCTTCACTTCACAAAGTTTCACGAGGGATAATTTCAGAAGATGAAGATATCAAGTAGTGATGTAATGTCATCATTGAAGTATTAAAAGGGGTGCAATGTTAACCCTTTGTCAACCATATCCATTATTATTTTGACTCTTATTTGATCAAGAAAATGATAAAAAAATTCTTAAAAAATTACAAATAATACCTTATAAGAAAATTAATATAATTTAAGTCCCAAAATAATACTCATGTAAATTTTTCTCAAAAAATACTTATGTAAAAGACTTAAAATACCATATATGTCTATAATAACTTGCTAACTATACACTCACTGGTCAAGCGAAAAAGAAAAATCTTAGTGTACACTAATAATGGTCAACACTAAAACATGATGCACATATTTTAGTTAAAAAAAAAAAATATGAGAATGGAATGGCTGTCATTTCGCTTGCTAAATAAGGACTCGTCAATAAAAAAGAGAAAAGGTTTGTTAGGTCACATTAATAACTATAAATTGATGGTATTATTGCATAATACATACACACACACGCTCTTATTTTGGCTAGTTATAGGATTGACTGATGAATGCATATATAATCTATGATAGCATAAATAGAAGCATTGCAACGATTTTGACGCTTGAGAGGCGACATTGTTCCAGTATATAGTTTAGAATACCTAATATTTCTTGCAAAATAATTTAATGGCAAAATTCCCTTTAATTTAACCTTTCTTCTAAAACGATGAAGGGTTAAAGTACAAATCTTTCTCAAAAGGTTCTACAGAAGAGCAATTGATATCCTAAAGCATTTAAATGTGTAATCCGCTCCAACACTTTTCAGAACAGTATACAATATACTATTTTAATATGCTGACAGATTAAAGATTTGACTGTTAGTTGATCTTATTGTGTTTAGACTTTGTTAAAGGTGGGATCAGAATACAAAGATCACTACAAAAAAATAGAATTTTGGAAGTCATCACTATAACAATCGTCGCTAATAGTTTTTGACGGCGACAATATACTTTTAAAAGCGACATTTGTTGTTGCCAAAAGTCTTTTTGCCGCTAAAAGTCTTTTTGACGGCAATATATTTGTTGCCACTAAAAAGACTTTTAGCGGCGACAAATTGTCACTACCAAAACTTTTTTTTAAGAAATAATAATTTATTTGATGCTATTTCACACTGCCACGTGTGCATTAAGTGATGCCACGTCACAGTCCACGTGTTCAACAAATAATGTCATATCACCTAGCCATCTCATGCCATGTCACATGACACATGTGCACTTCCTCAAGTCACCTCATGTGCCACGCCACCATCTCGTGCCACGTCACATGTCACATGTGTGCCCCCTTAAGCTACCTCATGTGCCACGCCAGCATCTCATGCCATATCACTTGTCACGTGTTTGCCTTCTCAAATCACCTTATGTGCCACGTCACCACCACATGCCACGTCACATAGTTGTTGTAAAATATGGTAAAGCCAAGGTTTAAACCCTTAACCTCTCCCTGCTCCAAGCCTTAAGCTTCCCTTTTTTGCTAGTTGAATTGAAATGCACCTACAGTTATTATATACGAAATTAAATATATATTATGTAACTGCATACACATATGTCAAATAATATATTATTAAAAAGATATACATATATTTTATTTTATTTTTAATTATTAATATGACAAAATGATTTATATGAATATTTAAATTATAATTTTAATAAAATATTATTTTTTACCAGTAAATATTATTTTTTTAGGAAAATGAACTTAAAATAAAAAATTTTTAAATATTAAATAATATTCTTATATACATTGTAATAAATTTTTAAACTATATTTTTATGTTTTAAATGAAAATTATTAAGTATAAATTTTGAGCAGTCATTTTGAATAAAAAATTATTACAAGAATCTAATTACATTTTGTTAATAGTCATTTTGAATAATTTTGAAAATGAATACTAATAACTTTTACAATATATGATAATTACAAGAATCTCATATATGATCAATTTAGTTAACATCTAATCATCTTTAATCTCATAGCAAGGTAAATTTGAGTAGTTATTCATATTATTCTTAGTAATAATTAGTTATAACATGTTATTATAGCAATGAAAACCTAAATATATTAGAAAAAATTACATAAAATCCTTGTCCAAAAGTCATTAGAGCTCAGTAGAAGAAGTAAATATTATATGTATATCAAGTTAAATATAAAGTGTACAATATGCTAAGTAGTCTATAATATCATTTGTATCTCACGATGTTTGTACAACTTTAACTTCCCAATGTCATTTATGTATTTGATTGTGAATAATAATTTATGTATAACTTAACCTAATTATAATTTAAGTAATAACCCATTAAGATTTTAATTTATCATATTAAAATACTAGCTTAATAACATAATTCTTAAAAAAAATGAGCTATATATGTCTAAAAAATGAATATGAATAATATAAAATTAAAAAAATTTAATAATTAAACTCAGCACACTTTAACTATTATTTTTTTGTTTCACATTACTATAAATAATTTATTTCTAATTCTATACATAAAATAAGAAATTTAATTTCATAAATATATTTTGAATAATTTTATTTAATTTTAAATTTTTAAAACAATTCATAATTTTTTTTAAAAACTAAATTATAATTTTACAAATATTGCCATTAAAAGTAGATTATATAAATTATTTTTTATAATAATATTTTTGGTGGGAACAAATGTCACAACTAAAAGTAAATTATATTAATTATTTTTTACTTTTTTAATTATTTTTAATAAAAATACTTTTGATGTCGCCACCAAAAATAAATTATATTAATTATTTTTAATTTTTAAATTATTTTTTATAAAAACACTTTTGGCGACGACAATTGTAAATTATATTAATTATTTTTAATTTTTAAATTATTTTTTATAAAAATATTTTTTGTGGCGACAATTATAAATTATATTAATTATTTTTAATTTATTTTTTATAAAAATACTTTTGGCGGCGACATTGAACTTTTAGAGGCGGCGACTTTGATTTGTCGCCGCTAAAAATATAGTTTTGGCGGCGACTTTTAGCGGCGACAAATTGCCGTTGTTAAAAGTCCACATTTGACCGTGACTTTTTTAATCGCCGCTAAAAATCAAAGCCAAAAGTTATATTTTTTTATAATGGATGAAGGGCTTGTTTGTTGGGGACCTACATCTGTGAGCTTGGGGGTATTGAATATTTGTCTAAGAAATTTGCATTCTTAGTTTCAGGAAGGAGTTCAATTTGTAGCTAGGCTTTTGAACATTTTTGGAGATTCAAAATGTTAATTTGATCTAGATTCATTAGCTTAATTATCTAACTTAATGCTAAATTCTGATTATATGTCTTCGAGTTATGACGGAGGAAGGGAGGAAAGGAGGATGAAATATCGATGTCAGGTTTGAAGCTAAGGTCTAGATTTCATGTTTCTAGATAAGAATCAAAGAATGGAGTTTTCGAAAAAACACTCCGCTTGTTTCATGAGTTCCTACAATGGACGAGGTCCACTATAAATATATACATGATTCTTGTGTATACAGCGTCAATTAGTTTGTTAACTAAGTGACTTAATGTCGATTTCATATATGACTTTCTCCAAATTTATAATATATATTAAAAAAGTTATTACTATGATCGAATAAAAAATAAATAAATATTTCAATTTGTTGCGTATAACTAGTAGATAAATCTGGTTTGTCTTGAGATTCGGTGACATATGAATTTATTATCAAATTGAAAACACAGCAAAAGAAATTAAAAATACGATGGGTCCTATGGATATCTTTCATGCTCATACAGATTCTCCTGTCATAAAAGTGACGTGTGTGAGTATGTTTATACCAATATGCTCCGACTTTTACGACTTGAAAAATCACATCTGAAAGAAGAAAATCATTCAAGAGAAAATATCTGGGAAAATTTTGAGCCACCCAAGCAAGCTCACATAAATGGAAACAAACAAACATATCCATTGGATTCTTACGTAGAGAGAAACTAAAATTTAATATTTTATCTCTCCGAGAAAATGAAAGATGATATGAATGAAAGTTTCAGAAGTAGGGTCCATTGAGTTCATAAAATTTAAAACTATTTGATTTGATTTGATTAATTATGGGCCCGTGTTGACCTAGAAAATCAAGCATACATGAAGATGGCCTCCTTCAACTGGATAGAAAATCTACTTCTTTGTGGGGTCATACTATTGAATTTTTGAGAGACAATAGAAATGACCGACATAACTAACATATCTATAATTTTTGATATAGAGGATTCAAAGCCTATCCAAATAAATCTAGTTAACTAGTTATAACTATTGAGAATAATTTATCAAACTTGGGGGGGGGGGGTAAGTTTGTGTGCTATATATAGTTAACTAGCTATTTGTGCATTATCTCCTAGAGGGTGAACGAATAGGCTATTATGCAGCAATTAAATTTTAAATTATAAATTACAGTATACAAACAAATAGCCATCTAATAGCTATTTGAGAAAATTACACAGATAAATCTCTGATTGAACACCTTGTTTCGAGTACAATAAAATTACTGTTGGCCAAAAAAAAGTATAACAAAATTACTAGAATTAGAATTGGATTTTAAAATGTACTTTCTTCATCCCAATTTATTTGTCCTGAATTAAATTATCATTTTGTCCATAACTATATGTCATGTTCAAAATTTAAGGTATAATTATGACTTGTTTTCAATAATACCCTACTAGATGAGGGGGCATTACATGGAGGTAATTGAGATTTTAAATAATGTGACATTAAGCAGAGGGAAAATTGAAAAGGAAAAAAATAATTATTATACAGTATATCAATTTTGTTTGGATTAAAGGGCAAAATTATATAAAAACTTTTTCATAAGGGACGTTCAGTATCACCAATAGTACATGGATACCCATGAACTCTTTAGTAATGGCATCTTTCCCCAAACTGTTAAAATGTTCTAAGATTCCTCACAAATGTTCTTTGACAAACCTTTTATAAGGAACCTTAGAAGTGAGACATCAATTTTTTAATATTATGCATATTGAGAAAAATATTTGTGAAAGTGTTATTGGCTCGGGTCTATACTTCATGTTTGAGAAAAATCAAGTATGACACTAAGGCAAGGTTATATATAGTTTTTATAAGAATAAGAGAAGAATTAAAACTATAAGATGTGGGGAGTCATACCTTTCTCACTCCAGTAGCCCATACTCTATCCAGGAAAGAAAAAAAAATAGATTTTGTGAGTTTTTTTCATGAGATTAAAGTTTTTAAGGGATACTCTTTCAACATTAAGAATCTTGTGTTAATGAAAGATATAAAGTTGAAGAGTTTAAAATCTCATAACTGTCATGTTTTGATGAAAAATTTCATTCTAGTGGATACACATGTTATTTTACCCCTAAAGTTGTGAGAAATGATCACCAAGCTACATTTCTTCTTTAAGTTTATTTGCATTAAAATGATTAACATTGTGTGAGTTTGAGATTTATTTTCTATTAGGATTCTTTGATATTATGATCTACCTAACAATTCCCTTGGTTAAGGAGGTATAAATATGTGGGCCTACTTATTTAGATGGAGGTACTTGATTTAGTATTACATGAAGATACTATAAGGTTATGTGAAAAATCAAAGTTAACAAGAGGGATGCATTGTTGAACGGCATATTTATAAAGAGGCTATTGATTTTTACACCCAAAACTTGAAAAATATTAGTGATGGTTAGAGGGAATATTGGGATATAAAATAGTTACTTTCTCAATTGTACAATGGGAAGCAAATCTATATGTGTTGTACAACTCCAAAGAAGTTGATAATTATGTAGATAGGTTGAAAATTACGTGTTGCCTTGCCCATATGAAGGTCTACCATGATTAATTGAATAAAACCTAAATAAATAGTATTTCCAAACAATAGATGGGCCTAGGCACATCAAAACTCACAAGTAATCCAAATATATACATCATATTCATATCAATTAGCCATACAAAAAGGGTTTATAATCCATTCTAACCCCAATTCAAATTATGCCTCAATCCAAACAAATCAATTAAATCAATACTTAATAGTATCAACCTCCAATCATATAAAAATCCCCAATTTCTAGTACTTAAGGCCTTCTCCAATACCTAAATTTCGAATCAAGTCTAAACGATAAACTTTAAACCAATTAAATCTCAATTCCAACCTAAGTAATCATATTCAAGTACTAAACTTGAATTTAAATGTTTTGAAAATGTCATTAACCACATGAAACCTCCAATTTATTACAAATCTAAACTAATTAGACACATAATATAACTCCATTAACACATTTAAATCCATTTAAATAAGTGAAGACATCCTCAAATCCAAAACCCAAAAATTTACATGACCAAATCTGAAAATATAGAGTAGGGGGTAGATCAAGGAGCCAAATCACTTACTTGGAAGTTAGGAGGCTTAAAACACTCTAGCTAGATAACAGAAAACCAACCCTAGTACAGCCCACTTGTGCCTCTTTTATTTATCTCGCTCTTTCCTTTGTTTCTCTACAATTCAACATTCTCTAAAGAATCTTTTATCGAGCTAGTCCAGTAACAAACAGTAAACTCTTCATCTTTGTTCAACACTGGACAACATCACTTATGTTGATTTAGCACTCTCTACCAGTGTTCAGGGATAGTCCTACTTTAATGACCCTATATCATTGGGAAGATATCAACTAATACTAATCCTCAATCTTAAGAGTAATTTAAAACTAGGATGTCACAAGGAAATATCACAAGAAAGGGATTTTGATTTTAAAGAGGGGAAAATATTTAAGCATAAAAAGAAGGAAGATTTTTGAGTTAAAAGGGAGGCAAAAAAATAAAAAAAGAAGAAAAGGAAAGGAAAAGAAAAAGATTAAATTGAACATGTAGATTTATTTTCTACATTTTATATTACATGTTTTTTAAATTTCTTGGTGTAGATTTATCTTTCTTTTATTTTGACATATTTTACATCAATTTGAGTTAATTTTATTCTAGGTAAATGGCTTCTCATAGTGAGTCTAGTTTGCTCAATCTGTCCACAAATACTTTGTAGAGTGATAATAAGCTTTAAGAAGAATATAATTGTATATAGAGGGGGTTGACTGTCATGGAAGAGATAGCTAAAACAAGAGCTAAAGGGAAAAATTCTCTGTACATTGGAATACAAAAGACCAAATAGTCAAGGCCTCCAAGTTTATGAGTTACATTGGGGTCATGGCAAAATGTTTTGTTTCTATCAAAGTCATGGCACAAAGCATATTATGCAATGAAGAAGACTATTTGGCAAACATTAATGGAAAGTTACTCAATCAAGTAAATGTTCTTTATTTTTGTTATGAAAACAAACATTTTGAATACTTTACATTCAGGATTTGATATTGATGATAGTTTGAAGAAGTTTGCCCTCCATAAGGATAGGATGACACTACAATCTTTTAGATATTTTATATGTGAGAAATGATCACAATAAAAGTATTTGAATTTAAAAAGAGATAAAATACTTCAACATAAAAAGAGGGAAGCAATTTGAGTTAAATTTGGGGGGGAGAATATTTATCTTCCAATCATTTTTATTTTCTATATTTTATATAACATGCATGTTTAAATTTCTATGTGTATTACTTTTTATTTTGACATCAATTTGATTTAATTTTTTTTATTAATTTTATTTCAAATAAATGGCTTCTTATAGTGAGTCCAATTTTTCTAGTTTATCCATTAAGATCCTACCAATGCTATAAAGAGTGACAATAAGCTCCAAGAAGAATATAATTGCATCTAAAGGAGTTGATTGTGATAGAGGAGGTGGATAAAGCAAGAGTTGAAGGAAAAGAATTCTGTACAATGTAATAAGATATATTCTTTGCACGCATTTATTAGCCTATTAGGACCATTTTATGTGCATTAAGAGTCTCCATATGTATTTATACCACATTCTGAGTTTAATTTTGCATAAGTGGTCAAAACATGCATTAGGGGTATTTTTATCATAAGATGCACTTTTACACCAAATTAGGGTCAAGCTAGAGATTTCTATCTTTTAATGGGCTAAGATGATGGGTCAAATTAATTTTTTATTGATTTATCCTAAGTTGAGAGTTATTAGAAAAAGATAGTATTTTAATGTTGCGTCCCTAATGATCCGTTTGGTATCATGGAATCGAAGCTAAAGAAGTGGAAATTTGGCTTGTTTGGTATGGTACAGACCATTTCTTTATGAACCCAATTCTATCAAAAATGATGGAACCAGGTTCCTTACCTAGATCGATGGAAGTGGACTACTTCTAGAGAATCACAAATTTATTGACCATTATACTTGCTATACTTTAATTTATTAACAACTATGCCCTCCTTGTTTTCCAACCTAATCCTTTTTGCACTTAGTTGCCTCTTCTTTGTCATCCATCATTGGCCGTCACCCTCTTCTCCTTCTCCACTTCTGTCACCTTCTTCTCCTTCATCTATTATCTCCTCTTTCTTTCACTCCTTCTTAAAATCCAAGCCATCCTATAAGAATTAGATCTTCGGTACTCTTGATCTATTTCTTCGATGACTTTGGGATCTATTGTGAACTCGATTTAAACTTCATTGTCCTCTTCCTCTTCCTGTAGATCTTCATTATACGCTCACTCTATTCAAATTTCGATCTATCTCTTTTACATATCTATAGTTCAAGATTATTTTGTGCAATACCTGAATGAAATCAAGGATTCAGTTGTTACTAGGTTCCATTTCGCATCAAATGAAAACAAGAATTCTATATTTTTAGGTTATTTTATGCAATATCTAAATAATTTTTTATTTACGACCTTTTATTTCTACCTTTGACTTATTATGCTGGTGCTAAAAACAAATCTAGCTTTGATTTAAATGAGGTGAGCTAGATTTGTAGAGATGAGCAAGATATTTGGGTTGGTATATATTCTTCAATTGTTTTGTTTTATCATAGCCCTCTTGTTCTCCAACGAAACCCTTCCTCTTCTTTAAATGTAGTTCGATTTTCTTGACAATTTCTATCTTTGATCTCCTCTTCAATTTCTAGATTCAGCATTAAATTTATTTTTCAATTTTGATATTTGATTTCTGTCTTTGATTGGTTTTAGATTTTCAATTGTTGCATTGGATGTTATGCTGATTGATTTTTGTTCTTTTAATTTCTAGATTTGATAGAGGTTGTTTTGGTCTTCATAGTCTTTTACGGTCGTGGTAAATGGTTCTAATGGTTGAAGAGTTTTTTTTTTATTTGGAGGGAATTTTGGTATTTTCATATTATAAATACATATTTTAATTAAAAATTAGACTTTACTTTCATGTGCATACCAAATATGTTTTAAATCCTACTTCCTCTTTCTCTTCCACTTCTACTTCCTTTTCCATTTCCTCTTCCACTTCTACTTCTATAAAAAAGCACTTCCATGTTATCAAATGGGCAAAAAGGGTTTTCAATTAGTCTTTGATTTTGATTTAAGTGTATGCTTATCTACACTTGTGTTTTACGAGGCTTTCATATTCATTTTTCCTTTGTCATTTTATTACTTTAGATGAATTAAACATTCTTAGCTTAGTCCAATTAAATAAATGTCACACTATGGTTATTTAATTATTTGATTTAATTATGACTTACATCGTAAAAAAATAGTGGATTAGTGATGGAATAAGTCCATTGATAAAAACACCATCACTAATTCATTAATGATGGAATTGGTGATAGAATTGCAATTTTGTTGCTAATTAGCAGCGAAATTAGCGACAAAAAATTTCCATCCTCAAACAAGGATAAGCTATTTTAATTTTGTGACGGAATGCATTATGTCGTTAATTCATCACAAATAAAAATTCTATAAAAAAATCACCATTGCCATGTCACCTTATGGGCCAGTACTACCTCATCACTATGTTACTACCATGTCATCATCCCTTCCCTACCACGTCACTGCCATGTCCCCATGTCCTTGCCATGTCACTTCCATGTTATATATTAATTTCAAATATGTCTTGGCCAAGTTCGAACGTATAACCTCACACTTTCGTGATCTTTTGCATCCAACTTTTTTGCCCGTTGAGCTGAAGGAGATTTTTTTTCTTTAATTAATAAATTAAATATATAATATATAATCGCCTATATATATATAAATAAATATATAATTTAAATATATTTATTTTATTTAACATTATTGTTTATAAATAAAATGAATTAATTTTTTATTTAATAATTATTTTATATTATATTATAATTTTTAAAAATTATTTTTGACAAAAAATTTAATATTATAATGAACAAATACTTTATTATCACTATATATCATATTAATATTATAATTATTGATATTTAAATAATTTAAAATAATAAATTATAATTATTAAATTATTTATTTATTGCATAATAATCAATTATTAAATAAATTATATATAAATATATATTATAAATCATATAATAAAATTTAAAACAATTTGCGATGGAATTAGCAATGGAATTATGATTGAAAGGTTTGCAATGAAATTTTTCATCGCAAATACTGTCATAAAATGAGAATAATATATCCTGAAAATTAGTGATGGACATTTTTGTTAAAAAACTCCATTGCTAAATTATTTCTGATGGTTTAGCAATGGAATAGTGATGAAGTTTTTATCGATGAAATGTTCCATCACTAAATGTTGTTGGTAAAATTATTTCTGCCAATTTAGGGATGAAATAGTGATTGATTTTTTAGCGACAAAATATTCTATCGCTAAATTCTATCAGTAAATTAGTGACAAATTAGCAATGAAAAAAATTTTCATTGCTAATTTTCTATTTTTTATTGTGTTAGGTAAATTAATATGACAATTGAAGACATAACTCAATGCAACCAAAGGAGGCTTCTAAAGGAAATATTAGGCATGACATTTTTTAGACTTGAGAGGTGCAAATTAGGCTTGAAACGATGCATTATATTGGATCAAGTCTAGCTTTGGAATTGTCACCAATTTTCCTTTGAAATGCTTAGTAGTTTTGGCTACTTGAATTATAGTTGAAGACTACAACCACTTTACAAGTTTTCATCACTTTTCTCTCATTTTCTCTTAGCCAATTTCATGTACTTCACTTCCCATTCAAATCTCTCATTGATTTTCTCATCTTCAAATATTTTCTTTCACTTTCTTACTTGTTCTTTAATTTTTCAAATCATATAAAACCATATTCCTTTTTCTCCTCTCTTGAATCTCATCAAAACCCTCTAATTAAATCAAGGATTGAAGGCTCATATAATTATTATAAGGAGATGAAGTGGTACGGCCACTTTGGTTCTTCCTTGGAAGCTTTAGAGATGATGATAGATTGCTAGATTTTTTAAGAGAGAGAAGATGGACGGAGGATAAATCAATGGGATTCTAATGGCTAATACTTTCTAATTCTCTTAGTTTCTCTCATTTGATTTGATGTTTAACACCTTACCTAGAGTTATTCTATCATTTGGTTTGTAATTTTGGTTTGAATTCATCTTGATGTAATGAGAGATACTTGTTTGGTTGGTTATATTCTTGTGAAATACCTTATTTGATTTGGTCATCATTAGAAATATGTATAGTCTTGTGTTTTTCTATTAATGATTATCTTGCTTTGCACTTATGTAGTCTTGTGAGTAAAGTTAAGACACTAGAGAGAACTTTTCATAGTCTTGGGGTTCAATCTAACCATTGATGTGCCATGGTTTCATTAGGGTTTGTCTAATCTAAACACTTGGTCAATCTAAAATTAAAGTAGGGAAATAACATAAGGACATTAGTTGATGACTTAGGGATTGAACTGTCTAGATTAAGTTCTTAAGATTGTCTTCATAGTGAACTACTATAAGGCCAAGAAGGGAGATCACTCACTAAAGCCATAAACAATGATATAGATAATGATTCTTCCACCATCTAAACTCTAAGGTTTCACTTCATTAAAGGGTAATCACTTCACTCATTCACACTTTAGATTAGATTTTTGCATTTATCACAAAACATACCATGGTAGAAAAGGTTTCTCTCACATTAAAATATTTCATAATTAGACTACTATCTTAGAAAAGGATCCATTATAATAGAAAGAGTCAAACATGGTAAAATAACTCTACCATGGTAATTTAAGAATTGTCCATATCAAAGATTACCTAATGGGATCCTAATGTGAATTTTGATAAAGAGAGCTAAGATATTAGTGTAAGTGCATGAGGGTGTGTTTGGAATGGTTAAATGTAACAAATATGGCCAATTGTACAAAGAAGCCCTATTGTGTGTGAAGGGCATATCCATGGCCAAATTTGTGTATGCTTGTGATTTTGATGATTTCATTACTCTATCAAGTGCAAAATGTCCCATTAGACGTGGTAAAAGCCTTGAAAGTGGCTAATGACACATGATTTAGATTCAAGATGCTTTAATGAGCAACAATGACATAAAATAGTCATTTTGCATCTAGATGTTCAAATTTTAAAAAAATTTAATTGAAATAAAACTAGTATCATTAGTTAGATTGTGAAATAAACTTCATGTGGACATTTGAATTATTTCAATCAGATATTGTATGTTAAAATGGTGTATGCTGGAAATTTGCATCTGTCAAACTGTCATGACAACAAATTCTGTCATGTGCACCACAATGCATGGTGTACATGTTGCAACGCATGGCATAAAGTGTGCACTTATGGTTCTATATTACATGTCATGATGCATGTGTCAAATGTCACAGCATCTGTTCCCATTTAGGTGAAAATGACAAATTTGCCCTGTCTTATGGTATAAGGTA
Source organism: Prosopis cineraria (assembly GCF_029017545.1). Taxonomy (NCBI): domain Eukaryota; kingdom Viridiplantae; phylum Streptophyta; class Magnoliopsida; order Fabales; family Fabaceae; genus Prosopis; species Prosopis cineraria. Next base: position 1,448,787 of record NW_026555334.1, read on the forward strand.
TTTATGCATTCTTAAGCACTTTCGTTGTGTATAAATACATACTTTGATTGGCTTTGAATGGTTTTCAAAAGATTTTAGGATCTCAACTAATTTCAAATATTTTATTTCTATATTTTTTAATATTTGAGTTTTATAATAAGTTAGAAGTTTTAAGAATTTCTAATTACCAAGTGTGGTATCGTTTGATAATGTCAGGAAGGACATTACACAACACTTCATTTTTAGCTCACTAGTTGGGCCAAGTTCAGCCCAACACTTATATTTGGACCTTATCTAACCTCTACACATGTCTTTAAGTCTAATTTAGTCCATATGCATAAAGTATCAATAAACATCAATTATTCTCAAACACATATTTATTTCCTTTGATCCAACCTAAATACAAGTATGAATCCTAAAGTAACATCCTCAAATAAATCCATATTCTCATGATTAAATTCATATTAAAGCTAGGATGTTACACTTATTGCTTCTACCTATCCCATTCAGGCAAGGACCAGGTTACATCAATGCAAGAAGTCAATTGAGGTTAATACAAGCCTTTCTACCAAGTCCTATTCATGTGAGAAAGAGCTCCTTCACATGAGAAGTAGAGTTTTGACATGCATTTAATGAACTTCACTTATAAAGTGCTTTTCTCCCTACTTATATTCATTATTTGCAAAAAGCTCTCAATTTTAATTTAAAAGTTTTCATTGTATTCTATCTCTATTTGAGGGTTTTGAAGTTTATTGTACTCAATTCTTTATTGAGTGAACTTAACAAAAGTTTTCCTTAAATGGGATTATATCTTACAAAGGTTTTGTGAGGAATTTGTGAAATTTCAAGACAGTGAGGTCTTGGTTTTGTATTGAGATCACAAGCACTTAGTTAAGTTGATGAATTTAGTTGAAAACTCTTCAGTGTAATCTAAGAATTGAATGCAGGCCAAATGGTTGGGTAGAACCTATAAAAATCTCTATGTCAAATTTTTCTCTACTCAAACTTCATTTGCATTAAACTCACTTTTTCATCTACATTGATTTATTGAATACTTTGTTTTTTTTTATTGGCAAGGTTTTGAAGATTTGAGGACACCCAATTTAATTACCCTTCTCTTTGGTGCTAGCTTAACTTATGTTGATGAGTTAGTGATTTTGTTGTTGGACTAAATTATATTTGTCATATTGTTTTGCTTTCCAAATGCGTATTTTTTAAAAACTTGCCAAATTTTCTTGACGGTTATTTTACAAAACCATCAAATTTTACTTGACAATTATTTACTTGTAATTGTCAAGTAATTGTGTTTGGAAAAAGAGCCAAAACTAGTCACCCATTACTTAATAGTTTTTATGAAATAAATGTGAAATATATGCCTATCTAAAAGGTTGAAAACCAATATTGGGTAACTCTTGACACTTTTTTTAATAATAACTACTTCCCCCGTTCAAAAATGTAAGGTATTTTTAACTGAATTTCACCCCCAATAAAATAGTTACGTACTTTCTAATAACATTATCTTTTTATATTTACCCCTATTAAACACCCTATAATAAATATAAAGTCATTATCAATAGGGCACCTTTAAAAAAAGGCAATGATTACACCTCGAAAGGCTAAAAATGCCTTATATTTTTGAATATCTAACTCCTCAAAAAATGCCTTACATTTTTAAACGGAGGGAGTAACAAATAACAAATAAGGGAGATTTTATTTGACAAATATCATCTGTCAAGTAAGTTCTCCCTTTTTACATGATGCCCTTATACTATATAGTTAAAATGTGTTAAATAATGACAAAAAATCCATCAAATATAGGATTTTCTATAGTAGTGACTGTCTAAGATAAACTATTTTTTTAAGGATACTTAAATTTTTATTGAATGATACTTAAAATAAATAATAAGTCATACTAGCTAGTTACAAGTTATAAATAAGACAACTCATTCTTTACATTTTATGTAATGTACGGAAAATATATGTAATTTAATCAATAATATCAATTAATAATAAATATAAAATTTTTATGCAATGCACCAGAATGCATCTAATTTGATTTTACGCACTTGCTTTTATATTAAAAAGACCAACTTTAATATCTAGTAGAATTTAGTTTCCATGCATCTATTTTGAAGGGTGCTTAAATAATTTATATTAAAATTTTATTTTTAAAATGAAAATGATAAAGCTTAGACTATATAACTTTTTTTGATAGGTCAGGGTTAGGTTGATTGCAGTTGTTTGGAAGCTAGCCCTAAATGTCATTTGGTTGCAACAAAGTGCGTGTACAACATCACTAAAGACATGATCTATCATGAGCCACCCCTGTTGACTGTGTGAGGGAAGCATTTGATGGTGGCAAAGGATGTGAATTATGCTTTGCTTTTGCTCACTATGACATGTATTGGCATGGGAAGCTTTGTTCCATGGCCGACCTATCTTATGATGATTGTAAAGCAGGTAAAGACATTTCAATAGAGACTATGTTTTAATTGAATGTGTATAAACTCCTTGTAATTTTATGCCTATCTAATTGAGCTGTTGTATAATCGAAGGGAAAGAAACTCCCGAAAGGCAAAGACTCAAGGCATGATAAGGAGTCAGTCACATTTCCACATATGCCAACAACAGTACTCTTATCAAACATTTGTGATCCTTTGCTTCAGCCTCAAATCAATTAAGGTTGAAGTTCATCAGTTCCCACGACATCTTCCTACAACAACATGAGTCCAGAAGCTCTTTACAATCAATCAACAGATCTTTTAGATACATTCAAGACAAGGGCAATTGGCAAAGATAAATTATTCTTAGCTCCCTACTATTAAGGGTGAGTCTCTTAATGGGATTTTGATTCTCTTAATGGGATTCGAGTTATCGAAAAGAGATGATACAAATGTTTAATAAGTATATAATAAGTTGAATAAGTTAATTTTAAGATTGTTTAATTTATAATTTTCAAATAATTTTTGGCGCAATGTTTTTGCTTTCTGGTTAGAGTTAGTGATGTACCACAGTAGATGCAATTTGCCCTGCCCCCTTTTGCGATCGTACAGCACGATATACTCATGGAACACTATAAAGGTATTCATTAGCCAATTTTTATGACAAATAATTTTATTATATCATTGATTGATAATTGGTTTTTATGCCAGTTACAACTAGATAGAAGCGTTGATTGTGACTACTAGATATATTCCTTATTCACTTTTGAAGATATTGTGCGAATTGGAATCACAAGGCTATACATATAATTGTTGGGCAAGAATCAAAATGTGAATTAGAATCAATATCAATATATGAAAAGAGGCCTCCTAGTTAATACCATGAGAATTTTGGAGTGGGGATCAATTGTAACTAAGAAATACACAAAATTAATGAGGAATAATTGAGAACTAATTATTTTAATATGCATCTAGAAAAATAACTGAAATATGAAAGAATTATGTAAAGAACTGAAAAAGGTGAGTGGAGGATAGGATAAGGTTATATTGCTTGTCCAAATGGATCGATGCACTTTTGAATGACTGGTTCTTCTTTTCCTGAATTATGAATCCAACACTTTGATTTTTAATTCGATGCATGTTCATTTTTTTAAAAGAAAAATAAATTAAAGGTAAATCATTTGAATTACATTATTTTCTTTTATTTTTTTAAAAATTAAATCATACAAATATATATATTGACTAAATTTTCAAATATATGTGCGCCTTTTAAGACAGTTGATAGTTACATTAATTCCTTGGTGTGAGGTTGGTCACTTTCTCACCACTTTCTCACATTTCTTTCTGACTCTGTGGGTAGGAATCAAATAAAGGAAGAGAGAAAATAAAATAAAAGGAAAAGAGATATGAGAAAGAGGAACAGCTTATGCCTTGGATTGTGGGACTCACCACATTCCTTTTTCCCAGATTTCCTCGTTACGCTTTTTGACGCCTTCCATTTCCTTTGACATCGACATCGTCCTCATCACTCCTTATAGATGGCTTCTCTTTACTGCAGTGACGAGAATTATGCATATTTAGATCTCTCTCTCTCTCTCTCTCTCTCTCACACGCACACACACATTAGATTTAATAATTTAAATTTAATAATTTTTAAAAGTATAGATTAATCAACATTATTTAAGTTCAATATGAACAATTCAAATTCTTAATAGAGGAATAGTAAAGAGAAACTGTAGTAGAGGAATTGTATCCATCATCTTCCTCCTCCACCTTCATTTTATCTTCTAGTTTGGTTTTTTTTTAAAAAAAAATAATGACATAATGCTATGACAAATTATAAGCCAAAAAAGTTAAGGAGGGAGGAGCTAAATAATACTCCTTCCTGTCCAAACTTTGAAAGTTTTTTATATAAGATAAAGTTAAAGTAATTAATTTTTTTTCAATTTTATTCCTTGTTTATTTATTATAGTTTGAATTCCTAAATAATAATATATTAGTGTTATTAATTGTAAAGAATGGTAAAATTAAAAAGTTATATTTTTTAAATTTTGAGGATATAACTATTTTTTTTAATAGGTTACTTTGTGAAATGATTGGCTACGTGGTGAACATGGTCTCCATTTTATATGTTCCAATCTAATGTCATAAGTGTAATGCCAGTTTTAACATTACCAAAACATACCATAAAACACTATATCATGCTAATTAGGATTAAATAAATCCTTATATTAAATTATTATAATATAAGAGGGTTAAAATTTAAAATTTAAAAAATAGTTTAAATTTGGATCCAAGGAAAAACCCTTTATTAAAAATGTTAGAGCTCAAACATATGTTAAAATATTAAATAAGAAGTTGCAGAAGCATGACAAGAGTAGAAAACAAACAAAACATGACATAGCAGGGGCAAAATAGGCAGAATTGTTCTGTTCATTGTAACTAACTAATCATTCACTGTATTTGGTGTTTACGATGGCCAACAGCCATGGCGTGCTTTACCATGGCAAACACGACCTGTCATGACAGCACTCAAAGATGAACTTTTAAAATGCCGCATTTTGCTATTTGAACTTCAATTTGAATGATTCAAGCATCCACATATAGCTAAATAATCTATCTAGCAAATGGCACTAGTTACATGACAAAACACTATACCAATTAAAAGTTAGAAACTTGCGTACAAAACCACCACTTGTCTTTTCTTAAAAATATTCCAAGGTGTCCAAATTTTTTCAACAAGTACCAAAAGCCTTTAGACCTCTTAAACCAACTCAAACACACCGAACTAAACCTAATGAAGCAATCATACAATCCAATCAATATGCTAATCACTTTTTAGCCACTAAACCCTATTTTATAATAATAACAAGGCATAAAATCATAATTCATGGAAATATACCACAATGGGCAATCATATCATTCTAGCCAAAGCAAAACATACACTTGCACTAGTATTTCAACTTCTTATTATGCATTCAACTCATACATATTATCTTAGGTCGAAATACATTAAAAAGACATGTTGCTATGATGTAAGTGCAACAAGAATGAATGTCTATCCTAAGTTGGCAATGACACACACACACACAACACACACACACAACACACACACACACACACACACACACACACACACACACACACACACACACACACACACGCAACACACCACACACATTCATTAGTTACACATTACACATACACTTTAGCCACTTCGCGCGCGCGCGCGCGAGCGCACACACACAAGTAAATTGTAACTACAGGAGTAAGAATAATCTCTTAATAACTAAATAATTTAATCTATCTACCAGCAAGTTAAGATAAATTATAAGCATGTGAAGTGGCAAAGAAGCATGCAAGTCATTATAGAGCATAACAGCATATTTTTACATCAATACAATGCATGATCTCAATACAACATGATCTCTCACAACTGCTTTATATCCTCTGCATTACCTCTGACTAAATATGTGGGCTACCAATTTAATATGGGCTACCAATTTAATAAAGCTAAGTCTATGTGAATAGACTAGCTTAAGCTTATCAATTATAGTATACATATTGCAAGAACCTATAGCAAACCAAACAAGCAAGTTAAAGGATTAGATCTTCTAGTTACCTCAACCCTTTATCACAAAAAATGTTGCTGATGGGAGAATAACTACTCCTCTAGCCTCCACTAGCCCAAAAGAGTCCAAACAACAATTAATCTACAAGATTATATGTCAGTCATTAATTTTCAATCCTAATAATCACACTTTTAGACTTTACTTAATTACCCACACTCTCAATTCTTTACCATTAGCTCAACCAAAGCTTTAACATCCTTCCATTAACATCTCTAGACTTAGGTAACACCAATTTACAACTCACATTACTCCTAAACTTTAAATTTAAGCTTAGGGTTCATCTAAACCTTAGTCCAAAGTCCCAAATCATCAAATAATCATTAAAATTAAGTATAGAAATTTAAATTGACTCCTAATAATCCCAAAAACATAAGGGGTTCAACTAAAACCTAAGGAAGGATGAGTTCATCATCCCATAACACCCAACACCTTTAAAATTTGAGTAGGAAGAAAGAGGAAGGATTAGGAAGCTTACCCAAGTAGTTCTCTAGATTAAGAAACATCCAAAGTGGTCTAAAGTCAAAGCCCTAATAGCCAAAATCTTGTTCTCTCCATCACCTCTCGTTCCTCTCATCCCATAAAACCCAAAGTTAAAGCCTCTAAAGTGAGTCACTAGCAACAAACCTAATAAAATTTGCCATTCACCACAGTAAAAGGGCATGCTCGCACAGCAGATGGCCTAATGTAGACTAACGTGAATTGGACCTTAAGGCTTATATATAATAGTACCCTAAACCCTTGCTCTGACGGCACTAGGCTAACCTATATCACTACAGTGGAAGCCACTTTTCTCCAAGGTAGTACTTAGGTTATCCCTTAAGGGGACCTTCCAAGACTCGAACCTCTAACCTCCACCATACTCAATGGTATAAGACTTAGCCTTAACTTTTTTAAGGTGGTAAAGGTTGAAGGTTCGAGTCTTAAAAGGTCTCCTTGAGGGATAACCCAATTACTACCTTAGAAAAAAGTTGGCTTCTACTGTAGTGATATGGGTTAACCCAGTGCCGCCGAAGCAAGGGTCTAGGGTACTGTTACATAAAAGGCACCTTTTATGTAACAGTCTTGCACCATTGAGCCCTTTAAACTAGACTAGGATGGTTATATAGTTGTCTAGTGTAATAGTCTCGTACCATTGAGTCAAGCCTAGCCCAGTCTAAAGCTGCCCAAATGATCCAACAGGTCCATTAGTGATCCAAAAACTCAATAAACTTAGTTTATGTGTTGTTTTTGCTAATTTACTCTCATTAAATCCTTAACTACTAAATTTTGAAAATTTTGAGATGTTTCAATAAGCTTTTAAATTTTCAAGCACTACAACACTAAGCAATATTGATGTTACTATTTGCTAATTTACATTGGTAAATATTAAAAGCAACACAAAAAAATAATTGGTGACAATTTTTTATATAATATGGAGTTTAAATGAAAGAAAAATAAAAATATAATAGTTAGTCCTTGTAATTTGATTGCAGTTGGTTTTTAGTCCATACAATTTTTTTGTTATTCTTAATCCCTTTAATTTAGTTTGATCAATTTGCAACGTTAGTTCCTATAATTTTAAAGATATATATAAAGATGAGCTAGTAAAAATATATCGACATGGAAATAAATTGACCAAGTATGATTAAAAAAGGTAAATAGAAAATTGATTTCTTTTATATTTGGCTTAAACACAGAATGTGAAAGATAAAGACGAGATTAAGCACACGTTAGTAAATGAGTTAATAAAGTTAAGCATCTATCACTAAAATTGACTTAGTTGGTACTAGTTCATCGTCCTTAATTATGTGCATTTTAAAATTATAAGAACTAACATTGCATGTAGATGAAATTAAAGGGATTAAGAACAACAGAATCAAATCATATGAACTAAAAACAAAACACAATTACTGTTGTATTCTTTGCAAATGAAATATTTATGTTTGTTGTTCTTATATACGAGGTAGCTAATAATCTTTATTCTCTTCTTCATTGTTCTCTTTAGGTTACTCATGTATATCTACTTGGTTATGATCTTCTTCCCTCGGCATGCACTACTTTGTTATGATCTTCTTCATTCTATAAATGGATTTTTTTTCCTTAGACATTCTCTTCTTCACTTTAGAAATGTCTTCAATTTGATTTTTTCTATCCTCAAATTTCTTCAATTTTTTTATAATTAAAAGTTTAGGTGAGTAGGGTTTTAAGGTTCAATTGTGGGATTTCTTCCTTTGCTTCTAAAAATTGGGCTAAGCTAGCTAGCTTGAGAAGAGGATGAGTATGTACATATTCTTCCTTAGCTTTAGAAAATTATTGTGACAGTGTCTATGCATTAGGAAGAAGGCAATATGCATGAGAGTGGTGTGACAACCACTACTATTGGTACAAAAGACCAAAGGATAATTGGCTCAGGATAGGTGGTAGAAGCTTAGCTAAGGGACGTATAAGTCATTAGGCTTAGTGGCTATATATGCACCAAAACTTGGAAGCTCATAAAAGGGGAGGGTATATGATAGTAGGTTACCATTGTAGAGGATATTGAGGAATTTTGTTTGAACTTTTCTCTCTATATGTTTCTTTTCCCCTTTAAATTTCCCTTCCTTAGTTCTCATCTACTTTCCCTCTATGATTCCCTGTTATTTCTTCTACATAATTTTCCCCTTGTTTGTAAAAGGAATTTCTCATTGAACGACATTAATAATACTACCTAGAGGCATTTTCAGTGAATTTCTATTGATTTCCTTTTTGCTTGGTCTAAGTACAGGTTCTTTTATTAAGATACTTAATAGTGGATAACGCAAGGATGAATGAGTTACAAGCTAAAATCAAGAACTTGTTTGAACTCAGAGACTATCATGACTTCGAGTATATGCAATAATGGACAAAATAGAGAACACCATGAATGAGATGTCATCTCACATCACTAATCCTGCTAGAGCTACATCTAGGATGGATCGTATAAAGAAAAGGATGGACGAACTAATCAACAATATAGCTAAACTAGTTCGAGGCATAGCCTAAAAGCATGTGAAATCTGCCATTGGGTCACTAAGCTTAAGAATAGTCACCTAAAAGAACCACTAGTACTAACCTTTTCAAATGAAGCAAGTTCAACTAGTTTCACTTAATTTGATGGCATAGATCTATTGAATTAGTTATTCAGGGCAGAACATTTCTTTATTACTATGAAACCTCGTATTCATAATGAATCATGATTGCAGTCGTGAACATAGATGGCTTTGTAGTTTCATGGTTCCAATTTTGCAATGCTCCAATTAAATTCTAACATGGGCCTCTCTAGTTAAGGCAGTTGAAACTCAAAGAAGGGGAGGGTGATATAACACATTCATTACACATTTTTCTATGTCAATTAGAACTACTATTAAGGTTTTATTATCTCAAAATGCACACGCATTTGCATTAGAATTGAAATTTTGCATAAGTGTTTAGGTTTTGTGCATTAGGGATATTTTAGTCCAAAAATAAAATTTTGAGAAAATGTAAAATAAAAATTGAAAAAATGTATTTTAATTGTAGAAGAAGAGGGGTCAAATTATATTTTACAAATTTATTTTAGTTTATGAGTAATTAAATAAAAAGTCAACACATTTTATTGTCTTAAGTGTACTAATTTAACCTAGTTTTAGGTTTGTATTTGTGTGAAAATTTTTATATGATTTTGTGTATCCAAGAACTTATATGTTTTAATAAATTATCCCTTCTAAATATGAATATAAAGCTGCACTTTAATTAGATTTTATGATGTCACATATTATTAAATTGAATTATGCATATTTTATGATATAGGTGACATGTGACTTGTACATCAATTGGGCAAATGAAGTTAAAGCTTTATGGTGTCAATGCTAATTCATTCGGGACATGTTCCACTCTCAATTAGGTGGAATAGATCAACTTAAAATGTGAATGATGTATGGGATTAACTTGACACACATTGAAATCATCTACAAGTCAATGGGAGAGTGCTACCTAGCAAGCTTTTCCCCTGTGACTTGGTCCCAATTGCTTTTTAATTTTTTTTTCTTTTATTTTAATTAAGAGGATCAGTTAAAGGGAACATTAAACATGTCATCTCACTCACAATTTCATATTCACATATACATTTTCATTTCCATTCCATTCTCTTTCTCTAGTTTATCTTATTCTTCATTTTCTCCTCCTTCTCTCTACCCTAACCTCATGTCCAGCACCATTCCTCCCACTTCCAACCATCAAATCCACCAAATTCCTCATTATTCTCTTCCTCCCTCTTGGCCGACCAAACCCCCAGCATTTGCAAGAAGATTGAAGCTTAGATTCCACCATTTTCAAGGAGCTCAACTAGGCTAAGTCAAGCTTCTTGGAGAGCACGATGATGATGGTGTCTTCTAGCTAGTTTTTTCAAAGGAATCCTAAGAAGGAGTTGATGGAATAGGAGCATTGAATATCATCTTTAACTAAGCTCAACCAAATCCTCATCTTGTTTCATTTAATTTGTATACTATGATTATGGTTGATTTGTAGTTCATCTTGAATGTAGTTTCATAGATGGCTATAAATGGTTGTATTGAAACATGATTGTTGACTTGATTTCTTCTCTTTTTTGCCATTGGAATTTCACCCACTTTGCTGAATTTACATTGGTTTGTGAATTTCAAGTGTGTTGGTTTTTCATTAACCTTACATTAGTTATGTTTGGAAAATGTGTGATTAAATGCTTGAGTTACATAATTTTATGCTTAAGTTACCTTTAGACCATGTCTATTTGGGGAATGAAATTCAATTAAACACTTGGTTAATTTCTAAGCTAAGCTAATGAAACAATCTAAGGGCTTGTAATTAGGTTTTAGAGAATTGAATTAGTGGAGTTAGGTTGCTTAAGATAGTTGTTTTGAGTAATCATCATTTTCAACCAAGGGGGAGAAGTTTGAGTGAGCTGCCACATTCATTGTCAATCTAAGATTCTTCCATTAACAATGTCTTAAGGTTCCTACTTTAATTGGGAAGTTAATCACACACATTTGGGTTTAGTTTGCAGTTTAATTCTACTAGTTAATTAGGCAACAACTTCAATTAAATGGTTAATCTATTCACTTCGTTTACTTTCCTAAGAAGTCTTAATCACCTCTGTGTGAGAAGACCTAGAGTTAGTCTAAATACTACATTTAGATTAGTTCTAGTTAATTTTGGGTTAAGCGACTACACCATATTAGAGGGTGTATGATAGCAAGTTATAATTTTAAAGGGTATTGAGGAATTTTGTCTAAACTTTTCCCTCTGTATGTTTCTTTTTCCCTCTGTACTCCCTTCCTTAGTTCTTGTCTACTTTCATTTTATGGTCCCTATCATTTTTTCTGCATAATTTTCCCCTTGTTTGTAAAAGGAATTTCTCATTGAATAGCATTGATAATACTACCATTAGGCATTTTCAGTGAATTTCTCTTGATTTCCTTGTTTGCTTGAGTCTAATGCTCTGTTTGGATAGAAAGAAAATATGGGAGGAAAGAAAGGGAGAAAATAGTTTTCCCCTATTTAGGTGAGGAAGAAAAATGAGAGGAAAGAAAAGTAGGGGAGAAAATGAAATGTGAGACTCACCACATTTTCTCTCCAACTTTTCTCTCCACAAGTGGATAGATTTTGGGAGAAAATTCTTTTCCTAGCATCTACCCTTCTCTCTTTCTCTTCTATTTTTATGCTCGACTGTAGAGACCCCATCTTCAACCCACACAGTAGCTTCATTTTTAGCGACTTCGTCTTCGTCTTCTTTGAAGTGGTGTTCAATGCAATACTCTTAAACCAAGCTTTGTATCATATACAATTTATATTTTATTTATGCTTAGCTCTTGATGGTGGGATACTTGGAAGAAACACAAATAATTGTGATTGCATTTTGCATGCATGCTATATAGATATTCTTAAATCAATTTTGCCTTCAACTTTTTTTTTCTGCAAATTAAATTGTATAACATCCTTAATTTTAATTTTCCTGAGACATGAGAGATCAAGATCCTAGTTTTTTTTTTAAGTGTAATAAATTATAAAAATATTGTTAGCCTTGCATATCATATTTTTTAACAACTAATTTGATTATATTAATTTTAAGGTAATTCTTGCTTTCAATTTATTTTTTACAAATATAAAACATGATATATTTTGATATAAGGGCATTACAATCATTATGATATCTATTCATTTTCTTTCCTTCCTTTTTTTTTTGTCTATATCTAAATACAAGGAGTAATAATATTTTCTTTTTAATTTTTTTCTTTTTATTTTTTCTCCTTCCATTTTCTTTCTTCCTAACCTTTCTTTCCATCCAAACAGAGAGTAAGTGTAGGTGACTGTAACAGATACTTATGAGAAGATAGTGTAAGCTTAAGAAGTTGACAGTGTATGCATAAGAATTGTTTAGGCCTTGCTTAGAAATGATATTTGCCTATTTGGGGTTTTTTTTTAAAACCAAAATATTTGCTCGTTTCGGTAGTAACCTAATATATAGCTTAAAAATTGCTTTGGTTCGCTTAAATTTAATATATGTATATGGGTAGTTAGATATTAGTTTCATTGTTTGTCCTGCTATTGATTTAAACTCATTGAAATTTTAAGATGTCTAGACTTTTAAAAAGAATGCACAACAATAAGATAATTGAATGGAATAATTTCTAGAATCTGTATAAAGAAATTTTCTTAATTAGTAGTAATAATTTGTTTTGTTTGAGTAATTTGTTTTAATAAGAGTAGATTAAATGTTTCCAAAATAAGAAAGTATGCGCTTTGTGATCAATATATTTAATGTGAGATATACATGATAGATATGACATAGTAAAATAAGAACATTTTCTATAGCTTAGAAGGTTGAAGTTGTAAAAATGCCTTAGTATACCATGAGATGACACGCAACATTGTCTCTAAGCTCTATGCCCTAGCAGAATCAATATCATTCATCACAGTCCCAATAAATTTATCCATATCTTTTTTCGTTTAATACTTATTTCTTGGCGAGTTGAATTTATTTTTAAATTAAAATACTGATTATTGTTAATGTTAATCACATACTTATTAGGTTTGTAGAAAAGCAATTATGAAAGTTATTTTTTAATAAGAATAATATAAAATTCTTGAGGTGTACAACTTCCCAAAGCCTTACTCGATACTTCTCAAGTTCGATTGGAAATTGGAATTCCAACTTTATGAGAAATTACATGTTTTTTTAGCTAAGTAATAAAAGTAAATTACTCTTCCGGTTCTTTATATAAAACAAATTTTAAATTTTTTTATCTTGATTATATGACAAAGTTAGAGTAATTAATTTTTATTTTCTGATTTACCCTTTTTTTTTATCATAGCTTAAATTCTTATATGATACTTTATTATAGTTATTAATTACAAAGAAAAAGGACAAAATTGAAAATTTATGTACTTTTTTTCAATAATTTTTAAGATTAAACTATCATTTATTAATCAGCACAAAGTCGGTTAAATTTGTCTTTATATTAAGACTGGAAAGAGTATCTATACCTAGAGAAGTTCTACTTCTCACTCCTCCATATCCATAGATCAATTAAAAAGAAGAAAAGAGCAAACGTACGTATGAACAATATTAATTTGTTCTTGTTTTTGGCCAAATTAATTTGTTCAACTGTGATAGTTGTTTTGAATGCTTTTCCACTACATTTCCCCATTTTGTTTTTTGTTTATTCCGTAATTATGCCATACGATCAACAAACAGATCAGATTATTATATTTATTTGATTTGATGTCAATAACCAAAGGCAGTATAATGGACCACACCAATCTAAATATAATCTATAGAGAAATAAAAATTAGACTGAGTGGCAAATATATTTATTCGTCTTTTCTTATTTATAATCTAATCAATTGACTTGATTTAACAGTTTGGAAAGAAATTTGAAACAGAGGCTGTCATATATAGCGACTGCATGATGAGCACCGATTGCCCTTTATATGCGGCTTAATTTGACCCTTCTATTTCACTTTTAATATTATATTTATAAATATAAAAATTATAAAAAAAATTTAATATTAAATTTAAATTATCCAAAGTCAATGATTAAAAGACTGGGATTAGTCAAACTCTCGACTGATTAGGCTAATGGCTTGGTCAAGCCAAAAAAACTGTTTGGGAAGTTGTGCTGCTATAGATAGGCAATTGGATCGAGAACTGGACCCAATTTTTAAAAATCAAACTGTTAAAAAATGCCTCTTTTCATTTTTCTTTTAATTTGTTATCAATTTTTAAAAAAAGATAAATTTTTTAATCATTTGATATTACATTATATCATGTGGCTTATTAAGTCACGATAAACTTAAAATATTTAATTTTATTTTTAAGGTAAGTATCAATTTCATATTTATTTCTTATATTTAGATTATTCTATACATATATAATTTTTTTAATTTAATTATTATGCTACCAATTCGCCATAGATCCAACACGATTGGACTATGTAAATTGTAAACTATTAACCTTTTCAATTCAATATCTAATTCAATTCTGAAAACATTATTCAAAGCATATCTAAATAATAAATTTGTAAAATTTATAAAAAATTTACTATTAAATTGAGTTATTCAAATTATATTTGGACTGTTCAGATACATCTGGATAGTTAAATAGTAAAATTATAAAAAAATTAATAGTAAATTATGGTGATGAATAAGTTTATTAAAATTTTTATATTTCTATACATTTTTATTTTAATAAATGTAAAATGAAAATAAAAAGTTTTGACTTTGGACAGTCAAGATCTCATCAAAGGTAATGAATACTATAGTGCTCATTCCTTGATGAACATTGCAGACAATCCAAATTTAATCTTAATTTTTTTCTAACTTTTATATTACTAAATATAATATATAAAATTAATTTAAATAAATGGCAAAGATTGTTTTAGAATAAAATGGAATGCCACTCGTGATGAGCGCGCGGTGGGGAATGTGTACGCATCATATATGGTCTACTGTATGGAGCAAACTCCTCTACTAGTCTTTGAATCAAACCAACAAAACAAAATTTCGAAAAAAAAAACGCTATTGTAAGATTTTGACAGAATGACATACTTTCACAGAAAAAATATAGTAAAGAAACTACGTATCCAACAGAAGATCACAACCAAGACAATAATTTAGTGCCAATAATTTTATGCGAATATCAGTAATAATAAGGACAAGTTACCATAATTGAGGGGGGGCCTTTCTGTATGCAATAATTTGGAGGATATTAAAAAAATGTGACTCTTAGTGTGTACACTCAGATGGTCTCTTTTCCACTTATAGTTTTTATTTTGTCAAGTAGCAAACACTATTTGAAGTCAAGATCATCCACAATTATCAAGATAAAAAGAAGGCTTAAGGGTATGTTTGCCCTTGAAATAGTCGCTTAGAAACACTTAATGTTTTAAATTTAATTTTAGATCATTTTCCTCTTTAAAAATTAAAAAAGCCTACATAGTCTCTTTTTTATTTCAAAAGTATTCACTTAGGGTTATCTGGTGTTTCAAAACTTCATTCTGGGTCATTTTCTCCCTAACATGAATAGTTCATGTTTTGCTATTAACTCACCTCTTAAATAATTTCTTTTCCTTGGTAGCTGGTCAAAGTGCTTGGTCAAAATTGAATTTTAGTCTTTTACATGTAAAAGAAATAACATTTGTCTCTTGATAATTATTTGCAATTCATCGAACTTAATTAGTATTAATTTTCTTATATGGCAATTATATATAATTTGTAGGTCATTTTCTATAATTTTTTATCAACCAACGATCAAAATTAACTTTTATTAATGATAGAGATATCATTGCACCATATGTTTAAATGTTAAAAAAAAATTTTACACCAAAACAAGTTTAGGTTCATATATGTTGATGGACCTATAGTTTAAGGATAAATTTATCACTTAACCCAAATAATTTATATGTATATGACTATTTATGTTATAATTTTTGGGTTAATATGTAATTTTGACTATGAACTATAGGGTTAAGGCAAATTTAAACCCTAAACTTGTATTTAATACATTTTGAACCCTTAATAATTAAACTTGAGACAATTTCACCCCAATTATTAAATTAAAACAAATGTCATTACTTCTTCAAAAAATCGGGCCTAATTGGCAATTTCTCCCAAATTCTAGTCTCCCTCTTTCTCCTACCTTCTTTTGTGAAAAATTGCACATCATGCCTCATTTTTTAAAAAAATAATGAACGTTTATTTTAATTTAATGGTGAGGGCAAAAGTACCTCAAGTTTTATTGTTTATAATTCAGAATATATCAAATATGACTTTAGCATTTGAATCGTCATTGGACCTATAATTTAAGGTTCTAATTACATATTAACCTTACTTTTTAAAATAATATTTTTTAATAAAATTAATTTGATATGAAACTAATGTTAGGTTTTAAATAATTTTCTTATGAATATTTTTAACTAGTTTTCAAATTTTATTTTTTTAAATGATAATTGTTATGTAAATAATACATTTATACATATATATTATGTTATGTTAACCTTTTTTTAACTTTTATCTTCTTCTTAAAAGCTTAAATTTTTCTTCTTTTCTTAAAAAAATTCATCCACATACTTTTTAATTAGCTTAAAAAATTATTTTGATCAAAAATTAATTTTAATCATATAAATTTTGTTACTACTCATTCAGTAAAATATTGTCCTCATTGCTTTAATCGCTCGTACAATGGTCCCACATCAAATTCTAAAGGTCAGCACCACACTCCCCATTACTCTACCTACACAACGACATCTAACACAATTGATGACCCAAACTGTTACTTCAACACTGGTGCCACTGCCTATGTCACTAATGATATAGCTCAACTTAATGATGTTGCTAATTATGTTTGTAAGATTGGTGTGTTTGCTAGTGATGAATATCCTCTTAAGATTGAGCATGTTGAAAATAATAAGTTACCAACTAATGATGGTTGTACTTTGCTTCTTAAGGAAGTTTTGCATACCTCTACTATTTGTAAAATTTTAATCAATGTTGCAAAGATGGTTTATGATAATTATTTTTATACTAAATCTCACTCCAAGTTTTGTTGTATGAAGGTCAAGAAGACTTGAACAATCATCCATGAAAGGGACACGTGAAAGGAATGCTGTAATGTCCACATTGGCATTATCAAAACACAGCACACAACACTACCATGATAATCATGATTAAGAAAATCCTTAAATTAAATTAATATAATAGATGAGTTTTAAAATCATAAGTTTTAAAGTTGGAGATCTTAATAAAATCCTTTTTGAAAAGCACTTGAGTTCAAATGATAGTTTAAAACATACGAAAGGAAGTAATGGAAGCATGGAAGAAGAAATCAATACATACAAGCATAAAAAGCGGGCAAATTAGACAAAGTCCAATATGCACCATCTGTTATAGCCCTTGTGTCACCCACCATGAAGGATGGCACACAGGGAGGAGTCCCTCACTATACTATGCACCACAATGCAACCCTACTGTCATGACAGTATTCCTAGACTAAATTCCAAGGGGTATTGGCACCAGTTTCACATAAAAAACACTTTACCATTTAAAAGTTAGACACTCAGGTGTAAAATGATCCTTTTACACTTCAAAACATACTTAAAGATGTCCAAAATCACAAACCAAGTGCCAAAAGCCCTAGGACTACTTGAATTAACTCATGCGGACCTCAAAGTACCTAATATAACAGTTATATGCCAACACATATATTACAACCAATATTTAGCCATTAAAACCATGATTCCATATAAATCAAGGGCATATGCATAATTCCACGTAACAATCTCATAACCATTCATACACGTGCAATCAATGACGATACTTGCACTATTATTCTAGCCTCTTACAATAATTTCTATCATAATTACATTATAAATACATCTAAAAAATCATATTTTCATGCAAGTAACCTTAAAACAATGCATGTCTTAAGTTGGCATGGCATATATATATTAAGTTACACAAAATACCCAAAAGAATATAGAACTATACCATTATAGGCTTTTCAATTCTTGATAGTATCCTCCTTTTCTTTATCCCTATTGAAACCTTCACCTATAAAATATAACCACAAGGGGTGAGACAATGTTTCGGTAACTAAATAATCTAATATATCTACAAGTATGTTAAAACATTACATAAGTATGTAAAGTGACCAATACAACCATTTATTCAAATGCCAATGACATATGAATATACACACATCTAAACAAATGCATGATCAATATACTGTCTTATATCCTTCTTATTTTACCTAACTAAATATGTGGGCTAATAACTTAATAAGACCAAGTCCTTATGACTGGACTAGTTCAAGCTCACAAATGATAGGAGGTAGCTTGGCCAAAGATGCTTTTGCCCATTCTCAGACCATAAATTCCCCCTTTCTCAAATATTAGAGGTGTTGTATGTCCAATTTATTTTCAAGATAGTACTGAGACTTTCAAGTAAGAATGAACTAAGCACCAAAGCCTCCAAGGTGCCAGTTTATATCATATGCATTTCAAATAATATGATAACCCCTATAGTGAACTCCCATCCTCTCATAATGATTATGCTTATACAATTTAATCAAACATCACCACATTTACAAGATGGATATTTTCAAATCAATCATTAACATAACAAATTATATCTTCACAAGTATAAAAATTTATATTTCTCTACTTCACATAGATTTTTGAATCACAATTAAACATTCGTACTAACATAATACAAGTTTAAAAATAATATATTATAATTTCAAAAATCTCATGACTATCCAAACACATAAGTGAAATGATTAGATTATATGATTATCTCAACCCACGAAGGGTTACCATGGCAATTTAGCAATCCCCTTAGCTTCTACTAGCTCAAAAGGGTCCAATTAATGTTTAATCTGTAAGAGTAAGCACTAATTATCAATTTATAACTCTAATAAACCCCTTTTTAACCTAAATTTAGGTACTCACACTACCCAAATCCCATCTTTATCAATGTCAATACTTCCAACATAATATATTATCCTTAACTAGCACCCAAAGACTTTGATAACACAAAATCACAACTCACATTGTTCCTAACACTCAAATTTCCACTTAGGTTTGTGCAAACCCTAAGTCAAAACTCTATATCACTATAAAATCTTTAAACATAGGTTTAGAAACTTAATTTAACTCCTCATTGACATAAATAACACAATGGGTTTAGTCAAAATCCCAGGAAGGACAAAATCAACACCTAAATATACCTAAGCTTAAAGGTGTTCAAAATCGATTCAAACCAAAAGGACCAACCCAAATTGAAAGAAACCAATCAAAACTAAACAATAATCAAGTCTGCTTTGGTTTTATAATATGAGAACCGATTGGTTTGGTTGAAGTTTGGTTTTAAGTACTAGAAACTGAACCAAATCGAGACAAACCTGATTAAAAAATACTATTTATTTATTTATAAAATATATGACCATTTATCTATAAGAAGCATTTTGTTTTGAATTTCTTATAGTAATAGACAAACATTTTTAAAGGACTTGAATGGAAATGGATAACATTAAATAATTATAATAATCATGCTATGACCATCATTTAATTATTTACAACTTGAAAATCTCAATATTCAATTTATCTATAAGAGGCATTTTGTTTTGAATTTTGTATAATAAGTTTTTTATTATTTATTAAAATATAGATACATAGATAAACATTTTCAATTGACTTGAATAAAAATGCATAATCTTAAATAATTTTAATGTTAAAAACTCAAATCAATTTTTATGATTAATTATCATTATCACATTGAAATTTTATTATATTTTTATACCTCTACTTATGAAAAAAAGGAGCCAAAAAGAATTAGATTTAATTTTAATATATAGCAACATTATGAAGATGGAAAAAAAAGGAAAAAAAATAAATAAGTGCATTGAAACCTGATCTAGACCTTAACCAAACCGAACTAAATCAAAAATTAAATTGAACCAAATCAAGTTCCATAAAAACCAATCAGGTCCTAGTTATGAGTAAACCGAATAGTTTGATTCGGTTTGGTTTTTGGCCAAAACCAAACCAAACCGAGCTTATGAACACCCTTACCTTAGCTCACTAAAAATTTGCATAGAGAAGAGAGAGGACAAATAAGAAGCTTACCAACAAAGATTCCAAGCTTAAAATGCCTCTTCCCTTCATCGTCCCTCTTGCTCTCTCTTTTTTTCTTGTTTAAAATTAGACGCTATTCGTGTCTAATTTAAATTAGAAATTGGCCTTGTGTCTCATCACATGTAGTACATGGCACATTATGCCAGTATGCCAATTTTGGCTATCACTCAAGGTCAATTGATTCAAACTTCATCCTAGTCTGCTTCTAAAGCTATCCAAAAGCCTAACAACCTCGTTAGTAATCCCAAAACACCATTAACTCAAAAAATGTTTGATTTTATCATTTTACCCTTTATTAATACTTAAATTTCAAGTTTAAAGTTTAAGGATGTTACGAATGGCATGTATAAGGCTAAAGGTGGCATTATGACACAACATTCTCTAGTTTGTTATTCAATTTCCTAGAAGAATAAGATGTCAAGTAATGATCTTAAAGCATGACATTGTCATTTAGGACACCTTTCTTTTGATATCTAATCTCAAAGTATGCATTTATGTAATTTTAAAGTATGCAATAATAATAATTTCATTTTGTAAATCTTGAAAACTTGAAAAAAATGCATAATCTTCCCTTTGACAAGTCCACTTCTTACTCATAAAGTCCACTTGAATTAATACACACATATGTTTAAGAACCAGCTTCTATAGTTTCTGTTAATGTATTCAAATATTATATGCATTTTATTGACTATTATAGCAGGCACACCTTGATATATCCTCTTGAATACAAGAGTGAAGTCAAAATAGCCTTTTTTTTCCATTCATATAATTAGTTGAAAATTTTCTTGATAAGAAAATTAAAGTCTTATAGTGTGATGATAGAGGAGAATTTTAAGGTCTTGCACACTTTTTGGCTAAATGTGGAATTCAATAATGACTATCATGTCCATATACTTCTGTCCAAAATGGGAAAGTTGAGAACAAGCATATTGTAAAGTTTGAACTCACCTTACTTGCCCAAGCACACATGCCACTTCGGCACTAGTAGGAATCCTTCTATACTTCTATTTGTTTAATCAATTTGACTCCTACTTCCATTCTTGCAAGAAGCTTACCTTATCAAAAGCTTGATAGCAAGAATCCAGATTACAATAGGTTAAAAACCTTTAGCTGTGCTTGCTATCCTTAGTTAAGACCTTATAATCAACACAAGGTATAGTTTCAGTTAGAGAAATGTGTTTTCCTTAGTTATAATGGATAGCACAAGGGGTTTAAATGTCTTAATTTTAATGGTGGAGTATTTGTCTCTCGACATATGATATTTAACAAAGATGTTTTTCCCTTCGCAAGCAGTTTTCTTTATGCTTCATATTCAACAACTCAACAACATAATGTTACAAACATCATTTCCATTTTGCCTTAGTCAAGTTTAAAATTTAACTAATCAAAGGCCATCTCAACTCAACCTAACTAGCAAAAATGGCATCTTTACAAGTTCTAGGCCTCTCCATGATATGTCTAACTTTAGGCCTCCTGACAACTAGCCCATTCCTTTATCTCCTAGTAATTCTTTATCATGATTGAGTTCACCTTCTCCTAGACTTCAGCCTAGTGCTAAAACTTACTCACAACAAGTGTAAGGTCACCTTATGATAACACAATCCAAGAAGGCTTTATTCAAGCCTAAACATCTTTTTATGAGTGATGTTGTTATCCAAAGTATTGATAACATTAAACTATCAAGTGTCAAAGAAACCTTAAGGTCAACCAAGTAGACCCAAGCCATGTAGAGTGAGTTTGATGCCCTCAAATGGAACTGTACTTGAGAACTATTATCACCATCACCTCATGCAAAAATGGTTGATTTCTACTAGGTTTTCAAACTTAAGTATAAAGAAAATAGAAGTATTGATCAGCCTAAAGCAAGGTTAGTTGACAAAGGCTACCAACAAGACACTGGTGTAAATTTATGGGCCATATTTAATCAAGTAGTAAAAATAACAACCATATGAGTTATTCTCACTAATATTGTGTCCTTAAACTAGCCTATACAATAACTAGACATCAACAATGCCTTCTTAAATGGTTTCATTACCAAGGAAGTATACATGACCCGAAGGATTCACAAATACTACTCACCCTTATCATGTTTGAAGAGTAAAAAAGGCCCTGTACGATCTCTGTCAAGCCCTGCAAGCTTGGTTTGAGTGAATTTGAAGTGTTCTTTTAAGTTGGGGATTTACTCACACAAGAAGTGAAAACTTATTATTCAATAA
The DNA here is from genome assembly GCF_029017545.1 of Prosopis cineraria. Lineage (NCBI taxonomy): Eukaryota > Viridiplantae > Streptophyta > Magnoliopsida > Fabales > Fabaceae > Prosopis > Prosopis cineraria. The sequence continues at coordinate 1,471,199 of NW_026555334.1, forward strand.
ACAAGATAAACAAGGCATTATCATGCTTCTTGTCTATGTAAATGAAATTCAAGTAATAGGCAATGACTGTAAACTTCTATTCGAGCTTACTTAAAAGCTGAATGATGTCTTCTCTCTCAAAGATCTCCACGACTTGCCCTACTTATTGGGCTTATGCATCATGACACAGCCAACATCTATCTTAACTAAGCTAAGTTTATCATTGATATACTACAAAACTTTAACATGCTTTACACTACTTTTAAACCCCACCCATGGTAGCAGGCAAGTTACTCTCAGCTAATGATGGTAATGCCTTGAATGAGCCCATTAAGTTTCAAAAAGCTATTGGTGCCCTCCAGTGCTTAACCAATACATGACCAAACATTGTGTTCTCTACTTATTAGCTCAATCAATTCCTTTCTAATCTATAACTTATTAGCAAGGAGTTAAAATATCTTTAGGTACCTAAAAGGAACTACCACCGTTGGCCTCAAATTTCGCCTATCCAAACCTCTTAAGGTTTTTACCTATTCATATGCAAGTTAGGCTTTATTTCCCTTGGATCTTTGATTTATTTTAGGAATCTCATTTATGTTGGAGAGACCTTAGTGTCTTGGTCCTCCAAGAAACAAAAAGTGGTGGCACTTTCAAGCACTAGATTAGAATATTGAGCACTAGCAAACACCATATGTAACATCCCAATTTAAATTTTAATAGTTAATTTAGGTTAATAAAAATTTTGAAAAATATTTAGAGGTAAGCAAATTAGTAGGAGATGATTATTAAATCTAACTTAGGATATAATTCTAAATTAAAATAAAAAAATTAATTAAAAATTAATTAATTTAAAAAATATTAAATTATTATTATTATTATAAAAAAAAAGGTATGAGAAAGAGGAAGGAAAGAAGAAGAAAACGTGAGTGGCTTTCGGTGCAATGATTATGTATATAATAATAATAATAATAATAATAATAAGGGAGAGAGAGGAAAGAAGAAATAATAATAAAAGAGATGTGGGACCCACTGAATTTTTATAAAAACTCACCTATTTCCTTCATTTCTTCATTCATTCCTTCGTGTGCGAGCTAAGGCAGAGTGAGCGTGAGTCGTCGGTGCGGGAGATATGAGTTTTTAAGGTAAGAGTTTTTAATAGGATATTTAGGGTGTGATTTTAAGCTTTTCAAGACTAAGTAAGTGTTCTAAAAATTTTTCTTAGTCATCCTTCCTCTTTGGTTTCTGATTTTATGGTGGTAGAAAATTTAGAATTTGGAAGAGGGATGAATTTATGTTAAATAAATATGACTTTTGAGGTTGTTGGTAGTATAATAAATGTTCTAGAGTATAAATTTGTTGATGATCTTTGAATTGTGGCTTATGGATCAAATTCTAAACTAGATCTGAAAATATATGTTGATTTATTGAGGTTTAGATGATTATTTGGGATGAGAAATGAATTATTATGGCTATAGGATTATGATTCTAAACTAGAGACTCAATTTTAATTTTTCGATATTTTAGGTGCGAATTTATAAAATAAAAAAAAAATTTTGATAATAGAAATTAATTTAGAAGTTGATTTTTAGATTATTAATGTTTATTGTTGACTAAAAGAGGAGTTAAAAATTTTACTTAATAGTATTAACTCTAGATTTGTATTAAGATTGAGATTAGGAATTATGTTATATTTTTAATTCTATTATTAGAATTATTTTATTATTTTCAAAAATTGAAACTAATATTTATAATAATATGTTATATGTAGATTGTATTATTGGTGAACATTGTGGTGAGAGAGAAATTTTAAGGAATAATTTATTTAAAAAGCCACAAGGTAACCATGCTTTTAATTTATGATTAGTGTTACTTCATGTTAATTGGGTGATTATTGAGAAAATTATGAATTTTTTTAATATTGTATATTGTGCAATATTATTATGAATTTGTTTGATTATTGTGGGAGGTGTTGGGAGACTTGCTATTGTTGTTGTATTTATATACCAAGTGGTACGCCCCTATTAGAGCTCAATAGGTGGTTTGTAAGGGCTCAGGTTAATCTACCTTTGGCCGGGTAATTTAGCACCGAGTGAGGGCTACAGCTCGAGGTTAATGGAGGGATATAAGGATGGTTGTTTGTGTGTATTGTAATATTTCTTATATTTGTTGGAATTATATTATTTTTAATTCTCACTTAATAAGCACACACTTAACTGTTTGTATATACTATCATAAATTGGCTATGATTATTGGGACTTTTGAGTCTCATTATGTGGTTAACAATTTTCAGGAGAAGAGCCACGAGTGACACGTGGAGGAGTCCCAGAGACTTAGTGGCATAGATCCACTGTCTCTTTTAGTTATTTGACTTATAATTTATAATGTTTTATATTGCCAATATTAGGGCTTTTTGTTTATTATCAATTATATGAATATATAAATGTAATCATGCCTTTCAAACTATTTCTATTTTTGGTACAATTTGGATGACTGTAATTTAATATTTGGTTTACTTTGGATTGATTAAAATGGCATGATTATAAGGTCAAATAACTGGCTTGTGTTAAAAATTGACTAAATTGCTTATTTTACTTGTTGGGAGTATAAGGATGGATAAATGTAATTTAGTTTACTTGTTGGGAGTATAAGGATGGACAAATGTGATTTAGCCTAATGGCATGTGGGAGGTAAAAATTTATCTGAAATGTTATATTGTGTGAGTTGAAGCCAATTATAAAATATTTTATATTAAAATTATTGATATAAAAATGTGTTGGGTGGCTGTAACCCAACTATGATTGAGTTAAATTATTTAAAAAAAAATTTGGTGTAGTGCACCACAGCTGAGGTTAACTGGTTAATAACATTACATTTTAAACTTCCTGTCTCAATTCCTCGAGCTCTAATTGTTTAGGTTGATAATCTAAGTGCAATTGCACTTTCTTAAAACCCCGTGCACCACTCGCGCACCAAGCATAGTGAGATAGACATTCACTTTGTTCGAGATCAAGTACTTGCTCAACATCTTGAAGTTCATTATGTTCCATTAGCAAAACAAAAGGCAAATCTCCTGACAAAACCTTTAGGTGCTCTGTCATTCACGTACTTGCATGGCAAACTCAAGTTGATAGTACCACCCTCTTGTTTAGAAGTGGCTATTAAAGAAGTCCATTAACTAAGGCCCGTGATCATGTAGCTTATCAAGTCAAAGCCCATTATGCATCTGTGGCATGTATCTTATCCCTAGCATTTGTATATCTAATGTATCAGATATTAGTGTATTACATCAGTTAGTTATAATAGTCTATTCAGATATGATCACGCACGATTGCACACACAGCTATATATGTAACCTTAGTTCCATGATAATAATTAAGTCGTTCAGTTTCTTATCCTTTTAGATTTTCTTCAAATTCATATTCCAAAAATCTGTACTATCTTTCTATTATAAGTCAAACTTATGCTTCTCATATCAACTACCTCAAAAACACAAATTCCTTAGTTAATTAGGCAAGCATTTTACTATGAAAACCTTCATAATACGTAACTTATTAATCCATTTCAAGTAATACAAGCTCACAATTTTGGTCACCTTGAACATTTTTAACAAATGGATAAAGATTCTTACTCATCCCGATCAGGAAGTTTTCTAATTAATTTTGCTAAACTGCCAAAGAAAAGTGAAGCAAAATTTGTGGGGAACTTGGATTTCATTATTCAGCCAAAAAAAGGGTTTCTTTTTTGGTCCATCGCTCAATGTCCTAAAAAACCTAAAAATATTACTACTTCTCATCCAAACTAATATAAACTTCTACTGTTGTTACCAACGGTAGCCTCACAAGTACCTCGAGGATATTTTTGATATATTTATTTAACACGACTACAAATCTCAGGACTCAAACACAAGACTTAAGAATAAGCCTATTCAACTCTTTCAACTAATGAGTTAATAAATAATTATTGTACTAATTAATCAGCGTACTTAATTTGAATGAGATCATATATTCTAAATGTTGCATATCTTGAAGACACGATTTAAAACGAAAAAGCATAATTAACAGTAAAATATGCTTAATCATTGACTTAAAAATTAGAATGGTCACAGCACAGAACCTTAAAAAAGTGAAAGTAAATAGACAAATTTGACAGAAATATTATTAGGGTGGAGCCCAACTATGGATCATGTTGGGGGATTAGTGTAAATGGAAACGAGTAATTAATGATAAAGAAAGATTAAGAGGGTCAATAATCATGATTATGATAATCAAAAGGGTTTAGCCGCTGATATATAATGAGTGTTTCCTTTTTAAGACAAACCCTAAAGTGAACAGTAAAAAAATTTTGTCTGTTTGTTTGCCATTTTCAAAGCAAGACAATCCATAGAAGACCTACATTTTTTTTTCCGTTGTCATGATCAAACATGAGAAAGCCATTAATTGATAATCTATAGTTTTTTTTCCCTGTAATAATGGAAATCATTACACTTTTTTTAGTGAATTATACTGAGATATATATGAACTAAAAATGAAAATGAATTATAAACATTCTTCTAGAGTTGAAAAAGTTATATCACTTTTATTTTCATTATATTTTAAAAATAATTTCTTTAAAATAAATGTTATATATATTACACAAATATGCCGTGAGTTTATTGAAATTATATAAAATTTAATATTTTTTATTTTTGAGAAACATGTGTGTAGCATATTATAATTTATTTCAGGAAGATTTTTGTAAGTTTTAAAAATAAAATGGAGGAAGCCATAATTTCAATTTTTAACATACTTCCAATAAAGATATTAATTTTGAAAGTAAAAAAATGTCTATACATCAATTTCAACCAATTATTGAAAAATTTTGTGATTTACAGTTTTACACCAATAATGATAACAATATTTATTAAAATAGTACATGCATGATTGCTAATCACCAAAATTCTTTTCTTTCGAACATATATCTCTCTGAAATCTGGCAAAGTTCCATCGCTAGCTTCAAGAGAAATTATCGTAAATCTGATTGTGATACAGATTGCGAGTATTATTTTACATCAAGTCATTTGCTGGAAATAATCCTTTAAATAATTAACAAAAGTCAATCTTCCACTTATAAGTGAACCCCCTTGTATAAATCCAAAGGGCTTATAGTTAATTATCTTATTGACAAGAGTGCTTTAACAATAAGATATAAGTATCGAAGAATATAATTATTGGTCCATATAGTTTCATTAGGTTTTATTTTTAATCCCTACAATTTGTTTCAGTGTTTTCAGTCCCTATAATTTTAAAAAGATTAGGTAATATTTGTTTTTGAGTTCCCTATAGTTTCAATTTTTCAGTACTTTTAGTCCTTATAAGGACTGAAAACACTAAAGAAAAAACTATAAGGACTAAAAGTAAAATTCAATAAAATTATAGAGATCAAAAATTATATTTTCTCTATAAGTTTTGAGAATAGAACCCTAATTAACTATTTTAACTAATAATGTGGATGACTTCTCTTTTGAATTAGTAATCATCATTATATGTTCTCAACAATTTTCTTTACTTTTGGGCCCAGATTCTTAGCAAGTTCGTAAAGACACCATTATTTGCTTCTAATCAATACACCATAGTTTGAGTTGTGTCCCTTTTGAATATTGATGTAACCAAGAAATGAAACATAGATTACCTATATGGTATACTGTTATTCAAGTGGAGGAAGAGAAGAATCAGAAAATGAGATTTAATTAAGGTATCGTTTGAAGTGATTGATTTGAATTTGAATTCTAGATTTAAAATTTTATATTTAAAATTTATGTATTTAATTTTTTTTATTTGAATAGTTTAAAAAATTTTAAATGAAGAATAAGAGAGATTAGTTAAGATTCAAAATGAAAAAAAAATTAAAAATGATAAGTTTATCTCTATTTCTCAAACGATGAGAGACAAAAATGAGATATGAGAAAAGATATAAAATTATAAAGGCCTTAATAATAAAATATGAAGAGAAGGAGATGTTAAGTGATTGAAATATTAAATAACTTAAATGTATAGGAAATTTGAAATTATAATAAGAAATTGATTTGGATTTGAGCAATTCAAATCCATCAATTCCCGTGTATCTAAATCCCCATCTCTATCAATCCAAGCACACCATAAGTTTATTATTGTGACATCTACATGGCTAATGAAAGGACCTAACATTTTCTCCCTTTCTATTTATCTGTTCACTACAATATAATAAAAACACATTGCAAGAGATTTTGATTAAAATATAAAATATTAAATGTTTTTTGTGTGCGTAAATCTTTTTTCCCTCGCTCAATATATCCGAAGAAACATAAGAATATTACCACCACCCCCCCAAACTAATTTAAATTCCCATTATGTGGAATTATTCTTACCAATGGAGACTTCAGGAGTATCTCAAGGATAATTTTATTAGTATTTTCATTTAGCATGGTTGCATGTCCCAAGACTTGAATCTCAAATTCCAAGATAAGTTAATTTAACTCTACTTATAGTCAAACCAACTGTCCCTCAATATATAGAGTAAATCTTTTATGTACACACACATAACTATAAGAGATTGGGTAGCTAGGTCAACAATTTTTCTAATATATTATATATAGTTTAGAGGAAATTGATATTTGATATATATATATATATATATATTCCATTGGACATAATTATCTTTGAGATCATGTCTAATATAATAATTGATTATGACAAATAATAGAATAGTAAATTATTATAACTATAGAACAAAGATTTTATAAAAGAGTTTCATTTTCATTTCATGTTATATGTTATAGCAGATATAGGATATTATATATAAAACAAATGTATTGCAAGTAAACAATAAGTTTGATCTTCCATATATTTATAATATCTCATATGGTATAATGATTATGAGAAACTGATGATTATTTATATAAAACCTCAATATGTACTTTATTGAACCATATTTCTCCTTCAGTCATGATATTTATTTAATTGCTCATACATCCAAATGCAAGTTGTTATTTTATATAACTTGGACACACACACACATGTAATATAATATAAGACTTTAGATAAGCATGATCAATCTTCTTGTATTAAATAGAAAATATTTTATAGAAAGTGTTTTTGTGTAAATTGGTGGGCATATGCCTCTCTCATTCTATTATTATCTATAGTTAGGGCACTGAACCTAGGAGTAAAGAATAAGCCATCTGAAAATAATACAAAAGTTATTTACAATAATAAAATGAGCCCACAACTAAGCAAGCCTAGTAAGCAAATCTGATGACCAATTGAACTTAAGCACGTATGTTTTATTAGGCTTAAGGCATGAAGCCCTATTTGTCTCAATAGGCCCTCGCAAATAAGGGATGGAAAATTTCTGGATCTTGAGTTTGTTTCTGAAGCCTAGTAACTTTGAGTGAGAGAGAGCCTTGGTAAATATATTTGCAAGTTGCTCACACAAAGGGACATGTTTGACAAATAATTGTTAAGCAAGTACATGATCATGGACAAAATGAACATCAAGCTTAATGTTTTGACCAAGTATGAAAGATTGGATTTGAGGTGAGCACAGATGCAAAAAGATTGTCACACATTGCAATCAGTAGTTCTCTAAGATAAAGGCTTAGTTTGATAGTGAAAGATTGAATCTAAGCAAGCTCAGATGCTAGATCTGCAAGTTAACCATACTCAAACTTGGCGCTTGAGCTAGAGACAACCCCTCTATTTCTTAGCCGACCATGAAATCAATGAAGAACTAAGGACAACACAGTGCCCATCAATAGATCTTCAATCTTCTAGATAGATAGCATAATAAGCATCAATAAAGCCCTACAAGTAAGATGATTACTTGGTTTAATGTGTAAACCTAAATCTAAAGTTTCTCTGAGATACCTTAATACTTATTTTAAGGCTTGCCAATGAACTGGTGTTGGTGACCTTAGAAATTAGCTTAACTTATTAACTACAAACATGATATCTAGTTGAATATGAATCAGAGAGCCAATAATTTATCTATAAGCGGTTGGATCTTTGAGAAGTGAACCATCCTTTTTCAAGTAATACCTATCGAACACCATAGATATAGGGACAAGTGTAGAGTTAGACATACCAAAATATTTCAAAATGTTCTGAAAGTATCTCTCTTGCTTGAGCTAGAGTCCTGTCTCATCTCTATAAGCTTCAATCCCTAAAAAGTGATGTAGCTGGAGAAGATCTTTAAGTGTAAAAATGTTATTAAGTCCCTTGATAAATAGATTTAGGGCTACAAAAGAGTTACATATGACTATGATGTCATCTACATATATTAACACAAACATAAGAAATCTATATTATTTAAAGAAAAACAAGAAAGAGCCACTTTTAGAGTATAGAAAGCCCCAGCTAAGAAGAGGTGTTTATAGCTTGTCAAACCAAGCTCTATGCACTTATTTTAAGCCATAGTGAGCCTTTCTCAAAAGGCACCCATGATTTGGGAATCATGAGTCAATAAAATCACCTAGTTGTCTCATGAGTGCTTGTTTTAGTAACTCACCATTTAAAAAGGTATTGTTGATATCCATTTGATGGATTAGCCAATTGAATGTAACAGCTATAGTGAGGATATGTTTCTTTAAGAACTGGGCTAAATGTTTCTTTAAAATCAATGCCTAGGCTTTATTGAAAAACCTTTCACCACTAATCTTGCTTTGTATTTTTGGAATGAACCATATGCATTGTATTTTCTTTTGAACACCTATTTGTAGTCAACTAAGTTTCTTTGACCATAAAGGGAAGTAGCACCCATGTTTCTTTAACAATCAATGCATTATATTTATTCTGCATTGCTTTCCTCTAATCTTTAGATTGTAATGCTTCAGTGACACTCATAGACTTAGATTTATCATATTTTTTTTATTAAGATCACACCAACATATGGAACCTTAGATTTAGAAATTTTAGCCTTACTTTGAATGATTATATGGTGTTGATTTATTGGAACAATCTGTTGAGTTTGTTCTAATGAAGAGTTGCTCAAGGATGAGTCACTTGAAGACTTTGATATTTGCTAAGTTATTTTATTTTTTATATTTAAATCATGACTTACAAATTGGTGTTCATTTTATACATCAAGTGTAACGGTAGAGGAACTAACACATGGAGTAATGGGAGTGGAAATCACTAGAGGGTTTGAGGTAAGTGAAGAAGATGACAATTTACTACCATCTTGAGGTGCGGGAATGTCATTTATGCATCTTCTATCAACTAAGGCTAGTGTTGGCTTGAAGAAGACCTTTGGATGAAGTTAGTCTTCAGGTATGACCCTTTTATTAATAAAACCTATAGCAAAAGGGAATTCACCTTCATATTAAAAATAACATGTATTGAAATATAAACCCTACTAATAGAACTTAGACATTTATAACCTTTATGAGCATTGTAAAAACACACATTTAGTAGACCTAAATCAAGTTTGTGTTGGTTATAAGGTATAAGACAAGGGTAGCAAGTAGAATCAAAACTAAGTAGAATCGAAAACTTTGAGTCTATCATAATCTGGATATTTTTCAAGTAATAGAAAATAAGATGAAATATCACCTAAAATAGAAGATGGCAGTAGATTGATAACATTAGTGGTAGTGGTAAATGGTTTCCACTAGTAGAATAAGAGCATTTTAGCTTGAGCTAATAATGTTAGACCCATTTCGACAATATACCTATGTTTTCTTTCTTCTCTACCATTTTGAGCTGATATATGTGGACATGAGTGTCTAAATTAAATTATTACATCTTGTAATTCTTTCATAAAGCTTCTGTATTCACCTCCCTAATCACTTTGAATCATCTTAATCTTGCACTCAAATTGATTTTCAACTAGTTTTTTCAACTGTAAAAACATATTAAGGGCTTCATCTCTAGATTTTAGTGGGTAAATCTAAGAATATCTACTATAATCATCAAAAAATAGGATATAACACAAGAAAAAATTCATAGAATTTGGAGGGGAAGGCCCCCATAAATCAATATATATTAGTTTAAATGGCTTAGTTGCATGTGAAATATAAACGTTAAAAGGAAGTGAGTATGATTTGCCATATTTCCATGATTCACAAAAAACATTTTAATTCTTAGAAACCTTTAAGTTACAATTACTAATAATTTTGTTCAGCACCCTAACATTTAGTTGCCCAAGTCTACAATGCCATAAAATTCTACTAGAATTAAACTTTCTAAACACTAAAGACAGCTTCTTCAACCGCAACAAAAACCAACTTCACTTCACCATCTCTACTGTTCTTACTAATGCAAAACACACCACTTTCACTTGGTTTCCCCTTAAGAATTGTCTCCCCTATTTACTGACCTTCACAAAAACACCATATTTATTAAATACAACATTAGCATTATTGTTACTAGCTACTTTATAAACACTTAGTAGATTCTTTTTAATCTTTAGGGAGTAAACTATATCACATAACTTGAGTGGTTTGTAAGGTACAGCTTGAATTTTAGTAGATCCAATCTTTTCAACAGCTAGTTTGTCACCATTACCAATGACAATATTCATCTTACCATTAGGATTCACAAGATTGTCGAGGCGATTAACATCATTTGTCACATAACTTATTGCTCCACTATCAAACCATGCATCATCATTAATAATCTCAGGGGTAGCCCAGTAAGCTACATTAAAATTATGATTAACACCAAAATTTGAACTACTAGAACCACCAAAACTTTGAGTAGTCCTCTGTCTAGGCTTAACAAAGCTTCTATGATAACAATAAAAGCATGCATTCACTTAATGACCAAATTTGTCACACAGCTAGTATTGTGAGCTATCAGAATTTTTGTTACCACCTAACTCATGACCATTTCTACCATTACCATTAAATCCTCTAAAGCCATAACCATTACGCAAAACTTGATGAAAACTTGATGAAGAGGATTGAGCTCTAGCAAAATTTGATAAAGTTAGTTTAAAGGCTTTCATAAGTTAATAACTCATCTTGAAATTTAATCCAATTAAGTTCCTCTACCTTATGAGCTAGTTGAACAATTATAGGGTTATAATCAGCATCAAGTCTAGCAATTATTTATGTAACAAGATCAGGAAGAGACACAAGGTTACTAGTAATAGATAACTATTTTGACAATTTTTCATTTTTGCTAAATATTCTACCATTTTGTATTAAGACTTGAGCCTTAGTCTATGCTCTAGCAAGTTGGTGAGTTTCCTCCATAAACTAGCAGAAGTTGAGACCATAGTCATTTGCAAGGAGACATCAAGCTGCATTGTATTTAGTAGCCACCCAAGCAAAAGTTGATCTACAACTACCCAATTTTTAAATTCTATATTTAGTTTGGTCACATTATTTTCTGTAATAAATTAAAGGCTTGTTTGTGCCATAAAGTAAACCCTCAAGTTTGTGGCCAAATCAGATAGTACCATTCAACTTGATGGCACACGGATGATTCATGCCATTAGAACCTTCAATGTCCTTTAGAAGGTTGTTTGCAAAAAGTAGGGAATTGGATGCAGACTCAAGTGACCTAGTATTGCTTGGGATTGTTGAGATGCATTAAAAGTCTCTATAGTGATGAACCTTGCTTAGTTCTAATATCAAGAAAATATTTTAAAGAAAGTATTTTGTGTAAATTAGAGGTGTACAAGCCTCTCTCATTCTATTAGTATTTATAGTTAGGGCACTAACTCATAGAAGCAAAGAATAAGCCATCTGGCAATAATTTAAAAGTTACTTACAATAATAAAATGAGCCCACAATTAATTAGTCCCAATAAGTAAATCTAATGACCTATTGAACTTAAGCATACACATTTTATTAGGCTTAAGGCATAAAGCCCTATTTGTCTCAACATAAATGATATTAAATCATGCATATTTAATAAGTAATTGATTTCCTAATATGAAGTCTTGATTATAAGTTGCCTAAAGAAGAAAAGAAGAGTAAGCAATTAAATGAAAGGAACTGAATTTATTAATATCATGCATCACTCAAATTCTAAAGTAGAATATCTTGAAGTCAAACGCTTTTAGATTACTCAAATCACCTTGTTCCTCAACTACTTAGGCAAACTTAGTAGACTTAATGAATTTCATTTGTCTTGAAATCGGTATGGATCGCTAGTTAAATATTGTCCTAAACATGATAATTAGAAACTAGAATTGCCCACATCTAAGTTGATGGCCCATGTTAGCTAGGAAATTCTTAAGCTTTGTATTGTCATTTTCACTACAATAAGCTACTTATCATATGAGGTGTGTTCAAGTTTTTCTAGAGCCTAAAGCTTTTGGTTTGAATTTTAATGAGAAACCTTTAGTAGGAATTTAGAGTCTAAAATATACTTGGCTTCTAGTGATGATCAACTTCCCTTTAACCTTACGTAGGGAATTGGGTTACCATTATGAACTTCGAATAGAGTTTCACAATAGATTCATCAAATCATAGAGAAAAATGAGGGAAGCAGAGGAAAAGTTTTTTAATAGTGTATCTTGCAAATGCTCAACCTTCACCCATATAACACGATAGAGATTTTAGATAGTTACATAATTATTGTCTCTTTTGATAATAACCATCAACTATTTAATTAAATAAATAATTATTTAACCTAATTGGGCCTCTATTCACTTGGCCTAATCCATCAAGGATATAATCAAACACCTTTGGTTATTGTTGATCTATTTTTTTATTCATTATTTAAATCCTACAATTGCTCTTAAAATTATTACAACTAGAAATAAAGTGGGCATTGCATTAACTTAATTAATCTACCTATGAAAATAATGAACCCCTTTGCATCTACACATTTGATAGAATCCATTTAAGCCTTTGAAACAGAAATATTCCAATTCTCGGACAATAATAGTTCTCCAAACGCTCCAACACCATCTAATTCATATGATTTGTTAATGAAGGTAACTACACTCAAAAGATGATGGATTGGATGTCTACAAAAATGTTGATCATCATTGTTAGAAATAAAAGGATAATAAACAATTCATGTTAGATCTTGGAATAGAACAATCAATTGAGAACCCACAAAGAGAGAAGGCTAGTAGAATCCTATTTATGATGTACAGTAGATGCACTTTATAAGAGAAAAAGAGAGGGAGAGAATAGTAGAGTAAATATGAATGAGTATTTAACTCTAGTGTTTCACTTCCCTTCACTTAGCTACCCCTATAACGTGGGTGTCTAAGTTGGATGAGGAATCATATCATGTAAATCAAATTTCTTAATGAGAGAATGAATACATAAGATCAATTCTAATATAATATAGTATCTTAATTAATAAGATATATCAACTTTTACTCAAGAATCAAATATTTATTTAATTCTTAATTTGATTAAAAATAATTTAATTAATTAGATATTAAATTAAGTACTTATTTAAATTTAATACAATATTTGAATCTCAATCAGGGGCGGATATTATAATAATCCAACAGTCATAAAGATTATTTATTTGTTATTGATATTTCTTTGTAAATCCATATGTACTTACTACAACATTCATGTCATTCAAAGAAAGCTTGTTTAAGACATACATAATTTTTTTTAATAAAACATACATAATTTTTTTGCCCAGCCTAAGACATACTTAATTTGTTCTACATGCAAGATATGGACCCACATATACAGCTCTCATGAGGTGTTTCAAAAATCTTCACTCAATAATACCTGACCTTGAGCATTCTCTCTGGAAATTAAAAGAAGAAGAAGAAAAACCTGAAATATAGTTCCCTCAAAAAGTACTAAAAAGAAAAGGATAAAAGCGAGGTTATGAGATTTATTAGATTTTTCAGAAAATTTTGAAAATTGGCTGAAAGAATTATTTTATGGAATTGGGTTAAATCTTAGGCTCAATTTTTTTTTCTCAAACAAAAAAATAAATCGTCCAGATTTATTCGTTTTACAAAATAATTATTATAATATTATATAAAAATAAATTTAAATTTAAATTTTTTTATAAATTATATTTGTATACTGTAAATTTTAAATTTAAATTTCAATAAAATTTGACCTATAGTTGCATACTGTAATTAATTTTTTTTATAAATTAGATTTGTTTATTGTATCATAGTTATAAACCATAGGTTAAATTTGAACAGTTTAAAATTATTTATTTATTCATTTATTTTAATATCATATTATAATAATTGTTTTATAAAACTATTAAATCTGAACCATTCATTTTATCTCCAAAGTTGGACATTGGATGAGGAGGAAAAAAATAAAAAAGAAAGATTTGGAGTGGATCTGCTTCCTAAATCACAATGGAACACCGATGAATTAATATGCCAAAAGCAAACCACCACCATCACCCAAAGGTTCAACATTTTGCACAAAATTAAGAGAGAGAAATTGCAAAAGCTTATGCAACTTAGAGTCGGGGTTTACGTTCCATTAAAAAAAGAAAAAGAAAAGAAAGTCCGAATTATATTTATAGATATTTTTTTTTTTTAATTATTAAACGGTCATAGCCTTACCAATTCCACAACAATACTTTCATGGTGGGCAAGGGAGGTTACTTTTTTTTTTTTTTTGCAGAAACTCCGTAATGCCTTCATAGTTCATAGAGTGACTTACTTAGCTATGTATATACAGGTTTATTGAAAAATAATCGTTTCATTAAAAAAAAAAGCTAAAGTAACAAATTTAACCATATACAATTTTTTTAAGAGCAGATGATGTGAAATAAATTACGAACTTTTAAAAATAAAGTATTCAGTAACCTGCCGTTAATTTCAACTGACAGATGTTATGGGGGGCTCACAATGAGACGTGGCGCGACACGGGCACGACACATTAGCATAATAAAAGTATAAATTTAGTTATAAACTATTATTCGAAGAGTATTAGGTAGCCTCTACTGTAAAAAAATGGACCATCCAATACATTCTTCTCAATTTTGACCAAGTATAATTTATTTTCATACTCATGAGACCGACAAAGTATCAATCTTTCTAATTTTCTTGCCTTCATTCTCAGTATCAACTCCAGAAGAAGAGGTTCAAAAAGCTATTATCTGAAAACATTCAAAAGGATGATTCCAATAAAGTAAAAACTTGATTTTATTACGCATGAAAAAAGTTTGATTCTAGCTTAATTTAGCCACAAATTATTTCTTCTACTTTGTTAGTGTCATCTTCATAAATGTCTTTAGGTAAAAACTATTTAAACCTCTTCTTCTCAAGCTAAAATTGAGAATGAAGGTAACAAGATTGAAGAAATTAATGCTTTATGGGTCTTATAAATATGAAAATAAATGGTGCTTGATCGCCCTTTTTTTTTATAGTAAAAGCTAACCGATGCTACTCGGAAAATAATTCATGGCTAAATTTGCACATTTACCATGTTGACATATCGTACCCACATCGTGCCACATGTTATTGTAAGCCTCACATAATGTCCATTAGCTAAAATTAACAGTAAGCTATTAGATGCTTCATTTTTTTTAAAGTTCGTGATTTATTTTACACTATTTAATAGTTTAAACTATTAATGCTCCTCGAAAAATAATATTATATAACCAATTCTGCACCTTTACCTAAAAAAAAAGAATTTATTGAGTTTATATGGATTAATTATCATTTTTTTATTTATATCCCCAAATATATTCAGATTTTAATTCATCATATTGTGATAGGCTGATGCTTTCTGTCAGACTTAATATCTGTTGGTTGTCAATTAATTATTAATTAATGATAACCTCTTTTGTTTGAAGAGGACAGATATTTCGGCCCAGAGAAAAAGCCCGTTACGAATTTTGAAATCGTGGGCCACACTTCTTATTGGGCGTATTTTTGGTCCCAGTTTCTTGTTCTGCTCAAAAGGACAATTATTCGTTATTTTTAATTTGTTTGAATAACTTTACTAAAAAATTTGTTTGAATAAATTACATTAATTTACTTAAAAATTTCAGTAAAATTATTTATTATTTATTTTCAAAATAAAAAATATATTTTTTTTCAAAAATAGTATTATAGTATTATTTTTGAATTTGTAAAAATTACGCACTTCCATCTATAATAGACTTGTATATATATATATATATATATAAATAAGACATTCCTTTCAAATCCCTAAAAAAAATCCCAAGTTTCCTTGGAATACATGCAGTTAGTATAGGAACATATAATTACTTGTAATTTACCAATAGTGGATAGTGGATTCTTATATGAGATTCAAATTCAATAAGATATTAGTATAGTTGTCAAATTTATTACTATTATTTCAATATGAACTTTACATTTAATTTTCCATCAAAATGAAAACCAACGTTTTTGTAATTTTGTTTTTGGGTGCTCTTTAATTTGTGGGCAATTTATTTTTAAAAGATTTTCTGTCTCGGACACATATGCTTTTATTGGGGCCATGGCATATGGGCTTAGACCATTTTTTGGCCCAAGAGCTTAAATCTTTCTGATGTAAACTTTTACAGTGAGGATTTTTTTTTTTTAATAATACTGAAACTTCACTAGACAAAACAATGGGCTAAGTATAACAACAATAGAATAGATTTGAATTTGATAGCTTTATTTAGTATAGATGTTGAATTTTTGTATTATTTGAATCGTTAAAATTTAGATCAATGATTATAAATTTATATTTTACTTAAAATTAATAAATGAGTAAGTTTATATAAATTGTTGATTTGAATTTCAACACCTCAAATGATACATATATTCAATACATATATTAAGTACAATCATTAAATTTAAATCTCTATCAAATCTTCTTTTATCCTCCACCATCTTTAAACATGAAGGTGAAGGCTAATTAAAAGATTGAAAGGTTAGTGTGGAGCTTATGAGACTCCTCAATCGATAAATAGACACATCTGTTAGCCTCCTAAAACACAAAATTAAAAAAAATATGTCAATCCTCCAAATATACAATCTAGCTACATCAATATTATCCTTGAAAACGTGATTGTTGTTGCAAATTCTAGTAACCGTTCCAATGTCTTCAGCACCGCCACCGTCACAATAGAATTCGATTACTCTTAAGCCTTTGCTCCATTATAGTGAGAATTTTGAATTGACAAAAAAAATTAACATATTAAAAATTAAATTGATTATTAAACTGATCAAGATATTAATTAAAGAGTTAATAATTAAAATCATAATCAAATTGTGATCAAAATGATTAAAAACAAAGAATTTTATTAATTTTTAAAATTGGGCAGAAATGACTTTTAGGCTGAAAGTGAGAGGCAATTTTTAGTTTGTAACTTTAAGTTCATGAAAATTTTGAGTTTCGCAAACTTTAATCCAACCACACGCATGCGCATTTGGTGATAAGCACCAAGTGCTCAAAGGGGAGAGAACCGCTATTTCACTTTAAAATAATATATGTCTTTTTATTTAAATTAATTTTTAATTTAACATTATATTTTAATATAAAAATTAATATTAAATTTGAACTATTCAAAATATATATAAATAATTAATTTATAAAATTTATAAATTTTTTAATATTAAAGTAAATTATATAAATTATATTTAAACTGTTCAAAGTTTATATAAATAATCAATTTATAAAATTTGTTAATATTAAATTAAAATATTTAAATTAAATTTATACTAGAAAGATAGTAATGAATAATTTTATTAAATTTTTTTATATTTTTATAAATTTTAGTCCAATAAATATAAAATAAAAATAAAAATTTTTAAATATGAATTATTCATATCTCATCAAAAGTCTCTTTATGAATACTAAAAATAGCTTAGATATAATATTAAAATTTTTATTTTTTATATTAATAAATATGATATTAAAAATATTTAAAAATTTATTTAAATGAACAGCAAAAATTGTTTTAAAATAAAATGAAAGGTTAGGATTATTAAAATATAAAAAAAAAATCCTACATCATTTCCCAAATACGCATGTCCAATCGGGCACAGAGTTTTACAAGTAACCCATTACTTTTTGTGAATCAAATATCCATATTCTATTCCTCTATATTTAAGATTGAAAGGAATATTTGCCGGAAAAAAAAAATGAACGGAATATAATATTAAAAAATATTATTTTTTATTTTCTGAGATTATGTCCATTTTTCTTTTTAAAATATCATGAGAATCTTGTATTTTCAGCCACAGCTAACTGCCCTTGTCACTTTAGAGTATGGCATTGGGCAATAGCTTTCTCATCATCATCAGACCAATTTCAATTGAACAAATGGATTTTTATGGGGATGATGTGTAAAATTTTATATTTAAATTTAACAAAATAATATCCTTTTAATTGTTTGGACAGATCCAGACGTAGGGCAATATAGCTACTTTCTGTTTTAATATCCTTTTAATAATTATAAATCAAACCCTTATCAATTGAATCAATATTTGTTAATTATGATCATTCACATATTATTCCTCGTTATTTCATTCCTTAAATATATTTTCTCTCTCTTTTATTAGTGAATGATATTTTTAAAAATTTATAAAAAAATTAAGATTTTCAATTATATTTGGGTTCACTATACAATTTGAATCCTAAACTTTAAAAAGTATATTCTGAATCTTAAATAATTAAGGTTGGGGCAATATATTTTGTCCTACTATTAATTTTTAACAAACATTCTTTAAATTAAGGTCTAATGTGCAATTTTTATCAAATAATTTTAATTGACATTTATTGAAAGTTAACGATATGGTCTAGAAATATATCTTTAGTTGTTTAAAATTTAAAATATATCTTTTTAAAGTTTAAGGTTCAAATTACTCCTAAATTTATAGTCTAGAAAATTACATATTAACTTTTATATTTAATTGACTTTATTGATATTCATGATTTTAAAAATCTTATAAATAAAACAAATATAACAAATAATAACATACTACATTGTATTGCTATTGAAGTATTTTTTTTATTTATACAAATACAAATAATATTAAATTGCAATATTTAATGCTACTTTTAGCCTCTTAAATAAGATTCAAGACCAAAAATGGTAATTTATTTGGCAACAGATAATAATATGGGCAAGGGAATTTTTATTTTAAAATAAGTATTTTTGAAATAGTTATAAATACTTGAAAGAAAATTATAAGCCATTGTCGCACAGAACCTTTTTAAATCAATATAATGTCACAATTTATTAACAAATGATTGTAATGTAATTGTAATATTGGGTTAAAAATGCTTTCTAATTCACGCTAACAGTTTAACTGTTAAAAGAAAAAGATAATATTACATTACTTTTAAAAGATTATATACTGTATCAAGTGTTATTGCTCTTTTTCTATTTATAAATTATTTTTATCATGTTTAATCATAACTATCAAAATATTAAAATTTATTAATTTTATTAAAAAATTTAATAAATTTCTAATTTTATTATTATTAAATATACATGTTTTACTTATATATTTCATTCGGTTAGGCTAGGAAACGGGCATGCCTAGCTCCTAAATTTGATTTTTCAAAAATTGTCTAATTTTCAAAGGGGCAATATACAAGTTTTTTTGGGTCTTCTTGTACAATATTTTTCTTAATTTGTGGGGGCAATTTGTAACATCCTGATTTTTATATAATAAAGAAATTGTGGAATTTAGGTTTTGAGGAAAAAAAATGATAATAATGGGAATTTATATTATTTGAGGTTATTTAGAAATAATATTATGATTAGGTATTTAATTATGAATTTAAAAATTTAAATTTAAAACCACATAAGCAATATTTAGTTAAGATATAATACATAAATAATTTTTTTTATGTGTGTGTTAAAAAAAAAGAGAAGGTAGAAGGAACAAAAAAAAGGGAGGGTGAAAGATTGTTGTTTTTAAGTCCCACATTGGTTAGATGAGGGAAGAGAAGAGGTGCCTTCATGTATAAAAGGGAGGAGGTGTGTTCATTAGGAAGCATGAGAGGCTAAGATGCAGTTTAGAGAAAATTGCAACTTTTGGCCCAAAGGTTTGAATAATTAAATTCAAACCTATAGTTTTTTTTAATATAATTTTGGGACTCACAATCCCATTTTTATATTATTTTTCTCTCTTTCTCTCACGTTGCTCGGCGTTTTCTCGTAAGGGAGGATTATTTTCTTTTTCTTCAGGTATGTTCTAACTTTCCTGTTTAGATTAGCATTTAAAAATTTATTTAATTACAAAATTAATTTTATAGTTATTTTCTAAATAATATTAGCTTTCTAGTGATATGATTATTTTGTAGGATAGAGTAAATATTTTGATTATGATTTTTCTATAGGATAGTTAATCTGATGATATGATGGATTAAAAATATAGGTTAAAACTCTTAGGGATATAATAAATATTATAGAATATTTTCTTGAGGTTAAAACTCATGTTTAAGAATTTTTGAGTTAAAATCTAGATCTATATGGTTGAATTTATGTGGAATCTGAGATGCAGGGATAAACCTCTGATTATTAAATATTTATTTAAGTATGAATAGGTATTTTTGAGGTTATAGAAAGGTGATTTGAGGTTTCAGGATAATTTTAAAATTTTTAATTTATTTTTGGACGAATTTTTAGAATATAGAAGGATGAAATTGTGATACTAGAAGTGATTTGAGGATAAAAAAATAGTTTATTAGGGTACGAGAATTTTAGAAAAGAATTTGGGAAGTTAAATGAGGCATAAATCTTAAATTAGTATTAATATGGATTATAGATCTAAGACTTTCTAATTCTTTAAATTAGAGTTATTTATTTTAATGTAAAATTAATATATAGTATTGTGAAATAATTATGTAGATTATATTGACAAAGATAGTGGTGAAAAAGGAGTTGTAAAGGGGGACTTGTTATTCAAGACACAAGGTAACCATTATTAATGTGTTGTGATGAGTGTGTTTGTGAATGGTTATGTGTTGACTTGTTGTTTGGAAAAACTATGAATTATTGAAAATAAATACTGTTATATACTTGTTTGAAATTATTGCCAAGTGGGTCAAAAATTTATTTTTATTTATCATGATGAGATATTATTGGTCAGATATATTCCTGTTTGGATTTTTGAATGATGCATGACTTGTTAAGGTATTTTAATGTATGGTGTTAATGGAAATTTCTGTTTGGTTAATTATTACCACGTGGTAAGCCCTCATTGGACCCAATGAGTGGCGTGTCGCTTGGTCCAACTCACCTTTGGCCTGGTGATTTGGCGTCCGAGCATGGCGAAAGGAGGATATAAGGTGTAGTCATGCAAATTAAATACTTGTTCGGTTTGTTTGAAAATATTGTTCGGTTAAATGTTTTGTGTGCCCACTTAGCAATCGCATGATTAGTTACAATCGCATGCATCATTACATATTAATTTTTAGTTACTGGGACTTTTAAGTCTCATTCCCCGTGGTTAATATTTTTACAGGAGCGAGTCCGGCCGAGAAAGCACCAGAGATGTAATTATGGTGTATGAAACACCATCTTTTACGTTGCCTCTTATTTTGGATTATACAATGTATCTTGTGCCAACTTAGGACATATCTTGTTTGTGGAGCATGTAAACTCTAATCCTTTTTATTAAATGCATTTATATGTCCAAGAGGATTATGTCTGTCCCTTTTGATTCACGACCTAATTTGAATAACATGCTATGAGGATCATGTCTGTCCCTCATGGTTCTAATTGCTTTTTGAAATATTTTAAGACCTGTGGTATATTGTCTTGGATGTATCATGGTAGAAATTTTTCTACCATGATAAGGGTATGATAAGGGTTCAATGAAAAAAAAAAAGACAAAAAAAAAATGATTTGTTGAATTAATAATTTGCAAAAAATCGGTTTGTAAATTTGAGGGTGTTACACAAATAGAGACCAAGGTTCAGGTGTGCCCCAAATGCTGGCTCGGTAACTGGGAGTAGGCTTCTCTCCTTCCTCTGCCTCTCCTTTGAGGTGAAAAAAAATTTGAATGGTCTAAATTTAATAATTTTTTTATTTTTTATTTATAATTTTAAAATAAAAATTATAAAAAAATTTACTAAATATATTTATCAATTTAAATTTAATATAAATGATCTAAATTTAATATTAAAATTTTTCAATAAATTTATTATTTTATTTAAAATATATTTACACTATTCAGAATATATCTAAAAAATTAATTTAATTTTTTATATTAAATTTAGATTATTTATATTAAATTTGGACTGTCGAATTAATAAATATATTTATTTAAAAAAATTAATTTTTATATTTTTTATTTTAAAAATATAAATAAAAAAATAAAATTATTAAATCTGAACGGTTGAGATTTTTCTCTCGAGGCAGAGGCTTCCCTCCACCGAGTCCGTAACTATGAACGTAGATGGATCAGAAAAGAGGTTGTGGAGGAGTCCGATGTAACTCCGACGGCCACTTTATCACCGGTTTTCTCTGTAATCACTTAACCGCTGAGCTTTGGAAGAAGACCAAGACTGGACGATGGAATCCCAGTAAGCATCATCCCAATGGTCCCTGTACATGTGGTTCCCTTCTAGAAAGTTATTTTAAAATAAGTATTTTTGAAATAGTTATAAATACTTGAAAGAAAATTATAAGCCATTGTCGCACAGAACCTTTTTAAATCAATATAATGTCACAATTTATTAACAAATGATTGTAATGTAATTGTAATATTGGGTTAAAAATGCTTTCTAATTCACACTAACAGTTGAACTGTTAAAAGAAAAAGATAATATTACATTACTTTTAAAAGATTATATACTGTATCAAGTGTTATTGCTCTTTTTCTATTTATAAATTATTTTTATCATGTTTAATCATAACTATCAAAATATTAAAATTTATTAATTTTATTAAAAAATTTAATAAATTTTTAATTTTATTATTATTAAATATACATATTTTACTTATATATTTCATTCGGTTAGGCTAGGAAACGGGCATGCCTAGCTCCTAAATTTGATTTTTCAAAAATTGTCTAATTTTTAAAGGGGCAATATACAAGTTTTTTTGGGTCTTCTTGTACAATATTTTTCTTAATTTGTGGGGGCAATTGCTCCCAGAAAGCTTAAGAAAGGTCCCTCCTTGAACGTGATTAACATAATTTAAGAGAAAAATTATAATTTTATCATTTTTTATTCATTAAAACATATTTTTATATTAAATAAATAAATAAATTAATTAAAAGCTATCATTAAAATTTTCATTACTTATTCAAAAAAAAATGTACTGGTATAGTACAAATAAAATGTGTGTTATTTTATAATGAGATATTTTTTGCTATTGGTGATTTATGTCAATTTTCTTAAAAATAACTTATAAAATATCATAGTTTTTTTATATTAAAGGATACATTTTTATTTATATAATTTTGATTCATAATAGCTTTTAGATCTTTTTTATTTGTTTAATATAAAAGGCCGTTTTAATTGATAAAGAATAATAAATTTATAATTTTTTTCTTAAACTTTGTTACTTATAAATAATAAGAATAATATTGTTCTACTAAAAAAAGAAAGCATCGTCATGCGTGTTAAAAATAAAAATTATAATTTTGCTTCTTTAAATTATATTAAAAAATAATAAAAATATTTTTTTATATAATGTGTCTTGTGTATTGTATTAATTTAACATGACAATAACTATATTAATAAAATAATAATTAATTATCGGTAGGGATTTGAAAAACTAAATTAAAGAGTAGGAAGATTAGTTTTAAACATTGAAATATAATGGAATCATATACAATCACTTTAAAATTTACGGAAGTTGCATGTATTCTAGTTAAAAATAGTTTTTCCTTGCTTTATGAACATGACAGCAAGGGGCGACTGTGCCACAATTTTTTTTTTTTTTTTTTTGAGAATCTTCAACTTCTCCAATAATTTTTTTGGAACAAAACTTCCCATTAATGTCATATTAACAGTATGGTCAAAATATCTTAATAATAGGGAAAAAAAAAAAAGTGGGAGAAGGAGAAGCATCTGATGAGGGCACATGGCACCCTTGGAAGTGACAGAAATAAATACGGTTAGACGAAACGGATGTGATGTGACTGCAGTGACTAATTTGACAGCATATTATCCAGACACGTAAGCAGAAGAAAACATATCCATGAAAGTCCCATCATTTCGGCATTGCTGGCCCCTCCGCCCAAAATTTATGTTTTTCTAAAGGAAAGTTATTATATTGTCCTTCAGTCCTTCTTAGCAAATTGTGAATTTGAATGTAAGTGATCAAAGAGGCTTGCAATTTACATCAAAATAAATTCCTCAACCAATTCCTACATTTAACATCGAGGAGCAGTTTTTTATCAAAAATATTTTTCAATAATTTATTTTTAATGTTATTTATTTATATTTATATTAATCAATTTTATTTGTTAGTTTGAACAGTAACATCTACAATTCTACATATCTAGCTACATATCAATTTTATTTGCCAAATTTTAATATATGTCATATGAAGTCTAATATATACTCCCTCTATTCAGAAATATAAAATATTTTTAATTAAATTTTATTTTAATAAAGTAGTTACCTACTTATCAATTAATCCTATTTTTTCATATTCACCTCTATTAAATATCCTATAATAAATATAAAATTATTATCAATATAGGTATTTTAAAAAAAATAATGATTACACCTCAAAAAAATTAAAAATACTTTATATTTTTAAATATTTAATTTTTTAAAAATATCTCATATTTTTAAACGAATGAAATATGTGGATTTGAATTTTCTGAGAGTTCCAAACCCTCTTCTCTCCTCTTCATCCACGCTTGAAAATGTATGCTTAATTAAAATTTAGAAGTAACAAAACTGCAAGTTAAATGGCAATTTTAGAAAGGAAGCATTTCAACGTTTATTTACAATCCTATGAATCATTACATTAGATTATAAGGCAAAATAAAATGTGGAGTTGTAATTTTATATTCTTCACACATCATGTGTTGACATTTCTGATATTCACTTGATTGAATCAACTGTATCTCCGTAATATCATGTGAGATACTCACTAATTGAGAAAATTCTATCAAAACTTGAATACCATAACAGCTTATTGTTGGAATAGTTTCTTAGGAAGGTTTTATAATAATAATAATAATAATAATATAATTTCATCAAATAATACTAATAATATAAAAAATGTGTATAATTTTTGCTAACAAGATACTGTTTTCTTAGGAAGGAAGTTATTTTTAACTAGTTTAAGTTTATAAAAAAGTTAGTTAAAATATTAATTGTTTAAACATTTTCATTTTTTTTAATCGTGCAATTGAGTATAATAAATATATTATTTAATTTATTCAAAATATTTTAATTAATTATTAAATAAAGTAAGTATATAATTAAATATATATATATCACTTATTTAATACTTCCTCCATTTCAAATTATAAAATATTTTTAAACAAAATTTTACATATCAATAACCTTCACTAAATACACTTAATAACAATATTTTTTTAAAATAAAAATATAAATTTTTAAAAATATTCTTCATTTAATAACCTTAAGTCCACAACTTATTCATATTAAATGGAGAGAAAAAAATAATATTAAAATAAATATATTTAATAAAAATTTATTTTTTTAAAGTGTCTTATATTTTAAAATAATAAATATTGTTTAAAAAATATTTTATAATTTAAGAGAGAGTATTTTATATTTGAGATCTAACAAATTATTAAAAACGATTTACTATTGTAATTAATAATCTCCGACTCTCCGCGAACGTTGGGGAGCTGTTGCTTTTTTGACCCGTAGCCTCATCGAAAGATTTGGCTTCACGCTTCCCAATACATCCAAACTGTGGGACCCAACCCAACAGTTGTGTAACGGGGAACCTGTCGGCACCTCATGGTTCTGCCACGTATATTCTTAACGCCACAAATGTAAATGATTTATAATTAAACTTTACATCAATATATTTATTTGAAGTTTGCAAATTCATATTCATAGTGCAGAATAATTTTCAAATGTATAAAGATAAAAATTTTAAAATAATTTTAATATTTATAATTTTTTTTTAAAAATATAAAAATTAATATTTTAAATAATTAAAATTATAGGACTTGAATTGTACCATATTAAAATTTAATTATTGAATTATAGCTGAATCAAAATTATAAAATTAAATGATTAATTTTATTTTTCTAAAAACAAGTAATTTTTATTAAAATTCCTAATTCCAAAATATAAGTCGTATAAATTTATATATTAAATTAAATGCTTAATTTTCACAAATACTTATATCTATTATTAAAGATATTTTGAGATTAAACAAAAAAAAAGGGAAACATTAATTGCCAAACATAAGTGTGGAAATAAAATCTTATTTGAAATAAAAAACCAAATTTAACTAATTTGTCTAATATGTGTGTATAGACAAACATCTGTTATATTTATGACTAAAACTAGTAGTAATTATTTATATAACTCATGATTCATTAATAGTGTACCATTTTATATGTATTTTATACCCCTCCCTCCAATACTTTTTAATAGTATCCTCAAGTTAGGCTCCAACTAGTAGATATAAGGTGGACAGTGCAGGATATAAGAATAGGTAAGGGTTGACATCATTGTGTTGTATTGGTTTTATGATATAAATGATTTTTGTTTAAGCTGTGAAAACAGTAATTTCTTGTTTTATGATATAAATGGCTTTATGACAGTACCTATATATGTAAATATATGATTGTAAAAGGATTTTTAAAATGATTTGCTAGTATGTTTAAAATATTTATTTGTTTTTGAGACATCAAATTTCATTTGTCACCTTTCATAAGTTTTAGGTGAATGTTGTGGTAAAGCACAAGGAAAGGTGCTAAAGAATTGAATCTGGGTGCTCATATGTCTCCTAGTGCAACGTATATCATCGTTTGTAGTTGTCATGACCTATGTTCTGCACACTTTACGTTTTGGGCCTTGAAATATTTAATTATGTTTTTTTGGGGTTGTGGCATGGGTTTTTATTAAGTCGTAAATCTTTTGAAAAGAAAATGGATGTCAGTTGGTGAAAAGATTGATTAAGCACGATTTTTTTTTTTTGGAATTTATTGATGAATGTTATTTTGTTAGTGTTAATCCTGTCATTGTTGGCATGTTGATATTTGCTGGGCTTGATGGCGAATTGTAATCCAATTTCTTTGCATATTGCTTAGGTTTCTATGAATTGTTTCAAAAAATGATGTTTGAAATATGGGGTTAGTACCTCACGGGCTGTAGATATGTCAAATTATTTTCCTAGTAATCATGGCAATTGAATACGCACTTGTCTTGTTAATTAAAAAAATTGCTTGTTTGGCTCTAATTACAAGCATTAGACCTAATTGTGCCTATACTTGTGAAGTTTTACATAGGAGGGGAAGAATGGGAAGAAATGAGAAAGCATAAGCCACCGATGTAGTACCAGAATCCTTTACAAACCACTTTTTCTTGGGCCAATTGAAGGACATGGCTGGTGTTAGACCTTAATCGGAGAGTGCAAAAAAGTGAGAACAACAGGGGAATTAATTTGACAGGCTTAATTTTTTAAGGTATAAAGACTATTTTTCCTCTATCTTTTTTAGAAAAATATTGAATGCCCTATACTGAAGGGTGGAGCAATATTCTTCTCTCTAAACAATTTGTTTGCGTGAGCAAA
Organism: Prosopis cineraria; assembly: GCF_029017545.1. Lineage (NCBI taxonomy): Eukaryota > Viridiplantae > Streptophyta > Magnoliopsida > Fabales > Fabaceae > Prosopis > Prosopis cineraria. Next base: position 1,498,741 of record NW_026555334.1, read on the forward strand.
ATTGTTCTTCTATCAAAGACACTTCTTTTTCTTTATTCTCTACTGTTGCAAAATAGTTGTGGTGTTCACACATATTAACACCAACACATTCTAACCCATTAGAAAATATATACAAATCTAATTTTTTTATATGATTTTGTTGAAATCTTTACTCTTAATTACGGCATCTAACTTATTTGGTAAAGTGTTTTTGATTTAATTGTTTTTAAAACTGTTTTCATTTTTTCTTTTTAAAAACAAAAAATAGAAACAACCTCAAGTTATTTTTATTTTATTTTCTTATTTTTAAAATGAAGTAATACTTGATTATTGAAAATTACGGTTGCCTTGATTAATTTCTATTATAAATCATTACCATTAACAGCTTATAACTATTAATATCAGTCTATTTTTTAATTTTAAAATTATTTTTAAATTAATATAACAAAATACATTTTTATTTTCTTTTCTTTTATAAAAAATTTTAAAAATTATATTACAAAATAATTTTTAAAAATAAAAAATAAAAATAAAAACCAAACAGGCTCTAAAATACCCAAACTATTGATTTGTCTCTCCCCCATCTTCGCGTTTGCATGATGTTCCTGGAGGCACTGGTTGTGGTGCTCATCACCCTATTGAACCCTATAGCGCTCATAAATGTTTATGAGAAATTTGGATAGTTCTCATTAAAAGTTTTATTTTTTTTATTTTTATTTTATATTTATTAAAATAAAAATTATAAAGATGTTAATAAATATTTTTGTTATCAATTTAGACAATACATATTTAATTTAAATAGTTTCAATTAATATTAAAAATTTTTATAAGTTGACTATTTAAATATATTTTGAATAGTATAGATTTAATATTAATTTTTTAAATTTTTGTACATTTTTATTTTAATAAATATAATATTAAAAATAAATATAATATTCAAGTACTTTCAAAACATTTGAGTTAAAATCTAAAGAGAGAAGTTTGTTGCCTTATCTTCGCAGTTATTGCAATTTCACATTGGCAATTCAACTTGTCATCAATCAAATAAGTAAAATAGTTGTGGTGCCGACACATAGCAAGACATTTTGACCCATTATAAAATATATATAAATCTACTTTTTACATGATTATTGTTGAACTCTATACTCTTAATTACACTATCTAATTTTTATAAATTAATTATTTCATATATTTTGAATAGCATAAATTAAATATTAAATTTTAAAAATTTTTATTTTCCTAAATACAATATTAAAAATAAATATAAAATCAAGTTAATTTTCAAAAGTTGAGTTGAAAATTTAAGGGAGAAGTTTGTTGCCTTATCTTTGCAGCGGAGAAGGTTGACATTAATTACAATTCAACTTGTCATCAATCGAATAATTAAAACTGTACTCCTCCCGTCTTAAATTTTAAAAATATTTTGAATAAATTTTACATATTAATAAATGTAATTAAATATACTTAATAACTTTATTTTTTAAAAAATAAAAATAAAAACATCTAAAGATAACTTTCATTCCACATGGCATTGAAAAGAGAGAAGAATCGAAATAAAATGGAGATAAAGAAAAGATAATATTTAAAGAAGTTTTTTTTAATGAATCTTAACTTTTCAAAGTGTTTTATATTTGAAGGTATGAAATCTCTCCAAAAACATTCAATATTGAGGACCGAGTGAGTATTTGATTATGAAATCAGTTGACGATGGAAAAAAAAGGGGGGGGGGGGGGGAGATAACGAGTATTAGGAATGTGTAATTGTAGGCGTGCGTGAGGGCCGTATGGTTTGGGAAAAGTCATGTGAAAGAGGCAAGTGGGGAAGGTGTATCCACGTCGACCATAATCCACATCCACATATTTGAATGATGCTCATATGGACATAAAGCAATGTCTTCTGTAGGGTTTGCGAAGAAGAGCAAACCAGAGGTGACGAAGACATTGAAACAAGGACAGCTGTGTAGAGGCATCAGAGAAGGAAAGCGGTGAAGAGTTGACGATGAAGGAAAGTTGTAACCGCACGTGCTTTATAAATTCTAATTTCTAAGGTCCCACTTGAAAGATGAAACATACTTTGTTTGTGCGAGTTGGCATGTTCATGTGCATGTGCATGTGCATGTGCCGTTCAAATTGTTTAGTGCATGTACAGTAAAAGAGGTTCTATTTTACATGGTTGAAAGTTGAAACAATGCATGGTTCCACTTAGTCTATGTTGGCTATATTTAGTGGTCCCCTATGTGTGAATTTAATAATCTTGCAGTGGGTAGGTGCCTTTTAATTGGATGTAATACTTTTTTTTTTTTGGGCTTTTTTTGGGTATTGTAAGTAGAGACTTACAAGCGGATGGACGCTTCGGCAAGCTAAGTATGGATAAGTGTGTGCCTTTAATTAGTATTATAATTTATATTATTATGGGATGGGTCTAACCACTTGTAAATAAATAGAGCGTCATGAATGAAGTAGTGATGGCTCAAGTGACGAAGGCAATGAGTTTAGCATTGAGGAAGAAGATATCATGTCATCATCTAATGTGGTGCCATAACTTTGATTGATGAAGATGTAGGCTCTTTGTCATTTAATCACGAAATTGATTCATTAGAATTTATAGATGAATCTAACTTGAGTTTGAAAGAATATAATGACTGTTAGGTACATAAAGTACAATTCAGATGAAATTTATCAAGATTATATGTTTGAATTTGGAATGAAATTCAACTCAATTAATTAATTTAGGAAAGCTATTAGAACGTATTTATTTCTCAGTGGGAATGAAACAATGTATATTAAAAAGATAGCGTGAAGAGTTGTATAAATTGTGTGCATTGTGATTGGTTAGTTTTTGTAAGTAAGCAAGGGGATTTCATGACATATCATTTGAAGACTCGTAATCCAAAACATACTTGTGGAACCTTAGTTCTAGGATGGTCACATCTAAGTAGATCTCCAAAAAGATTAAAAATAAGGTAAGCCTACTTGTTTTCTATTTTTAAAAACTGTGTTTTTTTTTGTTTTTGAAAACAAAAAAAAATTAAAAATTTATTTGGATAAGTGTTTTTCATTTAGTTGTTTTCCAAAATTATTTTCATTTTTTGTTTTAAAAACAAAAAAATAGAAACAACTTTAAATTATTTTCATTTTATTTTTCTTATTTTTAAAATACACTACATTTGATTATTGAAAATTATAATTACTTTGACCAATTTTTATTATTAATTACTGCTATTAATTGCCTGTAACTATCACTATCAATTTATTTTTTAATTTTAAATTTGTTTTTTAATTAATATAACCAAACGAATTTTAATTTTATTTTGTTTTTAAAAAAAACTTTAAAAACTATATTACAAAACAGGTACCACTGAGTTGGTACTTTGTAGGAGAGGTTATAGGATCGAACTCAGGCAGGTGCGCGATATGCCATGCCTCTTAGAATTGGATTATTGGGGAGGTTTAGGGATGGCTGTACTACCAGCATACCCTGTCTTGAGTAAATTGGATTTGAAAGGATCCTACTTTCTACCCTACTAGGGACACCTGAGGGGGAAAACTCTAAGAAGAAGGAGGGCGAACAATAATCTCTTTTGCTTATTCAAAAATAGCTTATTTGAAAATAGTTGTCTTTATTCAAGAATAGTGATTGTTCTCTCAAAGCTACTCTCGATGTGTTATTTTGTAACATCTTATTTAGGAATAGCGCCCATTCTAGAATAGCTTCTCTTATTCACAAATAAAGAACTTATGATCATCGCATACATAAATAGCTTCTAATATAAGCTCGATACTTCAGAATAGCCATCTCTATATTTTTTGTTAAGTTATTCTTCATTGCTTCAGAATAAGATAGCTTATTTCAAAATAAGCATGACATTTCATGCTCTGTTTTTATGTTTCCTTTTTGGGCAACTCTGAAATTTCATTGATTCTTATTCCTTTCACTTTCTAAGACTTGTGTTAGTCATTTAATTATCCTAAAATCATTTTAAACAGAACTTTAGGTTGGATTAAACTTTTATTGCTCTTATTCCAAAAATCCTTATTCTTAAATAGTTTCGTTCCTTCACAATAATTTCTCATCAAACTTTGTCATAGCATTTAATGCAAAGAGATGTTACTCTCCTTACTTGCTGTGAGAGAGAAAACTCCTTCGTAAAACACCATGCCATTACCCATGTTGTAGAAAATTTAAAAAAGTAAAGATGATGACTCTAACGGATCATTTATGAAGCCAAACTTTAAGTTGGAGCATTTATGAAGACAATAAAAAAAAACGCATACGAACAAATAGCTCAAGTTGTTTCATTTATTGTTTCACCAACTTGCTGAGTTTGTATTCATTATGAGTGAGCTTCATAAATTGTACATTACTCTTAGAGAGAGTATTTGATAGAAGTAGTTCATTGTTAAATTTACTCTGTTTGCCTCTGTTTTTTAGTTTAAAAATAGAGGATCCTAAACTTGGAGAGTTTAATAAGGGATAAATTATTACCTTTGTATGGGGGAGTGATTTAGACTTTAGTGTGAGTTTGAGATTATACTGAGGCTACCAAGAGCCTTAATTAATTTTGGTGGAGTTAGTAGAAAAAATATCAAATATTACTGGGGAATTGAACATAGGTTCAAGTAGTTGAAACCGAATTAGAATAAACAATCTATGCAAGTTTCTCAATATTTGTTCTTCTTTACCTCTTTTTCTCCATTATGCACCATAGAAGAGACTCTAGTAGTCTTACCTTAGTGTGGATTATCGATAAAGCTTGCAATACCAGAATCTGATAAGATTATAACTCGAATTTATTTATTTTTTGAATATTTTGTTTGATCATATTATTTGTTCATTGGTGATTTCACCTTTGCCCATTTTGATTCCCTACATGTCTCTTCTTGGAGCTGTAGCTAGCACTATTCGAGTATTTTAGTGAAAAATCAACAATCAACGACAATTATAAATTAACAAGGACATGTATTCCCATTGTTCCAATCTATACAATATCATTCACGTCCAAGCAAAAACATTTTACCAATCCTCCAATAACCATGAGCTTCTCATATGCAACTGCCAATGGACGATTGTGTGCCTGAATCTAGAATACAAGAATTGTCAAATCTCTATTCCATGCAAAGCCAATAGAGGAGACCAAGCACTACTATAGAATATCCTCTTATGTGACGGTTATTTTAGAAATTATTTGACAATTTTTAACCGTTACATAATGGGGCGCCATATATTTATTTGATGGTTAAAAACTATCAAATATTTTAAAGATTATTTGACAGTTATTTCAAGATAACCGTCAAGTAATCACTTAAACATTACCATATACTGCAGCAATACATTTGATGGTTATTTAAAAATAATAGTCAACTATTTAGTAATATTTGACGGTTATTTTGAAACAACCATCAAATATATTTTTGCAAATTCTGTGTGCCAAATACTTGACGGTTATCTCATAATAACTGTCAAATAAGTATACATACTTGACGGTTATTTCGAAATAACCGTCAAGTAAACTTATACTGGACGTTTCTATCTAAATAACCATCGAGTATTTATGATGTGTTTTTTTAAAAGTTAGGGGCTACTTGAATATAAGGCAATTAAATATATATACCAGCCAGCTAACAATGAAAAATAATGGAATCATTATTTATATTGAAATTACAATCCAAATATCTTTAATTTCCTATATCTACTTATACCCTAAACCTGATGTCATAAAAAATCTATAACTTTACCCACTTTACAAGTTAAAATTTTAAAATTAATTGGCCTCAGACATAAAATTGACCAAAAAAATAAATGTGTATACCAAAACTAATTGGGCTTAACCACTGCTGCTATCTATATGTTAAACACGGCCTGAACTACTTCTTTAAGGGTTTCCTCTATACGTGCAGCTGCATACCAAAAAACAAATGTGTATACCAAAACTAATTAGGCATCCTCGAAGTACTGTATGCAAAGGGTTATAATAAATTCAAGTTAATAGCTATCTAACAAAAGTTGTTAAAATTTATAATTTAAGTATCATTAGATTTAATATATTCCTTGTTAGGTAATATGGTAGGGGCATGGGTGATAATATCCTTCGAGAATCTCATCAAGCAATAACCACAATCATTACTTTGATCTAGCTGGAGTAGACATTGTGAAAAAAAAATTACATATCAATAAAATAATGGTTAAAAGGTCATGGTTTGTTAATTAAAAACTCAGCCTATTAGATTTGTCTTAACTATGACCCATGTCTTATAAGAGTTCAATGCCCTTAAGTTGGGGGAGAAGGTCTTATTGGTCACAGTACGATATAAGACCACAGCTTTAAGAAGGAAGTAAAAAAATAAATGTCAAAAATTCAATATATATGGATATTAAAATAATAATTGGTTCGTTAAGAGGATTGAAATACCAAATTTTTGGAGCAACAAGATTAAACACAATAAACATCCAATGCCCCCTAATAAGAAATAACAAGTGTTATCAAATAAGTAAATATAAAAAATATTTACTTGTACTAAAAGTAGCTAGAAAGTGGCTTAGCCTTGGTAGTAAGGAGCAAGAAATAAAGTATCATTGCTTGCTCTCCTATCCTTAAATTAATCTGAAAGCTACCTTGGTTGATCTTCAAGAGCTTCCTTTGTAATTCCATTATAGGCAGAGATATCGTGGGGATTAATCAGCTTGAATCTTGACTCAAGGCCACCAAGAACCACAAATGAGGTATAAAGTTAGCTTAGGTGAAAAAATAACCAGGTTAATACACGCGTGTGCACACACACATATATATATAATTTAAGTAATTAACTGAGCATTATCGAAGAAATACCTCATGTAGAAGCTCATCAGACTGGTACTGGCCATTTTGTGCTTGAGAATTTCATTTAAAATTTCATCCTGAACAACTTCAAACAAGCATGGTCTTCCATACAGCTCATCATCAAAACTAATGATATCCCCAATCGCCACTTGATGAGCCATCCTCGTAGCCATCGCATATGTCTCAAGAGAGGTGCAGTACTTGTATTCTACAACTGGTAACGGTGCTGTTGGATATTGCGAAATTGTGGTTGACTCTTTGGTATGGCCCAACTTACCTTTTAGCTTGCTCTTCCCTCTCAGCTGCACAACAAAAAAGTTAAATATTTATAATTATATTATAAAATTATAAATAACTATTTAAACTGTACCTTTTTCTTTGAAGGCAATGGGTCCTTTGCCAGCTTTAGTGTTACCACTATTACAAGGCGGTTAGGCCATATTATTGCTTCCCCCACCGTCTGTGCGTTATCAATAGAAACAGGTAATGAATAGTTGGAGTCGATAGCAACAAGTAGAAAAACTCTAACATAGTCGGGCGGGAGGGGATGATTATGGATCATGTCCCTGAAAATGTTGTACACACGCCCTATTGCAACCACTCTACGTTTAGGAGTGTCTGCCAAACAATTGCAATCATTCTCGCCCTAATTAAACAAACAAGACAATCCGTTTCTAAAATAAAAATAATTAGACAAATTTATAAGATAAAATATATTACCTCAGGTAGTTTTTCTGAGAGGACTATGCAGCTATCTTTCTAACTAGGGCTAATCTCACCCAAAGTCTTCCCAGGGACTTGCCCTTTCAACAACATGTCAATTAATACTGCTTGGACTAGTGGTTACTGCTTCATAACAGCTTGCTCTTCTCTCAGCTCTTAAACCTCAGATGAAGAAGCTAATGTTTGCTTTTTTTATCTTGCTAAAATATTGCTTCTTTGTGACACTGAAGCCAACACCCCTGACACGGGTGGTTAGTAGTTCTCAATACTCTAGCCAAGATATCCTCATCTTCAAGAAGGTTTCCCTGTGAGACTTTCTGAGAGATGAAATCCTGTGTAGAGTAAATATGATTAGTTTAGATATTCATAATTAATTATTAAGTAATAGATAAATATAATACTTACAATCTTTTCAGTAACCTCCTTTACGCGGGGGTTGTCAATAATTCTTTCTTTATTAGTGCGTGCCAATGCCTAGAGCTTATGGCGGGATATGGTAACCTCTGATCCCTCCTCTTTTACTTGTTTCTGCTCAATGCCTGCATACCCCAACCTCCCTGCTCTATAAGAATATTCGTTCTTCGCTACTCTCTCCTTATTCTGAGCACTCAATTCCTTGACAAGTTAATAACAAAAAATTTTATTAGTACATACACTTACAATCAATAAATAACACCAAACTTGAAATTTAAGAAACACTAATACCTTGAATTCCTTATCACGCTGTAAGGCAACAAAAGTATCACAATCCTTTGTTTTACTAAGGGCTGTAATAAGGGAGGAACTTGAGCTACAAATTCAGCATCAAGATCTTTCAAATATTTTTATGTGATGAAATATCTGAAAGATTATAGTGCCCTCTTAGCCTTTTGTAGGAAAAATCTTGTCTACTCTCATCAATGTCAAATCCTGACTGCAAAATAAAATAAACAACATATCAGATGCATTAATTTTAAAAATAGTTTATACTAAAATATACTTTGCAAAATGTAACTCACTGCTATAGTATCCCAAACAAAAGCCTTCGTGGCTTTATCTACTTTGCACCATAATTTTACTGTGATAGGCACAGTAGTCTGTGCCACCACCCCAATACAACTTATAAATTTTGAGGATTTAATTGCTTGCCCTTTCTTGTTCCATTGCACATCAATTTTTTTCTTGCAACTCTTGTCTTTGTTACCTCTTCCATTATTGTTAGGCCCCATTGAATGATATTGTACTCCTGCTCTAGCTTTTTCTGTATACTCAAAACTTTAGTCGAATTTGTAGCTAAAATTGATGGAGGGTTATCAATAGACTTACTATTAGAAGCCATTCATCTGTAAAGGAAGACAATTAAATCAAACATTAATTAACTTAAACAAAATTCACATAATTAATTCAAACATTAATCAACTTAAATAAAAAGAACACAATTAATCAACTTAAACAAAATTCACACAATTAATTCAAACATTGATCAACTTAAATAAAAAGAACACAATTAATCAACTTAAACAAAAAGTTTCATCATTCAAGTTCTCATATAACTTAATTATAATCAATCAAGTTACCCAATAATAATTGATATAAAAATTTTATCCCAAAATATTCGGCAGCATAATAGCTTAAAAAAAAAGAGTTTTCTAGGTTTTTGAACCCTTTCTTTATTCAAAAATTTCATCATTCACAAGTTCTCATATAATACTTATACCCAATCAAATTTTCCATAGCAACAATTAATACAAAAATTTTATCCTATAAATTCAATATAACTCAATCATATCTAATCAAGTTATCAAACAACAAAATTAATCACCATCACCACAACAAGGGAAGTAAATTTTCAACAAATTCATATAATGCCCAATAGTAAATTAATTTTCATATAATCTTAAATTTAATTTCATAACTAATAAAGAAATAAAAACCAAAGCCTATATACATTCAATCACAAATCATAGTTCTAATGAACAAAAAATTCATAGTCCAATTGCTAATTCCAATCAACTTCCTAATTACAACCAATTGACAACAATACCACAAGGAAGAAGGATATGCCAACTTACTTAAGAGAGGTAGAGCATAAGGATGAAGAAGAAGAGCAGGGGAAGGAGGAAAGAAGACAACTTGCGTTTTGCACTATTAAAAAGCAAGTAGGGGAATTTGAAGTCAGATTTATCCTAAATACTAAACCCAAAAGTGAATTAAACAGATGAAGGAGAAATTAAACTTACATATGAAAGACGGAGAATGAACCCAAAACGCACGAAATGAAGACTTGGATGAACGAACAACCCACGAACCCTAAAAAATGAAACTCACGAGCAAAACCCAAGAAGAATCGAGTCTAAATCTGTGTTTTTGGGCAATTTCAGTGACGGAAAATGATTTTCGAGCACCCTAGGTGTGTTTTCAAAAACGTTTGAGTTGCAAAAATATAAAAATGAAATATTCTAGAGCGTAAATTTAAAAGGCCATACTTAACAGTTATTTCGTCAAGTATTCCTTACTTGACACTTGTTATTAAATAAATGTTAAATAAAATGCAAACATACTTGACGGTTATTTGTAAACAAGCATCAAGTAATTAATTTTTTTATTTTTTCTTTTAAACTATATATTTGACGCTTGTTTACAAATAACTATCAAGTACACCAAAATATACTTGACGGTTATTAACAAATAAGCGTCAAATATATTTATAAAAAAAATTAAATATGGGATGCAGATATATTTGACGGTTACGTCAATATAATTGTTAAATATATACTAAATACTTGACGGTTGTTATGAAACAACTGTCAAATATTTAATGTCTTTTTTATTTATTATTTTACACTTATAATTGTCAAATATAAGACGTTATATTTAGTTTATTCTGTTGTAGTGAAGTTTTATATTAAAGGTAGTTCAAGATTGAGTTCAAAACAAGGTGATGTTGGAAAAGTAAGCTTCTCTCACCTGCTGGTAAAGAAATTCTCATTGAAGCAAAAGCAAATGCCATTCCCGCATACCCCATGACTTGCTTTTTTTTCCCAGTTCAAGTATGCAAAGACCTCAATAGTATCATTGCTAACTTTTGGTGGGGACAAAAAGACAACGAACACAGAATTCATTGGCTTTCTTTGGTGTAAACTGTCTGATTGGAAAAATGAAGGGGGACTTGGCTTTAAAGACTTCATAGCTTTCAATAAAGCTCTATTGGCAAAACAATGCTAGAGACTTTTATCCAACCCCAATGACTTGTGGGCTATACTCGTCAAAGATGACCGATTCTCTTTGGAAGGATATATGGAAAATTCGAGTGCCTAGTAAAATTAAGCACTTCCTCCGGTGCTTCCTTCATGGTGCTGTCTCCTCAAATGAGAGATTATGGAAGAGAAAATGCGGAACCACCCCTCTATACCTGTGCTGTCTCTCCCAAGCTGAAACTTATGAGCATGTGTTACTACTTTGTGATTGGGCTCAAAAAGTCTGGTTTGCAAGCTCTTTAACTATCCGAATGGATGAACTACAGGTAACTCGTTTCGATAACTGGTTTTCTAATTTTATTTATTCTGACTACGCTGATGACTTGCACATTGCTTTGATTGCTACTTTAGCTTGGCATATTTGGAAGCATAGATGTTCTAAAACTTTTAAGGTAAGAGACTTTGTCCTGAAGTTGTAGTTAGAAATGCTGATAACTCTCTTTGTGAATTCGGGAGCTTTAATGGATGGCTTGATCATCTAACAATCCTTAATCAGATAACACTGACCGGATTAGGAATGAAAATTGGAAACCCCCTGATCCAAACTTTCTGAAAGGCAATGTAGACGTAGCTTTTCATTCTAATGCTGTAAAGGCAAGCGCAGGAATCATTTTCAAGGACAATATGGGCTCTATCATCTCCTTACATGGTGAAACTTTCTCAGGTACTTCCTCTTTCATGGTTGAAACACGTGCTGTCCTTAAAGCTTTACATCTCGCTGCCTCTCAAGGTATTGTTAGTCTGATTGTTCAAACAGATTGCAAACTTTTAGCTGATACGATCAATTTTGGCTACCAATGCCTAAAATGGAATTGTATTGTCTTCGTTAATGAAATCATCGGTCTTTTATCAACAATAAGTCTTGGTCCATGCACTGGATCACTAGGTGTGCTATCTTGGCTAGTGATTGGGTAGCCAAAGCTTGTTACAAGGGGTTTTGCCCTATGGGTTGGGATGTTAATCCCCCTCCCCCTTTGCTTTCTTTATGAGTAGCAAATTTTGATCTTTTATCCTGTGATGTAATTACTTCACTTTTGAGTGATGAATTTTGTTTGTCCAAAAAAAAAAATATCTCCAATTAATCCATCACTACTTTTTTTTAGTATTTGGGTTCATCAAATTAGTTTCTTTGTTAAAATTTATTCATCTAGTTGTGCGTGTTGGTTTCATGTTCTAAACTATTAAAAAGAAAAAGAGATTTAAATCACAACTCATGGCAAACAGCACCCGAACACACACGGTACAAAGACCCACTCTCGTAATGCAAAAAGAGGTTTGCAAGGATAAGGTTTACTTTTATTAAAATAAGGAGAAGAGGTTTAAATCACATATACTCCCATTGTTAAAAAATATAAAATATTTTTTAAAAATTTAAATATTTAAAAATTTAATACATAATATAATTATTGCCTTTTTTAAATTATCCTTTTTAATAATAACTTTATATTTATTGAAGGGTATTTAATAGAGGTAAATATGAAAAGATAAAGTTAGTTAAAAAGTAGGTAACTATTTTATTGAAAGATGAGATTTAGTTAAAAATACTTTACATTTTTTAACGGAGGGAGTAACTCTTTTGAAATTTTAAGTGACATTTAATTTGTAAAATTCAATCATGAATTCTCCTGGATTTTATATTTTAAATTTAGATTTTTTATTTTTAATGTAAATAATCTACACATCAACATGAAATATAAGAGATGATCCTTCAAATTTGCCTCAATTATCGATTTAATTTTTTAAATTTAATTTTTAAAAATTTAACCATTTAAGTTTACCTCAATTATTAATTTTGTTTTTATCGTTTAAAGAAGAGGTAATACTTTTAAGATTTACTAATATGAATAAGAAAATATTAATGATAGCCATGTAACTAATGAAAAGAAATGTAACTATTTAAATAAAAAAAGAAAAAAATTTAAAAATAAAAGAAAAAATACAATATAAGGGAATATCTTGATAAAAATTAAACTGATTAAAAATTATTTTTTTAATTTAGTTACATATACATGTCAAGTCATCAATATATTAAAAAAATTAATTTGTGCTTTAAACTAACATAATAATTTAAACAAATAAAAGATCAAAATAATAAAAAAATTAAATTTAAAAAACTTAATTAACAATTGATACTCCTCTGACTTTTATTATAAATCATTTGTATTAATCTCATGAATATAAATGTAAAAAATAAAAGAAATAAATGTGTATAAAATTTTAAATATGTTTTATATAAAAAATATATTTATAAGCTACTGTACGGCTTTTTATATAATATTTAAAAAATATTTTTAAATTTATTTTTCATGAAGAAAAAAATGATATCACTCTTTAAATTTGTTGAATAAATTTTAAATAAAATATTATCTTACTTTTTTTATAGAGAATAATTTAAAAATATTTTTTAAATATTATTTAAAAAATTATATTGTAATTTATAAATATAATTAAATAATTTTATAAAATATGTATAATGGGAGGGAGTGGAAAGTTCGAGGGTGTGAAAATTTCATCATCCTAAATTGTCAGAGTTGTGCATAAATAATTAATAAAGAATACGCTACCTCGTCATGTCCCATCAATTTTTTTAAGGGAAAAAATATGTTTCAACATGTCCATGTTCCATTAATTTTTATGTTTTTAAAATTTTTCTTAACTAAGAGAATCTATCGTCGACATCACTCTTCATGTCGGCATCGCCCATGTTGCATCAAATCAAATCCCGTCCCTTCTCTTAAAAACAAAATTAAATTAAATTAAATTATTTCTTTCTTTTATTTTCCCCCAAACTTTATCAACAGTCTACAGTGTGCTCCTTCTGAAGGAAGCGAGACGCATGAGACGATTCTCCCCCTCCCTCTTCTCATCTTTGATACCTCTTCCCAATTTATAATAATTAAATTAAAATTTAAATAGTTTTAATTTAATTTCTTAATAATAATTTTAGATATTATATTTATTTTTTTAATTTAATAATTTAATAATAATTTTATAAAATTAAACATGAGCCATCTAAATTTTAATCTAATAATAAGTGAGGAATAAGGAGGAAGAGGATGAAAATAGAAGAAAAGAAAATCTTCTTCTAAAACGAATACTCACACGGGCAAACAAACATTTGGATAAGAAGTCATGGCCTCTTCTAAGCCAACAAGGTGGCCTTATTCCTGTAAGTGGTAACAAGTACTTCCTTTATTTAAAAATATAAAATATTTTTTAAAAATTAAATATCAACAAATGTAAAATATTTTTAATTTTTTAAAGTATAATTATTATATTGTTTGTACAAAAATACCTTTATTGATGAATAATTTTATATTCATTATAAGGTATTTAATATGGATAAATATAAAAAAATAAAGCTAATTTAAAAGTAGGTAACTACTTTATTAAAGATGAAATTTAATAAAAAATATCTTATATTTTTAAATGTAGAAAATAATAGTTTATAAGTAAATTATATATTAAAATATATAAATTTAAAATAATTTATATATGATCTCTTTTTCTTTAAAATTTTAAAATTAATTTTTTTAACAATTTATAATTTTATCATAGGCTTTCCTATTCCTATTATTAATAGAAGATATGCAGCTTACATAGCACCTGCGGCAAACTAAGTTACCACCGCACAAAAGACATGTAGTAGGTTACTTTACCGTGTCATTTAATTTAAAGGCTAGCAGTTTACAGTTAAATTAAATTATCAAAAATTAAATTTATAATTATTAAAATTCAAAATCTATAAAAGCCAAGCTGTCCCACACAATGAAGGGAGAGGGGACTCTCCTTTCATTTTTTTTTTTTTTTTCCTCTTCACTTCTCCCATCTTCGCCTTTAATATTATTTTATTAAATAATTTTTGTTGTTATTTTTTTTCTTTTACTTCTCTCATTTCCATCCTTGATATTATTTATTTAATTAAAAAAATAGAAAAAAAAAGAAAAGAAAAGAGAAGGAGAGTCCTCTTTCCCACAATGACACACATCCCTCTCACTCTTCATTACTCTCATCTACCGCCATCACTGCCGCCAGCTCTGCTCCTCTCTCTCTCTCTTTCTCTCTCTCTCTCTACTCTAACGGTTTCCTTTTCCATTTCCTACGGTTACTATTCATCTCTTTACCCGTCCGTAGTTACTCTTTTAGCTCACTCTCTTGATTTTGGCTTTCTTCAAACTGAAACGACTTTGAAGGAGGAAGAGGCTGCCTGTGTCTCCTTGTGGTTTTGAGTTCTGGTAGCTAGAGGGAGACAGACATGGATTTCGCGTCGTTTTTGACCTCACTTTCAACCTCCTTTATCATTTTCGTCGTTTTGATGCTCCTCTTCGCTTGGCTCTCGGCGAAACCAGGCAACAATGTCGTTTACTACCCGAATCGGATCCTCAAGGGGATGGACCCGTTCGAAGGCAGCTCCAAGACCCGGAACCCTTTCGCTTGGATCAAAGAGGCCTTGTCGTCTTCGGAGAAGAACGTTGTCACCATGTCTGGGGTCGATACTGCTGTTTATTTTGTCTTCCTCAGCACCGGTATGTCGTGTACTTGTTCTTTAATTTTTTTTATTTGTACCTTTTTTGTTAATTTAAATTTATGCTGGTGAATTCTTTGCTCTAACAGTTCGATTTTAGGAATTAAAAGAAACAAAATTAGAACAATAGTAATGGTTATCATTTTATGTGAATTTGATTTGATGGTCAAAAAGCTTATCCTCTTACAAAGTAGAAAGGAGAGCAGGTGTGAAAATTATTATTTGAATTATACACAAGGTTTGTTTTACTTCTATTTTGATAAATCGTTTTTATTAACCAAAAAAATAAACTAATTAGAGGCTATATAGTTACTGTTGAAGCCTAATTTTAGTCTAAAGTTGCAAGTGAAGACCTGTGCTAGTTTTTTTTTTTTTTAAATTGATATATCTAAAAGGAGTTTCACATGTGTGCTCCTAAATCCTCTTGTCAAAGAAACGTAGTTTCAACACATGCTTAATCTATTTCTAATTTTTTATATTGTTGTGAGAATTAAGCTTACTCTTAGGGTGCAAAAAGCTGGTCCGGTGACATTGAGACAATCTTTTTTTTTTAAAAAAAATTGTAGTGAAGCCAAGCCAGAGCATTATTAGCCAGTTTGACCGAACTTGGCTTGATCATGTGATTATTTTTAAATTATATAACATTCAGTCAAGTACCTTCCTACAATAAATAATAAAAAGCAGAACAGCCAATGGCTTCTTCCTCTTAAAATACATTTATCAATTATCATCTTCCTATTTCCCTCTTATTTTTTTTTAGGTTTTTTTATGTTTTTGATTGTCGCTTGGTGAAATTTGATATTTATTCCCTGTAATTTTGTCGTTATTCTTGTTATTTCTCATCGAAAATAATCATGATCAAATTTACCAAATTTGAATTTATTTACGATTTGTTCGAATGCAAAGAGAGACTAACGAACCTTAAATCGTACTTTTACTGGTTCCATGACTAGTCCATATTTTCCCATCGCCATGCCTATCTGCAGTCTGCTCATCATTTATACATTAATCTCTTCCAAAAATTCCCCATCCTTCCTCCCTTTTCAACTAGATGAAGCTAAATCTATCACAAAAAAATAAAATGTAGCTGAAATGATCAATATATTTATAAAAGTTGTAAGAAGCCGCATTGTTCAAGGCCTTGAACAGTGTGTCTCTATTCTCACATTGATTACCTAAAGAAGGGATTGAGGGTGTATAAGTTCAAAGTAAGTCTTATGAAATTGACTTAAACTATTTTAATAGAAAGACAGTCTTATTATATACTCCCTCTGGTCCTTATTATAGAAAACTTTCTAGAATTATTTTTTGGAGAATATAATATAAATTTAAAAAATTTTCATTTAAATAGGCATAAAATTGGAAGTTATTCTATGTTTAAACAAAGTTAATAATTTAACTACATTTCCTTGGTTCTGGTAAGGTAATTGGAGGTGTCTTATAATGGAGACAAGAGGGATTGCCTTAATCAACAAAACGTATAATACGGTATCAGAGCCATTCGATCTAGGATAAAAAAAAAATGAGAGAGGACAAAAGAAGAAGAAGAAGATTGTGGACCCAAGACCTATGAGACTCAAAAAGAAGTACAAGCCTAGGCAATGAGAAGAAATGAATGAATGAAATATAAAGGCAAAAAGAAAAAAAAATAGTTGGAGGAATATTAGAATGTATTAAAAAAAGTTTCACATTAATTAACTAAACAATGGATATATAAGTTTAAAGTAAGTCCTGTCAAATTGGTTTAAGTTATTTTGATAGAAAGAAAAACTAAACATATACTTTAATTAACAAAAAAGTTAAATAGTCTTATGTCGGATTTTCTGCAAATGTATGAGACCCTCTATAGTTTCATATATATATATATATATACATATATATATTGACCTAGATACATTATGATTTTTAAATGAACTGTGTGTGTTTGGAGTGGTTAATAATGTTGTAATGTTGCAGTGTTGGGTATACTAGTTTTGTCTGGCCTTATACTGCTGCCTGTTCTGCTGCCTGTTGCTGCTACTGATAACGGAGTTAAGCTGAATGCACATGCAACCACAAGCAATGGCACTTTCAATCAGCTTGACAAGTTATCAATGGGAAATATCACAGTATGATCCGGTCCTCCACAGCTCTATCATACATTGAAATTCTCAAATATTTTTAGATTTCACTTGACTATATCTTGGGCTCCGTATGTTGAACTTAGTGTACAATGTGGCTTCTAGTTCTAGTAGCTTTTATTTATATTGATGATTATTCTTGATCAAATATCTTTTTACCCCTGAAATTTCACTCAATTTTCAGGATAAAATGACAATTTGGTCCTTAAACTATAGGTTTAGGAGCAATTAGGATCCTAAACTCATTTTTGGTGCTTTTTTATCCCTAAACATTTAATATCGTGGTGATTTGTCCCCTGCCGTTAACTTTAATTGTTATTTTTAGGCCCTTTTTTGTCATTTTCTAATCAACTAATTGTCAAAATTAAAGACAGTGAGAGATTGCCATGATCTTAAATGTTTAGGGGCGAAAATGCATAAAAAACGAGTTTAGGATTCCAAATACTCTTGGGCCTCTAGTTTAAGGGCCAAATTGTCATTTTAACCCAATTTTTTATTTGGTTCATATAGTTAAACAAATTCCTAATTGTTTGTGTTGTTAAAAATTTTAATCTAGTTACTGCTATTGAATGTTTATTAATGTGTGCTTCTAACTATGCATGATTCAAGTCATATCCTTTAGACATTGACTTCATCACATGCCATGCGTTCATTTGATCATGACATCATGTACATTAGCCATTTGGAAGCATTGAATGTTGAATGCATATTCAGAGTGATAAGATAATACATATGTTGACTTGCACCACTTGAACAAAATTTTATGGTACATTGTAGTGGCTAAATTATTGATTTTGAAAACTATACTAGACATGCAGTTGAAAAAAAAAAAAGAAAAAGAAATTGCAGCTACTCAACGTGGGACTTGTATCTCATAATGCCAAGTCTACATTAGACCTAAACTTCAAAAGTTGGGGGTAGTTTAGTCAACTTCAGACTATAAGAAACGATACAATGATTTCATTTAATATTTGCTCATAATAATAATGCAAAAACTACATTGGATGTGCAGTCAAAGAGTCCAAGATTGTGGGCATTTTTCATTGCCACCTATTGGGTGTCACTTGTGACGATATATCTGTTATGGAAGGCATATAAACATGTGTCGTGGCTGCGAGCTGAAGCACTCAAATCTCCTGAAGTGAAGTCCCAACAGTTTGCTATAGTTGTTAGGGACATACCCCTTGCTCCTCAGGGTCAGACCAGGAAGGAACAGGTTGACTCGTACTTCAAAGCCATCTATCCTGACACATTTTACAGATCCATGATTATCACAGACAACAAACAGGTTTGTATTTCTCACTGTCACGCTTGTTTATCTGTGTTATATATGTGTGTGATGGAATATGGGATAATGATTAATTAAGAAAAATATGTTTTATTTAAGATATAAGCATGTTAGGGTTATTTGAATTTGGATTTTATTCATTAGAATTAAGATTTATTATTTATTTTATTGTTATCTTAGATATTAGTATTTTTAAGATTAGATTTAGATTTAAGATTTGTGATTTAAATTTAATTTTTTTTATTTTATTATTTTTAGAGCTCTATAAATAGAGCTAGGTTTTTTATTTGTATTTTAGCTTTTTGAGTATTATTGAATAAGAGTTTTCAAGAATTTTAGCATTCTCCCTCCTTTTTCTCTCTGTTCCCCTCTTCCCTTCTTGTTTTACATCAATATGTATGTGAATTTTCTAGATTTAGTGAAAGATCAGTAAATAGATTAGGTACATTTTCTTGTGTGTTATGTGAACTATGAGGTATGTCATATGGTTTAGGGTTATAGGGCACTTTTGCCCTTTTAACTATTTCTTTAGAAGCATTTGATATTATAAACTTAAAAATGTTTTTCAATTTCTCCCTTCAACATTTAAAAATAACGCTCTGGGCATCTTGGAAAAAGTTAACTTTGGTTGCAAAATTAATATCGATTAAGTCCCTAAAATAATGGTTGGTCAAATTTGTATTTTGGCCTTTTACATGGATATGAAATAACATTTGTATCTTGTTATTTATATATAGTTAAGGGGACTTAATTGATATTAATCTTCTAATAGGATACTTATGTGTAACTTTATGGGTCTTCTTCTGTAATTTTTGAGATCTTTTCTTGTAATCTTTAAGTCAACTAATGGCTAAAGACAACTTTTTTAATGGTAGGATGCTTAATGCATCATTTTTAAATGTTCAAGAGGAAATTGCACCACTTGAAAGTTAAGGATATCAAATACTATTAAGCGAATAGTTAAGGGACAAAAATGTTCTTTAATCCTATTGTTTATAGCTTATAAATAATGCTGCTTGATATATATTTTGTTATATTTTTTATTATTGATGATTGATGATTCATTATTAATTGTTTGATTATTTATATATTGAGACATGAAATGTGTATTTAAAATAAAAGAGGGAGAAAGTAAGGAGTAATTGAACAGTGTAATTTGAATCCTTTATGTTAAGGTTTGTCTTAAGTAGGAGGAAGTTAAACACAAGAATTGGCGTCGCTAATACTCATTTTCTTTTTATATTTTATATTCACTCCGTTTGCTTCTAACTTCAAAGGATATAAATTTGTGTAAAGGGAAGATAGAGATCCCCTAATTTTCACCTTTTGTTTGGTAAAAGTTCAAATTATTTTACTTTCTATAGCTTAAAGGTAGAAACAGAGCTAATTGGCATCTCTGATTATCTTAATGATTAACAACAGAAAAGTGGGCTTTGGCCAAAAAAAAAAAAAGAACTGAATAGTGGTTACATAAGTAGAGGTTGAAACCCGACATGTCTTAAGATGTATCAGGATATCTGATATCTATCTAGATATATAATTTAATATAATTTAATCTAGATAGATATCAGGATATATATTATTAAATAATAATAATAATAATAATAACAAGGGAAAATTAATCATTTGATTCTTGTAATTTTTACTTAGTTGTAATTCAATTCTTATATTTTGACTTGATGCAACTCAGTCTCTATAGTTTTAAACATTTAAAATATTAGTTTTTATATTTTAAAGAATAAAATTTTGAAGATTAAAATTATCTTTATAAAGATTAAAAGTTTTAGTAATGTAAAATATTAGTTCCTAAATCTCAATATAAATTTAATATTTATAATTTTTTTTCAAAATATAGGGACTGATATTTTAAATGTTTAAAACTATAGTAACTAAGTTGCACCGAGTTGAAATTTTAAGGATTGAGTTATATTATGTCAAAATTCAGGAATTGAGTTACAATTAAGTGAAAATTGTGTGAGCCAAATGATTAATTTTCCTTCACCACGACGACGATGACGACAACAGAAAGTAAAGGGTTAATAACATCCTAAACTTTACATTATTGTATGAATAGCATCCTAGACTTTGAACTTCTGAAATGTGCAACACTCGCCTTAACTAAGTTGAAATTCTGAGTACCTGAAATCCTGTTGTTAAGTGGAAGAAAATGGTCATTATTTTTAATGGTTAAGATGATTGCCGCATTTGTGTGTAACTCGGCTTTACAACTACAGAAGTAACAGTCTTTTTTTCCAACTTAATGACAAGGTTTCAGGCACTTGGATTTTACAAGTTAAGGGAGTTTTGCACATTTCAGGAGTTCAAGGTTTAGGATGCTATTCGCAAAATAGTTTAAGGTTTATGATACTTATTAACTTGAAAGTAAATAATAATATTTACAGCAGTAACCTGTCTATAGTTTGAACAATGTTTTTAGTTCATGGTAATTCATCCCAATTTTTTTTACTCACTGATAATGTATCACTGTGGGCCATTTTTCATTCTCAAAATTACTTTTCCCCTCCTGTTTCTCTTGATACTCATTTTCATTATGTGTGTCAAATAATTTCTAATTTCATTCCATGTCTATGGTTAACAGGTGAACAAGATATGGGAAGAGTTAGAAGGGTATAAGAAGAAGCTTGAACGTGCTGAAGCAATATATGCAGCATCAAAAACAGCAGCCAAACCAGAAGGAACAAGACCTACTAACAGAACTGGTTTTCTTGGTCTTTTTGGTGAGAAAGTAGACAGCATAGGCTACTACAATGAGAAAATCAGTGAAACCATTCCTAAGCTAGAATCTGAGCAAAAAGTCACGCTCAGAGAAAAGCAGCTAAATGCTGCTGTTGTTTTCTTCACCAACAGAGTGGCTGCATCTTCTGCAGCTCAGAGTTTACACGCACAAATGGTTGACACGTGGACGGTTTTTGATTCGCCTGAACCATGCCAACTTATATGGACTAATTTGAAACTCAGGTATTTTGAAAGAGAAGTGAGGCAGTATGTTGTGTATGTTATTGTGGCATTGACTATATTCTTCTACATGATTCCAATTACATTCATTTCTGCAATTACAACTCTGGAGAATCTGGTGAAGTTACTGCCATTTTTGAAGCCAGTTGTGAAGATAGAAATTCTCAAGACAGTTTTGGAAGCATACCTTCCTCAGATTGCTCTGATAGTATTCATGGCTTTGCTTCCCAAGTTTCTGTATTTTCTTTCAAAATTGGAAGGCATTCCAACTGAAAGTCATGCAGTTAGGGCAGCTTCAGGGAAATACTTTTACTTCTCAGTGCTGAACGTTTTCCTTGGAGTTACCATCAGTGGAACCTTGTTCAGAACATTCAAGACCATTGAGAAGAACCCCAACAAAATTGTGGAATTTCTTGCTAGTAATCTTCCTGACAATGCTACATTCTTTTTGACCTTTGTGGCTCTCAAGTAAGACATTGTTCTCCTCTCTCTCTCTCTGTTTTTTTTTTTTTTTTACATCTCTTTTAGGAAAAATGACATGATGGGCACTTAAGTGGGATGGGAAACAACAAATAACTTGCCCCAAAAGTTAGCTGTTGAGGTGGGAGTCATATTGAGCATCTCATAGTACGCAATGTAGGACTTGCTATCTCGTCTTATACAAGGTTTCATCATGACATTTAATGCCCTTTAACTTGGAATAAGATATCATTTCCTTTTCTTAAAGTTATAAATCATGCTTTTTAAAGTTATAACAGTTTTCTTGACGTTTCAAGAGAGTTTCAACACACACGACGTTGTATCCTATCTGATATACATCTGCGTACGAGTACTTTTAGCTGAAAATCCGACATGACTGAGTTTTCTTCTTGTGTTTGTGTCAGGTTTTTCGTTGGCTATGGAATGGAACTGTCACGTATAGTTCCCTTGATAATTTACCATCTAAAGAGAAAGTTTCTGTGTAAAACTGAAGCAGAGTTGAAAGCAGCATGGTTTCCTGGAGATCTTGGCTATGGAACCAGAGTTCCTGCCGATATGCTGATCGTGACAATCGTTCTGTGTTACTCTGTTATTTCGCCTCTGATCATCCCTTTTGGCGTTATGTATTTTGGTCTTGGATGGCTTATACTGCGAAATCAGGTAAACTTCAAATGTGAATTGTCTATATCAAATCTAGACAACTTAAGTCTCACAGCTGAGCTGATCTCAAGATCTAAATCCAAGCACTCATTCCTACATTTGATTGTTTGTGTTATTGACTTAATTGCTGTGATCATCATTCAACAGGCACTGAAAGTGTATGTTCCAGCATATGAAAGCTACGGAAGAATGTGGCCTCACATTCATAACCGTATACTAGCCTCTTTGATACTATACCAACTTACCATGTTGGGCTACTTTGGAATCCAGAAATTCTACTATACAGGATTGTTAATCCCTCTTCCATTACTGTCTTTACTCTTTGGCTTTGTCTGTGCCAAGAAATTTTACCCGGCTTTTCAGAAGCCGGCGCTCGAGGTCGCGGCCCATCATCTCAAAGAAGTTCCCAACATGGAACTCATTTTCAGATCGTTTGTTCCTCCATGCTTGAGCTCCGACAAGGCGGACGATGACCAGTTCGAAGATGCTGTGTCTCAGGTCTCCAGGAGCACGTCGTTTGCTTGATGTAATTATCCAGTTTACTCGTTCATTGTTGTGTTGTGTATAGAACTTTGTTTGATATGTTTTATTAGGGACGATGGCTAGGTGTTGCGAAATCGGTTGTATCTCACGAGATCAGACCACTTTTATTTCAGTTGTTTGTCAGTCTTGTAAATTGCGAATGGACAATTAGAATGAACTTTTACTGCATTTTGTATGATTCATCTTTCATCATCTGTAATGGATGGAGAGGGCATTCTTGTATGTTCTCAATTCTCTTAGTTAATATGGTTTTGTTTTATTTACGAGTAATAGTGCACATGTTTGATCCTTACCATTTTAGATTATGATATTTACCGATAAGCTTGTAAAAATGGGGTGGGGTGTCAATGAACCAGAAAAATGATTTGAAATTTGTTGCTTTATATGTTCACTCCATCCATGGTGGGTGCGGGTGAATATTTAAACTAGCCACCACTGCAAATTATTTCCATAGCTTCCACGAATCGGATGTGCTGAAGGAAAGGAGATGTGGAAGCATGGAAAAGTCAGTGCTTTGGTCATTGTGCTAGAATTTACTTTGTCCCAAGTTCTTTAGCTTTTATCTTTTTTCTGGTCTTTAATAAAATTTGACTTTTTTTAAAAAAAAATACTATGTTATAATTTTGAGGCAAATTGACTTTCCTGCTATAAAAAAAATTATTTTCTACAATACTGCACTTTCAATAATATTTATCTAGATATTACAAATTTAAAATTTAGTCTGATTAGTATCGAGTTTCCAGCCAAGTTCTATTTAACATAAAAAAAATATTTGTCCCATCATCTCTCACTTTAGCCTTTTTTTTTTTTCGTCAGATATAGAATTTGGCTTGTATTCTATTTACTTCAAAAAGATTAAATATATATCTCATCCCCTCTCTTTCAGTCACGTTCTAATCAATTATCTAAGCAAAATCTAAATCATACAATCATTATTTCAACATCATTAACTCCATTAAAAACTAAATAATCAATTGAAGTTTCTAAAAACTCAAACTATATCAAACCTTAGGTTTTTTATCATCAAGAAATAAAAAACCAGAAAAAGTATGTGATTAAGAAAAATATTTAGAACATTTATATAATCTGAAAAAGTTTAAGATTATACTCAAGATATCTATTATGGAGCCCCATTTTTAAAATTTTGCTCACTTTCTACCTTAATTTCTCACTGTGCACGGAGCGAGAGGAAGATAGAAAGAAAGAAAGAGAAAGTGATGCGCATAGAAGAAGAAATGTGATTGGAAATGATAAAATAAGTTGGTTGGTTTCACTTTTCTCTTTTTTTTTTTCTTAAAAAAATCTTCTTCCTTCTTTTCTTTTCAAAAATTAATAATCTATAAACCCTCCCCCCACACACATATTATATAATTTTTATAGTACTTTCTTAACATCTTAAAAATTAAACTCTACTAATGTATTTTAATGAATACAATTTCTTTAATATTTATATGATTATAAATTTTTTATTTAGATTTGAGGAGTAAAAATAGAGATGTTATAATAATTTAGTGTCATTCATTACTATCACTCATGGTATAACATAAAATATGTTAGCAATTTTATTATTTTTTATTTATGATGACTTAGTATCACTTAGAACATCTCATTTAATGATTTGAGAGATTCATGGTGATTTATTTGGTTAATCCAAGTGTCTAATGTTATATTAGACATTAACATTTCAATTTCAATTGATTAGGGACTTCAATTTAGTCTTTAATGAAGTTAATGATATAGGAATAATGATTGTATAATTTAAATTTTGCCTAGATAATTGATTAGAACTTGATTGAAGAGAGAGGGGATGAGATATATATTTAATTTTTTTTTAAATTAAATAAAACTTGGGCTTGATAGAAGCCAAGTTCTATGTACGTTTCTGATAAAAAAAATTCTAAAACTCAATACTAATCAGGTCAAATTTTAAATTTGTAGTATCTAGGTAAATATTATTAAAAGTGTAGTATTGTGGGAAATAATTTTTTTTATAGCATGAAAGTAAATTTGCCTAATTTAGAGAATATGGTATTCATTTATTATTTTAGTTTTGCATATTAATTTTTTATTCAATTTTTTTTTCGAAAAGATATCATTGCAATGTTTAAATTTATATTCTCTATTTTCAAACGCATTCGTTTGTGTATAAATTAATTTTTATTTATAAAAATTCTATAATTATTTCATAAATGTATAAAAATGCTCAAATTTTATTTTATAAAGAGAAAATTCATGAATTTTAACTTTCAAGAATTAAAAATTTAATAGATCAAATTATAAAGGCTTAATTAAAAAAATTATATGGACAGAATTTAAATTTTAAAAAATTTCCAGAATCTAAAGATTGATTTTCTCCATAAAATTAATTTTATGAAACCTGGGCCTTAGTATGGGGCTACACCACGTCTGACCCAGCTGAAAACCCTAGCTAGCTTCGTCTTCCTTTTATCTTTTGCTTTCCATTTTGCAATTTGCAGGGATAGAAAAATGGTGTCAGGTTCTGGCATCTGCGCGAAGAGAGTTGTGGTGGATGCTCGCCATCACATGCTGGGCCGCCTCGCTTCGGTCGTGGCCAAGGAGTTGCTCAACGGCCAGAAGGTTGTTATGGTGCGATGCGAGGAGATATGCATCTCCGGCGGCTTGGTCCGTCAGAAGATGAAGTACATGAGATTCCTCCGTAAGCGCATGAACACCAAGCCTTCTCATGGTCCCATCCACTTCCGTGCTCCTTCCAAGATTTTCTGGCGCACTGTCCGTGGGTCAGTGACTATCTTTCTTTTTTCCCTTGCCTATATTTATATTTGCATTAGTTTTGTCTGCTTGATTTTTTGTTGATACTCTGGATTGAGGAAGCACATTTTGCATGCGATAAGCACATTTCCTGCTTTAGTGTCTGGATAGGGAGTAGAGAATGAAGCAGGGTCTTAGCAGTTTAACTCTTTTGTTCTTTTTTAAAAAAAGCACTGCATTTTTTGAATTCAAATTTGCTATGCACTTATTATTATTTTTTTCTCACTTTATATATTGAATCCGGATATATAGTTGACTTAGCCATTGGACAGAACCTTATTTGATTCAAATAAAGATTGCACCTGTGTACGCTCACGTTTTTCGCTTTCTTTCTAGCCATACGCTGATTTGCTTCTTTATTTATAGAATGATGCCACATAAGACAAAGCGCGGCGCAGCTGCACTTGCTCGATTGAAGGTATTTGAGGGCATACCTCCCCCTTATGACAAGATGAAAAGGATGGTTGTCCCCGATGCTTTAAAGTAAGTCTGCCAATCTGAATCCTTTGCAATTAATGTTTTCTCTGTTTAAGCTCTTAATTTTTGTTATATCTCATTTCTATCTGTCGAGCTTGTCTTATGAATTTGAACTAAAATCAAATGCAATCAGGGTGTTGAGGCTTCAGAAAGGACACAAATACTGTTTGGTTGGTAGATTGTCATCAGAAGTTGGTTGGAACTATTATGATACCATTAGGGTAAGTTGCTACTTCTTGAGCTTGCCTTTGAATTAATTTTTGTTTTGGTCCTCAGCTGAGTGAGCCAATTTCAAATGTAAAATCATTTACGAGGAGTCTATCACTTTTTACATGATAGTGCCAAGGCCTCTTTTAATTTTGAAGGTTTCACATGTGGGTAACTTAACAGATTATGTTCTAACTCTTTCAAATTTCACTGTCACTTTATTTCAATAACATCCACTTTTGATACCTTGTGATTTTTGGGATTTTTTTCTTGGATTGGGGGGGTTTAATTGAATTTGAGTTTTTAATGCATAATGTGCAATAAATCTTGTGGTCCGTTGCATGCACTACAATGAATCTTTGGTGACTTGTTGCTCCTTTCCTATACTTAATTTTCATTCAACAATATTGAATTGAAAGTTCCATAATGAATGGTAACTGCTGGCATTACAGTATTTGTCAAAAACCCTCTTTGTATGAGCTCCCTTAAGGAACCAACTGGGTCTCACAGTTTGTGGTGTTTTGATATTTACCCGTGAGTAATTAGGAAAGAAATCCCCCCTCTCTCTCAGTGTTTGTGCATGAGCGGCCCCTCGGGTTTTCTCTTGATCTGAAATATCTTCTCAATGGCCATTGTTAAAGTTCTTGCTTTGCTGTTCTTTCCTATGGTTTTTGTTTTTTCCTTCTGCAGCTACTAGTGCCATTTGCTATAATGTACTCTCCTACAGTTTGAGTTTCATTAATGGTAGTGGTACAATGACTCGTATTGGACTTGTTTCACCACGACAATTGCATCGTCATAATTTATTGTCTTGGTTATTAAGTATTGAGGAAGGTAAATCAATTTTTAATTGAAGTGTTACGGGGTGGAAAGTTGAGAGAGTCTGCTATTCTTCGATCTCTGCTTTCCCTTTTATTATCTGGTGTGAGGCTGTGTGCTGAATCATCTTATTGTTATCTTACTGGCAGGAGTTGGAAAAGAAGAGAAAAGAGAGAGCACAAGTGGTTTATGAGAAGAAGAAGCAACTGAAGAAATTAAGGTCAAAAGCCGAGAAGATTGCTGAGGAAAAGCTTGGTTCCCAACTGGACATCCTTGATCCAGTGAAGTACTGAGTTGGTATTAGCGAGCCAGTATCATAAATTTTGCTGAGAAGTACCCAAAAGTTTATTTTCATTATTTTCATGGATGGAATCATTTTTCTTATTAATTACATTTGGGAAGCTTTTAGGTTCCTTTGTTGTGTAGAATATCATGCTAAGATGAGCTGGCTCAAGCATGTGTCTTTGCGCGTGTGATGATGGAACAGGTGAGAAAAGGGATCTTATGTGAGAGGTGAGAGGAGAAAATGAACACTCTTGAACCGGAAACCAATTATTTCAATTAAATAACGGCAAAATCTAATACAACAAATCTTATTCCTTTAGGTTGGGTCTACAATGTGATTGTGCTCTGATGTTTCTCATTCATATTCATGAGAAATTTGGCAGGGTTTTATGTTAATTGTCGAGCCTGATATAGCTCTCTCTATTGCGGCTTATGAACAACTATGAAATTGGTGGAATTCATGCCAAAATCTTTTGGCACACCTTTTTTTTTTGTTTAATTTATCATTGAGAAGTGATGAGTTTCATCGGCCACTTCCCATGAAGACCAAGAAATGAGCAGGAAATCTAAGCAGCTACATGTAGATCTATGTTAGGTTTTATGTTGAAAATCACTAGAATGCTCCCTGGTCTTGGTACAGCCTAAAACAAGCACATTTTAGTTTACTGTACAAGAATGCCAACAAAGTAAGGAAAAATCCTTTTCTTAATTCAACGTACAAAAGTAACAAGGGGCATGCAAACTTTTTAATGGTCAAATGATTTTATCATTTTGAAATCCATATATAAGTAGACATGTTTTTTATACAGTTGAGATAAAATGGAAACGAAAAATATGAAAAGAAGGAAACTTTTCACGGAATTAAGTACAAAACCAAAAGGCATTGAAAACTGAACTAATGATCAAACCCGACTCATTTTCCAGACTACGCTGGTGAAGGAACTGTATTTTCTTCATCCAACTTCAGGTGGGTCTTATCCCCCAACCGCATCTCCTTCTCCTTCTCCTTCTCCTTCTCCTTCAATGCCTTAGCCACGTCATAAGAAGCATGCAACCCTATAAAGAAGTAATACACCAACAATATCGCAGTCCACAAACCAAATCTCTTAAACGACGCCACATTAATCGATCCGAGAAGGAAAATATTGATCCCAATAGATGCACAAGGCAAAAATGGCACAAATGGCACCCCCCAAACATCCGGCCTCTTCGCTTCTGGCACTAAAACCCTAATCCCCATCGTCCCCACAAGCCAAAGAGGCACTGTAACTGCATACCCAACCCACCCTTCACTTCTTGCCCAGTACACAGCAGAAGCAACAGAAGACAGAATTATAATCACAATGAACACGACAAGCTTGATCAACTCCAACTTTGTAGTAATCCCACTGACATAATATCGACGTACCAGAAGAGCCAAAGCCACGAGGGAGAACAAGAACAAAGTGGAAATCGAAAGGAGGTCGCCTAGAATATGAAGCTCAGTGAAGAAGGCGATTATAGCAGTAGCAGAAATCATAATCGCTGTCGCGTTAATGGGTGTCCCTGTTCTCTGATTCACTCGAGCTAGCCATGAAGGCAACATATGAGTACGAGCAATATGTGTGAGATACCTCGCTTCTCCTACAGCCACAACAAGCAACACACTTGTCATTCCCTTTAAAGCTCCCGCTGCTACAATATACTTAGCCCAGTCCCATCCTACAGCTTGAAATGCGACAGAGAATGGAGCTTTGTCGTCTATATCAGAATACTTCTGCATGAGGCAGAGTGTTACTGCTAAGAGGCTGTATATGAGAGTGGTGATGGTCATGGAGCCTACAAGGCCGAGAGGCATGTCTCTTCCGGGGTTCTTCGTCTCCTCGGCCATGGTAGAGACGGCATCGAATCCGACGTAGGCGAAGAAGAGGACGGCGGCGGCTTGGAAGATGCCGCGACTTCCGAAGGGGACGAAGGTGGAGTAGTTGTTTGGGTTGGCTTTGGTTAAGCCTGCGATGATGATAAAGAGGAGGACGATGATGTGAACTATGGAGGCGACATAGTTGAGGCGGGAGGTGCCTTTTGTGCTGAAGCTGGTGAGGACGGCGACGGCGGTGAGGACGGCGACTGCGATGGGGTCGAGGTGGTTGTAGCCGTTGGTGAGGCCGTGGGCTTTTATGAGGAACCTGTCGGAGTGTTGGTTGAGGAGAGTGGCGAAGTAGGATGTCCAAGAGCGGGAGACAGCGGCGCCGCCGATGACGTACTCGAGGAGGATGTTGCCGGCGGCAATGAAGGCCACGAAGTCGCCGAGTTCCACTCTGAGATAGGCGAAGGAGCCACCTGATTAACGCCATGGAATATCAACCATCCCATTATTGATCTCATTTTGGAAGCCCAGGTGCAATTGGAATCAAACGAAGCATCGAATATCGGTGGTCTCTTTCGTTCGTTCGTTCGTTCGTTGTTGTTTTTTTTTGGTTGAAAGTGCACGTTTGGCCGTGTTTTGAAAACTAAGTCTGGTCCTTTTACACTAAAACCCATTAGTTTTATGAATAAGAAATTCTTATTTTAAACTTTTAATTAAAAATAAAACATTTTTAAATATTTACATGTTAAATTTAATTTTTTTTAAATAATAATAATTCATAAAAAAATCATTTGAAATTATAGGGTAAGGGATTGAAAATATATTTTATAAAATTAAAAAACAAACTAAATTTTTATATAAAATTAGAAAATTAAAAATACACTTTAACCTTTATTTGCAATAGAGCATAGGTTGATGTCTGGGTTTAATTTGGTGAGTGGCTTAATTTTAATGACTCAATGAATGTTCCAATTATAATTATTAAGTTTTATTAACATTTAAAAATTTTTAAAATATATTTTCTTTTAAAAATTTAAGACAACTCTCATGAAAAAAAACATGAATTGAGTTTTCTTTTGTAAACTTAAGGGAGTAAAATTCCATCATCCTGCAAATAAAAGTTATAGCAATAAACAATTTTCTTTTCTCTTCATATTTTTTTAAGAACATGCAGTTTGTCCTCTAACGTATTCGCGAAGATGAAAGCGGCAATAACAACTCATACCAGCGACGGGGATCTCGACGGCGAACTCGGTGTAGCAGAAGACAGAGAGCATGGCGGACATGCCGGAGATGACGTAAGACAAGACGACGGCGGGGCCGGCATCGGTTTTAGCCTCGAGACCGGTGAAGACGAAGATGCCTGCTCCGATCACTCCTCCCATGCCGAACCAAATCAAATCCCACCATGTCAGCGTCTTCTTCATCTCGTGCTCGCTCCGCTTCTTCACCTCCACCATCTCCGTCTCATCCATGGACCGCGCCGCCACCCGATCCGCTAGTCTCCACGGTGTCTCCCGCAGTGCCCTCCCATACTTGGCCCAGCTCTCGAACGACTCCAACTTCATTCCTTCTTCACGTTTTCTATCTCCTTCCATTAATATATATATATATATATTCAATTCCTCTGAACAAATCAACTACCACCATATTTATGTTTAGTTTAGAAGTACTCGTAATAAGAGTTCATTAACAAGATTTGAATTTTAATAATAACCTTCTTTTCCTCTCTTTGGCCATGAGCTATTGTTTTGTAAAATAATTGGACTTGATTTCTTTTCATTTCTTTTTCTTTTCACTACGACTGCCTCTCCACCTCCCATCTCAACACTTAATCAAATTTTGAATTGTTAAAATTTAACATTTTATAAAATGGTTTTTTAATTACAATTCTAAACTGTTTATTAATTTTTTTTACAGTTTAAGTAATTTATTTTTTTATTTTTTTAATTTCAGATTTTAATTATAATTTTGTGAAATTGTTAAATTTTAACTATTAATAAAAATTTAATTTCAAGATTGAGATGTGAAGAGGAAAAGAGATGGAGAATACAATCAAAATTAGTAAAACCCAATTCACTTAAAAAATTATTTAACAAAATTAGCAAAACCAAAACACAAAAAGCCCAACTAATTTATTACTCTATTCTTAAAACCCAAACCTTAACAATAATATATAGCATTCACGCACACGCACCTCTTTTCCCTGAGACTGAGTAGCGAATCACTGAATTAGAAATAGAGAAGAAGAAAACCGAAGTAGAAATCTTTTATGGTGTCACATATATGTATACATCTAAGGGGAAAGAAACAAGGGGAATATATATTTATTAATTAATTAATAATTAATAAGAGAACAAACAAAAGAAACCAGCTGATTGCTATATAAGAAATATAATTATAGATTTGACAAGCATATTAAACAACGTAAAAACTAAAAATTAGGGCAAAAAATTATAAATTATCCTTTCCTTTTTTTTTTTCCTCTGGATACCAAAGGTCAAAAAGACTAACGACAATATTGCATTTTCTTGAAAAAGATGTTGCATCCATTAAGTAAAAAAAAATCATATTCAAAAATAATCTCACGAATGTTTAGTTAGAAAAAAAAAATTAAAGATTGATATAAGGACATACTTCCTCACATGTTGCTAGTGATGCAGAATTTAAATTGCATTCCTTCGTCTATTAGTTCTATAAAAAATAATAGTTTAATTTTTTTGGCCAAATAAAAAATAATACTGTAATTAATTATTTATCACTTGCTTAGATATAGCTCTTCGGTGTGCAAAATGCCTTCGGATTAAATTTTCTTGTGGAAGTTATAGATGTGTGAATTCAAAATAATCTTATAATTTAAAAGTCAAGTGCACATCTTGAGACAGTCGATGGGGCAGTTAAGAACTTCACCTTTGTCCTTTCACACCATTTTTTAATAACATGTCCTTTGACGCCATATTAAGAAGTTATTTTTGTAGTATAATATTTTTTAATATTTTAATAAAATTTTTATTAATATAAAATATAAAATCTGAAATAATTTATATTATTTATTAGCAATGAATAATGTGACGCATTATTTTTTAAATTTCATATCATGACTCAACTGTTTGCTCTTTAGTCTTAACCTCCTTTCTCTTTTCAATTAAGTATTTTGATTGAAAGATACCAGACAAATGAATTTATACCATTTCCAATCAAGTTCAGTTTGTAAGTTCTTTTTCTTTAGTATTAAAGTCTGTAATCTTATCGACAGAAACAAGATATTATTAATAAATAGTGAGTAAGGAGAATTTAGAAATTATGAGTTAAATCCTAGAAAGTTTCACTTCTTTTGAACCTGTTCGACTTTTTTTAGCCTTTTTCTTTAATAATATTCCATCCTTGGTTAAAAAAAAAAAACCTCTCTAGAAAAATAGAAAACGTTATAGAATACTTGATTGTACTAGAAAATGCTCGTGTTCCTTCCATAGAACTTTCTTTTTTTAACCCTTACAAACTATACCATAGAGGAAACTATTTCACTCGAGGAATCAAATCTTTGATTCACACCAATTGCCCTCAACCAAAAGAGATTATGCAAACCTCTAGCCTTGACCAGTGTGGCATCCCAGCCATGATTGCTAAACAGTATATTACTCTTGAGATTGCTCAATCCTTTATAAATACTTGAATCAACCAAGGGTATATACATCTTCATATTGGAGCCATTTGATTGGTCCTAACCCTTCATGGGAGAAATGGCATGCCAACAGCAAGAGTAGCCCTATTTGACTCCACCTACAAGTCATATAGAAATGCCTTGATAGGTGACATGCTAACTACTCTCAGCCAAGGAATTGTGATACTCACTATAGCCCCTTATTTTAATATCAAGCTTACAGATCCTAGTCTCCTTACAAGACTAAAGGTTCAAATTCAGATCTATGGAGCTGAGCAATAGCCAGAAGCCATTATGACTACTCTTCACCACCAAATAATCTTTAGGCTTCAAGATCATTTGTTTGATCTTAATTTCCCTAATGCAACCAGAGATGCTTTATATATGGTTATAGATAGACTAGGTGACCTGTCTATCATTTAGATCTCGAGACATCTTCCTATTGAAGAACTTGCCCAAATGATGCTGCTGGAATGGATTAAAAATTATGAAAGAAAATTTCATGTTGTTCAAAAATATGTTCACACCACGAAACCTCCTGAACTCTACAAACTCCAAGATGGTATTATCAAATCAGTCTATAGGAGGCCTGAACTCAAGATCCAAACCAAATCCTTAAAAACATATTGTCAATTGCCCTAGCCTTTATAAGGGGCAAGCGAGGTCCTCCAATTGAGTGATTTACATTGAAGACTAAGCTAGTTTTTGTCTCCATATCAACGGTCACTTTATCTGAGATTGTGCCTTAAAAATGTACGAACCCAGCTATGATTACTATCTTTGAAATGATTCTAATGACGATAAAGAATATGTTGATTCTAGAAGAAGTAGGAGGCCTAAGTGACCTATATCTCCTTGCAAATACAAGCGTCCTCTAAAGGAGGAGGAGAATGATGGTGATGATCATGGCCCTAAACAAATCAACAGAAGAAGATGGATAGGACCTCTAAATCCTCCCACAAAGAGGAGGTTTCTCCTTCAACTCTTCAAAGAACTTGACTATAAAGACTTTCTCCCATTGGAAAAACTTGAACCTATAATTCCAACACTCCTTTTTGCACAAATACAAACTTTGCCTTATATTGCCATGATGAGACCTTATGAGAAAGAATTTCCTCTCCTTGAATGCAGAACTAGTGAGAGAGTAAAGGTCACTAGCAGATCTTTTGTTCTAAAAGCTAAAGTTACTCCTCAAGGCAGTCTTAAGCCTGTCTTACCAATGAAAGAATTTTAAATAGCAATTTTAAAATGTTGTTAGCCAAAACAAAGTCTTACACAGGATTGACTCAAAGCTTGATCATCTAATAACAAAAATAGATAACCTATCTTTATAGGTGAACCACATGAATGATCAAGTCAAGAGTCTTTATCACAGACTTTGTAGACCAAAATAGAAACTGGATGCAGAACTTCAAATATATATTGATGAGAGGTATACTGGACCTAATTTCTTTAAAAAAGAAAAGAAAATAAACTTCTGAAGTTAAAAGACAACTGTAACAAATAGAACCAGACTTGACATAGAACCAATCATGACCATTTATGAGTCCTATCCCACCTATTTAACCATGACCAGAAAATTCCCTTCATATACTTCCATACACTTAACCTACCCAACTAAGAGTGATTATAGTAAAGCTTTTAAGATGTCTTACCCTATTCTAAAAAAAGCCCAAAAATAATCATCCTAAAAACCTAAAACGCCTCCATCTTATCTAGAAAATATACCTCTTTACTAGAAACCTCCTCATACAAAACCATAAGAAAACTAAGCCTCATAATCCTTTACTAAATCACTTGAAAAACCCTTAACCATCAAAACACCTTCTTCACCATGCCACAAATGCCACCCTTTACAACTGGTAAAGCCAAAGGGATTGTAGATCCCTCATATCCTTTAAGAACAATTGCTTCTATAAGAAAAGTTATCTTTGATTAGGTTTTGTTTGACCAAGAAGATATAAACTTATTTGTTTCAATTGAAGTCTCAATAGAGTATGCAAACTTTAAAGAAGAACAACATTTGGTTGACCTATCAAAGATTGCAATGGTCCAACCTCAAGCTGAAATAGTTATGATAAATTTTCTTAATGATGAGTCAGAATCATAGGAGATAGCTTAACAAGAACAAATAAAATAATCATAGCTCCAGACCTACTTCTAGACCTTAGTTTACATTTAATGATCTACCTCCACACAAGTAGAGAGAGAGATTCCATGAGTTTGGAGCCTGGATTGACTTGCAAATGACCAGGCCAGATATAACCCTACGAGAGGTATTCTTAGAATTCCTCTCAAGGATAATTGGAAACTGGAGATAATGGTTTCAAAACCTTAGTAAGTACTAAAAGATTCAAGCAACTCGGTTTGATGCTACCTCATTTCTTAGGATGTTTCACAAAGAATTTCTTAGTAATTTCAATCTTATAGATAGAAGAAATTGACAGGAGTTCTTTAAGATGAAATATTGTTCACTTGATCGTAAGAATTTACAAAAGCATTTTCAACGAATGTCTAGAAAATATTATGTGCTAAATGGTGCTAATGATGTTAACCTCAAACATACATTTACCACTTCTTTACTAGATAAGCTTCAACCAGAGTTATATAAAGCTATCAATACATTATAGAGAGATATGTCACAAATCACTCTCAGAGAAATATATTAATTAGCTCTATCCATGTTGGATAAGCTTTGTGGGCACCAACAATGTCTAAAGTCTTTGCTCAAATGCAAACTAAAGTTACAAATAGCCTCTAAGAAGCCTTATCTAAAGATTAAATGCAAGGAATATGCATTATATTCCCATAAGAAGAAGAGCCATTTCCATAAATACTGGCATAGATCCTTCAAGCCCAAGAAACATCTATTGAGATTTTTCAAAAGAAAGACTTCAAGATTAAAGAAATCAAAAAGATGTTTCATCTGTAGACAAAAGGAATATTTTTTCAAGAAGTGTCCTAATAAGTCCAAAAAAGATATGAAGCTACTTCAATCCTTTAAGATTATTGTCTTACTTGATGATGATTAAGATGTCAAATATGTTCTTAAAGAACAATCTAAAAGAGATGAAGATATGCAATATGTTCTTCCAGTAGCTATTGAAAGCTTAGATAATGAATAGGAACCCCAAGAGTATCTACTTCTTTATACTATTGGACTATTATTTGGCCCAATCCAAAGCTTTAGCCTATCTCCTTTAAGCCCAATACTTCCAGCCTTATAAACCTTAACCAACAACCTTATTCTCCTATATCCCATAGTTCAAAATAAAAGTCTAGATCCTACCTGGCAAATATGATATTTCCATCTCAATTATTGCCTTCATGGATACTAATTCTTATAGAAACGTCATGAAGCCTCACATTCTCCCTGAAAAAGAATGAGTCCCTTATAATGAATATTTTATCACTGCTAATAGAAAGCTTTTTAAAATAGATATTATTACAAAAGAAAAATTAGTATAAGATTCTTTCGCAGATGCATTATTTGGACAAAGATTCTTGGAAGTAATCTTCCTACTAAAGATATCCTTATTGGTTATGATATGTATCAACAAATGAAGAACCTACAAATACTCCCCAAAGGTATTCAATACAAATAGTTCTTCAAAGAATACATAGATATTCCAAGTATTATGGAGATTCAAAAGGCTCCTCCATGTTATGAACTCATCAAAGATTAACTTCTTGAATTTTGCTGTAAAAGCCATGATCAATTTCAACATTTGTCTCCTTTATGAAAAAATAATGAGTTTTTCATCAAGCTTCCTTTTAAGAATAATGAGGACATTAATCCAACAAAAGCATCCTATCCTGGGATGAATCTAGAAGACCTTGCTCTTACTAGAGAAGAATGTGCAGTTTTATTCAAATAAGGGCTCATTGAACCTACCAAGTTAGACTGGACGTGTCAAGCTTTTTATGTTGAGAAAAAGATATTAAAAACAAAGACCAAAAAGAGGATGATAATTGATTATAAGCCTCTTAATGCTTTTCTACAGGATGATAAGTTCCCTTTGCCAAAAAATCAATACCCAATTGGTCCATTTAAAATAGGCCGAGGAATTTTTAAAGTTTGATCTCAAAGCAAGGTTATGGCAACTGGTAATAGATCCTGCAAAAAGATACAAAATGGCCTTCTGCATTTCTATTGCTCAATATTAATGAACAATTATGCCCTTTGAGCTTAAAACTGCTCCATCATTATTCCATCATTGTCTTAAAATATGATTCATATCTTCAAGCCTATCATTAATAATGTTTTGGTATACATTGATGATATACTGTTATTCTCAGAATCGGAGCAACAACTTAAGGGCCTTTTAGACTAATTTCATAAAGTAATCCAATAATATAGGATCATGATCTCAATATATGAAGGTCATATTGGTGCAGCCCAAATAGAATTTCTGGAATGATTATCTAGGATGGATAGTATCAGCCCTACTCACATATTGCTAAAGAACTATTAAATTTTCTTGATAAAAACTTATCCAAAACACATACCCAATAGTCCTTAAGTATATTAAATCATATTAGGGATTTTATTCCTCAAGTATCTCATCATACCAGCCAACTATCCAAATTATTGCAAAAAAAATCCACCGTCTTGAGGTCTTAGCCAGACAAAAGTTGTCCAACATTTAAAACAAATTTGTTAGAATCCTCCTCTACTAAAGATTCCTAATAAAGGACAGTATATTCTATAAACAGATGCAAGTGATGATTATTAGGGAGTAATACTTATTGAGAAAGTAAATAGGAAAAAACATTATTGTGGTCATGCCAGTGGTGAATTCAATCCCTCTAAAAAACATTAACACATAGCTTATAAGGAAGTTCTAGCTATGAAACATGGCATAGAAAAATTTAACTTTCACCTCAACCCCTACTACTTTATGGTAGAAATGGATAACACATCATTCCAAAAGATCCTCCCTGAAGCCCAACTCCTTCGATGGAAGGACTAGTTTTCTTGCTATGAATTTACAATTCAGCATATCAAAGGAAACCATAACACCATTGCAGACCATCTTACTAGACCCTAAAAGAAAATCAATCTCATAACACCCTTACAAATTCAACATCTCTTCATTCTCAATATCATGCCTGGTTAATCGATTATTCCTCCTGGTTATAGTCCAAGCACTATCCCTGAAGTCCACAAGCTCGCCAAAAGAAGTTTGTTCTTTTGGCTTCACCTCCTCCTTCAAAAACCTAGATCCAACCACAGCTTGAATTCTTTGATATTCAAGTCCCTTATTTAGCTATACCTTTCATTAGATGACCCATACTAGATGAACTCATGTGGTACCTCTGGTCCCTTTCAACTCTTTATGTATGTACCTTAGCTTTTCCTCCATTAGAAATATTGCATTATCTTTATGACTCTATTAATGAATGGGTAAATCTTTATAAACTTCTTGATTTGTTTTCACTAATACCCATAGCATAAGGAACTCTCCCAAGTCATTGAGTCAAATAAGCTATGGAAGAAACCCTTGAATGAATAGAAGGCTTATTCCTTCTTTATCATCCATCATCATCTACATGACAATTCTGTATCAAGTAAAAAAGAATTTTTATGTGAAATGAATAATTTTTCAATAGTAGATTCTAATCTCAAATGTACATCTCTCAGTCCTATTCCTTATCAACCTATTCTCCCTGATGATCTAAATCCATTAGTTCAATATGAGTTTCCAGAATGGCTCTTTAGTATTGTCATTCAAAAAGGATACGCTACATGGATAGAATCTTATCATAAAGCATCATCATATACTCCTCCATCATTTTTATTAGACAGCTAAGACCAATATGAAATAGAGACTTAAACTTACCATCTATTTCCAGAGTTGAGAGATTCATATGTCCCTGGACCCTCTCAAGATATGGATATAGACTTTAATGAGGACCAGCCGATTCTTAAAATTCCCTCTACCAAGTGGTGCCAAAAGAAAGAAAAGACATGGCTCAACTTGTCATTAGATTAAGAATGCATCCATAAGAGCCTGCAATAATTGACGAATCACTCTTAATAATGGAGAAAGGAATCTTCTTTACTTTAATTATGTTTTCTTTTGTTAGTTGTTTTGTAATAATCTTTGTCAAAAGCCACTTTTGACTTAGGAACAAAGTTGTTTACTTTAGTCAAGTCAGTCACCTTTGTTTTTACCTTATGTCATGTTTGTCTAAAATACGTAAACATGTGATATCAATTTGTCCTCTTGTAATCATAAAGAAGTTGTCTTGATCCTCTTCCCTCTGTCTATATAAGGAGGCATCAAATATGTTATAAGGTAGAACTTATTGTAATTTTCCCTTATTCTAGCATGGTTTCTAACCTTTGGTCACAATTGATATACATAGTTAGGCAACCATAAGCTAAGTAGACATTTGGTTTTGCAATAATATGTATGTAAATGCCAAATATAAAACTTATACTTTTGATTTATAGGGAAATATTGCAACACCCTAACCCCTATTGAAGATGTATGTTTTATATGTTTTTAAAATAATAAAATTTTTAGTCTTTTAAGTTTGTAGCAATTATCAATTTGATCCCTTGAGTTTATCCTAGTTATCAATTTAATCCTTATTATTCACAAAGGATGTAACATTGTCAAAATCATTTGACATATATAATGAAATATTAATGAAAACCATGTAGTTATTATTGAAAATAACTCTAATTATTTAGATGTGAAAAAATAGACTCAGAAAACTTTAAAAAAAACCACAGTGTAAGAAATTATATTGATAAAAATAAAACTAACTTGAAAGATAATTTGTTCTCATATAGCTGCACATATGTATATCAATTTATCAATATACTTCACACATTAGATTAATTTAAAACTCAATTTATATTTTAAAATTTAAAGGACTAGCATGATAATTTCAAAAAACATAAGAGATTAAATTAATAGAAATTAAACTCGAATGATTAAATTAAAACCTGAGATAAATTTGAGAAACTAAAAATTTGATGATCTCTGTATTTTTGGATGGTGATTGTAAGTTATTCTTTTGCAATAACAATATTACTATAGGGTTTTAACTTATCTATAGTGCAATGATTGGTTCATGGCACATATGAAGAAGGTTGATTACTTTGAAGCGGTGAGTTTTTGAAGCGGTGTTTTCTGGTTGGTTTTGGGCGCTATAATGCAAGGGTGCTCATGGACAAGTCGGAACAGAACTGGAATTGGAACACTCTTGTCTCAAAAAATATCGAAATTCAAAAGTCATCCCACCCCAATAAATTCCTCTAATTGTTTTAGCCATACTTACTTGTATATTTAAATGACTAGTAACATTTGACCAACACATATAAAAAATTATATATATATATATATATATATGATTAATCAATTGAGTTTTAACAAATGAAACATATAGATATAAGGACATGAGTCAACTAAATAGAGAGCCCACGTGCATATACAAGCTATTTGGTTAGAGCCTATTATAAATTTATATTATAATAAGCAACA
Source organism: Prosopis cineraria (assembly GCF_029017545.1). Taxonomy (NCBI): domain Eukaryota; kingdom Viridiplantae; phylum Streptophyta; class Magnoliopsida; order Fabales; family Fabaceae; genus Prosopis; species Prosopis cineraria. Next base: position 1,539,672 of record NW_026555334.1, read on the forward strand.
ATAATCAAGCATTGACTTGATATATAACCCCATTATATTACTTGAGTGACAGCACTCTGGGTTTGCATTTTTTATTCCTCAAATCAATGTCAATAATTATAAGAAAACAACTCACAAGTTACTTGGCTAGGCTAAGTATCACAGGGTAATGCAAAATTAATAAAGTAAAAATAAAAAAATAAAAACAAATAAACAATAAAAATAACATAACATATATAATAAAATATATATATATATATATATATATAATATCACGATGGGATGGGACGTCTTTAAGGGTATCTAAGTCCCAACCCATCCCAACCCACAAATGTCCCATGTCCGGATAGGTACAAGCCAACCAAGAAGGATATAACCCTAAACACTTCTTCTAGAATGTGGGCGACTTGTTGAATGGTCTCACCTTATATTGGTTTTGATGTTTCAAAAGATGAATATTGAGAAATTTGAAATCCATATCATGTTATAATTCTTAAATAATTTCATATTTTTTTACAGTCTAATTATTTAAAATTTTATTTTTTTTTACATTTTTACTATTATTGTTTTTATCATTTTTGCCTATTCTCTTATCTCTTCTTATCTCTCACTGATTAAAAAATAGAAGTAAGCCGATCGCTCTAATCTTTCATTTTAACTTTGAATCTCAACTTGTCTCTCTTCTTTTTTTGAATTTTTTTTACATAATATAAATAAAGAATTTTAAATTCATGAATTTAAAATAAAAAATTTTAAATATGAGATGTTAAATTTTGAATTAAAAATTCAAACACATCAATCCAACTCTTTAGTCACGAGCGCCAGTGAAACATGCAAAGATTTTTGGGCCTTGTAGGCTGGAGTGAGCCTCGACTTAAGCCACGATTAAAAAATGGATTGGACTAAGTTTCCAATTCAGAATTGGGGGATAACCGAAATCGATTCAAACAAGCATGAAATTGTACAAACTAGTAAATTGGTTTGAACTGATTATTTTTCTAAAAACAAAATAATAATAATAATAATCATGTTTCTAAATTATATTTTATTCACATACATATGTAAAATAAGCATTGAAAAAAAAAATATATCAGTGAGGAATTGTGCAAGAAATTTGTGTGCTTAAAAAAATATTGTAGCTTAAATGTTTGCCAGCTAATTCACACTATATTTAAAAAAAAACTACTCTCTTTTCAATTAAATGCCTTGATGACACTTTCTTTTCCCTAAAATTCGTGTTAGTTTTCATAAAAATGCATCATACCATGTATACAAATTCCTGGGACTTTTTTTTTTTTTTTCATATTCACAATGGACAAATCCTCAAACTTGGTCGAGGAAAATGAACTCCCTTTCATTTCATCCATCTATTGTTAGTTAAATATTCCATACATTTTGATATTCATATGCATATACATATACATATCTATATTTTTGTGCATAGGAAGTTAACTCTTCTAGTGTCAAAGCACAAGGCGTGAATTTGAATTTCACTCTAGTCGTATTTTGATAATTTCCTCGTCTGTTGAATTTGTCAAAAAAAAAAAAGTGTGGTTTGCTTCTTTTTTTAGCTTTTGTGGTTAATTGCCGGCCAAATAATATTTTTTTAAAAAAAAAAGTAGCTCCGAATTCAAAACTCCTATAGAATATATATAATAGGAACCAATAAATCCAATTCAGCAGGAACAGTGGTATAAAGAATGAACTACAAAACAAAAGTAGGATGGAAAATCTATGAATGAGAAGCTACAATGTCCTGTCCTAAAATAAAATTCTATGTGAAAATCACCAAAAAAAAAAAAAAAACCAATAACCTATGTGAATAGAGTCACAACATCTCTTCTGTATCCTCTTACAATCAAAATCCTCGGAACCTTCTCCAGCAACAGATCCATATACTCCATATAGAAAAAACTAGGGTGGTTCAATGGAGGTGGAGGCAGACTTACCAGCACAACAGCTGCCATTCTTGAGTACTTCAACATCACAGAATTCAGTTTCATTGTTGTGTACAGAAACTTCTCCACCTGCTTCTCATTCACAACCACAGGCTTACCATCAGCCATTAGAGGGGCGTCATCTCGCTTCATCGCCCTCATTTCAGCTAAGTAATCGCTGATTCTTTGCTGCGCGCTGGTAAATGCTTCGTATGATTCGTCTTGCTGAGACTCACCACCATCCATTTGTGCATCCCATTTCATTGTGATGACAAAGACCTCTGCTTGCATCCTAAGATCATACAGAAACTTCTTCACATCAGCCTTCAGCACCTCTGCATCTGCATCCTCCTCTGCAATGCAAAAAACTTGAATCTTGCAATTCTCAAAGCTCTTCTTCGTAAGAAGAAGCTGGGAGAGAAGAAGCATTAATCCTCCGTCTCTCACAATCCAATACAAATCAATTGTGCCATACTGCTTCTGGTACTCATTAGGCCACTCATCAAGACCCTTCACTATGACTACTGCTTTGTTTGCTACAATGCAATCGTTGATTATCCCAACAAAGGTGGCCGGGATCTCCGTCAAGTTCTCACGCCGCCATATCTCTGGATAACGCATCACGACAATGTTCGGCTTAAGATTGCCGAGGCCCATAGTCTGTATAATACCACGAAAGCCTTCTGACATATTGGGGGCTACAACTATCTCGGCAACACCTTCACAATTCTTGTAATCAATGTAGGTGCTTAATTGTCTACAAGCAACCTTGGCATCTTCAGCACATTCATGGTAGTCACCATCTAGTATAGAGACAAATAAAGACATTCCTCTACCTTTTTTCTTCATGCAGTTAGCGAAGTCTGCTAGTTTGGGATGGCAAGGTACATTTTCTGGCAGTTTGCCCCAAGGCCGGCAGAATATTAAAGGGATCGGATACCAATTTTTTGGGTGAACTTGGCTTGCTGCAAATACAATGACTTTCTAATTTAATTGAGATATAAGATAGTTGTACAACAGTGAACAGTGAGGGCACGTTCATTGCAGCATTTGAATCAATTTATCATGTTTCTAACTTGGAATTTAGGGTAGGATTTGCAATGAACAAAAAGTACAGCAACTAATATCAAAACATGTTAAAAGTATGAAAAGTTGTATTTTCTCAAGAAAATTACACTTCACAAACAAATGCCAAAATTAAAGAAAATCTTCCCCTCTAATTTGAAAAAAATTGCACTCTCCCTTGAAACTGAAAGAAACTCTACACTTACCTTGTTTTAATCAAGACCCTCTTATCTTATATCTATAATTTATATCATATAAAATATATCAAATATATTAGGTCAGAATAAAATGGTCAATTTTCTAAATTAGCATATTCAACAATTATATGTTAACAAAAATTATTATAAACAAAGAACATATTGACATAATGGTCTATTTAAAATTAACAATTTAATTTCAACTATAAATTTTGCCATAAATTTAATATTTTAGAAAAAAAATAAATCTGTAATTATCAACAAGCATATACAATGAGATAAAATTTTCAAGATTACATTTTTGAATAAGTGACTTTTTATAACTAAAAGTTTAGGTGAGATAGATACCAAGTGTTCATCAAAACGAGGATTACACAAACACATACCCCCTCCATTCAAAAATGCAAGGCATTTTTTGAAGAATTGAATGTTAAAAAATGTAAGGCATTTTTTAGTTTTTCGAGGTATAATCATTGCCTTTTTTTTCCAAAAATGCCCCTATTGATAATGACTTTATTTTTATCATAGAGTGTTTAATAAGGGTAAATATGGAAAGAGAAAGTTAGTTGGAAAGTAAGTAACTACTTTATTGAGGGATGAGAGTCGATTAAAAATGCCTTACATTTTTGAACGGAGGGAGTATTAGTAAGAGAAATCAGTACTATTCTTGAGGCCATTTTGACATTCTATGGTTTTTAAGGGAGGAATGACTTAAAAAGATGGGCTCTCATTGCAAGAGAAAAGAATAATTTACCCTAGCAATTAATTATAATCAATTTGCAATTACTGGCCACAACCTAAATTAGGAATCAGGCTCAAACCAGCCCAAGTCCCTAGAGTTGACTTCATCTCAATCCACCTTTTTTTGGACCAGCAACCTCAACCCTCTTTAATGCAGAATCCCATATCTAATGAAAAGGAAGTTGTTTATTGCATCGAGGAGAGGCATGCAAGCACAAAGCAATTGTTCAATGATGCCAAAGATCATCCATGTCATAATTTCTTATCTGATTGTCAAAGATGCAGGGATATATATACCTCCAAGTGACCTAAGGCTGCGAAGTGCTAGTTGGAAATATGCACTTTTAAAACCATCTCCCCAGTCCCCAGCCTTCCCTTTGATACTGACATACTTGTATATAAGGCTTGCAAGAGCTAAAGACACCACCGTGAATGACCAAGAGATCAGGAACATGATCACTGCATTGAAAACAAAATAAACAGTCATTCACAAGGAAAATAGCAACCACAAAAGCTAATTTCAACATGAACACAAGCAAAACAGCAACAGTAGCAAACATCTAATAACTGTTAGCAGCAGCAGACCATCTTGATAGAACGTGGTTAAATTATAATTAAACCATTCATGAACCTTCACTTAGAACTTTTAAATTAACTTGCGATCCTAGACATGCTTCCCAAGCCTTTATGATTAAGTGGCTTGGCTTAGAACACCGGCTTGGTATTTGTATTACAGAAATTTCACATTTGGATTTAATGCATTAGCCGGAAAATAGACAGAATGTTAATTGGAGAAAGATATAAAGGAGTGCATAGATGCGTAAGTGGGCCCATATACACTCTGACTTCTTTATATTGCTCTATCTTCTACTGCACACAAAACAATACTACAAAAGGTCCAGGGGGCAATAATTTCACATCATGCAGCCATAATATTAAGATCCAAAAGATGTGTGCTCAAATAATACCATCACCAACATTGAATTTCTGAGCCAGAGTGAATCATCCCCAGCGTGAAAGTTTCAAATAGAATTGCAGATAAAGCTTAATTATACCCATTTGTCTCTATGTTCAAATATTTTTTAATGTTTATGTTTAACGGTGTCTATCACACCTAAAATATTATGTGCATGATGATTAGTAAAAATAAAATAGCACTATCTCACATTTTGAGAGCTTCAGTAGAAATATTAATTTAGCTGGCAAATTTCATGGGATTTGAGATCAACAAGCAATATAATATCATAGAATTAAACTAAAAGTAAAACATACCTACACAAAGTAAAGCACCAAAAAGTGACAAGCTCCAGTGGTGAAAAGCCCACCGAGGGCGCCAGCTAGGAGCATCTAGAAGATCCAGAAGGAAGCAGGACAAGTTGACACCCGCATAACAGAGAAGGAAGAACATAGTTATTGTTGGGGTGATAAGATCCAGATTCCCAATAATGACACACCCAATACAGAGGAGAGCAGTGAAAAGTGTAGCAAGGTGAGGCTCACTGCCATCCACAACTTTGAAGTAGTTAAGAACAGGTAAAATATCATCATTCGCTATTGCTGCAAGCAAACGTGGGGCCCCTGTCAAGCTCTGAAGGGCAGCACCCAGAGTTGAAAGAATAATCCCAATTTTAATTAATGATGGAAAAGGCCAGGCAATAGTAGCTGTAAGTAGCCTGCACAAAATCCCATGTCAAAACAAGACAGCTTTATATTTTCTACACATACAAAGACAAGTTACAGCAATTTAATGATTCACCATGTACACTTGATCCATGCACAAGCAATACAACAAGCATAGCATGGCCCTTTCTGGACTAAAACGTACCTATCTGTTAATAGCTTGTTTCGGGTAGCAACAGAACCAAACAAGAAAACAGTAATCAGATACATAGAAGAAGTCGAAAGAGTAGCAGCTAAGGTTCCAACAGGTATTGATCGCTGAGTATCTTTCAGAGACGATGATCGATTTGAACCTGCCATTATTCCTGTCACAGCTGGGAAAAAGAGTCCAACCAACGAACTGGAAGGGGAAAAAACTACAGTCAGGAAAAAGGGAAAAAGCAAAAGAGTTAGTCAAGAAATGAACACTATATTTTTTTAGTCAAGTGGTACCTAAGTCACCTGCAGTGCAGTGCATGCCCAACACAATGGACATGGATCTGGCCTTTATCTTGAATTTCAAGAAAGCATATGACCAAATCCATAGGGGTTGTTATTGATAAGGCCCTAAATAGAATGGGTAAGATAGAGATTTATGGATTGCTTCCCTACTGACAGTGACCATCTAATCTTAAATTCCACTAAGGCACCCCTTTTTCTCATTGCAAGTCATTTTTCCCTAGTAGCTCGTACACTTAGAACGTCATTATTACTTGGGGAAAATGTCATTTCAATGAATTCTACATAAATTGCCTCTATCACCCTCCTCCACAGTCTTAGGACATCGTTCTCCTAAACACTTATGCTAAACTCTAACCATTCCAAATCCAAATCCAACTCCACCATTAAGGTCAACCAACCACCTTCCTACGTAACAAAGGGGCTTTTCAAACCATCGTCATCCCTAAAGATCCTGTAGTAGTTAAGTTGAAATTAAATATGCAACAGGCTCTCCAAAAGAATGATTTTCCAGTCAAATGTCTCAAGTCACTTGAGGCTAGATCTAGTGGTAGAGGGTGGGCTATAAGTAGAGGTCCAAGGTTCAAACCCTCCTAATATAAAGAAAATAAAACGGGTCTCTTTTGACCCATTAGCCCTCGTCTTATTTTCTTAGTTACAGGATCCATTAAGTGAAAGCCTAATACTCCAATTAAAACATGTTTGGATAGATAACGGATTGATGAAATCATTTGCCAATACAATCCCCCCCCCAAAAAAAAAAAAAAAAAAGTGGTCAGATTTGCATAAATTGGATACCTCACTTTCATGCATGTATAGAGAAAGAGTAACATAGAAGAATGTGGTTATGTATGGGGTCCACATCTCATCATCACACTCACCAACTCCGTTCCCTATATCTCTCTAAATGCAAAATATTACATTTTTCAAGTCTAAGGGATCCAGACTGAAACTGGCACTGACTCTGAAGAAATTGGTGACATAACCTTACACATGCGTTAATAATTGACAGTATATAATTTGGAAGTCAAACCAAAGGACAATTAAAACATGTTTGAATAAATAACTCACTAAAGAAATCATTTGCCAATAAATTGGATCTCTTTCAATCAAGTATTCAAGAATTTTGAGAAAGGATAACACACAAGAATTTGACTATGTAGGAGATCCAAATCTCAACATTATGCTCATCCATTATTCTCTCTATACATCTCCCCAAATGCAATATAGATTTACGGGATCCAGACTAAAATTGGCACTGACCCAGTCTAGAAATTGGTGACATAACCTTACACTAGTGTTGATCATTAACAGTGTAAAATCAAGATGACACATAAAAATAATATGGAAAGGAGAGAGAAAGAGAGGAAAGAGAGAAGGAACAGAGAGATAAGGGAAAGAGAGAAGAATAGAACAAAGACGAGAGATTCCAGATAATAGGATCAAGCCACTGGAATAGCCAAAAGCATAAGGATTACAAAGGAATCTCTAGTATTTATAGGCTCCTAATTATTGTAACTACCCAAGGGTTATTACAATATTACAATTAACTAACTTTTCAATATTACAATTACATAACACAAAAGGTCAAATAAATCACTCAATGACCATTTTCACCAAAAAGTTTAAGCTGTTAGACAAAAAAAATTTGGGAGAATGACATTTAAGGCCCTCTCAAGAAAATTTATTGCAATAAGAGCCATCGATTTTGCATCAAATATTGTCTTGTGAAAATTCGTATATGCTGTTATTAGAAACTGAACCTTAGCTTATATTTTTTTTTTAGGGTTTAAGGTTTCCTTAGAAATTTAACAAGTTGAAGTTCAGCTTTTAATAACAACATGTATGTATTTTCATAAGATAATATCCAATGTAAAATTGATGAACCTTTATTGTGATAAATTCCCTTCAGAGGGCCTTAAATGTCATTCTCCCAAACTGCTAAGATCTCATTCACTTCCCCTCAAGCATGTGAGCAACAGCCACCTGAAGAGCGAAGGGTAGAGAATCACTAGACCACTGCCCACCATCTCTTTGCAGAAATTGGTGTCAATAAGAAAAATGGGGGAGTAAAAATCAAACTCCTAATATTTAATCATCAAAGCTCCGATACCATTAGAATTTGAAAGCTTTTGGGTGAGGTGAAGACTCGGGAATAGTTTTATAAATATGTCTAACAACGACACAAAGCTTGGACAATTTTAAGAAGTTTGACTGGCAGTAGTTCCCCAAAAAAAAAAAAGGAATAAAAATATGAATAAATAAGTAAAACCAATTTATCTTACTTGAAATCCCAGCTTACAGATCCATTGGGATCTGGAATTCCATTGGCATCAGTCTTTTGATAATCTGAATTCCAATTTTCTTTAAATGTCTCCAAACTCAATCCCGTGATTCCCTCTAAATAACAAATGCAAGAGGAAACATGGGATAAATAATAATAATAATAATAATAATAATAATAATAATAATAATCAGAATTGAAAACATTGCATCACACAGATGTCAGTATAGCAAAGCATAAATCAAAATGACAACCTCAACATTCAAGGTGGATGCAATAAAAAGGCAATTATGATAGAGAACTAAAAATGGCATACGTTTCAATTCATCAAATCAAACCTACAACAAAAATTACAGAAAGTAATAAAAAAAAATTGTAGAGTACAATTCACATTCTAAGCTATATGCACAATAGTTTTGAAACAAAAAGAGGCTTGCTCATAAAGATGCCTTCTCCACACTAACTTAAAATTTTGGTACTTTGATTTAATAATCAAGCATCGCAGAGCAACTTGCTCACACCACTTCAGATTCCATATTGAGTTCTAATTTAATTCTGAGAGTCAGAAATAGATCTAAATCCATCACACTGATGATGTAAATCATCATTCTCAGAGTCAGAGCAACTTTGTAATTTGCAACATTCAGAATATTCTGATCATATAAAATAATGTTTCTCTTGGTAAATACCCTATCCATTCAATAAATTTTATTCTTAGTACTTTCTTAGTCCTTAGTTGGTAATGGCAAGTGCTACAGTTCATGACACCACTGAGGAGGCATTCTCCTCTATGGCAAGAAGTTCAAATGCACGTTTAGCCTAACAAAATCAATTATTGAGCTATATCATCTCTGTTTGAGGGATAATGGCAGTGCAAGAAAAAGTAGTTCAATATCAAAGAGGGAGACGAGAGAGAAAAAAAAAATCAGTCAAACCAGTGAAGTACGCACCTGCAGGCTTATCCTTCCTTGCCAAGAAAATCCCCATAAATATGCAGGACAGAGAGAACAAAACAGGTATAAGAAAAGCAGGTGCAACCCGATTAATCATCTTTACACCTCCAAATACAATAAAGCATAATATAATAGTCACAACGATTCCATAAATTTGCATATCATGAGAACTTATAACGTGTATTGGTTCTGCAACGGCAGTACCATTAACTTGTGTGATAGTCTCTGCAAATGTAACAAAAAGAAATTGTGAGTTTAAAGTGAATGGTACAATTCTTAGCTTGAAACAGATCATTATTATGTTATTGATACCAATAACGTTCCAGAATAAGTTATGTCATCACTTGATGCTAAGCAAATCAAACATAGAAGAATGTACAATTCACATGAAGAAACAATACATGTAAGACCCCAAAGTATCGTAAACACCCTGAAAGTTCAATGGTGTTCATGGATGTCTTGCTCATTATAATTTAATAGAGACAACTCGTTTGCCTTGCATGCTATTCTTTCTCCACTATTCATCATTTTTAAAATTAACACAATTTATTTAAAATCATTATTTACACCACAACAATTACAGAAACATAAAAATCTTAACAGGCTTAAAAGAAGGGGAGCTAAGCTCATAATAACTATCCAAAAGGTAGGTTTCTCTCTAACAGATAGATGCTAATACTCTTCCTGAAGTGTGTACCAAGTTCTGTACAGGAAACATTCTGACGTAAGTAATAATACCTCATGAATGTCATATCTAGAAAAACATGCTTGAATTAAAGGTATATTAAATAGAAGGGAAATAATATTTTTGGTCCCTATATTTTCACTCAATTTTTTAATTTGATCCTTATAGTTTAAATATTTACAAGTTAGTCCTTGTATTATACTTTTGTTAATAGTTCGCCATATTTATGAGTTAATTTTACTTCATTATCATATACTATTGTTATTGTAAATCAAACACAAGTAACAAGTTAATATATAATTAATTATATTAACAAAATTTGATAAACACAATTTTAACATAAGGGGCTACATTAAAATTTCATAAACTGTAAGGATTCAATTACAATTTTTTTACACTACAGGGACCAAATTGAAAATTGAATAAAATTATTGGAACAAAATAGAACCACATCATTCCAAATCAAAGCAAATTCTGACATTACCTCCAAAAATCCCAGCTTTAGGCACTGCTTTCAAAAATGTTTCTACGGCTCCCAACACATAACTAAAACCATAATAAAACAAAGACAATTAGGCAAGTCCTCGTTCCATCTTCCTCTAGAATCTTCAGATACTTAGCAGGCCAGTCACAGAAAGAGGGAAAAAATTGCATAGTTCACACTTACAGGGCTCCAGCAACTGCATTCCCTAGAAAGAAACAAAGACCAATGCTAACTCCAACTTCTGGACCGAGGGCACGGCCAATGAGATAGTATGGTCCCCCACCCTACAAAAGTTCAAAGACCAGAGGGCAAAAAAATTATTTCCATCAATGAACAATGTAAAAAGCCCCAAATTCCAGCGGCTATCTCAAAATATATATTGCAACATTATTACAGAACAGCTATTCATAAAAATTTATAGTTCTCAAAATATTCATTATAGATTTATAGTTGACAGAAAATTTTCTTGACAAATAAAAGCTGCAAAAAATCCTCTAACATCAAAAGATATGGTAAATATTTTTTATTTAAGAATGCATTATTTCTCAGTCACAATGAATTCAGCTACAATAGTAAGTTTGTAGAGAGAGCTAGACATGACAGCAACTACTTTTTCGCACTAATCACAAAATTTTGCTTAAAGTATGTTCTCTAAGTATAATCATTTCTGTTGAAACAATGGCTCAGCTTAGAAGAAGGGAAGGTAGCGGTCAACTCACAGGAACATCAAGTTTAATTCAGTAATTTATACCTTCATGGCACCATTGGTTGCAATAGCACTCAGTGATATTGAGGTGAGAAAAGTACAAGAGCCACATAAAGAAACAAGCAATAATGCCTCTCCTATGCCAGCCATACCAACAATCCTACAATTTGGATTTTCATAGAAGAGAAAACATCTAAATTATGGTTAGTTTAATGATAACGAAGTTATTCAATTTTATCAACTTCAAAATCATGAAAGCAAAAAATAAAAAAAAATACAGAAACAGTCCAGTTAACATGTATTGTCAAATAAATAAATCATAAATACGAAATATATTACAAGTGCAAAGTTGTGGGGCATATTTTACGACAGAAATATTCAAAGCCTAATCAAAAGGGGGGGGGAACTAAATCACCATGAGATCAAAGTAATGTTATAAATGTAAAATTACAGTTCTTATAACATAGATTGGGTTACCAAACTTACATTGGATCTGTTTGCAAATCAGAATAAGAAATGACCTTAAAGTCCCACTCACTTAAACCCATAGGAAGCCAAGAGAAAAATCTAACTTGGGAAAATTTGAGAAATGAGATGATTGATTTCCAATAGTGTTCTGTAATCACACTTTGGTAAGGCATGAACTGCTCAAGAGATATCTTTCTAATTTTATATCACAAAGCTTACTCATAGCAAGACAACCACAAACTAAAATTATCTAACGTCTTTCTTCCTTGATATATAGATATATCATAGGTGACCTATTTGTGTACAGTTACAATCCGCTCACAATACAATTCTCTACAAAGGAATTTCAGATACAAGGGAACATCAAATTATCTTTCATGGAAATTACTTCCCCAAATAAAATGTTTATTCAACTTTCAACCTAACAACTGCTCAATTGTGTCATGAGCCTCCCCGCCTCAACATGATACTTGCATTTAATTTAGGCCTTGCCAGAGTATTAACATTTTGACTTTTGGCAAAAAAGAAAGTATTCCAAGCATAAAATATCTCAAACCATATGTCACTCACTTTTTCCCCATAATATTTGGCTAAAATTAGGCTAAAATTTCTGCAATTATGCTCTAGCCAATTACACCACACACCATCAAACAAAGAGTAATTCCAAGGACCTAACTATAACGCAGCTGAAAGAATTCTCCAAGACGATGGACAAATTCAGTGGTCTCCAACGAACTCAAACAACTAACTCTAAAGAAGCCAAGAATCAAAGAATCCAAGAGCTAAGTACTAGTTTCAAATCTTGAGGCATGAAACACACATATAAAGATAACAGGCCACGTGAAGGGTTTCTTATCAGTAAAGTAGACTTATAATTGAAAGGTTCCTTATTTTACACAAAAAACCATCTTTGTTTTCAGACATATTCTAGAAAGCTAACTATAATGAAGATGAGAGTATTAATGATGATTGAGATATGAATATAGATGAGGAGGACTGGTTTAGGTTCTCTATGGATTTTCTATCTTATTTAATTTGCCATTACTTTTGTCTCTCTTTCATGACATTATTCACATTCTTCTGCATGTGCACTGTGAACCTACGGTTTTACGCTTTTGGCTAGTCTTTTGTGTTACTTTTCAAGGTGCCAATGTTTTGTCATGACTTAAATTGCCTCCAAGTTTTGTTTTTATATTTTATTTATTGTTAAATGATTTTGAAATTCTTTTTAAAAATAGATTGCCTAAGTATGCAGCCACTCTGACTCACTGCATGAGCAATGCAATTTCAAGAACTCACTTCCTTAACCTACTAGTCACCACATAATAACATTGATAATATCCAACCCATCCCTGTAACATATCAAATTTCCCCCCTATGGTATCCATAGTAATCATTATGCTCTACATCATTCCCATTAGTAATAACTAAGAATAATCTATGGAAAATCATAGGATCAGCATCATAATAAATATATATAGATAGATAATTTAAGTTCAGGTTACAAATCGACCAGCTGCTCAAGCAGATACTAACATAATGACATTATTTTGAATCTAGCGAAAATGAAACAAACAACAGCTCCGCACCAACAAAAATAAGCCCAAAACATTAATTCTTCTAGCAAACAAAGGGTTGTGTTGAAGAGAGGGTCTGGGCCCAACCCCGTTAGCCCATTATTATATTTTCTAGCTAGTTAACCCCGGTTATCTAGGTTAGCCGCCCTCCCCTAATATTAAGGGATTAGATACAGCAGTTATTATTCTTTTATTTAGTATCATAATCTGGAAGATTTGGTGGCTTGATTCCCAGCTGCCTCCCTCTATTTATTATTGTATTCCCTATGGTTCAACATGATTCAATAAGAGAAAAGACAGTTTCCTCATGGTATCAGAGCTTCGGCTCAAATGGAACGAAATATAGCAAATTTTGGCACCTTCGGAGCCTTCCATGGAGACTTGGAGGGCAGGGGCAGATCACGTGATGATGCCAACAAAAGTGGTGCACATCAAAAGGCAGATTCTGCCCTAGGCAGAGACGGACTTCTTTCCGCAATCGTGGGGCACAAACTAAATGGCAATAATTACTTACACTGGTCACAGAGCATTCTTTTGTTCATGAGAGGAAAAGGGAAAGAGGAATACCTAACAGGCGAAGCATCACAACCTGCAGCAGACGATCCCAAGTACAATACATGGTACACAGAACATTCCATGGTCATGTCTTGGCTTGTTAGTTCCATGAATCTCAACATTAGTGAGGAGTATCTTCTGGCAAGAACAGTGAAGGAAATCCAAGACTTGGCCAGAGACACCTATTCTACCATTGAAAACACAGCAGCCCTATTTCAACTAAAAGGGATGATTAAAGATCTAAAGCAAGGTGATTTAAAGGTAATAGCCTACTACTCAACTCTGTAGAAAATCTAGCAACAGATTGACTTGTATGATACTCAAGAATGGGCTTGTGGAACTCATCAAAATCGCTATAAAAAACTACTGGACAGAGAAAGGACATATGAATTTCTCCTTGGATTACACCCAAAGTTTGAAGATGTTCGAGGTCGAATAATGGGAACCAGACCTCTTCCCACTCTTCGTGAAGCCTTTAACTTTGTCAAGTTTGAGGAGAGCACAAAATTCTTAACTCAAAGTATCACCATAAACCTTGAGTCATCCACTCTTGCTGTGAAAGGAGCTCAAACTGATAATAAAGGCAAAAACCAGGGAAAAAGACGGTGCGACCACTGTAAAAGAAGTGGACACACTTGAGAGAACTACTGGAAGATACATGGAAAGCCACCCTACAATCATAGACCTAAGCCAAGGACAGAACCTTGAGGCTTTGCAGTGAACAATGAAGAATCTCACAATTCCAGTGCTAGGAATATAGGTGCAGCTGAAGTTGAAAGCCTAAGAAAGTTGCTGAAAAAACAGAGTCACAACAATCCTATGCCAAAACACACGGTAACTATGGGTAATCTTGCTCAAACAGGTAATTATGTTCAAGCCCTTAAGGTTATGAGTACAAAGAATAACTCATGGATTGTGGATTCAGGTGCCACAAGCCATATGACAGATAATTTAGCTTTGTTCAGCAAAATAATACCACGCAGTGGGATAAATATAAAGATGGCTGATGGTAACTATACTAGAGTCATTGGCATTGGTACTGTACATATTACAGATGAGATTGTTTTAGTTGATGTTTTGTATGCCTGAAGCTTAAAATGTAACTTGTTATCTGTGATTAAGTTCACCAAAACAAGAAAATGTAGCATTAACATGTTTGCTACTTACTATGTTTTTCAGGAATTAGACTCAGGGAGGATGATTTGTAATGCTAAGGAATTCGAGGGTCTAAATTATTTGAACTACAACTATAAGTTTGGAACCAAGAAGGTTTTTATTTGAACTACAACTATAAGTTTGGAACCAAGAAGGTTTTTACTACTAGTATTTATAATAATGAGTGGATGTTACTGCATTATAGATTAGGTCATCCTAGTTTCAATTATATGTCTAAGATGTTTCCCAACATGAACGAAAGAGATGTTTCTTTTCATTGTGATGCGTCATTTGGCTAGGCATACTAGAAATTCTTATCCTCATTTACCATATAAATCCTCAAGTGGAAAAAGATCTACACATGGCTTTTATTGATTTGGAAAAAGCTTATGACCGTATACCAAGAAAAGAGCTTTGGAAAGCGTTGGAAAAAAAGGGAGTACGGATTGCTTATATTAAAGCCATACAAGATATGTATGAGGGGGTAAAAACTAGTATAAGAACGCCTAGTGGTCAAACAAAGGATTTTCCTATAAAGATTGAACTATATCAGGGATCATCTCTGAGTCCTTATTTGTTCAACTTGATTTTAAATATTTTGACGAAACATATTCAAGAGGAAATCCCGAAATGTATGCTCTTCGCAGATGATATAGTTCTTATAGCAGAGACAAGAGAAGAGGTTAATTGCAAACTTGAGTTATGGAGGAGGACATTGGAGTCGAAAGATTTTCGTCTGAGTAGAAGTAAGACGGAATATTTATATTGTAAATTTGGTAAAGAACTATTCGACAATAATTTGGAAGTGAAATTGGAAGATCAAATTATACCTCAAGTGGAAAAGTTTAGATATTTGGGAGCCATTATTCAAAATGATGGCGAAATCAGTGGAGATATTTCACATAGAATTCAAGTTGGGTGGTTTAATTGGAGAAAAGCTAAAAGAGTTATTTGTGACCGTAAGGTGCCTAATAACTTAAAGGAAAGTTTTATCGCAAGAAAATGTTTGTGCCTAATAGCATCTTTCTTGGCTATTCACCAAATCAGAAAGGGTATAAATATTACTCTCCTTCTTCAAAGAAAATGTTTGTGTCTATGGCTGTTACTTTTGCTGAAAATATTTCCTTTTACCCTAAAAATTCAATTCAGGGAGAGAATTCTAGAGAATTAAATATTTTAGATGATGATACGGATCAGAATAATTTTGGAAATATTAATCATACAACACTCATGTCATCTGGGTTGGTTGTTTCTCCACCTATACCAAAACCTGATTTTGTGACCACCCAAGAACTAGAAGACCACTCAGAAACCCAGTCTTAAAACACCCCAAATGTCAAGCTCAAATAACAATCCCAATGAGGATGATCTAGCAGGTAGAGATGATGACAGTCAACCTATCGAGGGGGAGCTAAGCAATTCACATCAGCAATAGCAAGAAGACAATGAAGAGACTCTTGAAATTCCGAGGCAAAGCCATGACATTGAACCTAATCCTCTTCCTGGTCATTTGGGTTGGCTTATAGCCATTCGAAAAGGGGTACGTACTTGCACAAAGCATTCCATGAGTAATTTTGTCTCTTGTAGCACCCTCTCATCAAATTATAAGAGTTTTATTGCAAGTATTTCTAATGAAAAAATCCCAACCTCATGAGGAAGCAATATTAGATCCCAAGTGGAGAGAGGCAATAAATGATGAGCTTAGAGCTCTTGAAAAGAACCAGACCTAGAAGTTAACCAAATTACCTCATGGAAAAACCACAGTTGGATGCAGGTGGATCTTTATAAAGAAATACAACCCCGATGGGAGTATAAATAAGTATAAGGCAAGGTTGGTGGGTAGAGGCTTCGCTCAAACCTATGGGATAGACTACGAGGAGACATTTGCCCCAGTTGCTAAATTCAATACTATCAAGGTACTACTCTCTATTGCTGCAAATCTAGATTGGCTGTTATATCAACTAGATGTAAAGAATGCATTTCTTAATGGAGATTTAGAGGAGGAAGTATACATGGATGTTCCTCATGGGGCCAAAGGATTTGGATCAACAAACATTGTATGTTGACTCCACAAGTCTCTTATGGGCTTAAGCAATCCCTTAAGGCCTAGTTCAATAGGTTTACTCATTTTCTGATAAAATTGGGTTTGTTCAAGGCCATGCTGATCATACATTGTTTGTAAAACATGCTGGAACCAAACTAACAGTGTTAATTGTGTATATAGCTGACATTATTTTGACAGGAAACAATTGTGTGGATATTCAACAAGTAAAGAAGTCATTGGCAAATGAATTCGAGGTGAAAGATTTGGGAAATATGAGATGCTTTCTCGGATTAGAAGTAGCAAGATCTAAGAAAGGCATTCTCATGTCACAAAGAAAATATACACTTGATTTATTAAAAGAAACCGAGATGATTGGTGCAAAACTAGAAGATACTACCATGGTAGAAGGCTTGAAGTTAGAAGTCAAGGAGGATGGTGTTCTAGCTAACAAAGAAAGATATCAAAAACTTGTGGGCAAGTTAATATATCTTTGCCACACACGACCAAATATAAGCTACGCAGTTGGAGTGGTAAGCCAATTCTCAAGTTGTCCATATGAAGATTATATGGAAGCAATTTACCGAATCTTGAGATATCTAAAAATAAATCCAAGAAAAGGAATATTCTTCAACAAAGACAAGTCTAGAGGAATTGAGATTTATACTGATGCTGAACATGGAAGGGATCCAGAAAATAGAAGATCTGCTAGAGGATACTTTACCTTCTTATGGGGCAACTTAGTTACTAGGAAAAGCAAAAAAACAAACTTGTGTTTCTCGAAGTAGTGCAAAGGTTGAAGCAAGAGCACTGGCTAACGGAGCATGTGAAGGAATACGGCTAATGAGGGTGCTTAAAGAATTGAAAGTTGGCTATCAACCACCAGCCAAGTGTTAGCAATGCAAATGCTGAGCAACCCTGTTCATCATGACAAAACAAAACACCTAGAAATAGACAGACACTTCATAAAGGAAAAAAATTGAAGAAGGCATCATTGACATGCAGTATATCAATTCCAAGGCTCAAGTGGCAGATGTTCTTAGAAAACCCCTTGGAAGAGTCGGATTTGATGAACTAACTTGCAAGCTGGGAATGCTTGATATATATTCACCAACTTGAGGAGGAGTGTTGAAGAGAGGGTCTGGGCCCAACCCTATTAGCCCATTATTATATTTTCTAGCTAGTTTACCCAAGTTATCTAGGTTAGCCATCTTTCCTGAATATTAAGGGATTAGATAAAGGACTTATTACTTTGTTTTTATTTAGTATCATAATTTGGAGGATTTGGTGGCTTGATTCTAGGCTGCCTCCCTCTGTTTATTATTGCATTCCCTATGGTTCAACATGATTCAATAAGAGAAAACACAGTTTCCTCAGGTTGCATGTAGACTCATAGGTTGTTTCATCTTTGCAGGAAAGTATAAAAATATTCCTCCACGAAATTATTAAATATAACAAAATAATCTTTACTAAAAAAAAGGGGGGGGGGATTCCTTTTTCATATTGCAACAGCACTACCCAAAAATGAGAAAACTTTTCTATAGATAAATTACTAGAGGAATTAACCCTGAAAAAGGTAAGAATTAAAGCAATATACAAGTTACCAAGAGAACCGAATGTAATAGATAATTCCCAATATGCTCTGTAAGCACGGAATGAATACACCCATCATTGTTCCCAGTTGGGGGCCAGCAGGCTGCGTGGTAATAATGAGTGGTCAGGAAAAAAAGGAAACAAAGCAATACCAACAAATTATATGAAATTTAATCCATAACCATTGTAATTTTTCAGTTGAAGTAACAAATTCAAAACAGTATTGAATCTTGAAGAAAGGAGTATGATAAATCACACTTACATAAATAACACCAAAATTATTCTCCCGCACAACTTTAGTCATGTTCACAGCAGAGGGAAAAAAGGTTCAAGTTTCTAAATACATATTACCATTTTCTTCGCATAGGAAGGAGAACCTGATCTTCCTACAAATGAACCTATTAATCTATTAAATAGACAAAAACGTATACCGAAGGGACCATTGTTCGTGAATAAGATTGCAAAATGTTTCAAAAAGCAAATATTTGTCACAACTCACAACAATCACAAAATAAAACTAAATCATTAAAACACAAAATGATCACATATAAAAATTACTGCTTCCAAACCTCGTTCTGTAAATTCATATCAAATAAAAAGACATGTGATGCAAGTTATAACACATTAGCATGGACCCCCGTATTTGAATTATCAATTATCAATGTCAAATGAAAAGAACAAGATACAGTTGAAAAGAAGGAAGTGTCTTCAAAAATTAGCATACCCTTGGCTGCCCAACTGTGATGGAAATATTCTCACCATCTCTAGGACTAGATGGCTGTTGAAGCTGCTCTCCAGTCATACTGGATCATGAGAGGATTAGTCAATTAAAAGGGTTAAAAACTAAACTTTCAAGAACCAAATAAAAATTCACAAACTCATATGAACAGTAAAACTAATCTTAGGCATTTCCTTTCCCTTTACAGAACAAAGCCAGTGAGTGCAATATTTGGGTAGAGAGCACTAAAAACAGCAGTTTAAAAAGGAATAAGAAGAAACCTCTTGTTTAAGAAGAATATGAGTTGTATACAGTAACAAAGAGCTGCTTACCTTTTGAGCCCAAGAATGTTGACAAGAGAATCAAAACCAAACAATTCCAATTTGGATTCCCCTTGAATCCCATTAGCCTGTGTATGACGAGGAGAGTTCCCTTCTTTGGCATCAGAACCCACATTTGCACTCGCATTTACATTAATTTTTCTAGCACAACAAAACACCAGTCAAGCTTAGAATTCCAAGCCTACACAAATTCAATGCAATGAAGCGGCAATTTTAATTCGTGACAAAACCCAATCGCATCCGCATTATAAGCCCCACATTAACGACTTAAGTTGACAACCTTTGAGGATGGCAATTCCACATTATCAAGTGAATGACAAACAGTGCTGGAGAAAGCAAAAATATTTAAACCATGTCCGGTTATGCATCATAAAAGCTAAGCTCTGATTGTAAGATGGGGTCTCATGCCCTTTCTCGCGTTTCAACACCGAATGTCTCTAAAACCATAAACACCCCCTTCCCCTGCCTACCAATAACACGCCAAGGTGCTCAAGGAAAAGTCACAGAAACCAAGAAAATAAACATACTTAAGAGAAGCAGGTTTATTGGGATATGAAGAAGACGACGATCCAGGATCCATGGAAGACATCTCAAGTACGGCACGATCGTTGTCCAACACGGGCCGGTACTTGCGACCTCTCTGCCCATGAAACTCATCTTCTCCACTGCCATCAAGATCCCCATTATCCATTTTCGCTTACTGGGATCTAATTCATAAGAAAACAGATCAAGATACAAATCTGAAAAAAAGAAATCAAATCCCAGAAAAAGAAGAAAGAGAGGGAGAAGAAAGGGAGAGATCCAAGATTGATACCAAGATTATGTATAAGATCTTCAGAGAATCAGAAGAAAAAACTAAGACTTGGAGAGAAGAGTCTTTGAATTGAAAATGAAAAGGAGGAAGAAAACCGAATTCCTCTGATTTGAATCCTTTACAAGCGAAAAATAAGAAAATGACAAGAAATACGCGCGCCTTTGAAACGATGAGGAAAGGTCAGAAAATGAGAGAATGGGAAATTACTATTAGCATTGCATTTCGCAGCGCCTTCTTTATCATGACCTGTGCTCGTTTTAAACAGTCAAAAGCAACTCAATGTGTCGGCGTTTATGCTAAGAAACATGGCCAATTTTCACAAAAGCTAAGGTCACCAATTGAAAGTTCTCTCATTTTTTTAAAAAAATTAAAAGAACAAAAACATGTAACAATATTTTCACCAAAAATATTCAGTGTTTTTAAATCAAGAGTGATAAATGGATGCACATAAATTCTTTTTAAACTGGGCATGCTTTCATTAAATTTGTCTAATGTCCATTAATATTAATCATAAAAAAGTAAATATAAGAAAATATCAAAAAACTTGTTCTCCAAATACCACAAAAAACCTAAAACCTTCTTTTTTTTGTGTGTTGAGAAAAAATTTTTGGTATTTTTTCTTTTTAACTCAACATCCCATATATATCAATATACATGAAGCCATTTTAATGATTTTGAAATGATGCTCTCATTAAAAAGAGTTAATAAGTATTTATGCACTTTTGTTAACTTAAAAATACTGAACGCACCTTTCTTTAATAATTTTACTTTTGACCCTTTTTTAAATTACAACTATTATAACTTAAAAGTCCTAATTATATAAATGTTGTGATTCATCTTTTCATGACTTAAAATATAATTGATAATTAATTATTCGACAATTAACTCTGTGTTCAATGAGTTATAAGCTTGTGTCTATAAATAAGGCATTTCAAAAGAATAAAACAACAATGAGGATCCTTATATGGCTTATGCTCTCTTCTCTCTTCTCTTTTTCTCCATTATTTTACTTTATTTTGCACAATGCATTATCAGCACCAGTTTATATTGAATGAGTACAAGAAATGAATTCTAAAGACTTCTAGTTGATCATTGTTCTTCATATAGAGATTGTATGATCCAAATAAAGTGGTAATATTTTCCAGTTTGTTTAAAAAAAATAATGACCTTGCAATTTCAAAATATATATTAATTACATATTCACCATATTGAGATTCAATATTCTTATATTTCTGGATTTATTTTCAAGATTTATTTTGATACATGATATCACTGTAATTTCCATTTTGATATTAATGGATTGTTGTCTTGGAAACAAGTATTGAATAATTGTTATTCATGATACACTTGGTCATGCGTTTAGGTGATCAAGAACCACATCATTTATTATAATTGTTTTCTTATGAAAGATCACTTTGCGACTTTAATGAATGGCATGACAAGAAAAATTTGTGTTACTTTGATGATCTGATGATTAAAAATATTATAACCCTAAGGTCAGCTGTTCAAGCATCAATCAAATGATAACAAAGAGTTGTGTAATTTTAAAAGATTTTTGCTATAATCCTCAAAAACTGATGTTAAATGAAATTGATTATGTATTATTAAAAGGATGAGTAAATCTCTTAGAGTGATTATAAAGACGATCACATATTATAGAAATTAACAATTGAAAGCCAACAATAATTTGTCTTGGCTATTAAAAAGATATTGCCTTGGCATAATTGTTGAAATAATAATATTTTTATGAGTAAGTATGAGGAACTATTATAATATGGTTTGAAACCATATAGACAAATATGTATATTGGTTATGAAATCAAAAATACCATGAGATATTATGGAATGTTAAAAGTAATTATAAGGGATATCAATCAAGTATCATTGAAAGAAATTTATATCAATCAAAAATTATTTATTATCAAAATTTAAATGGACAGTTATTGATTAATGTCAGTTTTTTATTAATAAATATATATTCATATTTTAACAATAATTTATTTTAAATTAATAACAATTCATTTGAGCTTTTTTTATTTAAATTTTAATAACAACTAGTCTTTAATTGATATAAATTTCTTCTCATAATCCTTCATTGCTATTTTTCCTAATTATAAAGCCATCAAAGCCCCATGTTATAAAGAAAATGTTCAAAAAGTTATTGTAAAGAATAGGAGAAAAAATCATAAGTTTGGAAGGCTATGTGGCATTCATCTCTAGAAGATTATGTTTAAATTTATTATAATTTAATTTTGTGAGAGTAATTAATACAAATATTTGATGATCTAGAAATAATATTAAAGAATTTTTCAAAAAAAAAAAGAAATAATATTTAAGAAAAAAGATCAAGCACCCTTGCAATAGATGTAAAATTGTATTTATATTTTTAGTTTATTTATGAAAAATTTAATACAAAATAATTTTTCAATAATTTTGCATTAAAATATGTTAATTCTTGAATAACTATAAAATTAATAGTTCTTGAAGAACTAAAATGAATTCCTATCGCTCATTAAAATTAAAAAAAAGTTACACTATCATCGATCTCTAGATCCACTATACCGACTGTCGGAGCTTCATTGCCAACAAATAAGTCGTCATCGCTGGTGGCTGGTGATCAAATCTAGTCAAAGTAGGCCAAGGAGCCCAGGGAAAATTTAAACCCTTGATTCCTTGGTATTGCACAAGATAGTTTACTACTAAACTACCAAAGCAATCTATTAATATATTACAAAATATAATATGTGTGTGTGTGTGTGCGTGTGTTATAGTTTTTCTTTTCAAGCATTAATATGAATTGCTGTTAATCATAGATATATTATTTTTCATATCCGAACAATTACTTGTAACTATGTAAACATGACTTGTTCATGCATAAAAAAATTTGTTAATTTTTAAAATCCAACTTGTTTAATTTTTTTAACAATTTATCCTTTTAATATTAACAAGTTATCAATATTATGTTAAATCATATTTGCATATTTATAAATTTATTTTTCAAGTATTTTCATGAATTATGGTTAATAATGGACATGTTGTTGTTCATGTCTGAAAAATCACTTATAAATGTGTGAACATAACTTGTTTACACATAAAAAGTTATCAATTTTTGAAACCTAACTTGTTTAATTTTTTTAATAACTTGTTCCTTCAATATTGATAGGTTATCAATATTATGCTAAGTCATATATGTATATATTTTAAATTTATTTTTCAAACATTTTCGTGGGTTGTGGTTGATCATAGACATATTGTTGTTCATTTTCTGATCAATCACTTGTAAATGTGTGAATATGACTTATTCATACATAAAAAAGCTGTCAATTTTTAAAACACAAATTATTTAATTTTTTTAATAACGTGTTCCTTCAATATTAACAGATTATCAATATTATGCTAAATCAAATTTGTATATCTTATAAATTTATTTTTCAAGTATTTTCATAAGCTGTGGTTGATCATGAACATATTATTGTTTATATCTAAATAATTACTTGTAAATATGTGAATATGATTTGCTCATACATAAAAAAGTTATCAATTTTGAAAATTCTATTTATTTATTTTTTTAGCAACTTGTTTCTTTATAGGTTATCAATATTATGCTAAATAATATATATATATATATATATGTTATAAATTTA
This sequence comes from Prosopis cineraria, assembly GCF_029017545.1. NCBI lineage: Eukaryota > Viridiplantae > Streptophyta > Magnoliopsida > Fabales > Fabaceae > Prosopis > Prosopis cineraria. The sequence goes on from NW_026555334.1 coordinate 1,563,726, forward strand.
CTGTTCAAGTATTTTCATGTATTGTAGTTTATCATGGACATATTATTATTCATGTTAGAATATTCAGTTGTAAATACTTGAACATTAATTGTTCATATATAAAAAACTTGTTCATCATGACTTGTTCATAAATTGACAATTTTTATGTATAAATAAGTCATCTTCAAGTATTTATAAATGATTGTTCTAACATGAATAACAATATTTCTATGATAAACTACAACTCATGATAATATTTGAAAAATAAATTTATAACATATATATATATATACATATATTTCATTTAACTTAATATTGATAACTTGTCAATATTTCAAAAAGAAACAAGTTGCTAAAAAAATTAAACAAGTTGTGTTTTAAAAATTGATAATTTTTTAATATGTGAACAAATCATATTCATACATTTATAAGTGATTATTTGAATATGAACAACAATATATTCATGATCAACCACAACTCATGAAAATGCTCAAAAAAAAATTTGTAACATATACATTTGTTGTTTAGCATAATATTAATAACCCGTTAATATTGAAAGAACAAGTTGTTAAAAAAAATTAAACAAGTTGGGTTTTATAAATAGACAACTTTTTCATGCATGAACAAGTCATGTTTACACATTTATAATTGATTGTTTAGATATGAACAACAATATATATATAATCAACCACAAACAATGAAAATTCTTAGAAAATAAATTTATGACATATACATATATGATTTAGTATAATATACCTATCAATATTGATGGAAAAGTTGTTAAAAAATTAAACAAGTTGAGTTTTAAAAATTTACAATTTTTTTATGCATTAACAAATCATGTTCACATATTTATAAATAATTGTTTGAATATGAATAACAATATACCAATGATTAACATCAACTCACGTTAATGTTTGAAAATAAAAACTATAATATATGTATTATATTTTGTAATATATTATCAAATTGATTTGGCAGTTTATGTAATATCTTCAATTTTAAATCAAGATTAATTAAGTTCAAATAGACTAATTAAGTGTATTAGTGAGGCGTGTGGCTAAAGGGACTTAACTTGTGTAATTATTGTGGATTTAGCCCTAAAAATGAGTTCGGATTGATGGCGGGCCACCCGGGTAAGGAAAGAGAGAGAAAAAGCAAAGCAATGCTCTCTGCATGCTGCGGTGCATGGTTAGTCTGCCACAACACACAAAGGCAGTTTTTGAATCTAATGGGCTCCTCTATGCCATGTGCTGTGGTGGAAGGCAACATGTGTCGCAGTGCACAATCAAAATTTTGATATATCAACTTCGTATTTGTGCGAAATCAACAGAGAAGAGGAAGAGAAAAATGAAGAGAATGAAGGAGCAGTGCTAGGGCTTAAGAGAACTGATTATTGAAAGTATTTTGAAGCTTCTAAATACTAAAGGTAAGCTTCCTTACTTAAGTATTCCTTTCTTCTTTCATTTTCTTGATGGTAAAGGTTAGGGTTTGATTGTTCATGATCATTTTCGGTCTATAAAAGTTATAGGCCCGAACCCATTAACTTAAATAGAGTTAATGGAAGTAGATTAAGTTAAGTAAACCTGATATTAATGGTTTTAAGATGATTAGTAGTTGAAGGACATTAAATATCCAAAATTCTCATAAATTAGGTGGTTGGGAACAATGTGATTTCATTAATGACCATTTAAGAGCTCAATGTTATTAATGAAAGTTAAATAAAACTAAGAAGCCTTATGGATAATTTTACAATGAGTTAAGAAATAAATCTTAAGCATTAAGAAATGATTAAGTATTAGTGAAAAATAGCTCAAAATGGATATTGATATTTTGCACAATAAATGCTTGTAGATTATTTATAATTGGCACCATTCAAGCTTCTTGAAAGCCTTAGGAATAAGTAATTGAGGAGTGAAACCTTTGATCTCTCAAAGGTTTGAGTTAATCGAGGAAATTTTATCTTATACTTTTGTGTGTTCATTAGTTTATGGATTTATGATTGACCATGAAAATGTGTAAATTAAAATAAAATACAAGTGTGGCTTGATTTGTTAGAAAATTCACTAGAATAATTTTGTGAGTTTTATACCTTGAGATGTGAAATTCTTTGAAAACAATATTGGTGAATTTTTCTATTATGTTTATTGAGAGTTCAATGACTTTGTGATTTGAGAATTAACATGAATCTTTGTTAATAAGAAGTCCAATGATACTTAAAATAGTGGAGTTCAATGATTTTGAAAGTATGAAATACAATAATTGTGAAGTTAGAGTTTAATGACTTATTTAGTTTGAAGTTTCATGAAAACATGTTTAAGAAGTTCAATGATTTGTGTAATGATGAAGTTCAATTAAAATGGTTAATGTGAAGTTATATGAATTATATATGTGTGAATTATGACATGAATGTGCATTGAATGATCTTGAGAGGCGAGATTCACCTAGAAGAGAAGTAGAAGATAAAATCCACATGATAAGGCCCCATCTGTAAGATGGTTTGCCTAGATTGATTATGTCTATATTGTCCCACTTGTTCAACAAGGGACTTAAACTTAGCTAGCTATCCACCAGTTCAATAAAGAAGCTACTCTAAGGTGTATGACATCCTGTAGTATGAGAAATGGGAAAAATCATGTTCCATAAGTGAGTTGAGTGTGCTTTGATCGGGTAACCCCCTCACAAGTGTTTAGGTTAAGGAAGTCATGGAATATAGACTATTCCATTGAGTTATAGCCCATGGTTTCATGTCAGAGGAATAAAGATGAAATAAAGGAGGTGTGATCATGTATATAGTAAGTAAGGGCACCTGTTGTCCATATTATGTTCCTAATGATCATATCATGAGTTGAATCTTAATTTCTTCCCATATATTCATTAATGATATGTGTGATCAACTCTATTTATATAAAAAATGTTAAAAAGCATCATTTCTCAAGTAATGATATTATGTGACTGGAAATGTGAATATCTATTTTCAAATGTTTTACATGGGTTGAAGTTTTGACATTGACTGGTACTTACATTTAAACTAATTGATATGCATTAGTATGGGTTAGTCGGACCTTAGTTACTAAGTAGTTATACTCACCCCATTATCTTCAATATTACAGGAAATAGCTCAAGAGGTGTAGACAAAGGACCTTGGTTACTGAGCAGTTGTACTCAAAAGGTATAATTTTCATTTAAAAGACCAAAATACCTTCTTTAAACAACGCCCAAGCTTACAAAAAAACCACCCTCTGGTTCCAATCCACCAAAAGAGATCACTGAAATTTGTTTTTTTAAATCAAGCGTACTAATTATCTAATGCAAAATTACAATTGCAATCCAAAATTTATAAATCAATTTTATCAATAAATCTATTTTGTTGTTATGAGCAAATAGATCTTTTAGAATCTCTTGATCCCTCCTTTTTCTACTACAAATTTGGCAATTTAAGAATTAGTGGATCTCAAGGTGGTTGGCTGTCATGCTTTGCTCTTCGATGATGATACATATCAATGTTCATTAACTGAAGCAAAGATCTTGTTAAGTGAAACTCCCTCTTGATCAATTGCTACAACATCTACCACCTGCTCCCCGGCCCTCTTCCATCGTGTAACATCCTAAATGTTAATCCTTAGATTATTAAGGAATTACTCAAGTTTAATTATGGTGATTGAGTGATTTGTTGTGGTGTATCGTCAGAGAGGTTTAATAATTGTATTCGGTTGTGTTTTTGCCCTAATTATGGGCTTGAAGTGAAGTAAGGCCACTCGGGCATTAAAAGAAAGAATATGAAGGAATGGTCTCTGTGCCAAATGCCACGGCATGCAATACAGTCACCACGGCACACAGATGGCAAAGGGATAGGAGAACCTCTCTATGTCATGCGTCGCAATTTTTTAATAAAAAACTCACAAATAGACTAAACATTAGAAAGAGAAAAGGGGAGAGAACGAAGAGGAAGTGTCAAAGCTCTGCTAAGGTTCACATTTGGAAGGTATTTAGAGCATTTTGGAGATATTAATCACTTAAGATAAGTTCCCTAAGCCCTAATATTCCTTTCTCTTCCATTTTCTTAAAGTTTGTTTTTATTAAGGTTTGATAATAAGAGATGATTTACAGTCCATATTGGTTATAAGTTTGAATCCATTGACTCAAATAGAGAGTTGCTTGGGATATTTAAACTTAAGGATAATGAGCTTACATGTTTGGTAGTTGTGGGTTCATTAATGGCCAAAAATACCATTTATAATAGTAGTTGAACTTGGTTGGGAAGCCATAAATGAAAATGTGGGAGTTTAATAAAGTTATTAAGAGCTAAAGAGAGTTGATAAATCTAATGGGTGAGCCTAAAGGTGAGAAATAAGATGTTGGGAATTTTAGAAGTAAAAAATGTGAGAGTAGAAATGTGTTATTGACAATGTTGATGAGTTTAGAATTTATTAATTGTATATTTAAGCATTCGAGCACCATATTTGGCTTAGGAATTAAGCTTAAAAGCTAATCATTAAGGGGTAACTTTTGACCTTTTAAAAGTTTGAGGTAACCGAGGGAATCTTACTTTGGGTAGTTGTGTGTTAATTAAATGTTAGTTGTGAAATGTGCATATTGGCATGTGTGATTTGACTTTTGAATGTGAAAGCATGTTATTAGCTTTGATACTAGTTTGAATTGTGAATGTGCATAATGCTTTATTTTGACTTGAAATGTGAAATTGAAGTCAAAATGATTTTCAAAATTATGAACATATATACATTTTAGGATAAGAAATATGATGTGATGATTGTTCTATTAATGATTTAGTAAAGTAAAGAACGATTGTGAAAACCTTATGGATACTCACTTAGGTAGCGTATTATCATAAGCCCTATATACTAATAATGAATAAATGAAATTGTGAAGTGAGTGAACATTAAACATGGTATGATCAATTGGCGAGAATTCATATAGAAAGAGTAGTTAAAAAATCTATATGGTATTTTCAGCTGCCTTCTAGTGCAGGAGGGTAGAGCTTTATCTTATAGTTTATCAAGAGATTATTCCATAGTTTGTAGAGGGACTAAAACCTAACTATCTCAACTAGTTTATTGAAGACATTAATTTAGGATATATGATACCTTAGAGATTCGAGAGTAGGGAAAACTGTGGTTAAAGAGTGAGTCCTGAGATTTTTGGCTGGCTCACACCTTACAATTGGTCAGCTTAGGTAGTCTAGTCACATGAACGGAGTCTTGTTTAATGTTATAGCCCACGATTTCATTCAAAGGAAATAAGGAAGGTATAAGGATGTTTTGATCATGCATATGTGTTTATTTGACATGTCACGTGGTTATTTAAGCTGGACAAGTCATGATAATAATTTGGGTTATTATCACATATCTATGTATCGTATGGCAATATACCATATGATTTGAGATGAGAATTTATGAGAATGAGTTAAATTAGGAAAATGGTAGCTTATGTTGCATGTGATAGTATGAATATTTTGAGAAAATCAGCTCCTTTTATATGTGTTTATTCAATTGATATACAATTACATAGGGTAAGCATACCTTGATTACTGAGTGGCTAGACTTACCCCTCTATTTTAACATTATATAGGCTCTAGCTCTAGTACAAAAAGGGAAAAGGCTCTAGGGGGCTTAGGAATCTGAGCATTCCTATTGCAATGCCTCTTTAATTTATTTATTTTGTGTAATAGTTTAAATATTGCTAGTTAGGATGCATTTTGTTTACACTTGCATTATATGATTGTTTATGATGTTTGAAATATATTTTGGACCTTGAGATGTTGTTCATGATAAGTTGTAAACGTTGATAAGACCAAAATACTAGTGCAAGTATAATAAGGTTGTTTTAAACATGTTATGGATGATTTTTAAGGAAATGTAATGTTAAAACCCCCCCTTCTGTTTTTTGTAATAAATGTGAAATAGTGGTGTATTTGTGCATGTCACATGTGGTGTATTGTACTGTTAATCCTTCGTCTAATGGACATGATCTGGGTGTTAAGAATGGCTTTTGGCACTTGTATAGGGTTTTGGACACTTTTTATTAAGAAAGTTAAGAAACGTTGTGAAAATGTGTTTGGGTGTTCAACTTCTTAGTATGACTTAATTTGAAAGTGAAACCCATACCATTAGCTAGTTTATGATATGAGCTTTTCGTAAGCACCTAGATCATCACATTCAAACATCGAATGGAGAAATGAGGCAAGCAAAAAGTTGTCCGAATTTGTTATCAAATGACAATAGAAATGCTGTCATGAACATACAACATGCCACGATGCATGACACAGAGAGTAGCAAGCCATGGCGTACTGCTTTGTTTTTCAGCTTTAGAGATTTTTCAACCTATTTTGTATTCTTTCACTCTTCTGAGGTATTACATGCCTTTGAAATAATATTTTACTCTGACTAAAGGTATAATAAATGATTTTGATTCATTATAAACTATAAAAACTTGGCATCTCATTTTCTTAAATTATAAACTTGGTAATCTTCCTTGGGTTAAACCCTGGATTATCTTGAATTTTTTATTTTAATAGTGATTAGATAAGGGAGAACTTACACATCATGATGTTCATCACTCTGATGCTGCTTCTTTATCTCTTAAGGTGGATTTGGATTATGGTCAATAATGTTGGTTTAGAAAATGGAATCGACAAAGGAGAGAGGGAAGAAGGTCAAAAGGTCATCGGAGAGGAAGGTTGAGAAGGTTGCTAGCAGGGACAGGAAGAAGGTTACTTAGAAGGAGAAGTTTGAATTTTAAGGACGATGAGTAACACTGTGACTAAATGGGGGGTAAAATTGAGATGGGGAACATGGAATTTGAAATCTTTCGATCTTACCATGAAAGCTAATTCCACCTATTTTGGTGGGAATAAAATTGGGAAATTTTTCAATTCCGTCATATCAAATAAACATTCTCCCCAATTCCAATATCATTTTCTTACCTCCTATTTCTATTATACCAAACAGGCCCTTAGTTTTGTGCGAGTTGGATATCACTTGAGTTTTCTCACAAGAGGAGGGTTATTGGCCAATTATGTATAGGCAACTATCTTCTGAATGTAGTAATAGAGAAAATATGCTTAAATAACTCACACTTGGGAGAAGTTCAAGTGAGAATTAATGTCTAATTAAGTTTTGATAATATATTTGCTCTTAAAGCTTAATGAATTTTCCTAATGGATACATATTAATATTATAAATTAATTATACATTATAGAAAATGAGTTTCTAGTACTAAAATGTAACATGTTCGAGCACTTAACACTTTATTATAATATTAAAAGTTTTAAACATATATTTAAGAGATTACCATGATAAAAAAATTAAACTCATTTATAAAATATTAACCATAGTAAAAAGGGAACAAACTAAGCAAAATAAATTTTATCGTGGAAGGAAAAAAATCTACTATAATTTATAAAATCAAACTTCTTTGAAATAGTTTTAGAGATAATTAAAATTCTTACTATGTTGTTAAAAAGAAATAAACTTTATTGGCAGTATTATCATGGTAGAAAGTATTTAACTAATAATAAATATTATATTAGCTAAATATGGTAGAAAAGGAAGAATCCCTACCAAGGTTTGTCATTATTAATAAAATAAAGTTGTGCAAATAACATATTTTTCAAACACACAATTAGGCTCTTGCATATCTGAGACCCACAATAGCATCCAAATGCGAGCCCTTTAATAATATTCAAGACCAAAATTCATAAATCTATATTTTATAACAAAATAGTTCATCTATATCCAAACAATTGAGGATCTACAAATATCTTTCAAACATCTTAAGCCTTTAGCCTTAACTTAAATTACTTATCTCAGTATGCAAAAACATAAACTAGTCATGCAATCAATCAAAGATATCAATAATTGCAAATCCAAATTTATTCGACAAAAATTAAATTGAATGAGCTTTAGGCAGTAATATACAAATCATATGTATGAAATGAGGCAAACATATACTCCCTTCGTTCATAAATGTAAGGCATTTTTTGAGGAGTTGGATGTTCAAAAATGTAAGGCATTTTTAGTCTTTTGAGGTGTAATCATTATCTTTTTTTCAAAAGTGCCTTTATTGATGAATGACTTTATATTTATCATAGAATATTTAATAAAGATAAATATGAAAAGATAGGGTTAGTTTAAAAGTAGTTAACTACTTTATTGGGGGTGAGATTCAGTTAAAAATACTTTACATTTTTAAATGGAGGGAGTAAGTATATAATTTATGTCTCAAGTGCCCTTCTTAGCAGTCTACTCTTAGAACCTTCACCTGAAAATATGAAACCACGAGATAAGACAAAGCCTTAGTAATCAAAAGAATTAATTTGAAAAGTATGCAAATATGGAATACAAGATAATGAAGTAGGCGAGTAAAACACAACCAACAAACACATGCACAATTTATATATAGAAAAAACAATTCCAAACAAGTATTTAAACACAAAAATATTATAACCTAAATCACAACCTTATAACTTTTTTTACTTTTGATTGGACCTAAGATCTCTCAAGAGATGTAATCTGGCCAAAGTTCACAAAGCTCTCCCTATGTCAAGGCCCCTTTTGTTACCACACAGACTTTAAAGGTGCCATGTTGTCCCTAGAGATCTACACCAATCTCGGCCAAAGAATAAGAGAGGTGTCAAAAGGCCTAAAAAATTGCTAACCATGGGATCCTTGATAGTGGTGGCTATAACATAATGATGGCATTATTTCAACCTATAATAATAGTAAAGTATTGGCAATATTTCAGCCTACAACATTTAATGGAATTAGCATCATTGCAGCTTACAATAATTGGTATCATTTCAACCTACAAATTGTATAGTATTGATATCATTCCAGTCTACAATAATTAAAATCATTTCAACCTACAATAATTTCTCCACAGATACATATCAATCTTCAACCATAACACAACCCAATATAGTAAAATCTCAACAATAACACGTGATTATATAATGTAATAGTTAAAGTTTAAAAATCTCAACACATATCGCCACAGCTAAGTTATTCACTAGTCGTGGCCCACACTAAAATGAGTTATCTGCCACGATTAAGCATGCATTCACCACGACAGAAGCCCTTTAGTAGCACAATGATTACACAACAAAAAAGATCAACTTTAAATGTGCCTAAATAAATACTTGAACCTCTGGTTAAGGTGATCTAAACATCCATATATAGATAAATTAAAGATCTATCTAATAGTATTGGTTACAACTTATATCAATACCAATTGAGGATTTCTAAACACGTATTGCCAATAAGATTTAATCCAAAGACCCCCACCAAGTGTCTCCCCTCATACTATTAACTCTACCATTTAACAAACATAATTTCACATGTATAATATGCCACGCCAATGATCTATATGCTTAAGTATAAATATTAGTTACATCACACATTTGCATGTTAGGCCTCTTTCTAAAATGGAAGGCCACAAACAAAAATGCCCAAGTCTCACAAACAAGGCTCTCATATAAATGAACTCATCGTACAGACATACAATTATCCTACGTTAGCAAAGCATAATCCTTCGTTACACAAAATCAAGTGCTAGAGATTATACAATAAAGCTTCTAGCGCTTGGCTTCTGAGGCTTCCCCTTTACTCTTAGCCTTCTCAACTCTTGAAAAATATTAAATAATGGGAGTGAAATTAAAGAATCTCAATAACCAAAAAATTCTAATGAAAGCATATTAAAGTATGACATACACAAACGAATAGGCAGTTTAAATCATATAGATCAACCATAATTTAATCACATTATAACACAAGATAGTATGCCACATGATTAATGCAACCACATTATATCCCTTCTTATATCTTTTGATTAAACCCATGGGCTAACAACTCATATAGATCTAATCCATGCAACTAGATTAACCTTACTTTTCAATTGTGAAGGGTCACTCAGTCAAAGGCTCCCGCGCTTTCTCTTGGGTTATGAGTTTCCCTTACTTAAATTTCATGATATCATAAGTGCTTGACTCATATAGTCTAATCTAGAATTGGTGATACGTGCATCATGCCCAACCCATGCCACTCATATATCGTTTGTAATATTAAGCACATTAGAATGCAATATACCAACCATTGTGAGTAAATTCAGTGGAAGCCACATTATGTGGATTTGACTAATATAGCCACATACTACTCTAGAGTGAACTCCTACCCATCATGCTCATGCAAGTTTAGTCGACATATATAAATACATACTCATGCTTATCACAATTATTTAACATATTCATAATAATTAAAACTTACATGCTCATCACAACTCAAACAATTGCAAAGTTATAGAAACCCATCATATTAACATTAAACAACAATAGCCAATTCGAGTCTGTGCTTTATCATATTGACATCAACATCTCAACCCATTTAGGCCCACATTTCACATCTCATTATCACATGGCATTTACTTAAACATAGCCATCAAATATTTTTACCATTACTAGGCATGCTTGTCATACAACAATAATTTCAAGCTTACAGAACCCATAGTGAAATATCTCACTTACTAAACACAATTAGTAACACAAACTAAGGCAGTTACAGATTAAGCTCCTTTTCAAAATACCAACTTTGAATTTTATAGAAATGGGATCCCAAGTTTTCATAAGTCATAAATCACTTAAACATCATTTAATAAACCTCAAATTAAGGTAGAAAAATGTTTCAAAAGTATAGGATACCTCATAAGGGCAAAAAGGTTCAAAAATAGTTGAAAAATAACAAGTCATACAATATAAGGCAATGGACTATGGCTGTCCCTTTTTTATGCCACGTGTCGTAGTGTAGGCGCTATGCGCTACAATGCATTGCATATATCATATAATAATTTTGCTGTCATTTGATAACAATTTAAGGCAATTTTTTATGTGCCCCATATTTCTTTTCGATATCCAAATGAGGTGATCTAGGTGTTTATAAAAAGCTCTTTTCATAAACTAGCTATAACACATATTTTACTTCCAAATTAAATCACATAAGGAAATTGGACATCAAAACACATTTTCAGAACTCAAGGGTGTCCTAAACCTCATTCATGTGCCAAAAGTCATTTCTAACATTCAAACCACACTCAAAGAATTTAGGACTACCTATACAATACATCACATGCACATATACACCATAGTATAAAATTTTCACTCCTTAACCCTTTTAATATCAATAACAGAAAGGGAAGGTTTTAGCATTATATAATCCGATCATTATCAATTTCAACAATATGATAATAGTTACTACACTTGTACTAGTATTTTAGCCTTGTTAACTCTTTAACAACTTACATACAATATTTTAGGGCCCAAAATATATTTCAAATTCTTTAACAATAATATAATACAAGTGTAAACAAAATGCATCCTACTTGGCAATATATTATTTATTATACAAAAACAAATCCAGATAAGAGGCTTTATAATAGGAATCCCATATTCTTAAGCCTTTAGAGCATTTTCCCTTTCCATACCAGAACTAGAGCCCGTAAAATATTAAAAGAGAAGGGTGAGTTTAGTCACACAGTAACTAATGTACACATATCCTATGCAGTTATATATCAATTAAATTAGACACACAAGAGTGACTTGATTACTCAAAAATATTCAATTACATATGATATAAGTTATAATTTCATAATTTTACTTATTTTCATATTTCTCATTTCAAATCATCGAGTATATTGCCACTATACATGCAAACATGTAACAGTTACACAACTCATCAATTCAATGCACATTACCACAATACAATCAACCATGTGCCAATAGCACATTTACTATCATAATTTGCCACAAACTTAACAACCATGTAATATGTCAAATAAATACATATGCATAATCGATTCTTCCTTATAATCTCCTTATTTTTTTCTGACTAAAACCGTGAGCTATAATATTAATTAGGGCTTCGTCCGTGTGATTGAACTACCTAAACTCACTAATTGTGAGGTGTGATTTGGCCAAAGATCATAATACTCACTTTCGAACCATAATTTTCCCCACTCTCAAATCTTTAGGGTGTCGTATAACCTAAACTAATCTCTTCGATAAACATGTAGAGATAGCAAGATTCTAATTCCTTAAGAAAATATGAAACAGTCCCTCAATAAATAGTGAGACAAGGCTTAGTTTTCATGCACCAAAAGGCAATCATAAATACCATATGGATTTTATTTACTCATTTTCCTAGATAAACTCCTACCAAATGATCATGCAATGTTCATATTTATTCATTAAAATTTAGTCTACTTAACATCACATGTTGGGCTTGTGGTATCACGCTATCCAAGTGAGCATCAACATCATTTTCACAACCATTATCCACTTCAATTCTCAATTTCATAACACGCTTTAATTTCTCATTTAGCTACACATATAATACTCACATGTTAATATAACCACACTATTATCACATCCTATATTACACACTTTTCATTTCAGTTACATGTCATAACTTAAAATCATTTTGAGTTCAACTCTACATTTTAGTCAAATCAAAGTTAATACACTATCATGTAGTTCATGGCATGTTTTCACATTCACAATTATGCTTGCAAATAAACTCATTTCACATTTTAACGTAATTAATAAACAACTACCCAAGATAATTGTTCTTCAGTTACCTCAAACTTTTGAGAGGTGAGAGGTTTATCCCTTAACAATTTGCTTCCAAGCTTGTTTTCCAAGTCGACTATGGTGCCTAGACAATTAATCTACAACTAACTTATTAATATTACTAAAAACATATTTTCAGCTCTCATTTTTCACTTCTAAAATACCCAAAGCCCTTATTTCTTATATTTAGACTCACCTATTAGGTATATTAATTTTTATCAATCCTCAACTAACCATTAAACTCTCCTTAAGTCATTGATGTCTACCAACAACCCCAAACATTTACAATTAATGCCCTAATTTTGGACATTAATGAAGCTTACCAAAGAAACTTATAAAATCATCAATAATAAGTTTAAACAATCTAAACAACTCTTATTAATTCCATTTGAGTCAATGGGTTCAGACTCATAACTTATATATACCAAAATCATCTTCTATTGACAAACCCTAACCAAAAGCTTAAGAAAATGGGTTGAAAAGGAAGAAGAATAAGTTATAAGGCTTACTCTTGGGGTTTAACAGCTTCAAAACACCTCCAATTCTCTTGAGAATGAAGCCCTAGCAGAGCCTTCTTCGTCCTCTTCATTTCCTCTATCTCTTATCTCTATTTCTCGCAACAATTCATTTCTTATTTCTGTGGAAAGTGTACTATGTGCTATGGCATGTGGTAAAAAGGAGTGAACTTTATGTTTTGGTGGCTTATGCATTACGGCATGCAGTACAGAGCCATTTTTCTTTGTTTTTTTTACCTTTTCATGCCCAGGAGCCTAACTTCACTTCAAACTAAATCCTAAGGTTGAAATCACAACCTAAAACATCCGTTAACTCTTTGTAACCACATACAATATAAATTTAGTTAATTACCCTTATTTATTCAATTAATTTGGGGTTAAATTTTCTTGAATGTTACATACAGTAAATTCATACTATTCATTTCAAACTATTGATTACATAACAGATAATCACAGTTGTAGACATAATGATATACAATACTTAAATTCTCAGTTACCTCGAACCTAGAGTGTAATTTTAGACATCTGTGGGAGCTTTCCACTTATGTGAGCTTCGGCACATTATGTTCTACAAATATTGCCATAAAACAAGATTAATGACTAATCATCATTAATCAACCCTTAATTATGATTAAGGCCTAAACCTATCATTAAGTATGATTAAGCCTAACAAACACCAAAACTAATTTCTATTGGTTTATTTAACTCCTAATAAGCTTAATAATCACTACTAGCTACCTTTATTAACTTAAATTTAATTATTTAATATTAAGGTTAACTTTAAACTTGGTGATTTAGAAGCTTCAAATCACTCCCAAGAGAATATAAGATGAAACCCTAGTAGAACTTCACTCCTTTCTCTCAGTTTCACACTCAAAAACTTACTAAATTTGTCTTCTTGCATAATAACCTTGGGATTTAAAATTACAATGTCTTCACCATAACGAAGTTGTAGATGGCCCAAAATGGGCAACATTATTTAAGCTTGAAAATTTGGGCCCAATATGGTGTAATAACTCACCAAGCCCTATTCTAAACCCATTAGAGGATCTAATAGACTTAAATAGTCATCCAAACCCTATTATAAACTCCTAATCACCTTAATTAATTGAACCAATGAATTAATTAATTTAACTTTGTAATTAAATTTTGGATGTTACACAAGTCATGTGTGAAGAATAATTGAAAAATTTTGGAACCTCCAACCACAAGCTGTATCGATAGATACTTTTCTACCATGATATGACTAAGTTTTTATGATTCTAAAAGTAGAGTGTTATACCTAGAGAAGGAGTCGGGACCAATGTAAAAGAGATAGGGATAGCACAACTTGAAATGAAGTATAAAAAATTGCAAAGAATTAAAAAAAAAGGCAAAGAAAACACTGAGAAACAAGTCATTCATGCATTAAGTCAAATCGGATCATATTGGCGATAAAGTTCTTTCAACAAGTATTTAACACAATTATATACTCAAAACTCAAACTCAAAATTATTGATTAAGTTAGCACAACCTCTTATCAGTTGAAGAGAGAGAGAAAGAGAGAGAGAGAAATTTTCTCTTAAAAGAAGGTAAAGAAAATTCCCTTGCCAGACGAGGGAGCTTCTACAGCATTGCTCTTTGTTTGAAAAAAATTAACTACATAAAAAATTTTCCTTTCCATTTTGGTTCACCCTTTACTTCCACCGTAATTTGTCTTAGAACATCTTTGCATTAGAGAGGCATGCAGTAATCTTGTGTATTTAGATTAAAAAATTTATAACTAAGTTTAGGATGCAACTAAGGTTGACAAATTCAGATTAGAGGAAAAGTTAGTAAATATAATGTGATTTATATTTAGATATCTTCTTTTTTTAAAATCAATTAGGCAAAATAAAATTTGTTTGGATAATTTGATTTAAAATTCAGTTGAAATATGTAATGACAAAAATCGATATGAATTTTGTTATATATATATATATATATATATATATTTGTGTGATTAATTTGAGATTTATAGGATAAAAAAGTAGATTACAAATATAAATATATTGATAATTCAAAAATATTAATTTTTTTAAAAATATAGAATTAAATGATAAAATTCAAAATATTTAATTAAAAAAGATTAAAATAAATTCATAAATGACAAATATATTCCACTCATAAGATCTACACTTTCTTTTTTTAATTATAATACGAACATGATACATATATTTTGATAATCTAGATATATTTTATCAGAATGCCTTACCTGCTAATAGTCACCTACACTTTCATCTCATGAATTAAATCAATGCAATATATATTTTTTACCTCATAAATTAAAATGCATTTGTATTAAGAAAATAGATAGATATATGAAAAACTTATATAATGAATTTGTGAGCACAAAATCCAGGTTCTTAATGTTAACATGTTTACCCATTATTTTTTAAAAAAATAATGAAATAATTTAAGAAAAATTATATTAAAATTTTACATGAAAACATTAATTATTATAAAATTAATTGATAATTGAATTAAAGTCTTAGTTTAGTTCAGTTATTATTAAAATTTATAGTAATTAATTTTTTGATGGAGGATGTGAATGTAATTCTCCCGATAATTTAGGAACTGTTTGAAATTATTTTTATTTTATTATTTTGAGAACTAGTATTCTGTAAAACATATTCTGAGAGCAAAAAATAATGAAAATAGATTTTTTTTATTCTTTTTTATTTTTCAGAACAATAATCACATAATATTTAAAAATTATTTTTATTTTTCTATGCTCTAAAATAATATTTTATTTTTTTATTTTTTAAAATATTTTTTAAAAATATGTTATTAAATAAATTTTTTTTATTTTTTTTCCTAAAGTGTTCAAACCGTTTCCAAACAGGCCCTTGTTATCCCATTTCGCAACCATCGTTCCTGACCGCTTCTTTCATACTGTCACTGATCTTTTAGCCTCTTCTCTTGCTTCCCAGTTCACACAGACGCACAGTCCCCTACATGCTTTCTTTACTCATTCAATGAACCAGACGCAGAGCCCTTTGCTTTCTCTATTCATCTCTCTCATTCCATGAACTAGATATGAAGACGAAAGACATGATAGTGGGAGAAAGTGGCGCTGCCTTGGACGGAAGATTGGCTGGCGGCGAGCACAATCTCTGGTCAGATCCAGCTGAATAAGGGAGAAGGAGGTGAAGAGCTTTGACAACTCATAAAGCAGAGCAAAGGAGATGGGAGGATCGGCCACCATAATCGTGAAGACTGAAGAGAGAGAAGACTGATGCAAGCATCAAATGCTCCCAACGTCTCACAGCTCAGTGCTGTGTGTTCGTGACTTTGGTTTGAACTTCGTGGAGGAAGGACACGATCAGAAAGAGTGTTGAGGTGGCAGATGCTTGGGCTTCTGTAGTGCAAATTAGAAAATACCGAAGTAGAGGATTTGGGTTTGATCCAAATATTTGATTTTTAGGGTTGAATTTACCAATTCCTTGATTTTCTCTCATCTCAACCAAATCTTTGATATTTGAATTCATAAATCTCTTAGACATCTGCAACTTCTCCCTAAAAAAAAAATCTTACAATCACTTCCAGTTTCATCAATGGCTAACTTCGTTCCAGTTTCTTCCCCAGTTTTCATATCGACTGATAGCTTACACTCCATCCTCTCCCATCAAACTTTAATCAATCACTTCCAATCTTCTCTCACCAAAACCTCAGCCTCAATCCAGTCGCCAATACGTCAAAGCTACGAGGTTTCTCCTTCTTCCTCTCTCCTCCTCATGCCCTCTTGGTCGTCATCTCCTTCTTTCCCTTACATGGGCGTCAAGCTCGTCACCCATTTCCCGCAGAACTCTGCAACTAACTTACCAGGCGTACAGGCAACCTATGTTCTCTTCAGTTCCAGCACAGGGCAGCCGCTGGCATCCATAGATGCCACTGAATTGACCCTTTATCGAACCTCGTGTGTCTCTGGTTTGGCTTCAAAATATCTGGCTAGACCAGATAGTCGAGTCCTCGTGATGGTGGGCGCGGGAGCTCTGGCACCCCATTTGATCCGAGCCCATCTTTCAGCGATACCCAGTTTGAGGAAAGTAGTTATCTGGAATCGGACAGCGGAGAAGGCAAGAACGTTGGTCGACAGAATACAAGAAAGTAATGATGGGAGTTTTGAAGGGGTGAGCTTCGAGAGTAATGCGTGTTTGGATGAGATCATCGGACTCGGGGATATTGTGAGTTGTGCGACCAATTCGGAGATTGCTCTTGTGAAAGGGGAGAAGTTGAAGGTTGGAACTCATTTGGATTTGGTGGGTTCGTTCAAGCATTCGATGAAGGAATGCGATGATGAGGCCATTAGGAGAGGAAGAGTGTTCGTGGACAATGAGGCTGCAATTGTGGAAGCAGGAGAATTGGTAGGTGCTTTACAGAGAGGGGTGATTAAGAAGGAAGATATTGTGGCAAATTTGGCGGAGTTAGCTGCGGGAGACAAGGTTGGGAGAAGAAATTCTGAGGAAATAACTGTATTTAAGTCTGTAGGTTCTGCTGTTGTGGATATCCTTGCTGCACAGCTGGTGTACGAGATATACACAAGAGTATCTGAGTGATAGGAATGTGTCTATTAGAGTCTAGTTTCTGCTGATTAGGCTGGTATAATCCATGAAGTAAGTGTTGAATAAGGCCAAGGAAGGGAGGTTTTTGATGTGTGCTGCTGTGCTGTTTGATTTGTATAATAAATGGCTCACTTGGAAGTGAACAAAAAGATGTCCGAAAGTCTATCTATCTGAGGATGGCATTGCACTTTCAGAAATGTCTTCTGGAAATTCTATGAATGTTTACATGTTAAAAAATCTTCATCACCATAGCATCAAGTTTTTGCACAAGTTTCTTGTCACATGATTGTGCTTGTAAGTTCAGTGAACCCAGATAGGTATATCTGCCTAGAGCCTAGTTGATTAGGGTGATACAATCCATGAAGTTAGTATCAATAAGGTCATGGAAAGTAGAGTTTTTGTGTGGTGCTGTGCTATATGATTTATGTTACAGATGGAACCTTAAATTTCTCTATTTATGGCATTATGAATTTTGGAATCTCTTCTGGAAGTCCTGTGTACGTTTACATGTTGAAACACCTCCATCACTCCAGTATAAAATTTTTGTGCTAGCGTTTTCTCACATGATTGTGCCTGTGAGTTCAGAGAACTCATCAACGTTTCTTTAGTCTTTGTACCCTGGAATTATGGCTTATCTTTTCTATCATTTGAATAATTTTCTGGTTCATTGAGGTGTGCTATTTATCTGGGAGAAGGGCAGTATTTTATCTGAATTGTCATGATCTGCTGATGTTAGTACAAAATATTCCTTACATGGTTTGACCTGCTTAACTAAAGTTCTTATAAAAATTATTGAATGCAGAAGCTGGTCAAAAATAACACCGGGATTACATATTGATAGTGGCAATAATAATAGAGAACGAGTTTGTTGGCTTCAAAATATGTGATTCGTTCATGTCAAAAGAAAAAAAGTGATTCATTAATTAACTAAGGCCAAATAAATCTAACCAGAGTTTACACCTACTGAATGGACCCTTCGAATTAAGTTTGAACTCGCTTTTAGATATCTGATTGATGGAACCCGTTGCTTTCATAATTGGTCTGTCTATCAACTGATTACTTGCTCTTTGCAATTGCATTTTCTTTAAATTATATTGCAGAGAGAATGACGTGCATGCTCACAAGCTAATCTGCATTCGCTCAAATATTTAGCCACACTCAAGGGGTGTGGAGGGGACAAAAATATTGGACAAACCTAATACTGTGCTCAACTGGCAGATTTGGCTATATACATTCTCTTCTATTATGATTTATAAATTTGTATATTTTCTTATTTGTGGGTTCTGGTTTTTATGACTTCATTCTTGCTTGTGTGTGCAGATTTTGAGAAATTTAAAGTTCCATTGGCTCGATACATATGTTTTATTAAATATTGCGCGCGCGCCCACACACACACACGAACCTTCCTCTGAAGTATGCAGGCTGAGAACATGTTATCTTCATTCTTGCTTTCTTTTTGGCAATAAAATCTGCAGGTTTCATGCTAAAACAAAATCCAATTGCTGCAGGTTATCGGATGTAAAACAGTGAAGGAGAGAGGGGAACAAAAGTAAATTCCAATAAATATTATGCTTATTTAAGTTCAAAACAAATTAAATCCTTAAGATAATTGCTAGGCTTAAATTACCAAAACATAAACACTAATTCCAACTAGGCTTCCCATCATTATATTAGCTATCTTGTGAATTTTTGGGGAATATATGTTTACTCTTTGCGTCTTGCATCTGTTCCATATCTGTCTGCACATATACTCTCACTTTGTTGTTGTTACTTGATCAAACAATGGTTTCTTTAATGTAAACATGTAAACTCTCTTAAGTTGCCTTTGGAGATTTCAGGTTGAAGATTCCCTACTATTGAAGACCTTCACAATGTCGCTTGCCATGCATATCTCAGTGCTAAGGCTTATATTTTGTCTGCTTACCCCTCTCTACTAAAGAGACATATTTAGTTGACTTCACTATTTGGTGCATGTGAAGGATGCTAGATACCTGCTCCATATGATCATTTTCTTCTGGTATGTGTTTCACTGGATATTTTCCTCTGCCTCCATCTTCAGCTTATTAATTTCTTTGTTTCATTATGTGTATGTGTGCATGTGCATGTGTGCACATGTATGTATATGTGCATGCATGTATAAGTTTAAGTGTTTAACTGTTTTGTCCATATTGGTGATACTATACCATATCATTTTCCTTATCTGAATAAAGGAAACCATATCTAAGTAGTTAATGCTGCATTCAATTACTCTTAAACTTATAAATGAGATACTGTATGCTTAAGCATTTCAGGTCTTGATAGTTGCATGATATTGGATGGCTTTCTTCATCTTAAGAAACATGAACGAGGGGAAGCTAGCAGATGCCTATGTAGATGTTAGACATGAATGGTTTGCTCCTTTATCTCAAAAAGATGTCTTAATCTCTCTCTCTCTCTAAATAAAGTTTAATAATTACTTCCTACCTTTATCTAGGCATTGTTTGCCACAAAAATTGGTTAACCATTTTATTTTCTTGTCTATTCTCTTTTCCCCTCTAACTGCTATCCTTCCATCAATGACACTGGTCAGATATTGTGTGATACGAGGTTAGGTGATTCATTTGTCTTTCCTCTGTTTTTTCGATGTTGACTGATGCTGTGAATTTTGGAGTTGGCTTTCCTCCTCCTACCAACAACAACAACAACAACATCAAGCCTTATCTTATTAAGTGGGGTCGGTTACATTGATTATATGACGCCATTGTGCTCTATCATTTATTAAATTTTTAGAAATGTTATTAATTAAAAGGTCTCGTTCAACAACCTCCAAAAGTATTCTTTTCGGTCTTCCTCTACTCTTCTTGACAGGACTCAGTCATTTGTTCCACTCCCCTCACAGGTGCCTCCTGTGGTCTTCTTTATACATGTCCGAATCACTTCAAATGATTTTTTATCATTTTTTCTTCAATAGGTGTCACACTCACTTTTTCCTGTATTCGCTCATTTTGAATTTTGTCTTTACGTATATATTCACACATCCATCTCAACTTTTTCATTTTTGTTACTCCAACTTTATGTTCTTGTTGTCTTGTCAAAACCCAACATTCACTACTATATAAAATTGTTGGCCTTATAGTAGTTTGATAAAACTTTCCTTTAATCTTATTAGGTATTTTACGATCGCAAATAACTCCTTTAGTGTTTCTTCAATTAAACCACCCTACTTGTATCCTATATGTAATATTTCCATCAATGTCTCCATTTTGTTGGATACTCGCTTCCAAATATCTAAACTTTTTCACTTGAGGTATGGTTTGATCAACCAATTTTACTTCCAAATTACTACTCACTGACCCCTTATCAAAATTACAATGTAAATATTCTGTTTTATTCCTACTCAGGTGGAAACTTTTTGACTCCAATGTCTTCCTCCATAATTTAAGTTTATAATATATCTCTTCTCTTATATTTACAATAAGAATTATCTCATTTGCAAAAAGCGCGCATTTAGGAATTTCTTCTTGAATATGCTCAGTTAAAATATCTAATACTAGATCAAACAAATACGGACTCAAAGATGATCCTTGATGCAATCCAATCTTTACAAGAAAATCTTTTGTTTTACCACCAAACATTCTTATACTAGTTGCTGTCCCTTTTTACATATCTTGTATAGTTCGAATATAGGCAACTGGGACACTTTTCTTTTTCAAAGTCTTTCAAAGTACTTCTCTTGATGCATGATTATAAACTTTTTCCAAATCAATGAAAATCATATGTAAGTTTTTGCCTTTACATCGATACTTTTTCATTAGTCCCTTTAGTAGATAAATCACTTCTGTAGTCGATCTCCCTGATATAAAGCCAAACTGATTCTCCGAAATCCCGGTTTTCAATCTCAGCCTATGCTCAATCACTCTTTCCCATCTTTTATAGTATGATTCATAAGTTTAATCTCTCTGTAGTTAGCATAATTCTGAATATTTCCTTTATTTTTATAAATAAGAACTAAGAGGCTTTTCTCCCAATCGTCCGACATTCTCTTGAATTATAAGATCTCATTAAATAACTTAGTTAACCACCGCACTCCTTTCTGCATTGTAAGATCTCATTAAATAACTTAGTTAACTACTGTAATCCTTCTTTACCCAAACATTTTCACATTTCAATAGGGATACAATCAGGTCCATTAGCTCTACCATTTGCCATTTTCTTAAGAGCTTTTTTCATTTCCCAAGCTCGTATTCTTCGATGAAAGGACAAATTTTGCTCGCTTTCAGAAATTATTAAATCTTTCAAGTTAATTGACGACCCTCTATCATCATTGAAAAGCTTAGAAAAGTATGTCTTCCATTTATCTTTGATATCATTATTTGTGACGAAAACATTTTCTTTTTCATCCTTTATACACTTTACTTGTTCCAAATCTTTTAATTTTCTTTTTTTACTCTTAGCAATTTTATAAATTTTGCATTTTCCATCCTTTGTTCCAAGAGCATTATAAAACTTTTCAAATGCTTTAGAACGAGCTTCACCCATAGCCCTCTTAGTTTCCCTTTTAGCCATAGGATACTTTTTCCAATTTTTATCATTATTGTACAAATGAATGGCTTTGAAACACTCCTTCTTATACTTGATTTTTTCTTGTACGCTATCATTCTACCACCAAGACTCCTTATTTCTTGAACCAAAGCCTCTTGATTCTCCCAAAACTTCTTTTGCAACCTTCCTTACCTTCATAGCCAAGTTTTTCCACAAGGTATTAGCACTTCCTCGACATTCTCAAATTCCTTCAGCTAAGAGATTTCTCTTGAAAATTTCTCTTTTTTCACCTTTTAATTGCCATCACCTAATCCTTAGAGTTATTACTTGTCAACGCTTTTGGTTTTTACTCATAATGCATACATCAAGGACAAGGACCCTGTGTTGTGTCGTAACAGCATCCTCAGAAATTACCTTACAATTTTTATAAAGTCTTCTATTCGCATTCCTTACCAAAAAGAAATGAATCTATGACCTTAAAGCTCCACTTTTATAAGTGATGAGATGCTCATCTTTCTTCTTGAAACAGGTATTAGTAATCTTGAAATCATATGTCAAAGAGAAATCCAGGATATGTTGTCGTTCATTATTTAGTTCCCCAAAACCCAAACCACTATGCACTCTCGTAAAATGACCTGCTTCCCTCCCAACATGTCCATTAAAATCTTCTCCAATGAAGATCTTTTCATTATGTGGTATGCTTTCAATCAACCCCTTAAGGTCTTCCAAAAATAATTTTTTAAGATTGGCTTCTGGCCTAACTTGAGATGCATAAGCACTAACAATATTGATAGTGTCTCGTCCGATGATCAATTTTAAGGAAATAATTCTATTCCCAATTCTGTTAATTTCTGCCGCGATCTTCTTCCACTCCTTATCGACAATGATACCCACTCCATTGCTTGTGTTTACTTTTCTAGTATACCAGAATTTAAAACCTTGGATATCCTGCTTGTTCACTAGCCCATTTGGTCTCCTGCAGGCACAAAATATTAATTTTTCTCTGAATCATAACTCTTATCACCTCTATAAATTTACCAGTCAAGGTCCCAACATTCCAAGTATCAAGTCTGATCTTGCTCACATGAACTAACTTCTTTACCCACGCTCAACTAGAATAACGCGGTAGCCCTTGCTCATTTAACACTACATCCAGGCGTCGATGCAGCAGCCTTAACTCACTTATCACTGCACTTGAGCCATGCAATGCGTTACTTATATGCAACGACCTAGCATTAGCACAAAAACATCTATTGTCTATATTCATGTGTGATTTAACAAAGTTTTATGTTGGCTGTTGATGGTCTAACACGACCCTCCTCTTTTATTCGGACTTGGAACCAGTTATAAAACATAGGCGGAGTTTCCCTTCTCCTACCAATCATAATTTTTTCTATAATGTTGTTGTTGTTGGTTATTATTTACTTCATTTCAGATTCAGGTGTCCTAAGTCACTTCAATAGTGAAGATCTGCATTTGAACTTTTTATAAGTTCTTTTTCTTTTGCCAGCGTATAAGTTCTGTTTTGTTAAGGCCCAATTTAGGGCCTTTCCTTTTCGCAGAGACTTGCTCTGCTATGGCTTTGCCCTTCCCTTGTCTTGGACGGTTAGGATTCTCTTTGTGAGAGCGATGCCATTGGCAGCACCCCTTTCTGGCGCAGGTTGGGTGTGAGGGACCAGTTGCTTTGGGTGTGTGTGTTAGTGGGTGTTGGGGTTAACGTGTGCGCGTGGGTAGTTTTAGGAATCTCTGTAAGTGATTTGGGGATTTTGAAGATCTGTGGAATGGTGAAGCTTAACCTTTGCTGAAATCATGGGGGATTGGCAGCGATGTTTCAGCTTTGATTGAAGAACATGCATCTTGTTCGCATTGGAATGGAGGATCTCCGATGGGTACCTTCTAATTTCACAGTGATGAGGAATGGTTTGAGTATGGGATGTCTGGGAGTGAAGGATGTGTTAATTGAATGGAATCCTGGCTACCTGATGATGGTGTCAGGTTTGAACGTCCTAATGCTTACGAGGATGAAGGGGAAGAAGCCTAGACAAGGGATTTCAGAGTTTGTGAGGTTGACAACTGCTCTTGAGAGGTCTGTGGTTCATTTTTGCCTGAGTTATAAATCCTATACTCGATATAACTCCTCTATATCTTCTCTTGTGGATATGATAGTGGATACTTTTTTGGAAATTGATGTTTGGTTACTAGAATGGTTCACACTTGAGGTTGTTGAGAAAGTACCTAAAGCTTTGATTATATTCCTTTTATGGAAAATTGAAAGCACTAGGTGTATTTATCAAACTTGTGGATTTTACTCAGTTCACTAGGGTTTATCTGAATAGTTACTTGAAAGCAAATAATCTGTGTAGTCCAAGAGGTACCGGGGGTAGCGAGAATAGTAGAAATTTGGAGGTTGTGAATGCCTTGCCTACTGATTGTTTTGGTGCTCTTATCTTTGTCGAGGGGGTATATGGCAAAGTTGTTGTTAGAGGTAGTTTTGGGATTACTATGAGGACGATGGATAGTTCTTGTTCACATACTGCAGGGGATATATCCATGCAATCATGCTTAGGAAAGCAGGATGTACTCTTATTTATTTATTTATTTATTTATTTTTTGGGGGGGCGGGCGGGGAATGTATGAAGCTGTTTCCATTGGCCATCTTGCTTTGGTAGGAATCCCGAGTTGTTTTATTTCGTTTGTTTCAGACTACTGTTGTTTTTGTTTTTGATGTTGCCTCTTAATATTTACGGTGGTGGTTGTTTTTCTTGTAGTAATATTATTATCTCTTTGGCCAAAAGGAAAAGGGTTCTGTTTCATTAAGAAACATGTCTGCTTTCTTTCTATATATATATATATATATATATATATATATTATTTATCCTTATCTTGTTAATATTGAGTTCTCTGTTCCAGTCTCTCCTCTACCGTGGTCCATTTGGTCCCTTCGTCCATCCCTGGTGGGATATAAATATTTCCCTATAATTAGGTTTTATCATTAGATTTTTTTTTTGTAATAAATTAATATATTGACATTAAATTTAACTAAATTGTGACCAATTGGTGTAGGATGATTTTTCCTTTAGTTGTTAACAGAACTTTTATTACAAACTATATTGAACTTATATTTTTATATTTTATTTATCAATAAATCGATGCAGTTTCTGCTAAGAATTTGCTGTTTGCTGTTTGGCAATCACTTGTTGAAGTATTTTCCCCCAAGAAAGAAGATCAATACAAGCCTAAACAAAAATTTTCATGAAATTGATTCGTATTGTTATATTAGAAGATCGATTTGTTCACTGGACAGTAAATTTATTAACTTTATAATACTAATACACATGAAAGAATTTAAATATTATAATTTAGAAATAAAAAAAAATTCACAAGTTACATATTAGCCTTTTTAATATGATCATTGTTGACCTTGATGGTGAGTGGAAAACACAAGGGAAAAAGATAATTGGGGATTTCATAAGAGTATCAATGATAATGATAGACTTTGAATTATTAAAATGTTAATGATAAATTATAGTTCTTATTCATAATAAATTATTTTTTATTAATTGCTTTGAGACTTATAATAGATTTTAGTAAATTTTCAACTATCATTATAAAGATTTTTATCTACCTTTTGTTAATTTTAAAATGATATTAAGTCTGATTTTTGTAAAATTTTAACTGATATGACAAATAATCTTAAATATATTTAATAAAATTTTTAAATAATTTATCTATATATTGATAGTAAAAAAAATTATAAGTAATTGGTTTGTGATTTATAATTAAATTTTTTAAATGATTTATCTGTTTATTGATAGCAAAAAAATTTAGATTTAAAATTAACTTTTATAAATTCTTAAATGACATAACAAATATTTCCTAGTATATTTAGTAGTTATTTTCTAGTGTATTTAGTAGTTTTTTTAAGTAATTATTTACTTTTTTTAATTGTAAGTAAGGATCATAATTTATTATTAGAGTATTAATAATTTAAAATTTGTAATTATAATTCATTATTTTATGAGTCCCAAATTGCCATTTTCCCAAAACAAAACGTGGGAATCTTGTACAGGGGAAGCAAGAGAAAAAAAAGAATTATAATAATTTGAAAAGTCACGCCTTCACTTTAGTTTAGTGGGCGTGGGACCCAAAAAAAAAAAAACGGAAGGATTAGTAGGTGAATATTCAATATTCATTGCTAGGACCGCGGTGTGACAAGACTTCAATACTTGAAATTTGAAAATATGTAGTTGCCTAAAATGGCCATTCAATAACCTTGGGAGAACCAAGCAAAATAAAATGTATTCCACCAACAAAGATGGATGCAGTTGGTAATAATTTGACACATAATTTATCTGGGGTAATTTATTATAAATATGTGGACAATGAATAAGTATATTTATAGATATTCATCAAATTTAAAAGTATGCTTTAATCTTAATGAATTTTTGCAATCTAACTCACATGAGCTTTTTATTTTCAAAAGTAAAAGATAAAATATATTCCATAAGGAAATTAGATTGTTCTTTTAAATAATATTCTCTCCATTCTCTATTAAGACATTTTTAATTATTTTATTGAAATCAAAAAAAGATAGTTAAGTCATTAATTTTATCTAAAAATAAAATAAACTTTTAATTTTATTTTTATTTAAATAAAAAAATTTTAAATTTACATTACATTTTCTCTCATATGTAATGGTTTTAAATTGAGATAATATAAAAAAATAGAATTAATATCTCACCAAATGTCATATATTAAGAATAAAAAAATTCTTCTCCAATGCACCCTATAATTGGAAATGGAAGTAGTAATTGCCAGCAAATATCCGCATGCTGAACATACACAAGGAAAAAAAAAATAGCAGGCTAAAAAATGCTCATATTATGATTTGGAGAGTGTATATTAATTTAATTTCATTTGTAATTTCTTTACCAGTTTCACACATACCATTTTTTTGTAAGTTTTTTATTTATTTCTTATTTTTATTATAGATCCTACACCTATCTTTATATTATGGGTCCCATGTTATTCAATTTTGTTTTTCTTTACTATATCAAAATTAAAAAACCATATAAAAATAAAAAGTATTAAAAAATAAAAAAGAAGAAAAGTCAGATGGTTATTGTCAGTAATTATTAAGGATATCAATATATAGATTTAACTTCTTGAAGCAAGAACTTGGTAAAAACTACTCCTTCAACCTTGTATATTAATCATCTTTTAAAAATATAATTTAATTCACTTTATAAATTAATTATTAATGGAATTATTTATTTTAAATTAAAATATCTAAACTATTCTTAAAAAAGTAAGAATGAAAAGGACAGAAAAAATAAAATTATATAATTAACTTATTTTTTTTGTTCTTTACTTGAATATTATGTTTAAAATTTTACTTATTTTTATTTTTTATATTTTTATTGTATTAATATTGATGATGTTAATAAAAATAATTTATAAATAACATCCAAAAGAGTGTGGCAAAGCCGGGCCAGCGTTCCAAGACGAAAACAGATTCCTACAAAATTGAAAATAAGAGCAACGAACAAACAAGTCTTCTAAAAAATGAGGCGGCATAATGAACATAAGCATTTCAGGTAATGAAACCGTGGGACCCAAAAACGAAGAGAGGAAAACTAAAGCTATAGTTTACAGTTACACAATACACAAGTAACCTTGCTTCTACCTTCATTACAGTTGCTTGAGATGCAGATAGAAGCAAAGAAGCTGTTTTACAGATATGTATGACACAGTAACAAATGAGAGGGCCGATTGAAATGAACCAATGGAATAGCACTATTCACTAGGAGGAGAGATTTTCTTGTGCTTTCCGTGTCTTTCCTTCACTTTCTCAACCTTGCCATTTCCATTATTCTGGTTGCTTACAGATCCTTCTTGTGCGCTGCACATCTGAGACTTCAACTTGAACCCGAACTTCTTCGACACGGTTCCCCATGTGCTAGATCCCTTTGACCGACCGAGTTTCTCGATCTCCTGCCTCATGTTTGAGCACTCCTTCTCAAGCTCAGATACCCTCATCCTCATGTTATCCATGCCCACTTTCAACACTTGGTTCTCCCTCACTGCTGTCGCCCATCCTCCCTCGTTGGAACCAGCAAAGCCGCTCCTTAACTGTCTCGATCCGTCAAGGTTGTCTGAAACCAAAAAGCAACCAGCAATGGAAGTCCTGAGCTGGAGCTGCTCAAAAAACAGAACTTGAACTATTATTCTAAGGGGTAGCCTCTCATTTTGTGCAGCATGGGTACAAGCTTCTAATGAGAGCTTCTGGCAGTCCATCAGCCTGCAAAGTTGCTCTCTCTCGGACTCCGCCAACCAAGGTGAGACTGCAGTTTTGGAAGACCAAAGTTTTGAATCAGTCCATGCTGACAAAGATTATATTAAGCCCTGTTCATGCAAACCAGGCCAAAAAGCATGCTGGCAAACTAGTTGAAATGTTAACCAGGAACAACAGAATCCGAAATAAGCAATTCAACTGGCTGGAACGGTGACACAAGTGAATCTGGCACATTCTCCAATATGCTTTGGTGAAGTATGTGATACAAGCACCAAGAGTTTTTTTTTTTTTTTATTTAAATGCAGGACAAAAGCTAATAATATGATAATAGGCCAAGATATGGCTCTCTGGCGCAGGATGCAAGCTAAATCTAAACCTAGACATTCTTAATCCAGCACGCACAGGATGATCTTTGGAAAAATTCAATGTAACAACCGGTTATAGGTCAATACCTTCAGGTAAATGTCTATAGCACGGTATAGGCCATCGTCTAAGGGCCTGGCATACTCTGGCACAGCAGCAGCAAGAGCTTGAAATTTTGGAAGCTTCAAGTTAACATCTGGGGCAACTTCTGCCAGGTAACCATCAATAAGTTTGGCAACCATGGTGATGGGTGTCAGTGAAGGTGAACCAATCAACTGACCATCTTCAATAGAACACGGAGAGGCATCACCTGCAACCTGATCCATTGCAAGGAAGTGTTCAACAATTCTCTGTACACAGTCAACATTGTAAAGGGTCTCCATTGAATGTGAGAAATTAGGCATCAAGAGATCATCCAGAGTAGCTTGATCAAGCTGCATGCCAATCCGTTTCTCCAAATTTGATATGCATGAGGGGTTTACTCGGAGAATCATGGCAGTTCGAAGTAGACCAGATAAGAAACTTGTTGGGACTAGACCCTTCTGCATAGGGAGTAACCGGACAATCTCCTCTAGCAGAACTTTTTGGTCTTCTTCAGATGGAGGTGACCCTAAAGCCGCCGCCGCCAGTCTAGCACTGGACTCACCAGAAACCTGACGTCGATTTAACCCTGGCAGGTATGTTTTAGCATAGAAAGCAAGGGAACCAGCAATTAACTCCTGCTTGATGCCACGCAATTCCATGACTTCTATCAACCTCTTGTAAAGTGACAAACTCAAAGTAGACACATCCTCATACCACCAATCTGAATTTGAGTTCTTTGGTCTTGCCCCTGTACTTATCCCATTCCACAGAACACTTCCACCAGGGCTCTGCATTGGTCCACCATGTTCCAGAACAGGCCACCCAAATAGATTTGGATCAGTAGATGCTTTTGCAGCAAGCGACTCAATGCACCTTTTTGTGATGCTGAGCTCCTCAGAATAAGGCATGGCATCATCACAGGTTTGGAGTGCCTTCAGAGAGTCCTTCCAACTTCGATGGACCACTTGGTTGAGGAAGGTTTCAGTTTGTGAAATTAGATTACCCTCACCATATTCCTCTGTCATTTCAAGATGCTCAGCAGCACAACGAAGGTACACTACATTTGAGGCAGTAAGCTCAAGTTTCACTCCATAACAGAATTTTGCAACGAGTTCAAATGTTTTTGCCCCACCAGGAATGCCAGGGATGTTTATGGTACATTCATCCTCTACTTCAGAAGCTTCAGCAATCAGTCTTTCCATAACCCCACTTCTAGAGAGCAAAGGGAACTGCATTAAATGACATATGAAGGCAAATGGAATTATGAATTGGTAGGGATTTCCTAAACACCCAACCATCTTACCAACCACATACAGCATTCATGTGCTACCAGATAAGGCCAATAGAATGGGAGAACAACCCACAACTTGGAAAAGAATGAAATACTCCTTCTAGTCCTAGTTATAAGTCATTTTCAGTATACTCACTGGAACTAAGAAAAACCTAAAATCTCATTAACTTTATCTAAAAATTTAACAAGCTTCCCACTTTATCCCTATTAAATATACATACTTTAAACATAAAATACTGTAGTATTTAATAACTTTTCCAATATTTAATAGGGGCAAAGGGATAAAGATAAACATAATAATCATCAAGATGCTCTATAAATAGGACCGAAACAAAATACTCTTTCTACCCTATAAATAGAACCAAACGAGTACCTCCAAGGTAATACGAAGCAAAGAAATCGGAAATACATTATATCAGTACAAACCTTACGTATTTAATTATAGTTTCTGTTTTGGCTACATAAACCAACCCAACAATAGCAAAATCAAGTTTTTTACTCTCCTTTTAAGTTAAAAAAGGCAAAACAACAAGAACAACAAAATACTCCAGAGTACATAAGATATAATTTGTTAAAGATGCATTCGCATTCACGTGCTTTCATATACAAATATCTTCATGTAAGATTTGGCATACATTTCTGAGATGAAACCAGACCTAAAGTGAACTAGACATTCAGCTAAACTAAAAAGAACCACCCACATATAAAGCACATCAACTGGAAGAAATATAATGTCTTAAAGATATAGGTACCTTGTGAAGGTGGAACGACATCTCCCCAACTTCAACAACTATATCACTAGGAAGCCCAGTGGTGCAGAACCTATGACAATAACAGATTTAGAGAAAATATATTATCTAAAGACAAAATTCATTTTCGTTGAAAGAAAATCAACAGAAACAGTGCAACTACAATCAGGTAGTTATCAGATCAGTTTCTTCTATATTGGCTTTACCTGAAGAATCATTGTCAATACTTTCATTCTTTGGTGTTTGCATAATGTGAAAGTATTACTTGAACAAAATAGAATCTGATTTATCTCTAGTACTAATCCAAGAGGAGAAAAGTTTCAGACTTCAGAATCACAGATATTGTGATATGACAAGTACAAAAGCTGGTTAGCAGCAGAAAGTAAGAAGCATGCTGAAACGAACAGGGAGGGTAATCTTATCCATGCCAGGAAGTCTACAAAAACAGAATCATCACAACAAATCATTGGAAATTTCAGTTTTTCTTTTCGCTCCTGCCAGTTGGTACAGGTGAAGGTCCCAAAGTTGTATTGAGATCTTCTAATGCTGTAATGCACAGTACGTTTGGTAAAGAGTAGCACAGAGTATTTCTGGGGCACACTTCCTCTAACCAGCTCCCTATTTTCACTCTATCTCACTCTAAATACACACAATAAATCACACGCAAATTGCAAATAACCCAGATCTTTCATATTCTCCTAGGAGTAACAAAATGAAGATTCGTCATAGAAAGACTCATCAAGCACAAGTAACCAATAAGTTCTTCCAATAACAATATTTCAATCTACAAAATAATTGACAAACCAGCAAACGTTCAATTTGGAATTGAAGCATTATAATAGTTTAGGAGCAAATAAATGCATAAATCCTAAAATCTAAAAGCAGAGATCTCTCGAGGAAGCATAAGAGAAAGGTATACAAACCAGGCCTGCCCTTGACGCTGGAATGCCTCTGCTTTAGAACCCAATTTCATGCAAGCCATTTCCTCAAACGCAAGAAGGGAAGAACTCAACAACAGAGCTCGGAATCAACCTTACCAAATGCCTCTAAAAAATCCTCTAGTCAATTTATTATTAAACTTATCTCCCTCAACCTCGAAGTTGCTTCGAAATGCAGCTTCTTCCCGATCTCTTTGCTTACCGATTCCACCAGTAGATTTAACCCGAGGCATAAACACTTTTTAAGAGATTACAAAAACCCTAAAGGGCAAAAATCACTTCAATAGCGCAAACCCAGAAACTTTCTAAATTGAACAGAAAACCAAAAAATACCCTCAAATCAAACTACTTGGTTTAGGCCAACTACCGAGTTCTCTGTCCCAGAAAACCATTACCGAATCTTCCCTACGAGTCAATAATCTGAATCAAACCCAAAACCGAGAGACACAAGGGGCCAAAATCACCCATGTGCATTTAAGAAAAAGTGCAATTGATAGTCACTGTGGGTTAAAATAAAGTCAATGGGGGAAGGCTACTCTGGCAAAAGGGACAGCTGAGAAAGAAGGGTTCGTTCGAAAAGCTCGGTGTCATTAATGGCGGCTCGAAGATCAATTCCCTGCACATGTGGGGTCCTTAGCTTCAAACACACTCATTGCATTTCTTGAACTTATCTTTGCATTGGAGAATCTCTAAGAAGAAGCATGAACACTTATTTGACTAGAAATAATAATGTAATCAAATCGTTTTGTGTGTTTAGTGAGAAAAAGCTTAGTTTAATGGCGATGCCAGCTTCACAGAAACAGTAAGTACAGTGAGACCATATGAGTCCGGCCGTTATTAAACCATGAAATGAATATTCTTAAATGAATACAATCAAGCATATTAAAGTAGGATTATGTTTCAGTTTTGCCTTCGTGGACATTCCTGAAATATATGTAAATTAATTCCACATAATTAGTTATTAAATTAAATTACGCTTTTCTAATAATCTTCTTATTGGTCAGATTGTAGTGAGATATTAGGGAAAATATGATGATCATTCTTTATAGTTTTATCAAATTTTATATTTAATTTTTATAGTTTTTTTAAAAACTTAAATAAAAAATGACACTTAATTTTAGTGAAACTATAAAATCTGAAAACACTCCAAAAAAAATTACAGAAACTGAAAACAAAACTCAAAAAAACTATTAAAATCAATAATTATGTTTTCCTGAAATATTATTATGATAAAGAAATTAAAGGTGATTAAAATGTAGAGAGTAATCTTATAATTATAAAGGAGTTATAATTTTTTACCATTTTAAATTTTTAATGGTACAAACCACTCTTAATTATTTTTTAAATTTTGATCAAATTAATTAAAAGTGTCTTACATTTTATATTGGAAGAGTATGAGCTTATTTGAATTAATGTTTGCAGAACTGTACTTTGCATAAACTAAAATTTGCAAATTAAAGTTGGGTTAAAAGTAAGTTATTATAAAGTAATTTATGTTTGAATTTTTTTTCATAAAAAGTTAATTTGATAAATTAAAATTTATTTAAATGATGTAATTAAAAATTAAGTTTAAATATATAATAACTAAAAAAAATGGGCTAGTACAAAAAAGCCTAAAAAAGATATTTGTATGTCTCTCACGCACTCAGATATATAAGTATGAAATTTGATAAATTGAAGAAAATATTACAATTATAAAAATAAAAGAGTCAGCGTATTAATGTAAAAATATTTTTAAATACTAAAAAACTTGAATTAAATATATTTAAAGATATATATATATATATATATATATATATTACAAATAAGAAAAATGTTAATTTATAAATAATGAAAATATCAATTTTTAAAAGGAAATGTGAAAAGATAAATAGGTTGTTTAATAAATTTAAAATGCATGAAATACTGTTAACAGTTATGTTTCAACATAACTATTGTAAAAGCTTCAAAATGTAGCTTTTAGTCTAACTATAGTTGGAAAATAAAAGCTCGTTTACCAGCTATTCTTATCCAAACATTTTTTTTTACTTCTAGCTTTAAACCTACAAACTATAATTTAAGCCAACTAATTAGAATCTTAAACAAGCACTACTTTATCTAGAAAAAATAAACTTGAGTATCTTTTTAACAACTTCTAGAGGTCTACTATTCTTTTATGGAAAATACCTAACTAGAGATCAACAGCACTAGAGATATCCTTGTTCAAAATACAAAAAAGGCTATCAAAAGGAGAACTAATGGTGCAATAACCCAGATCAATGGAAAGAGCCTTTTGAGCAAGGTGGTTGGCAGCATTATTCGCATTCAAGGTCCCAATTTCTATCGCAGAGTCCATGTATTTCTTCCAGGAGCGACACATCAGGGTGCATTTGTGAGATATCTCCTCTAACCAAGTTGAGGGCTTCCAAGGAGTCTGATTGGATAACGCCTTTGCAATGGCCCGTCTCCCATGCAAGGAGAAGACCAAGAAGAACACCCCATATCTTTGCCGTAAGACTATCTCCCTTGAACCATTCGATGAAGAAACCTATAATAAAACAACCCGTACAGTCTCTAATTAATCCTCCACAACCACTTAGGTTCCTTTTGTGAGAAAATGCACCATCTGTGCTCAGAGTGACCTAGCCCTATTTAGGAGGTTGCCATTTGCTACTATTTACGCACAAAGTATAGCTATTCCAATTCATGTCAACTAGCTTTTTTCTTGAGACTTCAAGTGTAGTATGTATTGCCTTAATTTTAGCAATCAATGATTCATTAAACTTACTTCTCCCTTCAAAAATTCTCTCATTCCGACAAGGCCAAATTTGCCAACATATTATCGAGAAAGTTGCATCCCAGTTTGTAATATCTCTCACTATTCTTTCGAGTCAAATTAGTTCTTATCTACTCATCTAAAGGCATGTGGACAAACTCATGTTGTTTGTGCTTATCCAATAGACTGCTATAAATATGCAGTACTAGGACAATCTCTTAGAATGTGTAATATGTCTTCAATTTCACCTTGGCACCATGGGCAGTTCTTCTCCACTGTCAGACTCCTTCTCGTTCGCACTTCATTCGTAAGCAGCTTATCCTGTATAGCAAGCCAAAGGAAAGTTTTGCATCTTTTGGGCATGTGAAGCTTCCAGATCCTCTCCCAACAGCATTCGGGCTTTGCACTTTAGGCAAGCATCTGCTATATGCAGACTTAACAGTGAAATTGCCACTCCTATCAAATTTTCAACTGACATCAGTACCATTAGAAATCATTTCAAGTTCTGATTGAACAGTTTCCCAAGTGGCCTTAATGCCTGCCCACACATTCAAACCATTTTTTTTTTTTGTATTTATTTGTGGCAGTATCTCATGACCACAGTTATATTTATTGCGTATAACTCTAGCCCAGAGATCATCTCTGCGTTTGATGATGTTCCATCCAAGCTTCATTAGAAGAGCATTATTCTGAGCTCTTGCAAGTCTCATCCCTAAACCACCCTCCTACTTTGTTTTGCAAACATCCCCCATGCAACCAAGTGGGTTTTAGTTTTTTCAACAGTATGTCCCCAAAGGAAATCACGATTAAGTTTGTTAAGGGAGTCAAAAGTGCTGGTTGGTCGATGAGTCGTTTGCATGATGTAAGTAGGTATAGCTGAAGAAACAAATTGTATAAGAGTATGACGACATGCTAGAGAGAGATTATCAACTTCTAATGAGACAGCTTTTTCTTTACCTTATCTATTGTTTCTGTGAAAGTTTCTTTTTCCACACGCTGATGATGAATAGGAACCCCACGATACTTGCCAAGTTAGCAGTGCGAGAAAAGCCAAGATAATTACTAATCTCCTCACTCTTAGTGTGGTGAATATTTTTGAAAAGAAGATTCTAGTCTTAAAAGCATTCACCTTCATGTCTGAGCTTGAACAGAAGGTGTTAAGGCAATCCTTAATAATATTTGCTTGTTCAAGTGACACTTTAGCAAAGAGAAAGATGTCACATGCAAAACACAAATGAAAGATAGGGGGATCACATAAGCCAAGAAGGATGGGTTGCCATCTCTCCTCCTAGTAGTGCATTTGTATTAAGTAAGCCAATTTCTCAACAGCTATCACAAAGAGGTAAGAAGAAAGAAGGTCTCCTTGTTGCACCCCATGGTTAGTTGAGAAAATGTCAGCTTAGTTGCAATTGCATAAAATTTGTATGGACGTTGAGGAAACTGTATGCTTGATAACTTCACAGAGTTTATTTGCAAGTTTGAGATTCGTCATATACTCAGAAAGGAAGTTCCAATTTAGCCTATCATAAGCTTTCTCTAGATCTATCTTTATAACCATGAATCCTTTTTTCCCTTTCACAGTTCTAATGGAATGAATCGCTTCTTGTGCTACAATAATATTGTTTGACTTGTTTCTTTCAAGTAGGAAACTACATTGATAAGGCAAGATCACTTTTGGTAAAATGGGCTTCAGCCTAATGGTAATTACTTCAGCGATTGCTTTGAAAATGACATTGCAAAGGCTTATTAGTTGCATGTCATGAAAGGTTTCAGGGTGGTTCTTTTTAGGAATGAGTATAAGGAAGGTCTTATTTATCTCATTAATTCTTTCAGGCCAAATAAACATCTGTTTGATAAGTTGCGCAACTAAGGGTCCCACTTTTTCCATTGGCTCTAATAGAAGATAGCACTCAATCCATCAGGTCCGGTGATTTAAATGCTCCCATTCTAAAAATTGCAGTTTGAATTTCCTCCTCACTAATATCCTATTCAAGTCTAACAAGATCAGCAGGGTTAATAGAAGGACAAGAAACATCACAGACATACCGGGGTCTCAACAATTCATCCTCGGTAAAGGGATTCTGAAAGAAACTAGTGGCCATATTCTTTATGGTTATGTGATCATAAACTTATTCGTCGAAGTCATCTTGGATAGCTAGTACTTTGTTAGCTTTTCTTTGACCATTTACCATAGCATGAAACATTTTTGTGTTTTTGTCCCCATACAGTGACCAGTCTGCTCTTGCTTTTCAAGCTCATAGGAGATTTTCTTGGATCAGCACCTGTTCCAAGTCAGCCTATATACACATTTGAGTTTCTTCTAAATCAGTGTAGGAGCTCCACAATGAAGAGCTCTATTAATCCCATCCAATCTTCGTATTAATAATATTTTCCTAGATTTAAATATTAAAATTTGGGTTTGCATGCATAATATTAAGGTGCCATTTTTCTTTACCTGGAGATTCAACGCAAAGATGAGCATACTCGGCATGGGGTTCTGATAGTCTGAATGCACAGGGTGTCATCTCTCTAAAGAAACCAAATCCCCCCACTATAGCCATGAGCATCAATGACCCCAAAGTTGTTGAATCCCAGACGACCAGTAACTTTTTACGCTTGCTCCCTACTAGATCTTGTTTCGACAATAGCAAGGAAATCTAATTTGTAAAACCTTTTGAGCTCCCAAATGAGGTTAGGGAAGGTTTTAGAACTTGTATCTCAAGAATTCTAAATCATGTAATTCATTTGGGAACAAAGTTACAAGTTGGGCTAATATCACCCTCCATATCCTCAAAACCATTAACATCATCCTGGCTCTCCAAATGCACTCCGTGCACTGTGCCACTATCCATCATGTCTTCCATGTCCATTATGTTAACTCCATCGACATCCTTGATGGGAAATATGTTTAACCCAAAAGAATATGCGTCTGGTCCAACAATAAGTGATGCGTTAATACTAAACAAAGCTAAATTGGGCCCAACTTCTATTTTGTCAAGGGAGATAGTTTCTTCAGAGCTGAGTACCAAGAACGGGTTAAGGCTACCCATGATTTTTAAATCATTTTGCTTTCCCTTTTTTACTTTATGTTGTCCAAGAGGTTTATTTTCTTTACCCTTGATCCTATCCTTTAGCCTACCTTTTCTGTTAGATCTAGAGGGACCCGTTCACTTTGCTGCTTGTTCTCATTAGCAGATCTCCTAAAAGATTAGGGGAGAATTCATTTTGAAATGTTCTTGCTGATGTCATCCCACTTTTAAAGTTCTCCCTTGAAACTCCTTTTTAACTTGATTTTCACCATTAAATTTGCTCCTATTGATTCCCTTCTTTGAATCCAAATTATGTCCTCCTTTGTTCTCGCTCATGATACCTGCCATGGTCATATCCTTTCTAATTTCCTTCTTGCAAAAATCTCGCTTAATCAGATTACATGCGCTGAATGTGGTATAGGCCACCGTTGCCTCTTTTACGGTGGTTACTGACGTGCCATCGTTCACGTGAGCCTCCTGTATTCTGCTGAGATCCTCCTTTAAACTATTTGCCTTCTTCATTATAACTTCATTGATCTTTATATTCTCTCCTTCCTTGTTCCGGTTCACTCTTGCTATTACTGCTTCCTGATAAGCTTTATTCAGGCAGTCTCCAACATGGTGTCTGAATAATCCACAATAAAAGCAGACCATGTGAAGCCCTTCATAAACAATTCTAATGTCTTCTCCAAACACTTCAATAGATGGGAGCAAAGGTTTCCTTAAATCCAATTCAACACATATTTTTGTGAATCCTTCTTTATCATGGATTAAAAAAGTCTATCTTGATGGTTTTACCAACTATATTACCAATCCTTCTCAGAGCTTCCACACTATAAAATTCCACAAGTAAGTCTGGAATTTGTATCCATGCTGCTATTCACAGTTAGGTGTCAGCCCTCCATAAGTTAAAATTTGGACTCCATTTTTAAACCAACAAGTAATAGTCATCTATTATCCAAGGTCTTTCATGATAAGCATATTTGATAACCTCTTTCGATGTGAAAGATACAGTAAAGTGTCCATTATTGAGCACCATCACATTAATCGGCTTTGATGTTCTCCACATATGTTAAAGATGAGGTTTAAGGTTAGCCCTAGTGATTGGTTTTCCTAACAATTTCACAATCAATGAGTTAGCCCATGGAAGGCTCCAAGATTCATATTCTTCCTTGGTGAACTTTAGTTCACGTGGTCTACCTTTGACTCTGTCAACCTCCTCCTCTTCAACTTATGAGTTCTCAACTTGCTCATTCTCCTTATCTTTCTCCTCATTTGCCTTTGTGAAAAAACCTTTCCAATGATTGGCCATATCACAGTTTTTATCAATTTGTGATAGAAACCCTATTGAGTTCAAACTCAAGAGGGAGTCTTTATATGATATCGATCTCCTGCTAGAACTATCATTCTTAGCCATAGCATGATTCCCTAACTCATTCAGTTTCTTCTCTAACTGCACTAGTCCACCGTTACTGCAATCGCCATAACCACCAATGCGAAACACCTTTGGCCCGGTATCCCCATTGTCACCATTTATATCACGACACTTGCTAGCACCGCCCTTGCTGTCTCTACTCATAGCTCTCTTCTTAAAATATGGTTCTTTTTATATGAGGTCTACTATTTTAGTTGAAAGAAAAAATAAATATAATTTTATGTATATGTTGAAAGGTTGTGATAAATATTATTTTTAAATTTTACTAAAGTTATATAGACACACACACAACACATATACTAACTTTTTTTTAGTGTGCACAATCATCTTTTAAAAATAATCTTATTTAAAATACAATCGAATATTAAATATTGACATTTCTTTGAACAAAAAGTTAAACTTGATTTATCAAGTAATATGAGATTTGTCACTTAATGTCATTGGTGTATATACTAACTCTTCTTTACACACCCAAGACAATAAATCTCTTCAGCTTGTTATTTTTACAAATAACATAATCAAATTTTCAATTCATTGAGTAAAATGTAAATATTTTTGAGAGAATCACATATAAGTTTCAACGGAATCATTTTATTTTAGTAAAGCCACATCAAATTTTAAAATGTAAAGTAAATCCCTTATATTCTTAATGGATGAAGTCCCAACAAATTTTAATTGGTATTTACCAAAAAAAAATGAATCTCTTATATCATTAATTGGTATTTTCATATAATGCAATAAGTTCTTAATTTTAAAATTAAGAATACAAGTTGCAAATTCAATAATACAAAATTGCAAATTGGAAAGAAAAAGTTGCAAATTCCTAAAAGTGTTCAAATAAAGATGTTACTTTTAAAATTTAATCATTAAAATTTGTATTTATTATTAAAATAGGGAAAGCAAATTGTGAATTTGTCTCCCAAATTTGATAGTGTGATGTTTTGCAATTTCAACTTCCAAATTTACAATTTCGTCTCAATAACCTAACACTTTATGCGGCCAGGAGAGACTAACAAGTAAAGTGACTAAAACTTGAGGAATTGGATTGTGCTTGTTTCAAGTTAAAATTTAAAGATGAAGTTATAATCGAATGAAAGCTATACTAAATAAATAATTATATTTTTTTTTGCCCAAAATAACTAAATAATTATATAACTATTTGCACTAAAATTTATTAAAAAAACAATAAT
Source organism: Prosopis cineraria (assembly GCF_029017545.1). Lineage (NCBI taxonomy): Eukaryota > Viridiplantae > Streptophyta > Magnoliopsida > Fabales > Fabaceae > Prosopis > Prosopis cineraria. Next base: position 1,604,087 of record NW_026555334.1, read on the forward strand.
ATCCAAGGGGTGCTTAAATCTGTAAAGAGGGAATAATTGAAAAGGGTCCCATGCCATGCAAGAGTAAGGGACCAATCTTCTTTAACAAAGGCCTCATTTACTTAATTAATTGATTAATTAATAATTACTTGTTTTTTAACATAAAAATGGAGGGTGTGGAGAGGAGAAGTAGGACGGCTCGATTTATAATTTGGAGGGCATTTTTGAAAGTTAAAACCCAAATTCAAGGGTAAATACAGAATGAATCATTTATTATTGCTGAAATAAAACTGTCTATATTTATTATCATTAATTTATAATTATTAATTATTAACGTAGCCATAGCCCAGGGAAGTTAACAAGTCATTGAATGGAAATTCGTTAAATTATAATAATTCATGTGTTTGCTTGCTCGTGATCTAGGTTTCCATGTGATATATAACATCCCTATATAATATACGATATTTTAATTCTTTCAATAAAGTTTTGATTTAAAGTTTTAACAACTAATCTGGTCAAAAAAGAAAAGAAGTTTTAACAACTAAGCTTAGTTGTTGATTTATTGTTGCGCCTACATGTACTTTCCGGAGATAGAAGCTATCAATGTCAACACGTCATTTTTTCCCTAACGAAACATCTGATATTCTGTACTAGCCTCCTTTTAAAATATAAGTCTTATAAAATTCAATTACGTAGATTAAGAAAACATTTAATACATTAAAAAGGTTAAGTTAAATGACAAACTAATTCCTAAATTATAAATTCAAAAATATTTGAGGTCCTAAATTCATTTTTGATATAATGTTACCCTTCATCATTTCAAAACAGTACAATATAACTTTTATTATTAACAAAAATTAACTTTAATTATTAATTGATCATAAAATAACCAAAAAAAACATTAAAAAATTACAAAATATAACCAATAAATTTTTTAGTCTTTTTCTGGAAATTTTTAACTTCATTTTTTATAATTTTCTGGTCATATGATGTAATTTCAATGCATTTTTTAATTCACTAATAATTAAAATTAACTTTTATTAATAGTAATACCAATATTGCACAATTTTCAAAAGCTTAACAAGAATTTTGTATCAAAAATAAATTTAAAATCCATAGTACTCTTAGAGGATAATTTACCATTTAACCTTACATTAAAATATAAATACTCTTAATAGTTAATATAATGGATAATTTACCATTTAACCTTACATTAAAATATAAATACTCTTAATAGTTAATATAAATACTCCTATAGTTTAAAGACTAATTTGCCACTTAACCTTACATTAAAATATGTCTTATTTTTTTTTCTACTTTTTGGTATTTTGATATGTACAAAGTGTAGGTTCCATAACAGAGAATCTCTCCCCAAATATCAATAATGCATGAGACTGGCAAAAAAGGGTGAACAAGAGTCTGGGCTGCATGAACCTGGACTGGAGCTGGTCAAACATTGGGAGCCATAATGCGTTGGAGGAGATAACATTGGGCTTAAATCCTCACCGGACTTGGGTGGAGGAAACATTACAATCTTGGGAAAGGGCAGTCACCAAACCAAGCTCAGAATCAATTTACCAACGAAGGCCAGTCATATAGATAAAAATTTGATTCATAACTCAATAAAATCATGAGATCAAATCTCACTGTTGATATGAAAACTCGGTTAGTAAGAAATTTGTAAGTACTTATTTAAATGGTCATTGAACCTGGAAACATTCCCTAATAAGCTCTCAACCCAGCTCACCTAAACTTTACCACGCCCAAAATAAAGACTCAGGTTAGAGGCCCAAAGACCGAAACAGAGGGAGCTGTAGCTAGTAAGGAAGTGACATCATGAGCGGGGACGACGACCCTATCGACCCAGGATAAATATGAAGGTTTGTAGTTCGTATGAACCCACGGCATAGTTGTGTGGGGATTTCAATGCTACGGCTACGCTGCGAGATGAGGAGCGTCGTGCAGTGGCACATTCATCAATAACATGACATAAAATCCTGCAAGCCCCCAGCAAATGACGGAAATCTTCAACAAGCACACTCATCTCCTCATCTACTATGTTAAAAAATGCATATTCATCAATCAATTTATTGGATAAAAGCTCCAACATGCGCGCACACGTTCAATTGATACAGAAACTTGTGGATTCCGAATCTTCGAACCAAATACATCAAAATTCATCATGGCATGAAAGATTACCGTGACTCCATAAATGCACACAAATATCCCCACCCCAGCAAATAGAAGAAAGCCAGACCAGGGAAGGGGACTAAGCTTGTGTTCCAAAAGTTGAGCCTGCTATTATCAGGTCACTTGCTGAGGTGCAGGAGATTTTTTCCTCATAACCCAAAAAGCAGCGAAGTAACGATTCTGTATAGATCATCAAACCAAAGTTTTTAATAGATGCAGCAGGACAATTCAAATAAAAAATATCTCTAAGTGTCAATAAAGTAGTTGAACAAAGATGCAAGCATCATTGAGATTAAGGCCATTTGATATGATAGAATGATTTTTGATGGAATAAGAATTGTAGTGGGAATGGGTTTTAAAAAATGTTTGGTATTGCAATGGAATTAGATATAATTTTTGTTGTATATTTATAATTACTATAGCAAAGTACTATAATGCCCTTTCTCTGCTCATGGGGAAAAAAATCCTCCGGAGTTGCCAAGGAAACCAGGACGAAGAAGGCACCAGTGAAGCAAATCTAAACCGAACAACTGAGAACCTTTTCGGACTTGAACTCACCACAAACCAAAACCTCACCATCTTGAACCATTATTTACTTATCTACTCATGTCGCCATTCACTGTAGCAAGATCGTATTAGGAGCCAAGGATAGATCCATGATCGTGAAGGGAGAGTGTCACCATCCATCACCGTAGCAAGATCAAGGGAGGGTATAGGTTGCTTTACTGACGACAAAAGAGATGCTAATGATAAAAGAAATCAGCAGCGTCAATTGGGAGGCGAGAGTTTAAAGATGAGGAGTTGAACGGCCAGGTTTGATGGAGAAGGTAGGCTGACAATGCAGGTCAGTGACAGAAAAGGAGCAGTGGCGATGGAGGAGGTTGGTGGAAAAGGAGGATAATGCTGGAAATAAAGAACTTTACAAGGGGCATTGTGGTCTAAAAAATTTCATTCCCAGGAATGATCAGCCACTCCCAAGGTCCATGAGACTTGATATCAATGCTCACTCCCATGAACAAGGGAATGCTCCATTCCCAACAATGAAAATCGCCCAGCACCAAACAAGCTAAAGTGGGCATTCCCTCACCCGTTCCCATTCCATTTGATCCATTACTCCCAACCAAACATGGCCTAACAGTATAAGAAAGAACCACCGGAGTGAGGGATGGAGAAAGTAGTTAGAAGCTTACTTGCATCATTGATCTAGGATTTGTAGTGTAGGTTGTCTCAATGGTATTTTCTTTCTGCAGTTCACAGTAAGACAACAGAAGCATGATTATTCATTTGTGAAAATAAAAGCAGCTAAAACCAAGTTGGTTGAGCATACCTCAAATTCAAATCCATAATGCAAAGCAACCCTTTTAACATCTTCCAAACTCAATTCAATGGACATGTCCTACAGACAAGAGAAAAATCAGAATGGAAATTCATCAGCGTATGTGATAACAAAGGCAAGTCAAAAATTGCCCCCAAAAAGATAAATAAATGGAAATCAAGAGAATGATAAAAGTAAAAGCTTACATCTTCTTGTCCATACATGTCTGCAAAGTGATAAAGTAGAGGACCCAAATTAATCCAAACCTGTCACGATTTACCCAAGAATGAAGCAAAACCAATTATACGATCATGACATCAAACGAGAACAAATGGGATACCAAAAAGAAGACAAAATATATCTTAACAGAAGGTAGGAACTTACTCCCCCGTTTTTTAAAATTTGTGATATTATTTCAATATATTCAACTATATTATGCGCAGTATCAATAAAGAAACAGGTCACAACTGCATCCCAAGCACCTGTACAGTAAATGTAAGCATCACAATGGATTAAAAAAGGGAGAATTACATACAAGTCTCACTCAACACAATTAATTACTCCCAAGTCCATTGACAACCGAGCTTAAAAAAATTGCTCTAAGTCCCACTCAACACAGTTAATTACTCCCAAGTCCATTGACAGCTGAGCTTAAGAGAATGACAACACAACTCCTAAGCTTAGTGGTCAAAGGATCTAGGAGTAATTAACCATGTTAAGTAAGACCTTAGAGCAATTCCCCCATTAAAAAATTGCATCGTAATGTTTTTCTATTTTTATATTGATATGGACATAACCCCACCTAGTGGGATAAAGGCTTGTTGTTGTTGTATATTGATATGGATATATGAATTAGAACTATGATCTTAAATTCAATTAATACAAAATATCTACAGAAATTGGATTTGTCTCCAAACAACAAACCTCTCTTTTCTTGTATTTAAGATCTCAACCTGACAAATGATAAGAACACTTGTTTTAAAATATTAAAGCTAACTTATACAAAACTTACCTGAAACCCATGTGCAAATAAACTCGTTGAATTTGACAGAATCTCCCTTTCAAGTTTGTACAGATGGCCCCTTGCCATCAATTATACCGTTATTTCACTAATGGAGCATAATATGATATTGTCTGGACGCAACCCTGACCCTTTGGGGGGAGGTGGCAAGGACAGCGGTAGGGGTTTGTATAATTTAGCCAAAGTATTGTATACAGGGTTTAAAAAAAATATATATCAAAGCAAAATCAATTGAGTTCTCCATAAATTTGAATGGCATAATTGTTTGACTTCATTTCTTTTCCAAGGACAAATGCATTAGAAGTTTTGTCTCAGTTCTTTAGCACTAGCTGAAGCATAATAAATAAGCATCGACAGAGATTTATAAATCCAACAGTGAAGATTCACAAACTTGTCTCATGCGACATTCACCACAGAATGGCAGCCAGCACATTAGTTACTACTACTGAAGACTACAAGTTCAGGGAAGATCATATAAGAAACGTCGTTGAGTCTGTGTTTCATTTCCTCTGAAATGAAGTTCACGATAGAAACAAAAAAGAGAATACTTTGGGCAGCCCTAATACAAGCGTTCTATCTATTTGTAACAAAGTTAAGATATTTAAGCTTGCAATACAATCAATGTGGGACCGACAGTTTTCCTATTTAAAAAAGAAGATAAACTAACAATTCTAACTTTAGCATTAATACGGAGATCATGATTCCTGCATTGTGGAGGATACCAAAATCTCAAGGTTCTGTCTATTCAAATGCAGTCACACTCTTAGAGGAATGCTATTTATCTTACCTATTTGGCTTGGATCACTGTAGACTTCAACAAAGTCACCACCACATATGGAAAAGCCTTCAGTGATACCTGCACTGCTCCCCGTTGATGTGGAAGAAAAATTCAACCAACAAGGTTATAATTAAAAAATAAACCAGCAAATGTACTGATATTTTGGTACCTATACAAGGAACCCATGTCTTCATTTTCATCATGTGACTATAGGAATGAAGAATTTGGAACAGATTTTTCTTTTCAAATTTGAAAACAGGTGATAGGTAACTAAACACTGCAAGGAATAGTACCTTTTAGCATTATTATTAGTTAGGGCATTTTTCTGGTGTGTGATGTCACACAACAAATAAATTTAATAAATAAGCAACATGAAGAGAAAGCAAACAATTATAGTGACAAACAGAACCTATTTAAGTGGTCTGCAATACAGCCCCCCTAAGGAATGCAAGTAATAAATTATTTCAGTCTTCTTGAAAGGCATATCCATGATATAATCAAAGCTAGTATTAGCTCATGCTGTTGACTATAAATATATATGATAATAAAACTATAATAGTCATTTTCAACATTAAACTTCAAGTTATTTGCATATAATACCTGGATTTTCAAAACATCTCAACTTTCACTTTCCAAAAAAATATGCCCAGCAGTTTACTTTTCCTTTAACAATGCTAACTTAAACATATAAACTGAAAACCTCATATGATGAGAATCTTTATAGGCATGAGGATAAAGCAATATTGAACTTATATAGCTTTTAAAGTTGGAGAAAATAGGAGAGTCCACATTACACGTCAATATAAATACCTGGCAGGATGAATATCAGGAATCGAAACAGGACGAAGTTGATCACTATCTGACAAAGAATTACAATTACTGTGTATCCAAGGATATATCGTCCATTCACCAGCAGTTTGGGTGCTTACATGATCCATCATGCCAATTTATTAATTAGAGATAAATCAGAGACAGAAAACATGGCATCAGAACATAAATCTTTATTCGCTAAATTAACAACAAATAAATATTTATAATACAAAGAGATTAACAAAAATAAATATAGTCCAATATCCTTACTGGTTAAGAATAAAACTTGAGCATATCATCATGTAGTATGAAAATTCATTTCCCTGGCAGATAAATCCTGCATCATGCGATGAAATAATAGACATAGTAAAAACATGTAGCAACAGAAATCCTATAAGGTCCTAGTGATTTGCACACACCTAAACATGAAATCTCCAAGGCCAGCCGACCAAGTCCAACACCAGGCACTAAACAAGCAGGTGGGCTGTTTGAAAACTTTTATGATTTTAGTGAACTACAAATTGCTCAAACAAACTATAAATTGGATAAGACCTTTCTGTAGATAAATAAGAACATTACATAGAGATATTATTGGTGTACCTCTCTTTACTGCGATTAGGAAACAAGGCATTGAGTTCTTCAAGTATAGGCTTGTAGCACTGGTCACGTTCCTTTTGACCCTGACATAATACCAAATGCACAAGATAAATTGGAACTCTAGATTAAGCTTCGCATTCAATAATTACAATTCAAATTCAATATACAAATAAGTAGTACCTCTGCTGCCCAGTCTCTAACTATATTCCTTATTATACAACGGACCTGAGACCAAGGCAGTATTAAAGTAGATAAAAGCGGAAAACAAGATGAGAATTTTATCTTCAAAGTTTACCAATGCACTAGAATCCTTCTATTCAGAAATATGCAAATAGAAGGACTTGATATGGCAATAATCATAATATATTAGACAAGCAACAGAGAAGTATTAAGAAATGCTAGTTAACATATAGCATGGTTTTAAAAAAAAAAAAAAAGTTACTCTAAATATTCAAGTTGCAAATCATTCAGAAATTTATCAGATGCAGTGATGAAATCCATTTTTCTAGAGGAGGGGCAAAATTAATAATGAAGTGCATGATTTCAACAAGAAGAAGCCTTATTCCATTAATGGGGTTAGCTGTATGGATTGCTCAATGCCATTGTACTCTATCATTAATCAAGCTTTCAGAAATTGTTTTCTAAGAAGTCTCGTTCAACAACCTCCATAAGTGTTGTTTTTAGTCTTCCTCTATCCCTCTTTACAAGGCTCAAGAGTATCCAATCTACTCTCCTCACTGGTGCCTACCCTAACCTTCTTTGCACATGTCCAACCCTCTCAAATGATTTTCTAACATTTTCCCTTCAATGGATGCCAAGCTCACTTTTTCTCGTACATACACATTTCGAATTTTATATTTACATGTATATGCCACATCTCTCTCAACATTATCATCTCTACTATTCCAATTTTATGATCCTACTATTCCTTTAAAACCCAACATTCACTACATACAACATAGCTAGTCTTATAACAGTTTAGTAAAACTTTCCTTTAAGTTTATTAGGTACCTTTTGATCACAAATAGCTCCTTTAGCCTTTTTCCAATTAAACCACTCAACTCGTATCCTATGTGGAACATCCCCATCAATTTCCCCATTACATTAAATAATAGCTCTCAAATATCTACTCCACTTGAGTTATAATCTAATTTCTCAATCTCACTTTCAAATTACTACTGACTAACCTTTTATCAAAATCATAATGCAAATATTCCGTCTTACTCCTACTTAAGGCGAAAATCCTTTAACTCCAAAGTCTTCCTCTATAACTCAAGTTTATAGTTGATCTCTTCTCTTGTCTACGCACTAAGAACTATATCATCACAAAAAGGATGCATCTAGGAATTTCCTCTTGAACATGCTCAGTCAAAATATCTAGAGCCAAATCAAACAAATAAGGACTCAAACATGGTCCTTGATTATAGTCCAATTCTTATAGAAAAGTCATTTACTTCACTGCCTGACATTATTATACTGGTTGTTATCAACTCATACATATCTTGCATAGCTCTAACATAAACAATGCGAACTCCTTTATTTTCCAAAGCTTTCCAAAGTACAAATCTCAGTACATAGTCACAAGCTTTTTTCAAATCAATAAAAGCTGTGTAGATCTTTACCTTTGCTTTGAAACCTTTTCATCAATCCTTTAACTAGATAAATCACTTCTGTAGTTGCCCTACCAAGCATGAGGCCAAATTGATTATAAAAAAATATCATTTTCCAATCCCAACCTATGCTTAATCACTCTCTCCCACAATTTCATTGTATGACTCATAAGTTCAATTTCTTTGTAGTTTGCACAATTCTTAATATCCCCTTTATTTTTGTAAACAAGAAATACAGCAACTATTTAAAAGAAAAAACAGTTAAAATGCATTTTCCTTAATAGTCAACATCATAATTCCATTAAGTGATTATCCTGACCACCAGATGACACTTACAATAGCATAGAGGAAGTCTAGTAACTTTAAGGATCATTTCTGTGGCAGGTCTTCTCTTTGAAATGCACTTTTCAAACCTAAACTATGTAGCTTTAAATATAATCTTTCAACTGCATATGTATCTATTAATTTCGATATATCTTGGGAGAAATTTATCTATCAGTTTTCATAGACCATGGAGAAACGAAGTGCATTTGTTGGCTCAAGTTGGGTCATACATCCTACAATTAAAAACGTGAGTTAAATGAAAACAATTGGAAAATGTTGGTCAGCATGAAAATGATTCCTTACTGCATAATGTAGAGCCTATTGACAACAAGATCTTGTAGAAACTGAAGCTAAAAATATAGAAGATCATCAATATTTTGTAGGATTAGGACTTAAGCGTAAATAGTAGGCTAAGATGTATATTTCTTACTCCCTCATTGCTTATAAATTTTGTCTAGTCATTTAACGATAGACAATGAATAATCATGGATATATTTTCATCAAATCATAGCATAAGAGCATGCGTTGCAGGGAGAGGAATGAGAGAAATAAAAAGAAAATAGACGACCCAAGAAAGAAAGACATGCAGGTCAACAGTTCACAAAAAGAACAGAAAATAAATAATCACGTGCAATAAGTGTCCAACAGCTAGACATAAAAGGAAACAAATAAATGATGAAACAAAATAAACAAGAATAAGACTGTTAAAAGGAATAAGGGGGGAGAATTGGTCAGATCAAATAATTTGTGAGGATCATACCAGATATAGAGATTCTCCAGATCCAGACGTTCCAAATTAATTATTAAAGATTCCAACCATTACAACACAATTTGAAAAGAAAATGGAATTAAAATCCCAACTATCCTGTCCAAAGCGCCTCAAATTGCAATTTTTATATGAAACATAGAATGACAATCTTATGGAATCTCTTTTGCTGCACAAACCTATAAGAGGAGACATAGGAAGATACGAGAAAAAGGAAAAGCACCTTTTGGAGGGGCTGAATGTTGACTTTGCTATTCTTACTCTTAAGGGGAAAGCTATACAGACTTGGTGTTGACTCAGGGTGGTTTCAGGTCTGTTTTAGCAGAAAATGATGTTGGAGACTGTGCAAAGTGCTTTTGGGTTATAGTAGTCCCTATTGTCCTTTTTTTTGGTGGGGGGTGTGGACAAGTCATATTTTGTATTTTGGTGAGAAGAGAGACTGGCCCTCACAAGCCAAAGGGCATCTTAGTGAGCATTGCAGTGTTCTTGTTGTTCTTGATTGTTAGTTGCTGTTTGAGTACTTTGGTTGTAATAGGGAAAAGGGTTTGTTCTGAATCAGTAAGGTGCTCTTGCAACACTGATTTAGCCTTTTGGAGTTATTAATATCAAACCTCATCATTTCCCTTGATCTGTTAGTTGTCTTACTGTTATATTTCTGAATTTTTTACTTGTTGAGCAGCAGGATTGCATCACAATCATGTGACCCAGTGTCCTCTTCACACCAACCATGAAAATAAACACAGAAACATTTTAAGCAATAAAGCTCAGAGAATCATAGAATCAGTGCTAACTGCTAAGTGACATGTGAACAACTGTCTAGGTTAAAAAGAGAATGGAAAGGAGTAACAAGGATATACCTTATCTACATCAACTAAAGGAACATTCAATTGAAAAGATGGATCCAACCATTCTTGTCGCAATGAGGATGCCTGAAACAAGAAAAAACATCTAGATTCATCATACATCCAAATGATTTTTCTACAATTGAAATAGACAGCATTCAGAAATCTAACATGCAGTGAACTTTGTACTTGAAAGAGAAATGTCAAGCAGCCATTTCGTAAAAACACATTATAGAATCATGTTTTGCCCCAAACAGCCCAAACCCAATGAGGGAGTAACAGTAACAAAAAAAAGACACAATGACAAATAAAAGTAACTCCACATCCTCTAGAAAGCATATAAGAAGAATCACTAGCTTATTACAGAACAGTCTGCAAGTGATGGATTCCAGAATGGTGTGCATTGGACTCACCCATAAAGGAAAGCGAGGGGGAAACACACACACAACACTTTAGATAGTCCAACAGTTAGTTTCATTATACTCTCATTTTAAAACAATAAAATACAAGGAACTAGCATCAGATATGCCGTCTTTCAACCTTAGGTTCCTAATAGTTATAAACACTCAGAACAAATAGAGGGTTTTTTCTTCTCTTTTTTCAGCAAATGAATGGCAATATCTCTAGAATATATTTGACTTTTGATATCAAATACCCATGCAACTAGAATAAGAGCAATTATCATATTTCGTTCACATCTTCTATTGCAATGTATTCCAGAGTTATAGAAGGTAGCAAAATTTGTTCATCTAGCCATTTCAAACTAACTCTGATCACAAAATGTCTCATCTATCACTTTCAATGTGTCAGATAAAGCGACATCACCAACAATAATTGAAGTTTTGTCTTTATCTAATTAATTGAACATATACAATCACTTATAGTTGTTCGAAGAATCATAATACCATCGACATCAATTTACCATTATGGAACCTGGATAATATAAGACCAACTGAACTTCAGAAAATTGAAATGGCAACTCTAGTTTAGAGATATTAAAACAAAATAGTAATTACATTTAGAGATATTAAAACAATATAGTAATTACATTTCTATTGGGATCAAGCATAAAATTTCCATCACATTTGTCTGTCTCTTTGGTATCTATTGAACATGGAGACTGGCTGCCAGTATTTAACTGATGGTGACCCTCAACATCCACCTCCTGTTGTCATCTACAGGGTCATATTTCTAAATGGGAAAAAAAAACAACGATAGAACGCACCAAACATCACAATTCTTATTAATTGAATCAAGAATAGGTGATAAATGTTCAAGAAACCTCACTAATACAGACCAGTACTGATGATCTACATGTATCAATGCAACATTCCCCACAATCTTGTTGATTTTTTGCTGAAGAACATGTTTCTGCTTTTGAGGCTGACTCATGCAAGCAAGCATTGTTTTCTTTAATGGCATGATCTTCTTCTTGGGCAACTGCAGTGTGCAGGTTCTCATCCATATCTATGTCCTGGCTCATATCAAGCGGAGGTTCAAATGCCTACAAAAATCCATTATATATATAAAATAACATTGAAAGATGTGGTGTGATAGCCTTTGTACAGTTTTTTATTGATAGAATATTGCCTTCTCCACAAAAAATAAATAAATAAATAAATAGCATTGAAAGATGATACAAGAATTCACCACAACAAGAAGTTGGCTCTAACCTGAAGCATGTTGAATATGAAATAAGAATTTATGGAGATACACCTGCAGCATTACATGGCCAAAAAAACCAAAAACATGATGAGATTCCATGCTTAAGTTAAACTTTCATCCAAAACCAGTTCTGCCATTATTAAATGAAATAATATTTGAACAAATTTTCCAAGCAAACCTTGAAATCCATGTGCATATAGGATGATCTTCAACCATTACAAAAAGGAAAAAAAAAAAAAACACTGTAATCATGTTATAACTAGATTATGTTTGTTCAATGTCTCAATTTATATTTATCCTCTAGAAATGTACTTATATTGCTCCAATCCAATTTCAGTTCTATTTAAAGGTAAGAACAATTGATTCCAGCACTTGATAAAATTTTAACTTAAATTCCAAGGTGGTTCGTAAGGATTGTTAGGAGGCTAGCATAGAGATTTTCAGCCAGTTAGATTTTAACTCTAGTTGTTAAATGAGACTTTTTAGGTCGATGATAAAGTACAATGCATTGTGTAATCCATGTAACCGACCCCACTTAGTGAGATAAGACTTGCTATTATTGTTGTTAGGTTAGTTATATATAGTTTGGCTGTCATGGTTTATGATATAGAGTACAAATATATGATCAAGTAAATGAATGAATTGCAGATTGGGTAGAATTCTTTCATGGTATCAAAGCATTTCTGAATAATTCTGATCCACGGAAAATTCTTGCAGAACAACAAGCAAGTCATCTGAAAGATGACCTCTAACCATAACAAGTTTAAAGCATAGTGCTTTTTGAATCTTGTTCTCATTAAACTTGACAAAACAAATTACTTGATTTGGAAGCAACAAGTTTTGGCGGTGGAGGAGTAATAAAAATTTAGAGGAGTTCCCCTCCCCTCCAACTGGGAGGATTTGGAGGGGAGGGACATAATTTTGTTGTAGTGTAACTGAAATACCCCCTTCATTATTGTGATATTCCATAAATGCCCACCCACATATAATCAAAAAAATCCCCAAGCTTTGCTCTGCTTCATCTGTTAGCATGACATGTCTCATTCACCCTTTTCAGCTTAGGAAAAGGCATCTCTTTTATCGCCTAGGTGCTATTTGAAGAATGATAGTACTTTATTCATATATTTATAAATATAAACACACAAACACCCACACACATCAAGTATTCATCATCCCATGATATTAAACATTAATATCAACATAAAAGAGGGGGGACAATTTAAATATGATGATGTATATCTGTCCACCTATTATTATTTTCCCTTCCCTCCCCTTTTAAAACACACAAGGAAACATTAAAATCCCTTCCTTCCTCTCCCCTCCAATCAAATCAAACAAGATAATATTAAATCCCTCCCCTCCATTGAACCAAGCATATCATTACAACAACAAAGCCTTATCCCACTAGCTGGAATTGGTGACATAAATTGCATGATACTATTGTGCTCTATCAGCAATTAAGCCTTTGAAAATATTGCTTTGGAAATGCTGTGTTCTATGATTGAACAAAACATACCATTAAAGGGATTTTTTTATTCAATATGATTTTATTCTTTCGAAAAAATTGTTTCCATAACTAAACAGCATCATACACAGACAGAGTCATCCCATTTAATAATCAACAATGACATTGACCCTTTCCTAGTCCAAATATGGCAGATAAAACAAAACCATGCCCAAATTGAAAGGTAATCATTAATTCTGTATCCTCATCATATTAACTATACACAAGACAATCTTCATTCAAGGCTATTCAACTTATCAGAAATTCCATCTTCAGCAACAAGTTTAGAACCTCCTTATTTTCTCTTTGTCGCTGTGATGGAAAAAGTGTCATTGGACCCAAGGGCAGTTGGCATCTACTCTAAAACAACTCCAAAATTCTTTCAAAGAAATAATATGACAAAATTTAAAAAGATAAAAGAAAAGAGAAGGTAAAGTAATTTTACCGGCGCAACCTTTGAATCTTCTGAGGATAATGAGATAATAAAGCCTAAAAACACAGAGAAGAAAGTAAAGTACAAAGAGGAACATTAGAATAAACAAAAAAACACATAATTGAATCACAACTACGTAAAAACAAGGCAATTCAAAAATAATCAAAAAAGAAATCTGATAGGGATGCATTGGGAGCACAATCTGGTAGAAGTTACTGAAAAAAAAAAAAGGGAGAATGGCTATGAAGGCTGAGCACAAGTTGTGAATAGATAAACCTTCAGTTGTGTTTGGCCCACATTGCTATTTTTCTCCTCTACAGGCTCTCACTGCCATTCTCTATTTAAAAAAAAAAAAGACGTCCAAAATTGATGGCAAAACAGCCTCATCATCATAAGAGAAGACTAATGGAGAATGGAAAGAGAATAAGAAGGATATTGTCATACTACGGCTCATTTAGCCTTTGGCTTTATAATAACCCTTTAGATTTGCTACAAGTTTTCTTCTTCCCCTTTATTTCTTCTGTAACTCCGTCCTTCTTTTTCCCCTTCTCTCTATAATCTTGCTACTGTTCTACAACAAGTAATAACAGCGTGAGAATACACTCCAACCACTCCCTTTGCCACCTCTGCCGCAAAACTCATTGGACATTTATAATTATCATTGTCAATTTGGATGTCACACCTCCAACCAGCATGTTACCACACGATCAGATACACCACCAAATATAGCCTGTCCCCAAAGCTGCAGCACACGCATCACATGTGCCATCATACAGCAGTGAAACTACTAGTGCATGGGGTTCATAAAAGTTACACTCAAAGCATTGCACAGAGATTTCCTTTGACCAGCTTGACCATTGTTTTGGAAAGGGTATGTTGTGCTCTTGATTAAGCATACAAATCACACCAAAAAAAAAAAAACTTGGAAGGGCCAAAGGCAGAAGAAAAATGTCCGCAATAAAAGAAACCATCTCTGAAGAACCTGATGTTACCATCGTGGAACCCTTCAATTGCCCATCAAACATGATGATAGCAACATTGTAGATTTCAAAGAGAAATTAGATGTAATTTAGGCTGCCAAGCCCATAATTATTTGAGACAATGATTAGAAGGTATAACTTATGATGCAGATTATCACAACCATATTATTTCAACCAACTAAACTTATATTCCCTCTATTTAAAAATATAACACATTTTTAACCGAATCTCGCCTGCAATAAAGTAATTATTTATCGTCAAACTAACATCATCTTTCCATATTTACCCTCATTTAATAGGTGTCTCACTTTAAAATAAATATAAAGTAATTTATTTATCATGGGCACTTTTGGAAAAAGCAAAATGATTATACCTTGAAACACTAAAAATGCCTTATATTTTTTAACATTCAACCCCCTCAAAAAATGCCCTATATTTTTTAACGGAGGGAGTAGACTTTAAGAGTGCCCGAAAGCTACTTTAGTTACCATATTTTAAAGTAATGTTATTGGTCCTAGCTAATGCCCCAAGATGGATTTTCTTCTTATTGATTCCACACTTTAAAACTTGAGGTCAAGTTTTCAACAACCAAGCAAGAATAATGGAGAATGGGAAAAGACTAAGAAAGATATAGTATTTGTAAACTTGGGTTAAAGATAAGGATAAAAATAATATTTTATTAGGATAAGGACTAGAAAATAATAATTTATATTAATATTGATAAATATTATAGGCTTAATATTATTCCCATCTTATCTTATCTTTTGTAGGAATTAGGAGTAGATATTATCTTTTATTTTATATTACCAGTTATCTGATCAACCAAATGTAAAGCCATTAGTTGCACTAGACAACCAGGGTAAACTCAGATTGATTTGATAATAAAGTTTTCAGATTATCAACAATTCCTTCTCCCACTTTAGTTCTTCTGTACCTCACCCTTTCGGTCTTTCTTCTTCACACTCACCCTCTTTCGCTATAATCTTACTATTGTACTACAAGAAATACCTTGTGTGCAGGTGGAAGTTTCCTGAAAGATCTTTCATATCTTCTGACATCCTCTTCAGAAGCATCAGGATAGCTGCATCAAAGTCAATGAATGGTAATCCAATTGCAACTTCCAAGGTTTAAAGCAGTGCGACATCAAAAGATAATAAAAAATAAAGAGCAGTATCAGATTTTATAGATGTGAAAAACAAAAATTAATACCCAAATTTCAAGTTATATTAGCTTGCATTTTCATCATGAAAAAAATATGCCTAAGATAAAAGATCATAATTTAAAAAAAAAAAAAAAGACAGACATGCCTTAAGAAGCAAGTACAATTCGGCCAGCTTTATACAAGTATATTTATTTGTAAATTTATGACATATGGGAGTCACTCCAATGAAGTACATAAAATGAAAAGGGAAAAACAAAAAAGAAAAAAATCACTTCCGTAAAGAAAATTGATATGACTGTCAGCTTGTATCAATAAAAGGTAAGCTTCTGTATCATACTCAAATCATTCAACAGTCAACAGAACCAGACCATGCACATGGGTCCCTGTTAATAGTAGTATGAGTGCATTTCAAACAGGCTAGTTACTCTTAACTAACAGGACTCCTTTTTATTCTCTCTCACCTAATTAATTTCTAGCTACTAGCACTTCACCAATATTTCCTCAAGTATTGAAACCCTTCTCTATATCAAGAACATCTTGTCCTTGCCACCAAAAATAATGCCAGATAAAAGAATCTCATCTTTTTTTCTGAAATTGATCAATGCTAAATTATACTAGAGAAGGCAGTATTGCAGCAAAATGAAGCAAAATATAATGCAAGTCACGTCAATTAATATTTAATAGCACACTTCATTTCAGAAGAAAGAAAACACATCATTGGAATATAATACAAATGAGGCTATATTTATGTCTTTACAAATAAAGTTCCTGATGTATCTCTGTAATTCTGATAGGAGAGAGAAAGAGGGAAAGAGAGAAATATAGAGAAGAGAAGCAGAAAGATACAGAGAAAGGGATGAGAGACAAATAGGGAATCACATTTCCATTAACCAAAGCCTATTGAAATTAGTCCCTAACCCATCTATTTATAGTCTCTCCTAATTACACTAATTAACCCGTAACTAACTTTTATTTATTATAATATCATATCAATACCCCCTCCCAAGAGAACCTTGCCCTCAAAGGTCAAGAACAGAAAAATCCTAAGGTACAAACTTGAAAACCAGACAGAAGAACTTATGCTTTAAAGTCTGGAAAAAACCTCTTGAACAGTGAAAGGATTACTGTCCAAGTCTTTTGACTTGAACCATTCAATGCAAAATGTACATAGCCCATGCTACCACATTTCGTCGTTTTTCTTCTTCTGTCCTACTTTAAGTGGGCGGTACCATTCTTGAGGGTCCCACCTTAAGATAGACATCTGTGCCCTTGACTTTTTCATACACATAAACATAAAAACTGTAACACACTCCCTGGCAAAATGCCCACATGTGCAACAATCATTATTTCTTCTGTTTCTTGGCAACGCATGACCATAAGTCCTTGCCCATTGGAAATCCCAACTTGTGAAGAAATCTGAAGTAAGACAAGCACCCAGTCCAAGTCCCAAAATACACAAAACTTGATCATCCATCTCAACCCTTGCGTCCTATAGGCTAAATGAACAGAACCCAACACCAAGGAAAAAACAGTCCAGCGATGAAGAAGGATAAACCAGCGACGGGAAAGAAATAGAAACCAGCAACAAAGAAGAAAATGAGATAGAAGGTGACAGAAAAACCAGAGAGAACAACGAAGCTGACTTTTATAGTCTCCCCTGATTACACTAACTAAACCTTAACTTACTTTTACTTAGTATTATAACATCATATCAGTTCCATGCTTCTCTCTTAAGAGGTCAAAAATTGCTTCAACTTTTAACAAGAAAAGTATATCTTTCAGACTATATTTTATCTTTTCTCTTGGTGGCAAAACAAGAAATATTAGTTTAAAGTACTAAAAAAAGTCAAAAACAATCTCAAACTTGTACAATTTCCAGGCCTCCTTCACCTTCTACAAAATTGAAGAAATCAAATAATATCTAGTTCCTATTCAATGCTAATATCATCATTCACAGAAGACTTCATTAGAGTCAAACCAACCGTAGTCCACTCTCATTCGATGAGAAAGGCCTCACTAGTCATTTCAAAGTACTGATGACCCTAAAGTGCCACTTGCCAACCTAACCCTAGTCACTAAGGAAATCATTGTTAGCACAAATCAGTTCAACTTAAATGACATCCCAAAATTACCCAGATTATTGCTAATTAAACCGGTAGAAATGTTATCTTCCTGACAAAATAACAATGAATAACCTGCAAGAAAATTTTACTGACAAATGGATGTAGTGAATCGTACTTGAGGTAAGCACTGATTATACGCCTGAGCGATTTGATTTCTAGGGCTTCTTCAAGCTTCAATTGATGACGCTTCTCCGCGTCTTCGTCTTCCTCTACTCTAGACATCTTGTGAGGAGGACCTTTCCCCAGTCGAGCTCTGGAGTTCAATATGGAAGTTAGTGCTCTTGAACTCTCAGTAATCAGTATTTTTAAACAGTAAAATTGCATATTATCTGTAGAGTAACGAATGGAGAAATAGCCATTGCTGAAGCCTTGTTTTTTGAGGGAAAACAAAAGTGTTTTAGAACTCCATTGCTAGTGCTACCTTCTAAATTTATCATGCTTCCCAAATTCAATTTAAGCTCAAAGAAAACAGAACCCAAATTGCATCGCCCACCTTCTACCACAATCAAAACCATTAAAGTGAAATTACCTATCAAAAGAGCTCGGTAAACTTCAAATTCAGCTTGCTTAAAACTCCGTCCTCTGTGCCCCACTCACACAGTAACTAAAACAGAGGGGAAGAACAAAATTTAAACCACCCACTTCACAATACTTGATCACAGCAGAGAAAGGAGGAAGAAGAAGAATTCGAACACACATATACCAACGCAACAAAGGAAAGGAGAAAGAAGCATTACAGCCAGAGAGGCAGAACAAAGGAAGGGGAACAGAAGAGTTCGCCGATTCTAACCCCCCACAGGTCGACCCGCAGCAGCAGCAGCAGCAGCAAATGGAAACTTGCGCGAGCGCGCACCGGTGGCGGAAGGAGAAGAACCAAGGATGGAAGCCACCAGCATCAACGCGCGGCGCCCACACCCGGACGTCGGCGACAGGAAGATGGAGGGTTTTCAAAGTTTATAATTTATAATTTATAATATTTTATATCATTTTTTTGAAAAATAAAACATCAAATATATTCACGATAAAAAGAAGAAAAAAAATTTCACAAGGTTAATGTTGATATAGGTGTGGTACAAGTAAAGACAAGAAGAAAAGAGTGACATGCTTGTCGCTGAGTGTGAGAATAGGGCTTATATTCCCACCTATTTCAAATCTAACTTAATTTAATTATTAAATATATTTAAGTTAAGTTCAATTTTTTTTTATTAAAAATAGGGCCATACAAAACAAAACTCAAACAAGTTCTTCCAAACTAGATTTTCTCATAACATACCTATGCAATCAGCTAGTCAAACCCTTATGAGACTTTTTTAATAGTTGAACAAAGTTCAAGCTTATTCAATTAAATAGGTTAAGCTTATTCTTTTAAAATTTAATTTACGAGTTCAATAGGTCGATCTATATACACAAACACTATGTAATATATTACACACACATCATTTTCACAATTTGATTTTTAATCAATCTATTTTTTTATTTTTAATTATGTTTTCAATCAAATTAGACTTATATATTAATTTTAATGTTATTATTTTGTTATTGTATTATATTGTAATTGATAAATCCTTTTAATTATTATATATTATAATTGATAAATTAGGTTATATATTTTGTACTAATAGCCCTAAGGTATATTTGAGACATTCAAAATTGGAATACGAGTTTATTTAAAAAGTCTACTTTTAAACAAGCTTTTAAATAAACTTTTAAGTCAGGTCAAGCTTTAAGTAAGCTCAGGCCTGAGTCATAAGAAAAACTTTATACAAGCTTTAAACCAAACTCAAGCTTTTAATTTATCACACAAGCTTAGGCCTAGTTGACCAAAGTCTAGCTTAACTTAACTTATTTTCACCCTTACTTGTTGTGATAATACTCAGATTTGTATTGATTGAAAATTTGCGTTTTTTCATTCCAAAAAAATAGTTTTATTCTTTTTAACATTAATCCTGGTATCTAAATATTTCCCCAAAGATTTGAAAATTGTATCTCCAAATGATTAGAGATTGCTCGTCGTTATTAACGGGGAACGACAGGGCTAACAATGGAAGAAGATTTTTGAACAAAAGCTCTTGCCCTGGCCAAGAACAAAAGGTTCTTTTATTTTTTTGATAAAAGGAGGCAGCCTGCTTAAGGGTAGGGGTTATTATTACAATCAGCTAATAAAAGGGGAAAAAGCATTATACCAAACCCTGGCCAGCTATTGAGCTCACGTTTAGCTAGCTTATCAGCAATAGCGTTTGGCACGTCTACATATATATGTCACACTGACAGTACACACTCTTTAAAGAAGGTCTTAAATCTCGTCGACTAACTGATTAAGTTGATGGCATGAGCATGGTTCTCTGCTAATAAGTTGAATGGCTTCAAGAGAGTCACTTTCAACATTAACCTTTCTATATCCCAGGTCCCAGGTTTCCTCCAGTCCTATTAATATCGCCCAAAGTTCAGTTTCTAGACTATTAAATCCAATCTTTTCATGGATAAATCCAGATATAAAGTACTTGGAAGAAGGCGTCGTCGACGCTAATGCTGATCCATCCCAAAGGGGGCACTCCAAGTAGCGAACCTAGGCCCAATAACGTTGCCTGATAGATTTACCCCGGCTAAGGAGTTCTTCTGTTTGATCATGCTAGAGAGGACAAAAAGTGCTTGGGCATATCGGGACTCATTACTTCTAGTTTCATTCTCAAAAACATGCATGTTCCTTCTTTGTCAAATGAGCCAGCAGCACATAGAAAACATATTACACACCAATTCGAATGCATCTTGCTACCTGCATCATTCAAGTTCCATCTAAGCCACTGAGAGAGATTTAAGTCAAAGAACATAGCTAGATGACTAGGTCAAGCCAGACGGCACCAAAGTTGATGCGTCTCTGGACAATCTCGAAGCACATATAGTGAGTTTTCCATGCAGTTTGGGCACCACGCACACTGGTCATCTGTGTTCATTTTTTTTATTTTTACATGCCTCATTTGTAGGCAATCTCTTGTGAATAACAAGCCACATAAAAGACTTGCACTGTTGAGGTAGATTCAATTTCCAAACTCTTCCCCGTATTTTATCCTCTATTTGATCCTCTCTCAATAGTTGACAGTATGCTAACTTCATTAAGAAGTCACCATGTTTTTCCCATTTGCACTTTATGTGCTGCCCACCGTTAAATAACTCTATACCTTCATGTACTTCTTCCCATGTAGCTTTTGTTCTTGCTTAAAGATTAGATCCTGCCTCTTCTTGTTGATAGTTGTAAGCAAGTCATTACCATAGTTATGTTTGCACTTGATAACTTGAACCCATGAGTCATCCTTTTGTTTCATTAGTCTTTATCCTAGTTTCATAAGAAAGGCTTGGTTCTAGGTTTTCCCGTGATAGATCCCAAGCCCTTTGTTTTTCTTGTTCCAACTCACATTGTGAACATTGTATTTTGTCCGGATATTTTTTAAATTTAATAAAAATAATAATAAATAATCAAAAATATATAAAAATACAAAAATAAAATTTAATTCTTTTTAGGATTATATTTTAAAAAAAATAATTAATAAGGTTTAATTTTATTTTATCATAAATAATCTTTTGTTGATTAAGATTTTATTTCTTTTAGTTTATTAAAAAACCAAAAAATATAAAAATACAAAAATAAAATTTAATCCTTTTTTAGGATTATATTTTCAAAAAATAATAATAATAGTCTTGCTTAAATTTTTTAAAATCTCTCCTAAATTATCTCAATCATTCAAAAATATTGAGAGTCAACTTTTGAGAGTTAAATTTTCCCTTCTTAAATCTTATTTTTCATTAAATGTGTGTGTGTGTGTGTTAATTTAATTTTAAAAAATTAAAAGCAAAAAAAAAGGCTGGATGAAACATTGATGGATCAGCATTTCATCACAAGCTTCATGCGGTTCGCATGCAGCTGATAACCATAGAGAAAAAAACGCAGAAAGCAAATGAGCACAGACGCAAGATTAGCCATAAGCAAAGAACAAAAAGAGAAGATATGAAGGTAGAGCCATAGCTTCGGCCATGCAACAGAAAAAGAGAGAAACGTAGAAGAACCAGACAAAGCAGCTAATGCACACGGAGAAAAAATGCACAGAAAGAAAATAGAAACGCGAGCTGCAAGCACGCAAGCTCTTCCCTGTTTCTGCTTTAAAAGGGGACAAGAGGTGTGCATGATAGAGGGACCAAAATTAGAGTGAGAGAGGCTGGTTGCAGAAAAAGAAAAAAAAAACAGAGCACGAGGACGGACGAAAATGTAGAAACAATAGCATGTATGGGACATGGGTCTTTAAGCTGGAACGAGAGAGCACAGAGATAGGAGGAA
Source organism: Prosopis cineraria (assembly GCF_029017545.1). NCBI lineage: Eukaryota > Viridiplantae > Streptophyta > Magnoliopsida > Fabales > Fabaceae > Prosopis > Prosopis cineraria. The sequence continues at coordinate 1,626,513 of NW_026555334.1, forward strand.
AGCTGAGAGTGACAGAGTACAGATGCACACAAGAAGAATGAAAAAAAAGGGTTGGATTAATAGTGAGGAGAGGGCACGAAACAGAGTAAAAAATCGAGGAGAGAGAGAGAGAGAGCATCGTAGCAGAAGGAGAGTAGGAAGGAGGATGGTATCAAAAATCATGAACTTGTTGTAGCAAAGAGTGCTCATCAAAATTTTTGTACTCTGAGTGACACTGAGAGAGAGAGAGCAATGACCGAGTGTAGGAGACAGACACAGAGGGACGAGAAAACTGAAAGAAAAACAGAGACTAAGAGAAAGAGGAGAAGGAGAGGCGATGAAGACTGAGAGATAAGCTTTTCTTTCTAGAAAAAAAAAGAAAAAACAGAGAGGAGGGGGCGACCGAGAGACTGAGAGACAAGTGTTTTTTTTTTCTGGAAACAAGAAATTGGGAGAGGAGGAGGAAAAGATCAAGAGGGACGAGTTTTTTCTAAAAAAAAGAGATTGGGAGAGGAAAGGAACTGAGATCGAGATCAGGGAGGGGGTTGCTAAAAAAAACTGAAGATTCTTGGTTAGAAACAGTGAGACATATCTAGGATATTGAGAGGAAGAAGACGTTCTACATACAAGTTCTCTAATATGCTTGCTTCTGAATTTGGAATGTTTACGTCTGATTTCGGTTTATTATTTCCAAACAAATTTCATGTTTAAATATCTATAAGCTTTGATCAGTGTTGGAGACATATGCCTGTTTTATCATTTAGATGCTTGCATTTCATTAGAATTCTCGGATATGGATTTTGGCTTTGTTTGGTGTTTCTGGAAGCATTCTTACTATGAACACTGCAAAATTTTACATATGTTCATGTATGGCTTGATGGACACAAACGTGTGAAGAAAAATGATAAGGAGATTGCAAATAAAATTTTGCTTGCTATTATAACTAGCCTAATTTAATTTTAGGTATAATCTCATTATAATTTTATCTTAGATAATGAAAGAATTAGTGTGATTGTTAGACAGGGTTTTTGAATATGTTTTTAGCCTAAAAGGATATGTGGATAGGTGGTGGCTTGACTTTGATCCTTATACTGATAGAGGCCCTTTATTTATTTATAATGTCTCAACATGATTCTCTACCTTCTTTATCTATTTGCATGCACATTATGTCATCACCAGAAGGGAGTTTCATTTTTGATGAATTTTCAATTTTGTAATTGACATCTAATGAAATAAGAGAGTATATATTTGTTTGTTATTTATCTTTGGTGTGAGATTTTGAAAATTTCTGCAGGCATTTAAAATGATGTCATATCGTGTAAATCAATAAAGTTTTGTAGATATGAGAGCAAAACTTGTTTGTTAATATGGGTTTCAAAGGTCTATCATAAAAATTAACTCTCTTTTTTATAATTTAAATTAATAAAATATTTAAGTCCCACGTGAGATTTCAAGAATCTTCGTAAAGACTTAAATTAATCATATCATCGTGTGGGATAATAAGTCCTCACAGATGTAGTGATTTTCAATTTTTATAATAAATAAATGATTTTTATAAATAATCATATAATACACAATTTAAAAAAATTAATTAGTCAAATTAATGCATTTAAATTGTAATCATATTTACTGATTATATCTTTTAGTCATGTGAAATTTTTGAATCTCCGTAGACTTTTAAAATAATCATATTATCATATGAGTCAATAAGACTCTGCAAATATAATGATTAAGTTTTTAATATATATATATATATATATATATATAAATTATATATTAAATCAATCAAATAAATTTAATTTTTTTATCGTGTGAGATTTTAAAATTTCCGTAGATATTTAGGATAATTATATTACCGTATAAGCCAATAAGGCTTTGCAAGTATGATGATTAAAATTTTTTAAAAATATATATATACATGCTTAAACAAATTATTGCTAACACTTAAAAATATAAATAAATTAAATTGTTAAATTCTTTTATAGTGTGAGATTTCAAAATCTCCGTAGATATTTAGAACAACTGTATTACCGTATGAATCAATAAGGTTCTACTGGTATAACGGTTAAATTTTCAATAATAAAACATAAAAAATATATATTTCTAAACTCTTTTTTTTTTCTTTATTTCAAAAATTCAAAAAAAATGAGAAAATAATTAAAATTAAATCACTTTTTATAATTTAAAATACACATATCAAAATTTTATAAATTGTTTCATTTGCAAAATAGTGAATTATTTTTAATTAATTTCTCTTCAAAAAATATTTTCACCAACAACTTTTAAAGCTCAAATTACGTGGACTTTGATCCTCATTATAGGGTACGTAGGCCTTTAAGTCAGATTTTGAGTTACGTCCTCCTTTGTAAATAAATAAATATTTCTCACTTAATTCTATCATTTTTATATCAAATACATGAATATAAAAGGAATAATTAAAATAATTATAAAACCATATTAATAGAGCACAACAAACTTCAGGTAACCGTTCTGACGAACGGGTGCACAACAAACTTTTGATAACTATTCTGATGAACGAGTGCTGTGGAGTGTGTAACACTTTTCCCACACTCAACTGACTTTCGAACCTATTTTTGTTTTTGTAAACTATCCTTATCCTCCTTTAATTTGTTTTCTAAGATTTACCACAAAATTTTGGTGGCGACTCTCATTCCATTCGGTTCCCACGCAAAGGCCGAAACCTCCGCTCACGTGCCGTCCGCATCGCATTTTTCAGACACACATCATTGCAAGAAACTAAATGGATCCTCTTTTTATCTTTTATTAATCCCCAGATAAAATCTATGTTCATTCGATCAAGGCTCTCAAAGTATAGGTAAGTAGAAGTGATGTTTGCATGGTGTAGCTTGGTATCGCAAAGCTAATCAAGGTAACAAGAGTAGTACTCCCTGTTAACGATAGTGATGTGGCTTTCCAAGAAGTAAGTCTCTTCTTTACCTTATTCACAACATTAGAAAAAGTTTCTTTGTTTACTCTGGAATCTTCAAAGCTAAGCCAAAAATTTTCAAATATTCTTAATTTACAAACATATTGTAACTCAAGCGTGGTATAAAAAATGATAAGACAATGATCAGAGGCTACTTTAGATAAAATTCGTAAATTGGATTTTGGAAACATTTGAAACAATTTCCCATTACAAAAGACCCTATCAAATCATTCCAAGATCAGATCCTTTCTTTTGCAATTATTGGTCTAACTTAATTTGGGCTGTGTTGTCTAATCTCCATGAGATCAGTGAGAGTTGTGCATTCTTCCCAAAGAGAAGTTGAAGAAAAACCTCTAGCTAAACTAAATTTATCTAACTTTAACAAAATTTAGTTAAAATCTCTTATGAGCATCTATGGGGATGTCATTGAATTAGCAATAGAAGTAATTGAGTTCTATAATAAAGATCTATATCATGCATTCAAGCCCCATAAATAAAGGAAACATAGTAGGAAATTCCAGAAATAGTATTAAATCAATAGTGACATTACAAAAGGGGTACAACCTATAATGATCTCCATCTTTAATTTTAATTAACCTAACTAACTGGCACCCTTAATTGTAAGAATCAGCCATGGCTAAACCAGAATATTTATTTCATAAAGAAGACCAAAAGAATGGAATCCCAAAAATTATTTTAAATTCGATAGTGGAATTAAATCATGCTAGAATCAGAATGTTTCAAAACATGGCATATAAGATTTAACATTGAGAAAGGAAAGATGATGAAGAGTAGAACAATTATTAAGGAAAATTGCATCAATTCGTTGTGGCTAGGAGCACCTTTGTTGTGACCAACAATTCGTTAACACACTTGCTATAGCTTAGGTCATGTTTGCCACAACTTATGGTATAGTGACCAACTTGTTGTAGCCAACACATACTCACGCACTCGTCATTGCCACACTCATTATTCATTGTGACAAACCTCACGTTTACAAAATAATAAAAATAGCATGCATAATTTAACTTTCAAACACACCTAATTAAACACTCAAACCTCTAATTAAGGCGATCTAAGAGTCCACACGTAGATAAATTAAAAATCACATTGACAGCCTTGGTTTCATCCAAATTCGGTACAAAATGAGGATCCTAAAACACATGATGCCAAAACAAGCAATGTCAAAAGCACTAAAGTCAAGTGTCTCCCCTCTTCAACTATTATTATTACAATCATTTTCAAGCATAAAAATATATTCATACTAGTATTCATAATAATTTACTTGCATCCACAAGTTGAACACATTCAAGTCTCCCCCTAGAGCTTACCATCGACTAGGAGGGTACTAAAACTAGAAGTAATTAACAATTCTCTCATTAAAAAATCGTAACATAGACCCACATAATACTTAACCCAATTCAATGCATATAAAGTGTATGCTAAAATGCTCAAATCATCATCATTATAGGCTATACACAAGTAACAATATAATCTATGCAATGACTTCTAATGTTGGCAGTGGAATATCTAATTACACATTAAAAAATAATAGAGACATTACAATTATTAGTTGTCTTTAACTTTACCCGTCTCCCTTTGTCTTGAACCGGAAGCATCTCTTTGGAAGAATGTTAAATCACAAGGGTTAGATTATACAATTTTAGTAACCAAACACATAAATTCAAGCATATAATTGTATGGCACATAGAAGCAAATTATGTATACAATCGCATTTAGCAATTTCACAATTAATCAACATGTATCTCATGATAATGTGCACGCGCATATATATATATACATATTTATTACCACAAAACATATACAACAATAATATTAATAATACATGATCATGCTCCACCCTTATTACTTTTCTTATATTTTTTGACTGAATCCATAACATCCTCGATTTTAAACTAAATTAATTGAGCTTGATTAGATTAATTAAGTGTATTAGCAAGGTGTATGGCCAGAGAGGCCTAACGGGCGTGTTTGATTGTCATTTTCAGCCCTAAAAGCAGGTTTGAAGAAGAATCGGGTCACCCAAAAATGAAAAGAGGGAGAAATCTAAAGGGCATAATTTTATGCCACATGCCGTAACTTGTGGATTAGGCCGCCACGGTGCATGCATGCTAACACACCTGGGAAGCCCTCTCTATGCTATGTGCCGCAGCACATGGACACTTCTTTGCAAAATAAGATCACTAACTGATGCAATAGAAAAGGGAGAAAACAAAGATATATGAAGTAGGGACAAAAATGCTCTGCTAGGCTTGACTAATTCAACTATTGAGAGTGTTTTGGAGCTTATAAACATCAAAGGTAAGTTTCCTACACTTAAATCCTCCTTCCTTCTTCCATTTTCTTGATGTTAGAAGTTAGAGTTTGGTTAATAATGATGATTTTCGGTCCATATAGGCTATAGGTATAAACTCATTGATTTAAATAAAGTTAATGGGAATAGATTGAGCTAAATAAACTTAGTATTTATGGGTTTATGTAGATTAGTGGTTGAGGAGCAATAAATATGAGAAACTTCCATAAATATGTTATTTAAGGAAAATGTGGTCATATTAATGACCATTAAAGAGCTCAATGATGTTAATGAGGGTTAAAGGAAGCTAAAAAATCTTATAGGCATTTTTATATGTGTGTAGAATGAATCTTGAGCTTGAAGAAGTGTTCAGTTAATAGTGAAAAATTAGTCTAAAGGTGAATATTGATTAATTTCATAGTGACTGATTATAGAGTAATCATTTTGGCACCATTCAAACTTCTTAGAAGCTTTGAAAGTGAGTATTTGAGAGGTAAAACCTTTAACCTCTCAAAGGTTTGAGATAATTAAGGGAATTCTAACTTGTACTTTTGTATATTAATTAGTTTAGTGATTGATATTTAATAAGTGAATTGTGTGAGATTGATTAAAATGTAAATGTGGCTTGTTTTGTTTGAAGAGCCCACTATAAAGTAGTGATTTAATGGAGTTCAATGATTGTTAATATGTGAAGTACAATGATTGTGAAATCATAGAGTTTAATGACTAGTTAATTAGGGGTTCAATGATGTGAATTGTGAGTTAAATGATTAAACTAGAGCTCAATGATGCAATTTATGAATGAGAAGTTCAATGAAATAGATAAGTAGAGTTTAATAAATTGATTGGGTATGTATTATATGATTGTCCTATTTATGATTGGGCATAAAGATGAGTAAATGTTTATTTGTAATAGTGCATATCTATGCATCACATGATCATGAGAGGCAGGAGTTCGCTTAAGAAGAGGAGTAAAAAATCAAATTCATGTGGTAAGGCTTCCATCCGAGTTGATGGCTTGCCTGGATTATTTATATTCACATTGTTCCACTTATTTAATGAGAAACTATCTCACTAGTTCAACAAAAGACTCAAACCTAGCTAGCTATTCACTAGTTCAACGAAGAAGCTAGTTTGGAGAAAATGACACCTCACAGTATGAGAAAATAAGAGAAACTGTGTTTCACAAGTGAGTCAAGTAAAACATGGCCAAGTAATCTCCTCACAAGTGTTTAGGCTAGGAAAGTATCGGGGTATAGGCTATTATAATGTACTATAGCCCACGGTTTTATATTAAAGAAATAAGAAAGACATAAGGGAGGTATGCTCAAACATATAGTGAAAAGGGGCACATAGTTATATGTATTGTGACCCCAATATTGGTAAATGCTAGTACAACTTGGTTTCATGAGAAATTATGTTGATAGACTATGTGATTAGTTATTTTCTTATACGAAATGGTGCTCACGAATCATGATCCTTTGAGTATGTGCATTTATGCTTGAAAATGTGAATTTTATGTTCTAAAGAATGATTTATGATTTGAAATCTTATTGTAATTAGTCACATGCATTTGAATTAATTGACATGCATTAGTAAGAGTTAGTTAGATCTTAGTTACTGAGTGGTTATACTCACCCTATTATCTTGAATATTACAGGAAATAGCTCAAGAGGGCCAGACAGAGAAAAACAACCAGAGGCTTAGGACTACAATCCTATTACTAGGCCTCTTTTATTTGAGTTTTTATGTGTATGTGACAATTGAAATTGCCAAATTCATTTTAGTTCTTACTTGCATTATGTGTTTTGTGAGTTATAAGTGTATTTTAGGCCTTAGGAAGTGAGTTTATGAAATGTGATATTTATAATAGGGCCAAAATACTAATGCAAGTAAGAGTTAGCTATATTGTGTGATGTTTATGAATTATTTGATGAAAAAGGTGATTGAACTCCCCCTTTTATGTTTTTAAATTAAGGGGTTGAGTATTGAAATTATGAGTTATAAGTGTTTGATATGATGTGATGCGTTGCACTGGTTAGTTTTAGTGTATTGCATGTGGTTCAAGTGGTGTCAATGGCTCTTGGTTTTTTATGAATGAGTTAGACAATTAATTTTGTGAAAAATTTAAAAAAAATACAAGTTTTAAAAAAAGCATCTAAATTTTGAATGCATAATAATTTGGTTATGAAACCAAAGCCATTAGTTAGGTTTTAGAAAGAAGTTCCCGTAAACATTTAGTTTGCGTTAATCGAACGTCGAATAGAGGGTTAGGGCTTGTCAAAAGTTACCCCAAAAGCTGTCAATTTGACAGCAAAAATTTGCTGTTATGGAATGTGCAATGTGCCATGGCGCATGGCACAGAGGTGAACAAGTCGCGGCCGACACCCCAATGTTGCTAAACCACCTTGTTTTCTGATTCTTTTGCGAATGCACTAATTCTTGAAATGATCTCATGCTTTCGTATAGTTGTAAACTCTGCTTTATCTATTTCAAAATCTTTGGAAATGGTTTTAATTTTGAAAAACTAGAGATTCCAACTTTTTCACCTATTTGCAAACTTGGTATTATTGCATTTACCTTAAACCAATCTCTTTAACTATGGAGATTCAGAGTTAATTATAGATTATAGAAGGAGGATTTTACAGTTTGTATGACTGAATTAGCCTCGCTCTCCAATTGTAAATGGTGACACAACCAATATCCTATACTTACTCTTGAATCATGGATTCCCCCATTCTGAACTCATGGGTTGACAATTTGCCCTGTCCAAGGTAATAATCAAGAACCAAGACATTGAGGCATCATGGTGCTAGTAAGTACCACGTGGATTTCATAACACCCTAATCTCTCAAGTGAACTCTCACCCATTTGTGATCATACAATATGCTCATTTTACTCAATGATTTGTCATACATGTAAATTTAATTAGCTTATCTCATAATCAAGCACTTACTATTAAGACAGGAATAAATAACTAATATTTAAACATCATGCCAATATCATAATCTCGTGCTCAAGGACATAACTTCATCATGTTTATTATAACCAATATTTAACATTATGCTATAACTATTCCTTCCCTTAACACATATCTATATCATCATGCTCATGCTCATTCATGCAGTCTTTATGGAAGCTATAGATCATAATTCCTCATCGACATATTCTTAATCTTAATTAGACATTCAAATTATCAAATTCATGTTTAATAAATCATACATCCATAGCCATCACATTCATGATTATCGTTTTAAGTATAATGACATGCTATAGCTATAATCATACCTCACTCGTCACATAATCACCCTCATGCTCAAAAAATCACATATACATTATCATGTTCAATGACTTACATCCAATCACATACTCATCATTCAATCATGTTTAAGTAACAAATGTAGATCCCATTCAATCATGCGAAACATATTTGCATCTTCACCAACTCATTTTAAATTAACCCAATTCACACAACAGTCAAACAAATTCAAGATTGTAGACAACAAATATATAAACTTCTGATTACCTCAACTCTTAGTTTACCAAACCAAGAATATACTTGAGTCGCCACATAATCCTCTAATCTTGAACAAGAGCTCCAATAGTAGTCAATTTACAATTTACAATCATCATACATGATTGATGACTAATTGTCATTAATTAGCCCTTAATCACGATTAAGACCTAAGGCCCTAATTAGTGATATTAACAATAAACAATTCCACTTTTAACCTCCATTAACTTATTTAACTATCATTAACCTTAGGTATTACTGTTAACCCATTGCATGAGCTTAAACTTAGTTAATAAGTGCTAATGTTAATCTTAAACCTATTATTAACAACTCTAATCACCATCATTAGCCTAAACTAATGATTAGAAATGCAAATAATCATCATTAGACTCCATTAAAGTCATCTAAATGACTGTAACTTGGCCCTAGATTCGGACCTTCACTCTCCAACTTATAAACTTCCAGAAAGAAGCACAAATAAGGTAGGAGAAAAGCATAGAAAACTTACCTAATGATTTAAAGGCTTCAAAACACTCTAAATACACACCAAAATGGGACCCTAACAGAGCTTTCACTCCTCCTTCTCTATTTTTTCTCAAACTTACCTAAAATCTGATAGTTTTTACAACAAAATTAGGTTTTAAAATTAGGTTGTGACAAACAGTCGAAAACGAATAGCTCCACTTAAGTTCAACTTTTTAAGCCCAACTTAGTCCAATAATATTTCAAACTTTACTCTTAATTCTTTAAAGGATCTTTAGGCCATCCAATCCAATTATTAACTTCTTAGTACCCTGATTAATCAATTACACTACTTAATTAATTGATTTAACCTTTAAATTAATTTTAAGACGTTACACAATTCAAAACAACAAGTTCTAAGGAACTTTTCCAAGCTATAACTATGCCCCCCACCCTTATTAATGGCATCTAGGCAATACGAGAAATTCTTGTTTTCTTTTCCTTTTTTTCTTTTTCTTTTAAAAACTAAAATGTTAAGTCCCATAAATGACACTGCTAATTGGCTTGTTATTTTTTATTTTTACAAATAGATAAAAAAAATTTTAATTAAACCCGCTGGTTCAATTAATTTGATCAAATATCACCCTAGTATCCATTCTAATATTATTGGAGAAATTTGGAACCAATTCGAATGGTAAAAAAAAAAAAAAAAACTTGACTTCTCTCTATTTATTTTCCCTTCATTTCCTCTTCACTCACCATCTCAACTTTTGCATTAAATCAATTAAACTATAAACCATTCAACTGGATTTTTTAAATTTCTAAAAAATTTGTAATTTTTTAAAATTCAAATCATATTTCTATATATAATTAATATAGATTTACACATTATAAGCATTGAAAAAAAAACGATTATATTTTTACATTTTACCTATACTCAGCTTATTAATTATTTCATTGTTTTTCATTTGAAACCAATTTTTTTTTAAAAAATTTGTTATTAGTTTGTCTTTCTTATTTAAAATAATTAGGATACATTTAAAATCTATTAATTTAATCAAAACCGATAAGAGTGCACTCCAACCAAGATTATTTACCCTTAAACCAGTACTTTATCTGGTTTGATGGCCAATATGATTTTTAAAGCCTTTTAGCTTTTCAATTCAACAAGCATGATTTTGTACGCTTGAACCTAAACCCACTGAAAATTAGGTATGTGACTTTGATTAATATCCTCAAGGCCTTATGAGATTTAAAACAAAAGAAAACAAAACTTCGACAAAAACCTATGCAAGTATATATATGCTCAAATGTAAAATCAAAATAGACAAAATTTAATTCAACAAGCATGATTTTGTTCACTTGAACCTAACCCCATTGAAAATCAGGTATATGACTTTGATTAATATCTTCAAGGCCTTACGAGATTTAAAACAAAAGAAAACAAAACTTTGCCAACAACCTATGCTAGCATACATATATATATATATATATATATATATTCAAATGAAAAATCAAAATAGACATAATTTAATTCAACAAGCATGATTTTGTTCACTTGAACCTAATCCCATTGAAAATCAGGTATATGACTTTGATTAATATATTCAAGGCCTTATGAGATTTGAAACAAAAGAAAACAAAACTTTGCCATCGACCTATGCAAGAGTGTGTGTGTGTGTGTGTGTGTACACTCAAATGTAAAATCAAAATAGACATAATTTAATTCACATGATCTTCCAGTTTTTCTCCAGTGCAATACAGATACGTCTAAGACAAGTTCCTGCACTCAAGGGATAACCAGAAACTGCAAAACCAATATAAAAAGAGACAAATGAAAAACCAAACAATGACCCTCACTTGCACAATAATAATGATGATGATTACAACACAATAATAACAATTAGTAATACAACTTGTACAGACAATATAAAGTACTCTCTTCAATTCTATTTACAAATTACTTTCATTATTTTTATTGGAACTAAGAAACACATTAAACCTCTTTTAACTTTTTCTAAAAATTCAACAAGATTTCAACTTTGTTCTTATTAAATATGCGTACTTTAAAAATAAAATATTCTAGCATTTCATAGCCTTCTCAACATTTAATAAAGGCAAAAGGATAAAGATATATACAATAATTACTGAAGTATTCTATAAATAGAATCAAAATAAATACTCTCTCCACCCTACATATAAGACAAGAGAAGTAAATAGTAGAAACAGAAATTAGTACAGAAAGCTGTGAGAATGACACAACAGAAGGTGAAAATACTTTAGAATGGTGGAAAGCAAAATTGTCTTTGATCCTACCATTAATTATAGAAACTAATAATTTGTCCAACAATACAAAGAAATCGAAGCTGTAGATCTTCGGTTTTTTTTTTTTTTTTAACAGTTCAATCCTTGATAAAAGAAAAAAGAACAATTCATCTTTTTAATTATTTTTTTCTTTTTGATAACAATCCTTTTAATTAAATTACTTACCCCTATTTGTCGACCTAGCAAAACAAAATACAAAACAGCATACTGGATTTGACCAAACCCAAGAAAAGTACATCAACCTTAACCCTTCGTTTGGATGGGAAAAAAAAAATAGAGATGAAAGAAAACTAGAAGAGAAAACTCCTAAATTTTTTTTTACTATTTTTGGAAATTTCTCCTCCTACTTTTCTCTATTTTCCTCTCACTTTTCTCTCCATCCAAACCCAGTCTAAGGCATTCATTATCCATTAATTAAAAAAAAAAATTGCAATAAGCAATACAAGTTTACTCTTTCTACAAGAAATTCTGACATAGCCTCATATATCAGAAATTAGCATGAATTTTAAATTTAAATTTACTCAATATCGTTGAAAAACAACCTGATATTAGATCATCCACATAGTCTGCTTCAATTTTTCCATGAGCCATTGCACCGACCTGAATAATAGTTATTTACACAGATCCATTAGTGAGACGAGAGCAAAATTCATGTTGCAAATTTGCATGAAGGCTTCATCAAGCTCACCACAAACACAAGGTTCTCATGATGGGCAGCATTACTGATGTAGTCTCTCAACCGAGCAGTCTTTGATGAATTAAAAGATAGGCCTACACTAGCATAAGTAAAAAATTAGGGGGGGGGCCTACAAGTAAAAAGCCCACTTCGATTTTTAAGATTTTTTCCTGATAGGTGATGAGTTATTAAAAAAAAAAAAAGGGAAAAACATAACTACCAATCCCTATAGTTTCATCAGGTTTTGCTTTTAGTCTCTATAGTTTCAAAAATATTGGATGACATCTGTTTTTCAGATCCCTATAGTCTCAGGTTTTTCAATGCTTTTAGTCCCCGTTATAAGGATTAAAAATATTGAAAAAAACTACAGGAGCTAAAAGCAAAACCCGATGAAACCAAAGGGATAAAAAATTATGTTTTCCCAAACAAATATATCAGCAAGCTTCAATTTTATAAGAGAACTTAATAACAAACACCTTAAAAAATTCAAGAGTCTATATCCTCTTCACACTATTGAGACTACGCATTGACAGGTTAGTGTTACCTGTCTGACAACACTCACCTATTTTGTGGGAGCTGGCAGGTAAATGTTTAGTGACAGGATTTTTAATTACACGCAATAGTGTTGCATGATTGCTCTTAGCTTTGATACGGAACTTCTGCAATAACTCCACTACATTTATTGTGGAAAAGTTGAAATCATGGCATGAATGTGATTGCGTTAAATGAAAACATGGATGTAATAATACATTTCATAGTAGAAAAACCTACCCATCATGTTACAAAAGCCTGCCAAAGTTTTTGGTATGTTAGCATGTGGTGAAACTTTGATGAGAACTCCTTGATCGGTTCGGATAAATACAGCACGTAACCTACCAGCCATGTGGAGCCGACTACTCATAATTTGAAGGAGGGCCTAAATTCAAGAAAGATTGCAGAATGATCAAGAAAAAGGATAGGTTTCCACATTGTATAGATGCTATATGAACATTCATATTAATTTTCAACTAAAAAATACGGAGGCTAAAGAGTCCACTAACGGAATCTACAAAAACTAAGAAAGAAAATAAACATTAACAGAATATTGGAACATATCTGTTCCTCAACAACCAAAAAGTTTGTGAATGCATTCACATAATTAACCAAAGCAAGGGTTTTACTCTGCTGCAAGAATAACTTGCTGGAAATTCATAATCTAAATCACTTCATATTTGGCCACTTTGCATAACTTGATCATAGACTACTGACCTCATGAACAATATCAGGTCTAAAATCATAAGGATTCTTATTTTGCTTCCGCAGAAAAGTGGCATGATCATCTGGATTCAATATCCGGTATTTCTGAAAGAAGATAGAAAATGTTAAAAGCCCATTTTCATATATTGGCCAACAAAAATTCCAAATATATGAATAATCATTCAGCAAGATACAAAGAATTATTCTTATTCTTTTTCCCTTCAAATTGTTTAAGAATGAAGGAAAGATATCTCACACAAACATAAGGCAAAAGTTTTTTTTTTTTTTTTGGTGCGGGGGGTGCAAAAACACAAACGAGACAAGACAAAAACAACAGAAAAGAAAGTCAAATAGAAAGACCGTGATTTGTTTGTGGATATTACCCAAACAATCAGTTTCTGTAAACAAGTATTTGTATTCGTGAAACAGCTTTTAAAAAATATGATATAATTTTATCTGCATCCACGAAAAATATAATTCAAAATTTTAAAATAAATCAAACATTAATAACATTACAAATTATAAAATATAACATAAAAATATAAAAGACAATATTTACAACAATTTTTATATATATTTTAAAGAGATGCCAAAAAATAACTGTGAACTGTTTTTTTTTTTTATTTTATAGCATGGACATATGACAACAACAACAACAACAAGCTTTTATCCTACTAGGTGGGGTCAGCTACATGGATTGCAAGACGCCATTGTGCTCTATCATTTATTAAGCTTTTAGAAATATTATTAATTAAGAGATCGCGTTCAATAACTTTCAAGAGTGTTCTCTTAGGCCTTCCTCTACCTCTCTTAATCGAACTCAAAGTTATATGTTTCACTCTTCTCACTGGTGCCTCCCTTGGTCTTCTTTGTACATGCCCAAATCATCTCAACCGATTTTCTACCATTTTTTCCTCAATAGGTGCCACCCTCACTTTTTCGCGTACGTACTCATTTCGAATTTTATCTTTATGTGTATGTCCGCACATCCATCGTAACATTCTCATCTCTGCTACTCCAACTTTATGCTCTTGCTGTCCCGTTAGAGCCCAGCATTCACTACTATATAACATTGCCGGTCTGATAGCAGTGCGATAAAACTTTTCTTTAAGTTTATTAGGCACCTTACGATCGCAAATAACTTCTTTAGCTTTTCTCCAATTAAACCACCAGCTTGAATTCTATGTGAAATATCTCCACTGATTTCGCCATCATTTTGAATAATGGCTCCCAAATATCTAAACTTTTCCACTTGAGGTATAATTTGATCTCCCAATTTCACTTCCAAATTATTGTCGAATGGTCCTTTACCAAATTTACAATATAAATATTCCATCTTACTTCTACTCAGACGAAAACCTTTCAACTCCAATGTCTTCCTCCATAACTCAAGTTTGCAATTAACCTCTTCTCTTGTCTCTACTATAAGAACTATATCATCCGCGAAGAGCATACAATTCAGAATTTTCCCTCGAATAAGTTCCGTCAAAAGGTTTTTGGAAATTACTTTTTTTAATTTTACAAATGTCAATGATTCAATTTGGTTCTCTAGTTATTTTAAGTGCCATCCCCACCTAACTCTGTATTTAGAGCCTGCATGTTTCATAGGGAAAGCTTTTTCACTTGGTAGTTGGTTACCAAACAAAATAAAAATACTTCCTATCATTTTTTCCTTTCTTCAAATAACTTTTCAATGTACCAAACTTTCCCCAAACTGAATAAATTGTTTAGGTATTGCCTAGAGATTTAAAATCATTGAAAATAAAAATAACTGTGCCAAACGTTTTTGCATCAGTTTTATAGAACTCTTTCTAATTTTTTTCCTTTCTTCAAATAACTTTTCAATGCACCAAACTTTCCCTCAAGTGAATAAATTTGTTTAGGTATTGCCTAGAGATTTAAAATCATTGAAAATAAAAATAACTGTGCCAAACGTTTTTGCATCAGTTTTATAGAACTCTTTCTAATAGGAGGAATTCTAGGCTCACTACTACCAAGAAGTTAATCAAAGTGAATACCTTCCCAACATTAGCAACACAAAGTGAGGCTCTCTCAAGAATAAAATACACTCCAGTTTCAGAGCTTTGAGAGCATGGTGCAAGTGGAATTCCTGGATGTTCTTCAATGGCACTATCATTGTGTTCTTCATCCCCTGTTGAGTGATTATTTCCATGCATCATTGTCTACAATACAGAATTGAAGAAATATATATTGATGAAAGAACTGGAGAAAAAAGTATCAAGGGATACAAAAGTGGGAGGAAGAAATATGGAGCAGTTATCAAGGAATCAGACCAGAAATCTGTCGATCAACACTTTCCCAATATTGAATCAAAACACTGAAATCAACTAGCTTTAACAAGGCATCAGACCAACAATCAAAGATTAGGGATGGGAACAAGCTAGGCTAAGCCAAACTTTGACCAAATAGACCTTAATCTATAACAAGAACCTAGAGCCTGAACCTAAACCTGAGCATGTGTACATGTTTTTATGCAATAGGCCTAGCCCGAAACCTTTTTAAAGGAATACCTGATATGGAGGCCTTTAAAAAGGTTTAAGGAATTAGGCATTGAAGGCCTTAAGTAGGCTTTGAGCCTACCAAAATCTCCATGGGCCTACATGTTATTTAAACAAAACTCAATGATTTGAATAACAATTTAATAGATCCGAATTAAAAAAAATCAACCTAAAGATAGTTGAGATCTAAATTCAAGACAATGATCTCACTGACAATAGCATATAGAACAACAGAATTATAGGACACAACAATACAACATAACAAGAATAGCATCAAATGAAAATTTAACAATACAACAAAATAACAGCAGCATCAAATGGCAGCAACACCAATCTAGGCTTCAATATAAACTCCTCCTGTTGTTGCTGTCCATTAGAAATTGTTCTGTCTAATATCATAAATTAAAATCCAGAACATATTAATACAAGCAGCAAAGAATAGAGCATTCTAACAGGTGATAAAGTAACAGAGAACTGAGACATAAAGGATGGAATCTTCTCAGCAGAAAATTGTTCATATGGGTAGTCTAATCAGGATGAAAAGAGTACTGAAATGTAATAATGCAAATAAACGTAAAAGTTATCATCCAGTCCAATTAAATGATTCTTTCATTTGAGTACCGACTCCATCTGATATTTATAATTGCAAAAGTAATTTATAACAGTTGTTGATGTTCATGCACTTGAGTTTCTGCAATCTGCATATATGGACATGTTTGCAAATAAATGCTTAGTCCTAAAATTTTCTATTTCCCTATTCTCCTTTGTAATCGTAGGCTGGGTCAAACACATGTGCTACGTTATCATCTTACAGGTGCAAAAATGAAATTAAAAAAAAATTCAAATTTCTTTCTTTGGGGATGACATTAGTACCAAATGAAACTCTACATGAAACAACAACCAGAAGCAAAGGCAACAATCTAACTGACAAAAAATATAACTCAACAAAAGCGAATACATATCAACCTATTGCCCCTTGAGGCTTTCTATCATCAACTCTGTTGCACATTCAAGCTACTTAGGAAAGGCAAATGAGTATTGAGAGAAACGCAAAGAACTTACGTAAGCCGCAGTTCTGACACTGGAGCCGGGAGTGACGAAGACAGGCAGGGTAAGACCGTGCGACAACGAGCTTCAGACTTGAGCAATGCGAGGTAGCATGGAGTAATAGTATGAGGGCGGCAATAATATTATCATAAAAGTGAAGCTCCGCCGAATGCCTACCGAATTGCCGTCGGAACTACTGCCGTCTGCTCAAACGACGGTAAGTAAATGACCTTCTGCCGGTGAAGGAGACTAGGTTAAATACAAGAAGTGAACGAAAATACACGAAGCCACATATATAAATCACTATTCATCAGCACTGCAGGACTGGACGGCACTAAATTTAACCTAACTCTGATTTTTTTTTTATAAAAATAATTGGATTAGGCATATAATTTGATTTTATCTAGTTATAATTGAAAGAGTAACAGAATCGAATTTGATTCATAAAATTAAAAGATTAATTTTATTTGTTTATTACTCACTTAATTATTTTTTTTCAATTTTTTATGAGAATTAAAATTTATTTCAACCTAATAAATTTAATTAAAATAATAAAAATATTTATAATTATAATAAATCCATACTAATTTTTAATAATAAGAAAAAAAAATATTTCATATATAATCCAAATTATTTAAATTTATAACTTTTAATAAAAACAACACTAAACAAATTTCAACAACATTATATTACATCAATAATTTAAAAATAAATTTAATAAATTTTCATGTAATCATCTCCTTAACATTAATTATATTTGAAGTATTCGTCAAAAAAAATTAATTATAATATATTAAATAAATTAATGGGACCGGATTGGATCAATTGGTCCAGATGTCTAGTTTCCTATTCAGTTCAACTCAAAAAATAACTTGATTTTTTTGTTCTTAAAGGACCCGTGTTTATACAGATCAGATAGAACAGGATCATTTCATGTCAAATTGTGTTAGACTAAATCGGAGGACTTTTTCACAGCCCTACTATTCATGGAAAATTTTAAGGGCTTAATTGCAAACTTGTTTAATTTTTTTTATTGGTGACTTTGTCTTTATAATTTCTCCTCTTATTGTATATAATTTTGATCGTTTATAAAAAAAATATAATTTTGTAAAGTTTAACTAATAAATTATATAAAAAAATTATGGAAGAATTTTATGTTCTCACAATACAATTAATATCACGAGTCATTTGCAATCACAAGTTCACAACTTATCATAACAAACTGATTATTTGAATCCGAAAGTATATCCAAACTTTAATAAGCTTTCAAAACCCAACTTAGCGCTACAGCAAATCATTAGCAGTGAAAAAATAACAAGACTGTTTAAACCCAGTTATGCTTGGCATGCCGCCAAAACAAAAAGGGAGAATGAAAAAAAAAATTGAAATACATAAATAAAATCAGGTAGCGTGAAATTTAATAACTATTTGCTTTAATTTTTATTGTAAGATATTTTTAATTATTTCATTTATCTTAAGAAAATTTATTTTTTTCATAATATCATTAAAAAAATGAGATACTCTTTTATTTTTATCCTTGACAATAAATAATAACACAATTCATGCCCAAGCTTTAATTACTTTCTCATAAACAACACAATTTCATCTCACATTAATAAAGAAAGAATAAAATTAAAAAAAATAATTTAAAAATTATAAAGTATCTTATATTTTGAAGTTAAAATTTCTTTTAGAAGATGTCAAACAATTAAGATTGGAAAGAGTATTATTTAGTCTTTAGGAACTTGTCTAACATTTTAAATTTAATTTTTGACAAAATGACATATTTGCTCCTAGTGACTGTTTTGCATTAGGAAATGATTATTTTGGTTGGGCTATTGACTAAAAGGGAATAAAAAATAGCTATTCTCTTCGTTTAAAAAATATAAGATATTTTTATCAGAATCTCACCCCTAATAAAGTAGTTACTTACTTTCAAATTAATCCTATCTTTTCATATTTAATTCTATTAAACACCCTATGATAAATATAAAGTCATTTATCAATAGGAGTATTTTTTAAAAAAAGTAATAATTACACCTCAAAAAAACTAAAAATGTCTTACATTTTTGAACAGAAGAAGTACTTTCTTTTTGCAAATTTGTTTATCAATTACTCGCTGTAGACTATAATATAAGTCATTATTAACTAATTTATGTTTCTTAAAAAAATTGATTAAGATCTTGATCTTTTAAAAATTTTCACATATTTTTCAATTGAGCCCTAAATGTAATAAGTATAACATCTGACTTATTTAAAACACCTTCATTAATTATTCAATAAAATAAAGGTGTAATGAATATATATATATATATATATATATAACACTTATTCAATACTTTATATTTTGGATCAAATAATGCTTATATTGTGATTTGGAAGGGGTAAGTGTAAATACTAAAAATAGTACCTATTATATATTGAGAAATGACTATTTTGAGCTCCATATTGACTAAAATAGATAGGAAATGATTTTTTTTTTGTTTTGCAAATATGTGATTTATAAATTGATTAAAAAATGATCATTTTAGTTGCATTTTTTTTTGTTGTTGAAAGTTTAGATGAGTTGAGTTTCAAAAGTTTATAAAATCAAGACATGCTTCCAAGAATATTTACAAAAATATTTACATATTTACAAGATACTCATTAATAAAGTTTTTACATTAATAGCAGAATTTTTTTTTATAACCTCATGAGTTATAAGTCAAATTCTTATTAATTGAAATAATCTTTGTTAATTTATTTGGTTGACAAAACAAATTTATATATCATTTCTTATTATGTTTTAGTCAATAACTTAATCAAATTAGTCATTTCATCAGCAATGAAAATGTCATGCAAGTTTTTAGAGATAACTAAATAATAATAATAATAATAATCAATTTTATAGTACTTAATTGTTATTCGCATTTTTTAAGGGTATCGTTTTGTCATTTTCCAATCCTTCAAACCCAACGTGCACGATACAAAAGGAAGCGGCGGGCACGATAGCCCGGGGATTTCAAACGTAACGTTTCTCCCAAAAGAGTAGAAAGTTGCAACGAAGGCAAGCTCATGGAAGTGGGTCCCAATCCTAACAACGACGAAGAAATGTCGTCCGCGGGTGAGGAAGCGTTTCAATTTCAAGAATTAAGCAGCGTCATTTTCTTGATCAACGATCTTTCATTTGACAATCCTGAAGATGACATTGACGCCTCCGGGGTAAAATTGCTGATTAAGCGTCGTCCATGACTTGTGATTTACTGTATAAAATAACATTAATCTTTATTGGCATTTTGATTAATGTTAGTAAAGAGACATCTGAATCTTCATTTTAGAAGTCATTGATACTTGCAAGAAAGTTAATTAATTAATGGTATTTGCTTAAAGATTGGGCTATGCGGTAAAACAAATCAATCAAATGGTTCGGAGATCGCGAATGAGAAATTTCTTGTACGATAATCAATGATAAACTATAATACAATTATTAGTGCTAATTAGTATCTCTGTTCGCTATTTTTTTCACATGTACTCTGTGCCAATGCAATAAAATGGAAACGAAAATCGAAGGAATTTTGGATGAACGTTATAATGTATTCAAATCGTTATAAATTATCATTACAGTTTCGATTCAGAAACTCAATTTTATGTTATAGAAAGTCGTCTAAAAAGTGGATCTTAATATGTTATTTATCATCCTTGTACTCATGCAGGCTGAGCCCGACCTCGTAGATGATATTGGAGATCTTGCTGCAACTTACATGTTGGTTGGTGAATTCAAACTCTTAATTCATATTTACAAGCCAGTTTAGATATACTAGATCGACTGTACATATGATGAACTTTAACCGGTAAAATTTTTCCTTATTTATGTTATTGCAAGCCCTAAAGCAGTTTTAAAGCTTCATTTCTTAGTTTGTGGCCTGATATTGCTGCCAATTAACTAGTAATTTGGACTGTAAGCTATAATGATTTTCTTGACGTGACCTTTCCACACGTGACATGTCTTCCACTTGCTTGAAATTTGTATTCTTATCTAATCTCATGCAAAAACTAAGCTTTTGTTCGTCCAACTTATTCATGCGTGTTATGTCTTCAGCCACAACTACTAATTTTATCAAGCCAACTCAATTCTGCTGGAGGTTTACGTTCTGTCTACGTCAATTTTGGACCCAAGGGTTATTATTGGCTCAACCCCGAGTCCTGGCCAGTAAATGACCGGAGAGAATTTGAAAATCTGTTAGGTGAGTAATTTTTGTTTTCTCAGTTCTCACTTCATATTTAATACGTTTGAAGGCAATAGTAACCTGCTATTTGACTTTACCAAGTTCCTGATGATAGTTCATTTATTAATTATTACTCTGTTGCGTACATATTAATATAATACTGGTGAATCCTTGTAGGTGGGTTATTCGAAAATGGAATGATAATAGATCCTGTGACCGATGAAGTCCTTTGTCATAAAATCACTGACTTGTGAGATAATGTGCCTGCAAACTCAAAGTGATAGGGACGCGGAAGCAGAATCGTGCTAATTTAGGGACAGAACCCTGAAACAACAAAAACACAAGAACAAAAAGAAAGGGACGAAATTTATGACGGAAATAAAGAAAGGTATGAAGTAAATAATAGGATAATGATCAAGGAGAAGATCCTCTAGAGCACCTGCCTCTAGGAACCTCAACCTTCGAAGACACCACAAGAGTTGATCACGCTCTTGGTCACGTCGGTTTTTCACACGGGATACCACCACAAAGCACTAAGGCTCACAAGAGTTATAAACTCTAAAATGAATAATTTCATTCAACTTCTGTGTTCCTTACAATAGGGAGCATGCCTAATTTATATAGGCTCATAGAAAAATATTTCCTAAAATTAAAACTCTAATTTCCTAATACTAAAAGGAGAAATAATATAAAATAATGATAAAATATTCAGCCACATAATTTAGGAGATGTGATCCTAAAATTATGGGATTACAAAATTTAGAAATTAATATTATAATTAATTCTAACCTTTGACTAGACTCAAAATAGAAAATCAAATCAAAGGACCATTAAAATAGGAAATAATTTAGGAGACAATCAAGGGATCATAAAAGATTTGAAATCACGCCACCCTTGACTTCTTTACTAGGGTTTCATGCCTCCTTGCATGCAAGAGGCTCAACTTGTAGTCTTCCTTGCATTGGGCTAAGGTCTGCATCTCTTGGGCTTGACTCTTCATGAGTTTGGATCTTAAATACATTATACACGTATAGATGCTCTCCTTTGGACTTGAGGGGAGTGTCCCAATACTCTCCAAACTCTTGAACTTCTTGCACAAGACTGAACAAGGCTTGCTTCATGGCTTTGGTCCGGGCTCTTGTCATTGGACTTCCAATATGTTGCAATGGATCTTTAGGTACGTTGGATTGGAAGTATTGGGCTCCTTCTATGTCACCATGCTCATGATTACCATCCTCAGGCTTCGTTGCCATTAATGCTATGTCACCCGTGCCATAGGGTCCATCACAAAGTTAATTGGTAAGCATGATGGTCTTGGCATTTTTACCATATTTAGTTTTTAAGTAACTAGCTGCTATACTTGACTATGAACGTAAGGAAGGCTGCTTGGATGGAGCTGATTCCATAGGTGTAACTTCAATCAAGGACTACCTTGAAAATGCTTCTCTTGATGAGCAGACTTATATTTTTGTGGTGTGTAACTTAAGTATTGAATCTTTTCTTCTTCTCTGTCACATTATTTTGCATTTTGAAACCGCAGATTCAAGAAAAGAATGCATGATTTGACAATTCTGGCAGTTCATAGTAAGTAGTTAGTGGTTATGCTAGTTATGTTATGGGATTATGGTTAGCTATAGTTAGTTAGTTAGTTATGAAGCCAATGTATCCTATATATGCCCCCGTGGACTCTACTCTACACACAAAATCAATCAGTAATGCAAAATCTCTCTCTGAATTGTTTTTCTCTCGTATCCTGACAACTACAGTACAGTAGCATTGTCTGTGAATCTGATGTTTGAATCACGCGCTGAACATATTGATCTATAGCTAATACTTTGAGAAAAGGTGACTAGTAAACATATCGCGGTTTGGCACATTTCTCAAGAGCTAGTAGCAGATGTGTTCACAAAGCCAATTACTAATGCAACCTTCTTATATTTCAGATATAAGCTAGAGGATTCTGAAGGAAAGGCTCACATTGAGCTGGGGTGTAATAGAAAAAGATGAACATGTGTAGCAGAAAGATTCAGGTTGAGGGAGCATGTTAAAGAAGTTAGTAGTTAGTGGCTATGTTAGTTATGAAGCAATATATCCTATATATACCACTGTACTTTATGCACAGGATCATTCTTACATGAATATCTTTCTCTGAATTGTTAATTGCTCTCATATCGATCCTGATATGAGTTGATGTGGATAGGTAGGCAAAATCGCCAATCAGGATATCGAACTGGAAATAGATGATTATGTGAAAGGTAAGATTATTGTTTATCTTACTGTCCTTCTTTCTCTTCTATATCCATGATTTTCTACAACTTTTAATTAAGATTGCTAGCTTAGCTTCTCGGAAAGACTTCAACATACTGCAATTGGCATTACAGTGCACGCACAGACCTACCTTCCGTATAAGGGTGTCAGTTTCTTGATGTAATTATTATTCAAATACCGACCCAACTTTCGTACAAGATTATTAATTTCATTTTATTATGGGAAGATTTGATTGAAACCTGTATTGGCATGTATAAATAGAACTT
Source organism: Prosopis cineraria (assembly GCF_029017545.1). Lineage (NCBI taxonomy): Eukaryota > Viridiplantae > Streptophyta > Magnoliopsida > Fabales > Fabaceae > Prosopis > Prosopis cineraria. Next base: position 1,650,271 of record NW_026555334.1, read on the forward strand.
TGAAGCTAATGAGGATGTACAATTGGCAAGACTGAACCACATGAACGCAGAAAAAGTATTAAGTTCAAGTGTTGCTGGTGATCTTTGTCAGTAACGATGCACTGATGCATTGCGTCTTAGAGCAAGAATATTTGTCTCCTAAATGATTTACTTAGAACCAAAATGTGAACAAACAAAACCTTCCAAAATTAGAAGAGTATGTATACCGTGCACATGCATGATGTGCGTTAAGTGTCACTGTCAATGGCGTAAATTACTCCGTCATTCTAACCAAACATTAAAATATTTCATCTGGCTTGTGAAGATTGATCTAATTTTCCATCATTCACTTCTTTTTATTTTTATGCAGTTTATGAATCCAAGCTGGATGCTGATTTGTGCTTGTTGAGAGTCATTGATGCGGTGGAGGACAAATTATTTGGATAAAACCATCTTGCTCTAAATTGTAGACAATTTTTTTATTCATTGGGTGGTGTAAATGTCAACACAATTGAACTCAGCTAATTGACCACACTCCATTGTAACAAAATATTTGTGCATATTTGGTTGGTAAATAAATACGATAATCCCTTATAGTCCTTGCATGTTTTTCTTGCTCATGTAGAATTTTTGCTTTGATTTGGTTGTTAATGAAAGCAACATGTTTCCTTTTCTATAGATTTGCTATATGCCATTGTTATTGTCTGTGAAATCAATGAAAGAATTTTCGTAGGTTTGCATCTGGAGTACATGTCGAATCAAATTTTTCAAGTAAGATCTTTTGAAAACACTGCTACAAAATACCCTTTACTTGACGGTTATTTTAGAAATTATTTGATAGTTTTTAACCGTTCAAGTAATGAGGCATCATATATTTATTTGACGGTTAAAAACCGTCAAATATTTTAGAGATTACTTGACGGTTATTTTAAAATAACCGTCAAGTAATCACTTAAACATTTGCATATATTTTAAAATAAGCGTCAAATATGTTTTTACAAATTCTGTATGCCAAATACTTGACCATTATTTCATAATAATCGTCAAGTATTCGTACATACTTGACGGTTATTTTGAAATAACCGTCAAGTAAATTTATACTTGATGTTTCTTTCTAAATAACTGTCAAGTATTTATGATATGTTTTTTTAAAAGTTTTTAAGTAGCCTCCTGCAAATACAAAGCAATCAAATATATATACCAGCCAGCCAACAATAAAAAACAATTGAATCATTATTTATATTGAAATTACAATCTAAATATCTTTAATTTATCTTATATCTACCTATACTCTAAACCCGATGCCATAAAAAATCTATAACTTTACCTACTTTACAAGTTTAAATTTCAAAATTAATTGGCCTCAAATATAAAATTGACCAAAAAAATAAATGTGTATACCAAAACTAATTGGGCTTAACCACTGCTATTATCTACATGTTAAACACGACCTGAGCTACCTCTTCAAGGATTTCCTCTATATGTGCAGCTGCATACTGAATACAGTAGGCATCCTCGAAGTACTGTATGCAAAGAGTTACAACAAATTCAAGTTAATAGCTATCTAATAAAAGTTGTTAAAATTTATAATTTAAGTATCATTAAATTTAATATATACCTTGTTAGGTAATGTGGTAGGGGCATAGGTGATAATGTCCTTCAAGAGCAATAGCCACAGTCATTGCTCTGATCTGGCTGGAGTAGACACTATACAAAAAAAATCACATATCAATAAAATAATAGTTAAAAGGCCACAGTTTGTTAATTAAAAACTCAGTCCATTAGGTTTACCTTAACTGTGACCCATGTCTCACAAGAGTCCGATACCCTTAAGCTAGGGGACAAGGTCTTGTTGGTCATAGTACGATACAAGACCATAGCTCTAAGAAAGAAATGAAGAATAAATGTTATAAATTCAATATATATGGATATTAAAATAACAATTGATGAAAATTCAACTTACTTATTAAAAAGTTTTATCATATCTAGCCTATTGCTTGGTTCTCCGTTAAGAGGATCAAGATATCAAATTTTTGAAGCAATAGGGTTAACCACAATAAGCATCCAGTGCCCTCTAATAAGAAATAACAAGTGTTATCAAATAAGTAAATATAAAAAATATTTACTTGTACCAAAAGTAGCTAAAAGTGGCTTACCCTTGACAGTAAGGAGCAAGAAATAAAGTATCATTGCTTGCTCCCCTATTCTTAAATTGATTTGAAAGCTGCCTTGCTAGATCTTTAAGAGCTTCCTTTGTAATTCCATTATAGGCAGAGACATCGTGGGGATTAATCAGCTTGAATATCAACTCAAGGTCGCCAGGAACCACAAATGAGGTATAAAGGTGGCTTAGGTAAAAAAATAATCAGGTTAATACACGCGCGCGCGCGCGCACACACACATATATAATTTAAGTAATTAACTGAGCATTATCGAAGACATACCTCATGTAGAAGCTCATCAGACTAGTATTGGCCATTTTGTGCTTAATAATTTCATTTAAAATTTCATTCCGAACAACTTCAAACAAGCCCGATCTTCCATATAGCCCATTATCAAAACAAATGATATCCCCAATCGCAACTTGACGAGCCATCATCATAGCCATCGCATATGTCTCAAGAGAGGCATGGTATTTGTATTCTACAGCTGGCACTGGTGCTGTTGGATATTGCAAAACTGTGGCTGACTCTTTGGTATGGCCCAACTTACTTTTTAGCTTGCTCTTTCCTCTCAGCTGCACAACAAAAAAGTTAGATATTTATAATTAGATTATAAAATTATAAATAACTATTTAAACCATACCTTTTTTTGGAGGCAATGGGTCCTTTGCCGGCTTTGGTGTTACCACTATTATAAGGTGGCTAGGCCATGCAATGAAGCTCCCTACTGCTTCCCCCACTGTCTGTGCCTCATCAGTAGGAACAGGTAATGGATAGTTGGGGTCAATGGCAACAAGTAGAGAAACTCTAACACAGTCGGGCGAGAGGGAATGATTATGGATTGTGTCCTCGGGAATGTTGTACACACGCCTTATTGCAACCACTCTACGTTTAGGAGTGTTTTCCAAACAATTGCAATCGTTCTCATCCTAATTAAACAAACAATGACAATTAGTTTCTAAAATAAAAATAATTAGACAAATTCATAAGGTAAAACATATTACCTCAGGTAGTTTTTTTGAGGGGACTGTGCAACTATCTTTCTGACTAGGGCTAATCTCACCCAAAGTCCTCCCAAGGACTTGCCCTTTCAACAACATGTCAATTAATGCTGCCTGGGCTAGTAGTTGCTGCTTCATAACGGTTTGCTCTTCTCTCAGCTCTTGGACCTCAGACGAAGAAGCTGATGTTCGCTTTTTTATCTTGCCAAAATATTACTTCTTCGTGACTCCGAAGCCAACACCCTTGACACGACCAGGGTGGTCAGCAGTTCCCAACGCCCTAGCCAAGATATCCTCATCCTTAGGAAGGTTGCCTTGTGAGACTTCCTGAGAGATGGAATCCTGTGTAGAGTAAATATGATTAGTTTGGATATTCATAATTAATTATTAAGTAGTAGATAAATATAATACTTACAATCTTTTCAGTAACCTCCTTCACGCGAGGGTTGTCAATAATTCCTTCTTTATTAGTGCATGCCAATGCCCAAAGCTTATGGCGGGATATGGTAACCTCTGATCGCTCCTCCTCTAATTGTTTTTGCTCAATGCCTGCATACCCCAACCTCCCTGCTCTATAAGGATATTCGTTCTTCGCTTCTCTCTCGTTATTCTGTGTACTTAATTCCTTGACGAGTTAATAACAAAAATTTTTGTTAGTACATACACATATAATCAATAAATAACACCAAACTTGAAATTTAAGAAACATTAATACCTTGAATTCCCTCTCACACTGTGAGGCAACAAAAGCATCTCAATCCTCTTGTTTTACCAAAGGCTGTAATAAGGGAGGAACTCGAGCTACAAATTCAGCATTAGGATCTTTCAAATATTTCTGTGTGATGAAATATTTGAAAGACCGTAGTGCCCTCTCAACCTTTTGTAGGACAAAATCTTGCTTACTCTCATCAATGTCAAATTCTGACTGCAAAATTAAATAAACAACATATTAGATACATTAATTTTAAAAATAGTTTATACCAAAATATACTTAGTAAAATGTAACTTACTGCTACAGTATTCCAAATAAGAGCCTTCGTGGCCTCATTTACTTTGTGCCATGATTTTACTGTGATAGGCACAGTAGTCTTTACCACTACCCCAATATAACTTATAAATTTTGAGGATTTAATTGTTTGCCCTTTCTTGTTCCATTGCACATCATTTTTTTTTCTGCAGCTCTTGTTTTTGTCACATCTTCCATTATCATTAGGCCCCGTTGAATGTTATTGTACTCCTACTCTAGCTTTTTCTGTGTACTCAGAACCTCAGTCGAATTTGTAGCTAGAATTGATGGAGGGGTATCAACAGACTCGCTATCAGAAGCCATTTATCTGTAAAGGAAGACAATTAAATCAAACATTAAATAACTTAAACAAAATTCACATAATTAATTCAAACATTAATCAACTTAAATAAAAAGAACATAATTAATCAACTTAAACAAAATGCACACAAGTAATTCAAACATTAATCAACTTAAATAAAAAGAACACAATTAATCAACTTAAACAAAATGCACACAATTAATTCAAACATTAATTAACTTAAATAAAAAGAACACAATTAATCAACTTAAACAAAAAGTTTTATCATTCAAGTTCTCATATAACTTAATTATATTCAATCAAGTTACCCAACAATAATTGATATAAAAATTTTATCCCAACAATCTATTTTGTCCTATAAATTCAATATAACTCAATCATATCTAATCAAGTTATCCAACAACAAAATTAATCACCATCACCACAACAAGGGAAGCAATTTTCAACAAATTCATATAATACTTAACAGTAAAGTAATTTTCATATAATTTTAAATTTAATTTCAAAACTAACAAAGAACTGAAAACAAAAGCCTATATGCATTCAATCACAAATCGTAGTTCTAATGAACAAAAAATTCATATTCCAATTGCTAATTCCGATCAACTTCCTAATTACAATCAATTGACAACAATATCACAAGGAAGAAGGATAGGCCAACTTACTTAAGAGGGGCAGAGCACGAGGACGAAGAAGAAGAGCAGGGAAAGGAGGAAAGAAGACAACTCGCGTTTTGCATTGTTGAAAAGTAAGTAGGGGAATTTGAAGTCAGATTTACCCTAAACACTAAATCCAAATATAAATTAAACAGATGAAGAAGAAATTAAACTTACATATGGAAGACGGAGAACGAACCCAAAATGCCCGAAATGAAGATTTGAATGAACGAACAACCCACAAACCCCAAAAAATGGAACCCACGAGCAAAACCCAAGAAGAATCGAGTCTAAATCTGTGTTTTTAGGCAGTTTTAGTAATAGAAAATGATTTCCGAGCACTCTGAGTGTATTTTCAAAAACGTTTGAGTTGTAGAAATGTAAAAATAAAAGGTTCTGAAGCGTAAATTTAAAAGATAATACTTGACGATTATTTCATAATAACCATTAAGTATTCATTACTTAACGCTTGTTATTAAATAACCGTCAAATAAAATTCAGACATACTTGACGGTTATCAATAAACAAGCGTCAAGTAATTAATTTTTTTTATTTTTCCTTTTAAACCATATATTTGACACTTTTTTACAAACAACCATCAAAAAGACAATACTTGACGGTTATTTCATAATAATCGTCAAATATTAATTACTTGACGCTTGTTATTAAATAACCATCAAATAAAATGCAGACATACTTGACGGTTATTAGTAAACAAGTGTCAAGTAATTAATTTTTTTTATTTTTTTCTTTTGAACCATATATTTGACACTTTTTTATAAATAACTATCAAGTACACCAAAATATACTTGATAGTTATTATAAAATAAGCGTCAAATATATTTATAAAAAAATTAAATCTGGGATACATATATATTTGACGGCTATGCCAATATAACCGTCAAATATATACTAAATACTTGACGGTTGTTTTGAAACAACCGTCAAGTATTTAGCACCTTTTTTATTTTTTATTTTTTACTTATAACCGTCAAATATAAATCGTCATATTTAGCTTATTTTATTGTAGTGAAATTTTGATTTAAGGTAATCAAGGATTCACAATTTGAGGGGCCAATTTAGACATAAAAAAGAATAAAATTATTTTTCCCTAAAAAAAGTAACAATATTGTATTTTTCGATAAAATGGAATAAAATTACATTAAAACCAACAAAAATAATTTTATAATTTAAAAATGTCTTATGAGCCTCTCATAAAAAAATACAATATAGGTTATTTTTGTTCAAAATCATTAATGGAGAGTGACGACAAACTAGAAACCTTAATTTTATCGTTTGTTAAAAATGTTGTTTGAGTGATATTTACTTCGTATTTTATTTAATTTTTTTCAACAAAAATAACTTACAATTATATACTCTTTGAAAAACAGAGATGATATAGAACTTGAGAACCAAGAAAAATACTTTTTAATTGAAAAATATTATTTTTTATAAAAATTACTTTTAAAATTTTTTATCTTGCTTGTTTAAATTTTATAAATAATTAGAATAAAAAATATTAATTATTATTTCAACTCTAATAAATTAAAAAATTATCAAAATATAAAGATAGTAGAAATATTTTAAAATTTTAAAATAAGTAAATAATAAATCATTTTTTATGAATAAATATCCAAAAGATATATTAAAATTTTAAGATTATTAAATAATAAATCATTTTTTCTCAATATATTTTCACAATTATGAAATTCATTTTAGAGGTTATTCTCTCTTAAGAAATGCTCTCCTTACATACCTCCAAAGATAAAACTCTGAAATGATATTTAAGGGACCCAAAATATTATTGTTTGTGCTACAAGCCACTTTTTATAATTTCGACCAAACACAAGATAGTTTTCATTTTTTGTGATTTTTTTACAAAAGAAGTCACTTTTAATAACAAATTTTAAAATATCTAATATCACTTTTTATTTTATGTTAAGTTATCAATGAATCTTATAATATTTAATTGCATTATGAAGAATATGTATATTTTATTCAAAAATTATAAGTATTATTTTACCATTGGTCAAGAGTACAACTATACTAAAAGATATAAATAGATATAAAGATTTTGAATCATAGAAATTGACCACAATGAAAAACTTATAGAAGAAGAATTTTAGCAAATCATGGGCAGTGGGGAAAAAAATAAAACAGGCTGTTTAAAGCCAATCATGCTTGCGGCCAAAACAAAAAATTTAGAACGACAAAACAGTAGTAATATACTATATGTGACAATTATTATTTATTTTTTAGAAATTTGTCTGACATTATCATATATATTTGATCTTTGTGATTATTATGTGTTTGGAAATGATTATTTTAATTGGACTAGTTAAAATAAAATAAAAAATTACTACTTTTATACGTTAATTTGTTTATCAGTTAAGTGCAAGCATTAAAAATTGGGAATGACTACTTTGATTCACCTATTGACTAAAATAGAATATGAAATGAGTTCTATAATTTGTTGTTTATAAATAAAATAGAAAATGATTTACTTTCTTTTTAAAAACGATTACTTTAATTCATTTGATTGATAGACAAAGTTGCAAAAAAAAAAAGTAGTCATTTTCTATTCCTATTTGTTAATCATTTTTTTAATATATAATAGTCTCTGAGGTAAATATATCTTTTTGTCAAAAATTAAAATGCAATATAAGTTCTTAGAAACTAAGTAGTAATCATCACATCTTATATCATCTATTTATTATTTCCATACTTTGAGGGTATTGTTTTGTCGTTTTCCCCTTTCTCCAAACTCCATGTGCATGCTACAAAAAAGCATCGGGAAGAATTCAAACATTTCCTCCTATTCTATTTATAAAATATCTTTTAAAAATAAATTTTGATCTAAAATAAAAAATAATTTGTAATAATTAAATTAATTTTTTAATTTCACCTTGTCTTAATTAGCATTGAGATATTTAATATAATTATATTATTATTTAAAGTGAAGGATAAAAATAAAAGTACATCTTTCTTTTTATGATAGTAAAATTTTTTTAATATACATGAAATGATTGAAAATGTATTATAATAAAGATTAAAGAGAGTATAATATTTCCCTCAAAAGAGTAGAAAGTGGCAAGTTGCAATGAACGCAAGCTGATGGAAGTGGGTCCCAATCGGAACAACAATAAGGAAATGTCGTTGGCTGGTGAGGAAGCATTTCCATTTGAAGAATTAGGCAGCATCATTTTCTTGATCAACAGTCTATCATTTTTTTTCCCATCAAACTGGACTAGCCGGAGCTAGTAAAAACAAAAGAAAACTCAAGTTTGCTAGGAATCAGTGGGACAGACTCCCACTATAGTCAGACAAAATGAGCGCCTCACAACCAGTAGGAATATCCTCAAGAAAAACAAAGTCCCTATTAAATATCTTCACCAAAAAATCTGCACAAATCATTTGTTCACGAGGAGCATATAAAAGTTTACATCCTTCATGAGAACACAAAGTCCCCTGAACCTCAAGAATGTCTTCAAAAAAAGGATGGGTTTGATTAATGCCTCTGTAAATGTAATACATAGCATCCATGGAATCTGTAAAGATTTCTACCTCATCTAAGTTCATGTCTACGCATAATTTTAAGCCACATTTGATGGCTTTAATTTCAGCAAACAACAATCTATCATTTGACAATCCTAAAAATGACATTGATGCCTCTAGGGTAAAATTGCTAATTAAGTGTCATCCATGACTTCTGGTTTACTATGTAAAATAATATTAATCTTTCTTGACATTTTGATTAATGTTAGTAGAGAGACATCTGAATCTTCATTTTAGAAGTCATTGATACTTGTAAGGAAGTTAATTTTTTTTTATCAGATGAAAAATATATAAAAAAAAGAGACAAACAAAATAAGGGACAAAGCCCACAAGAACCAAGAGAAACAGACTAGAAACAAATAAGCCCACAAAACCCTAGCCCTAAGTAACAGAACAACAAGGGCTCAAAGCAACCGTTGCCACCGCTAGAAATGACTGCCATCGTTGTATGGAAATCCATAGGCAAGAAAAAAACACCAACAAACTTCTGAGCCATAAGGGGTGGGGGTTCAAAGAACAACCCAAAAGGTCCCGCCCCTTTTAAGGAAGCAACTAAAGAGGTTGAGGAACTGCCACCGTGAGTGAAACCTAGAGTAGGGCAGGCAACCATGGACGCCGGCGAAACAAACACAACAGGAAGAAGAAAATAAAGAGACGGCGAGCCCGCACCATGAGACATCGCCCAATGGTATAAGAGATATCTGTCGCTAACACCCCAGAAATGCCACCACTGCAAGGATCCAATAAGAACCACCATAAAAATGGTTGTCACTGTTGCATCTCCAAAAATGCAAAACTGAGTAACTAGCTCCAGTTCTATCCAACCATGAGCAAAACCACCACCAAGCAAGCAACATCGCAGGGAACGCCCCTTAGATCTGATTATTGCCGAGCCAACGAACCACCTATCCATCGGCAAAACCAAGCAAAAAAGAAAAAAAAAAACAGAAATGAGACCACGACGAACACAAAGCATGAACGTCTCCGCCTCCGACAAAAGTCGGAAAGGGAGACGCCGTGAACCTTCACTTGCACGGACGAGACGCACTCCCACCACCCCTTGAGAGAAAACCCTCGAGAGGGAGAGACCTCAAGGAAGCTAGTTAATTCATGTATTTGTTTGAAGATTTGGTTGTACGGTAACATAAATTAATCAACAACTTCAACATACTGCAATTGGCATCATAATGCGCGCACAGGCACAGACATACCTTCTGTATAAGTAAGGTTCTCAGTTTCTTGATGTAATTATTTTAACACCAACCCAACTTTCATAAAAGATTATTGGTTTCATTTTATCATTGGAAGATTTGATTGAAACCTGTATTGACATGTATAAATAGAACTTTGAGGCTAATAAGGATGTACAATTGGTAAGACTGAACCACTTGAACGCAGAAAAAGTATTGAATTCAAGTATTGCTGGCGATCCTTGTTAGTAACAATACGCTAATTGTGATGCATTCTGTCTTAGAGCAAGAATACATATCTCCTGAATGACTTTTTTTTTTTTTTTGGCCAAAGAGGAACATCTCCGGAATGATTTACTCAGAACCAAAAAGTGATAAAAAAACTTCGAAAATTAGGGATAAGGGTATCTATGTCCTGCACACATTCATGATGCGTGTTAAGTGTCACCGTCAATAGAGTAAATCACTCCCTCATTTTAACCAAACATTCAAATAGGTCATCTGGTTTATGAATATTGATCTAATTTTCCATCACTCACTTCCATTTTCATGCATTTTATGAATCCAAGCTGGATGCTGATTTGTGCTTGTTGAGAGTTATCGATCCTGTGGAGGACAAATTATTTGGATAAAACCATCTTGCTCTAAATTGTAGACTATCTTTTTATTCATTGGGTGGCGTAAATATCAGCACAATTGAACCCAACTAGTTGATCACTCTCTATATCACCAAAAAATTGTGCATATTTGGTTGTAAATAAATAAGATAATCCCTTATAATCCCGTCATATTTTTCTTGCTCATGTTGAATTTTTGCTTTGATTTGCTTGTTAATGAAAGCAATAAGTTTCGCGTACCATATATTTGCCGAATGCTGTTGTTTTTGTCTGTGAATAAATTTTCGTAGGCCTGCATCTAGAGTACATGTCGCATTAAATTTTTCAAGTATGGTCTTTTGAGAATTCTGATTGAAGACCATCAAGGATTCACAATTTAAGGGGCCAATTTAGACATAAAATGGAATAAAATTACATCAAAAACAGCAAAAAATAATTTTATAATTTAAAATATCTTATGTGCGTCTCGATAAAAAATATCATTATATAGGTTATTTTTGTTGAAAATCATTACTGGAAAGTGATGACAGAATAGAAACCTTAAATTTATCTTTACTTAAAAAATGTTGTTAGTATAGTTATTATGAGTGATATTTATTCCGTATGTTATTTATTATTATTTTTTTGACAAAAGTTATTTAGCAATTATATATCCTTTGAAAAAGAGAGATGATAGAACTTGGTAACCAAGAAAATAAAATATTCAAATAAGAATAACTAATAAATAAATAAAGAGATAATTAAATCATAGAAAGATTCACAATTATCTTAATTAGTGTTTTACATTTGACGACTTCCTTGAATCATGGTTGAATCGGATTGTTAACTGTTTTGTTCATTAGCTCTGCATATATAGCTGCACATCTTCTTGTATGTTTTATTCAAGGACAAATTTATTCTTAACCTTTTGTTGCCTCGTGAAACTGGTATCAATGAGTTATGATTGATGTAATATTATTCCAAAAATTTAAAAAATGATGCAACATTAATGTTGTCATATGATAATCTTTGACCAATGGTTGATATTTAGTTGAAAAATTTCAACTAAATTAAATTAAAGAGCAATTTTATTTTGAAAGTTTTTCTAAATGAGAAATTTATATCTTCAATTTTCGATTAACACAATGTTTTTAAGTTATTATCATTTAAATCAGAAAAGCAAAACATTATAACTTGTTATCAATATTGAAAAATGGTCGGTATCTTTAAATTTTGACAAAAAAGCTTATCGAGGTTGCTTGGGCATTAAATCAACTTTGTCTCAGCACTCTACATACTTTCTCTTGAGTAAAATCCGGCTTGTCCTTATTTTGCTTATAAGATATTCCAAACATGTGTCTATGCGAAGGTGTCAGGTTAAGCAGGCATAGCCAAAAAACACATGTGTATATATATGTATATATATAAACTTTTTCAAACCTACTTGTTGGCAACATTAGCTTGGATTTTGACTTAGAAATATTCAATATAATTCAACTCAAAAACATTGTGTTAATTAAAAAAATTTAGAATACCAACTGCTTTTCCAAATAAACTTTTGAGGGCAAAATTGGTTTTTGATTCTAGTCAGATTTTTTCAACTAATAATTAGTGTTACTTAAATATTACCAAAAGGTAACATTGCACTATTTTCCAAACTTTTAAAATAACATTGTACTATTCAAAAGTTAAGGCAGGCAAAAAACGTTCCACATAAATTTTTCTTGAAACCCTTTTAAGCTTTTATTCAATTAGTGGCCTCATAATTGTATTATTTGTCTTTCACCATCATTCGCTCTTACTTCATTCTTAATTTCTTATTTTATTATCCTTTCATTGTTCATAAAATTTGAATAAGATCGAAAGCACTAGCACAGGTGCAATTATGAATTAGTTGGTTTCAATACCTCCTAATTAATTATATTATATATGTTGGCAAATCATCGGGTGTGTGTATATATATTCTGGCAAAAAAAAAAAGTGTGTGTATATATATTGAGTTTAATGAGTTGGTTAAAAAAGAGAGAGAGAGAGAAAATTACATTAAAATTCTACATAAAAAAAATTAGTTGCTGTAAAATTTATTAACAATTGAACTGAATTATATTGACAATATAACCAATTATCAGTTTAATTCAATTGTTAATAAATTTTGTAATAATTAATTCTTTTGTATGAAAACTAATTGTAATTTTCTCTAAAAAAATATATTGAGTTTAATAATGAGAGATTTTTTTAAAAAAAATAATAACGCATTTCAATATAAACGTTTTCCTCCAAAAGAGTAGCATGTTGACGAAGGCGGCAAGCTGATGGAAGTGGGACCCGTTCCGAACAACGAGGAAATGTCGCCGGCCGGTGAGGAAGCCATTCAAGAATCAGGAAGCGTCGTTTTCTTGCTCAACAACCTTCCATTTGACGCTGATGATGATGCCCCTGGGGTGAAAATGCTAATTAATTTCTATGCATGACTTCTGATTTTGTACCGTTTAAAATTTACTCAATCTTTCTGGAATAATTTGAGTAAAAAGACGTATGAATCATCATCCAGTCATTAATAATGTATTGCAAGAAAGTTATAATCGATTAATAATGATATCCGCTAAAAGAACAGTAAAACGAATTAATCAAATAGTATGGAGATCACGAAAGAGAAATTTCATGTAAGATAATCAATTATAAGCTCGGATAGAAGTAATAGTGGAAGTTAATAACAGTACAGCTACGAAAGAGACTTTCACGGCTGTACTCTGTACCAGTGCAATGAACGGAAAGGAAAATCGAAGGAATTGCGGACGAACCTTTTCATTTTTGCGTTGTTATCGTTATGAATTACATATTATTACAATGCCAATTGGAAAACTCAAGTTTCTGACTATCAGATTATGGAAAGTCAACTAACAAGTGCTTATGCAGGCTCAGCCTAACCTCCCATATCGTATTGAGAATCTTGCGGCAACTTACATCTCGGTTGGTGATTTCAAACTCAATGTTCTCTATTTTCAAATCAATCTAGATATCGTAGCTCTCCTGGAAATGTGATGAACTATAATTGATCAATAGAAATTCCCCTTATCTTGCAATCGTTTTGCAATCTTAAGCTTCATTTCTTGGTTTGTGGTCTGATACTGCTGCCAATCAATTAGTAATTTGAACAGTAAGCTATAAGATGATTTTCTTGACGTTATCGTTACACATGTCTTCCACTTGCTTGATATTTGTCTCCTTAAGCTCATTTGTCATTTCACACAAAACCTAAGCTTTTCTCCTTCCAATTTGGTCATGGTTGTAATGTTTTCAGCCACTGGAACAAATTTTATCGAGCAAACTTCATTCTGCTGGGTGTGTACGTGCTGTCTTTGTCAATTTTGGGCCCAAGGGTTACCATGAGATCAAACCCAATTGGAGCCCTGTAACTCGACCGGCAGAATTTGAAGCTTTGTTACGTGAGTAATATGCTTACGTGATACATCTGAAGGCAATATTGTCCTGCTATTTGGCACTAGTGTGAGTTCATTATGATACTTAATCTGTTATGCCAAGTAAATCTTAATACAACACTTTTGGATCCTTGTAGGTGAGTTATTCCAAAATGGAATGAAAAGGGATCCTGTGACTAATGAAGTCCTCTGGCATAAAATCACTGACTTGTCAAGTTTATTGGCTAATTTGCCTGCAAACTCAAGGAAAATAGGTAAACAGAGATGGCCTTGGCATTTTTACTATGTTGATTTCTTAAGTAACTAGCTGCCTGCTTTGTTTGATTATGAATTTAGGCTGCTTGCATGGAGCTACTTCACAAGGCTCAGCTTCAATCAACTTTCAGGACTACATTAAAAATGCTTCTCTTATGCATTCTTTTGTTTTTGTGGTGTGTAGCCAAGAATTGAATCTTTCTTTCTTTTCTGTCACATCATTTTGCAATTAAGAATGCACGATTTGAAAATTAATGTGTTTAGGTAGGCCAAATTGCCAATGAGGAGATTGAGGGATTCCTTGATGAATTTGTGAAAGGTATAGTTTTTGTGTATCCAACTATTCTTTGTTCTCTTCCATATTCATTATTTTCTACAATTATCAATTTGCACATGAAAATTGCTAGCTACATCTCAGAACGACTTCCACATACAGCAATTGGCATCAAGCATGCACGAGCCCACATATTCCTTGAAAGTAATGCTGGTAGTTTATTGACACAGTATTGAAACACCAAACCGTCTTTCGTATAAGGTTGCTGATTTCATTTTATTATACGAAGCTTTGATTGAAACTTGTATCAACATAAATAGAACTTTGAAGCCAATAAGTATTGTACACTTGGCAAGACTGAGTTGCATGGGGGATGAAAAATGTTGAATTCAATTATGATCTTTGTTAGTAACTATTCAGTAATTGTGATTCACTCTGTTTTGGGGCAATATTTACACATGACTAAAATGTTTTTAAAAAAAAGATTCTAAGAGTAGAAGAGTATCTGAACTCTGCACATTCATGATGTGTTTCAATGACTTTACTGTCATTGCCTCATTGATCTGATTTTCCCTCATTCCCTAGTTTTATTGGCTTGCAGTTTCTGAATACGAGCTGGTTCCAACTTATTGCTTGTCCAGAGTTATCAAGGCGATGGAGGACAAATGGAATATTTGAATAAACCATTTTGCTCTAAATTGTTGACAATCTTCTGTTTGATCGTGTGGTGTAAACGTCAACACAATTGAACTAGCTGATCATTCTCTACTGCAACAAAATATATGTTGATATCCGGCTGGTAAATGCATATGATATTCCCTTATAGTCCTTTCAGGTTCTGCATGCTCATAGAGAATGTTTCTTTCATTTTTCTTTTTTAATTAAAGTAATACGCTTGTTGTTCAATATATTTGCAATGGTAATGTTGTCAATTTTATAAATTGATAGTCATAGATAGACATGAAACATTGATTTGATAAATGGATGAACGTATAATTTCAATAATCATGTATCAATTCTCAAGAATAGAAATAGAATATGAGCCCAAATTCATCGTTTTGGTTTTACATTCAAAATCGCGAATGAGTTTGTTTTTTAAATTGCTATTAAAGAGAATTTTCTACGTGTCTATAAAATCCCTTGAAAATCTATTAAAGGTAACCTAGGATTCCCATAAAGGAAAGCCTCCTTCACACTTTTGACCATGGAGGCTAATATTTAGACTGTCCAAATTAAAGTTGGACGTTCCAAATTTAATGTTTTTTATTTTTTATTTTAATTTATTTTTTATTAAATAAAAAATTTATATAAATTATAAATTTTTTAATAAATTTATTTATCAGTTTGGACATTTCAGATGTAACATGAATTATCCAAATTTAATATTAAAAATTTATAAAAAAATTTAATATTAAATCTAAATTATCCAGACTAGTAAACACATTTATTTAATTTGTTTACAAGTTAAAATTTTATTATTTTGATAACTAAAAATAAAAATAAAAAATTTAAATCTGAACCGCCCAAAATATTGGCCTTCGTTAGCAGAGATGTGAAGAAGGCTTCCCTATGCGGATAGCAAGTCCAAAAGATTCAGAACTTAAGGAGCCAATGTAGACAAAGAAAAATTAGAATATAATTAAAAAATAATAAGAAATTGTTTAATTTAAAAATATCTTTTGTGCCTCTCAATAAAAATAATATTACATAACTCATTGTTTTAAAATCATTAATGGGAAAGTGAGGACAAAAAAACCTTAATTTTCTCGTTAGCTCAAAATGTTGTTAATAGTTATAAGTAATTTTAATAAGCACTTTATTTATTTTTAGTAAAAATTAACAACTTTATATTCTTTGAAAAAGAGAGATGATATAAAAATTGATAACAAAGAAAACAAAAATTAAAATATTCAAATAAGAATAACTAAATGAAGAGAAAATTAAATCATAGAAAGTTTAATAATTATCTTAAGATTAACAATTTTGTAGTTTTTACGTTGCTCCTTTGTTTTCATTGAATTATGGTTGAACACGATTGCTTAGAGAGTGTTTGGTTGCTAAAAAAAATATGAGAATAAAACGAATTAAAAATAGTAAAAGTAAAATAAGTAAAAAGTAGAGGGGATAAGGTCAATCTTGTTTACAAGGGGAGGAAGTAATTTGATTAGTTCATGAAATTTGGAGTTATGATTCATTAGGTTTGGAAAAGTTGTGGTGAGTTCCAAATTTATGAGATGTAATATTAAATTTTATTATACTTACCATAATAAGGAAAATAATTTAATTCATTTTTGTTTTTTTAAATTTCATTTCATTCTCATGTTTTGCAACAACCAAGCAAGCATTCATAGATGTTGGGTTTGGTAAAAGCGATTAATTTCTCACAAACTCAAATCTCCATTGGGAGGGGGTGTCAAGTAGGGCTATCTATGGAGTCATATTTACTCTACCCAATAAAAATGTAACAACTTAGGTGATTATAATCCTATGTGACAATTTAGATGATTTACTGTTTGCACACCATATCTCCCAAGCGCCGGCGCTCCTCTTAATCCTTCCTTCATCCATGTCTCCCCATTCTTCTTCATTTTAATTAGAGGCAATGAATTGAAGCAATCCAGATCCTTGTGATGAATCCTAACAAGAGATTTATGCCCATCGCACAATCTGATTCTTTCTCTATAGTGAAAGAAACGAGGCAACTTGGTACATTTTCTTAACATCAGAGTACATCATGAATCATTTCTCTGCCTAGTCACATTAATAACATAGTAGAGATCATTTCATTATTTGTCTTATGAACCTTGTATATCTGACGTAACTTGCAAACTTCTTTTGAAATTAACATATAACATTATCAAATCTCATTCTTTGACGTTAATATTTAAAACTAATTTATAAATTTAAAACATCATTCCTAAATTTTGGAGGTATATGTATTAATAATAATATTTAAATTATTAAATATTAAAATATTTAATATTTTCACAGGATTTTATTAAATTAACTATTTATTAAATTTTATTTTAACATGATTTTAAGGTATCTAGTACCTTTAGAAAAAAAAAATTAGAAGGAAATTAACATTTTAAGCCAATGATAATAAGCCAAGTCCAATGGTCGATGAGGCTCACACATATTACATATGGGTAAATCATGATTAAATTGATGACGAACGTTACCCCACTTATTAATATAAGTGTACTGTATAGATGTTTCTTGAAAAATAATTAAGGAAAAAATGATTTGGCTAAAGTGTAATTTTAATTCTATAACTTTGTATAAGTTTTCAAATTGTTCCTTTAATTTTTTAGTCCTCTAATATTAGCATTGTAAGTTTCAAATAATTAATTTTTGTGTCAGTCATGATTATTTTAAAACAATTAAATATAATATATCAATATTTGAGAATATTTATTAATATTTAAAGTTTAATGTATAGTTTTTTTAGGCTTCTGTAGATATAGCTTATGTTATAAGATCAAATTAAACAAACAACCTAACATTTATTATATTTTACATTATGGCTGATTTATTATATTTGTTAATGATGTATATTAATGATAAATTTTTTGTAAATTTTTAATAATAAACTCCTAGTAAAGCAATGATAAATTCCTTATATATCAATGATAAATCCTTTGTATATCAATGTAAATCAGCCATAGTCCTAAATTTTTTAAAATTTGGTCCACTTTTTCTAGTTACAGAATATTTTTGGCCAATGGGCCAATTTATCCTACTTTTTTTTTTGAGTCAATAATTCGAGTCAAGCCCGATGAGTTAACTTGATCCCGCCTAAAAAAATTAGGGTCGGGCTTAGCCATATAAGTTTTTTTACAAGGGTAGGATATTTTAAACCCGACCTAAATTGAGCCCGACTTAAATAAGCTTGACTGCAGAAATTTTTAGCTCTATATGTATATAGATTTGATAATTTTGGCCAAGCTCGATTTGTTAACCCGAATTCGACTGAAAAATGTTAGGGCCGGGTTTAACTATATTGGCTTTTTTAAGAGGGTAAAATACTTTAAATTCAATTTGAATAAGCCTGACTTGAATTGAGTCTAGCTTGAATAAGCCTAGCTCGCTTGAACTACTGGATCTAATTTTTTTTTGTGATAAAATTTTAATGTTAAAATTAAAAGATTAAAAAGATATTCTATTAATCATTATCATTTGATAAAAAAGGAATACAAAAGACAAGAAGCAAAATTACAAAAGCATAAGGAGGCCGAAGCAAAACATCAAACGTGGGGTCCTCAAGGGGAGCAACATGGAAGCCTGCAGGTTCTGCAGCAAGGGCCATCTTCGCAAGACGATCAGCTACGTAATTCATATCCCTTGGAAGGTGACAAAAATTAACACTCTAGTCACGCTGGAGAAAGCTGCGAATCTCCCAAATCTCATCTCTTCGTGCATGCAGCTCAATATCAGCTCCTTGAATTAGGTTAATCAACTCCTCTCAGTCACTTAGTAATAGACACTTTCGAATACCTATTGTCCCAGGCAAACTTCAATCCCAGACTTCAGCGTCAGGTTCCCACAAACAGAGCATAAATGCTCCCTCCACTTTCCTCAGGTGGTCCTGAACTACCCCTCCACAACCTGCCACGCCTGATCTCTCAGTATGCTCCATCCATAAACACTCGAAACCCATCACTCAAAGAAGCAGCACTACCCAAGGATTGTTTGTAGACAACCTCCCTAACATGAGGGTACTATGGGCTCTATTCATACAGCGCATAATTGCCCTAGCCTTACCAACAATGTTTGTTATAGGTGAAGTGACACTTTGGAAGGTTGTAACCCCACTTGTAATACCCTCTCGAGGGGAATATATAATCCTTTTATTTAAAAATATAAGATATTTTTTGAGGGGTTAGATATTAAAAAATATAAGACATTTTAAATTTTTTAAGGTGTAATCATTATTTTTTTTCTAAAAGTGCTCCTATACTTATATTTTTTTTTAGGGTGAAACACTTTATTACATAGAGGTAAATATGAAAAGATAGGATTGTTTAAAAATAAATAACTACTTTATTAGGAATAAAATTCAATTAAAAATACTATACATTTTTAAATGAAGGGAGTGTATGATATAGGATTCCTCTTAAAATTTGAAAAATTCACATGTTTTCTTGTACTTTGCATAACATTGACCAAAATGCTAAGTTTTTAATTTCCATATTATGGTAACAAAAATTTAGTAATTTGTACCTACTCTGTAATAAGTAATTATTGTTATACAAATATAACAAAGTAGTGGCATATTTATTATAGTATATATTAATATGTATATTATCATTGAGAATATATGTATATATATATATATATATTGTGCGAGTACCTACAATATAGCTACAAAAAGATTGTGTTGCATATACAAATATAATAAATCTATTTATTATGATTTTTTCTATAAATTACTATTATAGTACTATTTGCAACTTCAGATCTTAGACATTTAGAAGTGAAGCTTGTTGCATGTGAAGTAAATGAAGAATTGACATAAAATAATAATAAATAAATAAGAAAACATGGGATAGGTCTAAATTTGTAGTGAGGAAAGCATTATTGTAACATGGAATGAATCAATAGTGAGAAGCTAGGAAGCACGTATATGTGCAAAGTGCTGCTGTGTCCGTGTTGGATACATATCCGACACGGACACACGTTCATGACATAGAAGCGGCATGTTTGATTTTCTAGTTTCAATAAGACACGAGCGGAGACGGGCGGAGGTGGGCAGACACAGGTTGTACTTGAAACTCAGTGTTCTGGCCTTTTTTTTTTTTTTTTCTCATTTCCAGAAATTAGAAGCCTTAAACTTCGTCCAGTACTCCAGTTCCAGTCGATTCTTTCCCCTTTCTCGCTTGACGGCATGAGCTTCACTCTGTCTATCCAAGGTCTGAGCATCATCGTTCTTCACTCAGTCACGGGTCATGGTGTTCTGTCTCTTCAGTCAAGTCGCTTTGTCTCTTCATCCCGTTCTGTCGCTTTGTCTCTTCGAGTCCGAGGCAAGTTGTTCTTCTTCATCTTCTTCTACAGCGCTGGGTCACTTTTGGCGTTCGACATCCCTATGTATTTAAGACTTCAAGCCCTCAATGCATCTAGATTATGGTTTGGGTCTTGCTGATTGGCTGTTAAAAATATTTTTTAAATATTACATTTTTTTGGCCAAATTTTTTAAATATTACTGACTTATTGACTTATTACTTGTTAAAGTAATAATGTTACTGATTTAATTTTTTTTATTTTGATGAATTATTTTATTAAGTTAAACAATGATTTGTATAGCATTTTTATTAGCTCTCTTTGTATTAAAATTGCAGGAAATTGTTTACCGATATTTTGAAATTGTACCTTTTGACTTTAAGTATGAAATTATGAAATTGAAAATCTATGTGTATCTATATATTTAATATTTAATTATTTATATAACCGTACCAATATGTTAAAATTTTTGAAAATTGCGGTCTCAGCATATTGTTCTATATCGTATCCAATACTCGTACCCATGTCAGTGCTTCATAGGTGGGAAGTAATGCAATAGGCTGCCAATGTAACATACTGATTTTTATATAATAAAGAAATTGTGGAATTTAGGTTTTGAGGAAAAAAATGATAATAATAGGAATTTATATTATTTGAGGTTATTTAGAAATAATATTATGATTAAGTATTTAATTATGAATTTAAAAATTTAAATTTAAAACCACATAAGCAATATTTAGTTAAGATATAATACATAAATAATTTTTTTATGTGTGTGTTAAAAAAAAAGAGAAGGTAGAAGAAACAAAAAAGGGAAGGTGGAAGGTTGTTGTTTCTAAGTCCCACATTGGTTAGATAAGGGAAGAGAAGAGGTGCCTTCATGTATAAAAAGGAGGGGGTGTGTGCATTAGGAAGCATGAGAGGCTAAGATACAATTTAGAGGAAATTACAACTTTTGGCCCAAAGGTTTGAATAATTAAATTTCAACCAATAGTTTTTTTTTAATATAATTTTGGGACTCACAATCCCATTTTTATATTATTTTTCTCTCTTCCTCTCATGTTGCTCGGCGTTTTCTCGTAAGGGGGGATTATTTTCTTTTTCTTCAGGTATGTTCTAACTTTCCTGTTTAGATTAGCATTTAAAAATTTATTTAATTACAAAATTAATTTTATAGTTATTTTCTAAATAATACTAGCTTTCTAGTGATATGATTATTTTGTAGGATAGAGTAAATATTTTGATTAGGATTTTTCTATAGGATAGTTAATCTGATGATATGATGGATTAAAAATATAGGTTAAAACTCTTAGGGATATAATAAATATTATAGAATATTTTTTGAGGTTGAACTCATGTTTAAGAATTTTTGAATTAAAATCTAGATCTATATGGTTGAATTTATGTGGAATCTGAGATGTAGGGATAAACCTATGATTATTAAATATTTATTTAAGTATGAATAGGTATTTTTGAGGTTATAAAAAGGTGATTTGAGACTTCAGGATAATTTTAAAATTTAATTTATTTTTGGACAAATTTTTAGAATATAGAAGGATGAAATTGTGATACTAGAAGTGATTTGAGGATAAAAAAAAATAGTTTATTAGGGTATGAGAATTTTGAAAAAGAATTTGGGAAGTTAAATGAGGCATAAATCTTAAATTAGTGTTAATATGGATTATAGATCTAAGACTTTCTAACCATTTAAATTAGAGTTCTTTATGTTAATGTAAAATTAATATATAGTATTGTGAAATAATTATGTAGATTATTTGACAAAGATAGTGGTGAAAATGAGTTGTGAAGGGAAACTTGTTATTCAAGACACAAGGTAACCATTATTAATGTATTGTGATGGGTGTGTTTGTGAATGGTTATGTGTTGTTTTGTTGTTTGGAAAAACTATGAATTATTGAAAATAAATACTGTTATATACTTCCGTGAAATCATTGCCAAGTGGGTTAAAATTTATTTTTTGTTTATCATGATGAGATATTATTGTTCGGATATATTTCTGTTTGGATATTTGAATGATGCATGACTTGTCAGGGTATTTTAATGTATGGTGTTAATGGGAATTTCTGTTCGGTTAATTATTACCACGTGGTAAGCCCTCATTGGACCCAATGAGTGGCGTGTCGCTTAGTCCAACTCACCTTTGGCCGGGTGATTTGGCGTCCGAGCATGGCGAAAGGAGGATATAAGGTGCAGTTATGCAAATTAAATACTTGTTCGGTTTGTTTGAAAGTATTGTTCGGTTAAATGTTTTGTGTGCCCACTTAGCAATCGCATGATTAGTTACATCTGCATGCATCATTACATATTAATTTCTGGTTACTGGGACTTTTAAGTCTCATTCCCCGTGGTTAATATTTTTACAGGAGCGAGTCCGGCCGAGAAAGCACCAGAGGTGTAATTATGGTGTATGAGACACCATCTTTTAGGTTGCCTCTTATTTTGGATTATACAATGTATCTTGTGCCAACTTAGGACATATCTTCTTTGTGGAGCATGTAAACTCTAATCCTTTTTATTAAATGCATTTATATGTTCAAGAGGATTATGTCTGTCCCTTTTAATTTATGACTTGATTTGAATAACATGCTATGAGGATCATGTCTGTCCCTCATGGTTCTAATTGTTTTTTGAAATATTTTAAGACCTGTGGTATATTGTCTTGGATGTATCATGGTAAAAATTTTTCTACCATGATAAGGGTATGATAAGGGTTCAATGAAAAAAAATGATTTGTTGAATTAATAATTTGCAAAAAATTAGTTTGTAAATTTGAGGGTGTTACAGCCAACAACTTATGATTTAAATTTTTCTCTATAAATAGCCAGATGACCAATTAGTGAGGGGGTGAGAAAAAGAATTACCAAATAAGAAAGTGAAAAAAAATATTCACTACTATAAAATATATCTTTAGGAGCGGGTATTTAAGAGGGCTTCTTTAAAAAGCGCTCTAGAATGTGAATGCAAAATTTAACAGAGCGCTTTTTTAAATAAGCGCTCCTGTATGTCAGGGCTTCTCAATAAGATAACGCTCTTAATTAATATAAATAAAATATTGTAAAAAATTTAAAAAGACCTTCGAGAGCGCTCGTAGTTAAGTGCTCTGAAAGAAACTATCTTCCAGAGCGCTCATCAAAGAGCGCTCTGGAAGATCAACTCTTCCAGAGTGCTCTTTGAATGATCGCTCCAATAGAGCTCATCTTCTAGAGCGCTTTTGGAATGAGCGCTCAGAAAGAGCTAATCTTTCGGAGCGCTCGTCAAAGAGGTGGTCTTTTCGGTCTTTTATTTTTCTACCTCCCGTCAGTTTTCTTTTCCTTATTTATGAGTTTCTTTCAAACCTCTCTCTCATTTGTTGAGGTTGTGTATTCCCAACGAGTTCCAAATTGTCGCTGTATCAGTCTATCTTTCGCCATTGTTCACTATTCCAGATCGTCGTCCACTGCTATTCGCTGTTGTAGATCGTCGTTTGCCACTGTTCCCTGTTCTAGATTGTCGTCTACTGCTGTTCACTGTTCCAGATCAGTGTCCGCCACTGTTCATTTGTTTCTGTGTCATGTCATGCCATCTGTCTATGTTTTTGCGCCGCCATCACCATCACCGTCACCGCCATCTCCTGCATCACTATTCCATATTTGCATTACTGTTCTAGATCTGCGCTGCTGCTGTACATCGAAGGGAGCGACGCCATGAAGACCTCTGTTGTAGCCGTGTGTCGTTGTTGTACAGCCGAGGAAGCAATGCTGCAAAGACCTCCATTGCTGCCATGAAGATTGCCGTTTTTTCTGCCGTGAAGACTACACTATGAAGGTATTTTTTTAATAATTAATTTATAATGTAATATATTGATATATTTATATATATTTGAGAATAAATTTCATATATATTTTTTTAATAATCAATATTATAGCTAATATATGAATTAGAGTTATATATATTAGAATTATGGAGTATTTGTAGTTGATAATTTAGATTAAATTTGAGGAAACTACTTGAACATTTTATTTTATTTATGAAAATACTTTTAAGGGAGATTATTGTTATTAATTAAATTACAATTGATTGATAGAATTTAGATGCATTATGCTACTAAATTTTTATTTGGATGAATTTATTTTTTTAGTTTAAATGTATTGTGTTGTGAAATTTAATTGTTTGATCATTTGGGAGGTTCTTCTTTTAAGGAAGATGTTGTTGAATTTTTTTTTTTTATAGAAATCTAAGTCTTTTGTTTATTGAATTTTGATAATCATATTAGTGATATGAATTGTAAGTGGATGTCGGCTAATCGACTATTTAGAGAATATTGGGATGGTGTGGATGAATTCATTGAATTTGTATTTTGTTGTGATCAAGACCCCTGTGTAGTCATATATCCTTGTTTGAAATGTTGCTATGGAAAAAGAATAAAACCAATAGAATTGAAAGATTATTTAATATGTAATGGGATTGATCCAACTTATACTTGTTGGACCATGCATGGGGAGACAAGGAATAATGCAAATAACTGGAGGATAGTGCGAGCTACTCAACATTTGATCGTGATAGTGGACATATGATGTTGACCGTCTTGATGAAATGATTCATATATATAACTTCATCGCTGAAGTGTTTTAAATTAAGTTAGAATTTATTTCTATCATATTTTGATAATGACATCTTTTATTGTTTTATAGGTATCTACATAATTACAAGGTTGGGAGTGTGGATACTATGTTATGAAGTTTATGAGAGAAGTAATCACACAACAAGAGTTGATCATTCCTGAAAATGTAAGTCAAAAGCTTTGAAATTAAGTTGATATAATGTTAGTTACTTATATATTGCTTTCATATCTTGTGTAGTATTTTGTTGGAACAAAATATTCGCATTTTGCTATGGAACAAATAGAAGATTTAGTTGAAGAGTTATCAGAATATATTATTGGTTGTTTGTGATAGGAAGTTAGATTTCAATGTTAGAAAAATAACAATAATTTCATTTGTTAGGCTTGTTAGAAATTAAACTAGGTTAGTTAGGAAATTGAAATTCTTGTATCAGTTTCAAATTCTTTTCTTGTATGTAAATTTTTATGTTGATATTATTTTAAAATTAGTTTTTGATATTATGATTTGCCATTATTAAAGAGATGTAAAAGAAAATTTAAAAAATCTAATTTTAAAAAAATTAAAGTAATATATGGGAGCGCTCATTTGAGGAGCGCTCCTGTAAAGTAACATACGGGAGCGCTCTTCAGAGAGCGCTCCTATATGAAGGCATACGGGAGAGCTCTTTATAAAAGCACTCCAGTATGGTTGCATACGGGAGCGCTCTTGTAGAGAGCGCTCCCGTGTGTGATGTGTGGGAGCTCCCTTATGGGAGCACTTTTCGGAAAGCGCTCCCGTATACCATACATACAGGAGTGCTTTTTTTAAGCGCTCCCATATATTTCGGAGTGCTCGATATGGGACGCTTCAAAAGCGCTCCCTAAGGTAAAAAAAAAGAAAGCGCTCCTATAAACTTATTTTGTAGTAGTGATTGGAGTGAAACTTGGAAAGAGAAAGGGAGGGATACAATAAGATATTTTCTTAAATTTTCTTTGACCTTTAATTATATTGAGATAATATATTTATTTTTTAGCTAATACTATTATTTTAGTCTCTATTAAAATCCTCTTAAATATTTATTGTTAATTATCTTGGTACTCTCATGTGTATTTTAATCACCAAACACGCATCCTCTTGTGCTAGAATAAAATATAATTTTGGTTCTTTCATGAGTGAGACTAGTCTAAGAGGATGAAAGGAGCATAATAAAAAGGGGCAAATTACATACACTGACCCCCCTCACATGTTAGGGGTTTTTGTTGTAATTTATGTTTCCCATGTTATATATGTATGTATATATATATATATAGTTAGTTTGTATTCTTTCTATAATTGATAGACATAGTTATTTATTTACCCTATAATTATTCATTTAAATTAATAATTTATGTTTATTTCTTTCTATAAGTGTTTGTTACGTGTATTTATGGTTTTAGTTTTAAGTAATAATTATTTATTTACTCATTTAGTATAATAAGTCATATTTAATTATTTCTATAATTTCTACGTTATTATTAATAATTGTTTATTTATTTTTTTATATATCATGCATTGTCTGCTTAAATTTATTTTTATCAGTTACTCTTTTAGATAAATAATTAGTATTTATTTATTTTTTCTATAATGGTCGCGCACACATTAATGTGTTTCAGTATTAGCAATAGTTGTTTCAACCATAATGCCAAATTATGGACCATCTAGAGTGATTGTGGACAATCGCACCTACTCTGAGATTATTTGGGATTCTTTGCTGTCACCTACTTCAAACCAGATAGTACCTCCCTCTCCCTCTCATTTATCACACTTTTTACTTTCTTCATTATCATTAGTATCCTCACTAGCATTAACCTTAGTCACCCTTTCATCTGCCATGCCTCCACCACCACCACCACCATTCTTTGTGTCACCACCTTTGCCGTTTATGTAGCCACCATCATCGTTTATGCCTTCGCCACAACCGCCTTTTTATTTATAGCCGACTTCAATGCGAATGATGTCTTTGACCAAGCCAAATGGGCATATTTAAATATTTTAGAATATTAGGAATGTATATGTGAGACTTTTTTTAGTGTATTTTTGGTGTAAGTACAATATCCCTTTCTTCCATACTCATTAGGAATGCCTAGAAAATTCCCACAAGTTAACCTAATATAATTTGACCGTGTGTAAATAAATATACATATATTTCTATAATCTTACCTAAATGTGTGCAGGGATAGTTTTTCATAACTTAATTTGTAATTTAATTTTTGTTTCTTCAAATATGATGTTATTTAAAAAAAACATTTGTATAGTTCCCCTTAACTTTTATATAAATCTAATTAATAATGATAATGTTAAAAAAAATTCCAACCTTCTAACCAATTAAATCATCCTAATAGGGGGAAGGTTATACCACTCTACATTAGTCATCCTAAAGTTACGACTAAGATTTTGTCGGCATCATTCTTGCAGATGCAGGCCAAAGAAAGACCTAACGTGCTTTGTTTTGACAGTTCTTCCCCAAATGTCTTGTGCTTTTGTATAGTCTCTTAAAACATGAAGAACATCCTCAATCTCATCATTACAGATCGAGCAGGTAGTATTAGAACAGAGTCCACAACTACTCCGGTGCTCATTTGTTAAAATTTGACCATGGAGAATCGACCACATGATTGTTTTGCACTAGTGGGGTATATTCAATTTCCAAAGCTTCTTCCACTACGTGCCTTCAATTATATCATCGTCTTTAAGAAGATCATACACTGATTTCATGGTAAACTGACTACTCTCGTCAAATCTTCACTTCATTGCTTCACAGCCATTTGATAATGTGGTCTGCTCTAATCTTGATTCTAAAAAATCCCTCAGAATCTTGAACTTATTTGTCATTAAAAAATTAATATAAATAATTAAATTATCCTTAATTCAAATATAAATTGTAATTCATAAGTTTTGTTTTAAAATTCACAACTTTTTTTCTTAAAATCGCAAGAATTTAATAGCAATATACAAGTTTTCATTTAAAATTTTAATATTTTTTAAATGTTGTAAATATCAATTGTCATTTGTAAATTTTATTTTAATATTCACAACTTTTCTTTTTAAAATTACAAAAATACAATAATAATTCACAAGTTCATATTTAAAATTCAGAATTAAAGACAATTTGGTTATTTATATTAATTTTTTAATGATAAAAAAATCTCTAGAAATTTTAAAAAAATTATGACATTTTAAGGGATCAAAATATCATTTACATAATTTAAAGAAATTTTATTGTCATTTTCCCTAAAATTTTCAACTTGTTGAAATATAAGCATATAATAAAAAGGGCAAAAACTAAAAGGCCATAGCTTAAAATCTGATAAAATATAGGGACTGCATGTTAATTTTTCAAAATTTATAACAATGTTTTTAGAATAGGAACAGATATTGAACCAAAAAGGTCAGTGATTCAAGGTTCATATAGTTCAATTAGATTGGACCAATAGTTAAACCAGTGATGTAATAATTAAATTAAAAAAATATATATATATATATATAATAATAATAATCTAAATATGAGAAATAAATATGAAATTATTACTTAACTTAAAAAAATTAAATACTTTAAGTTTATTATAACTTAACAAGTGATATGATACAACATAATATTAAATAATTAAAAAATTAGTCATTTTTAAAAAAAATTAATAAAAAATAAAAAAATATTTTTTCAAACAATTCAATTTTTAAAAATTGAATCTAATTTCAAGCTTAATTTTGGTTCTTAATTCTACCGCAAATTTAAAATGACCTGACTCAACTTCAAAAACAATGTTTATATAATAACCGAACTGAAATTGATACCGATCGAGATCAGCCTGTCCAACTATTTGGTTCGGTTAGATTTTAAAATCACTTAAATAATTTCAAGCTCGTAACACGAGGGCCTAATGCGAAAATCGCGAGCTTCTCCTTCACACGCAAACTCGGTACGCTCGCGGCATTCACCATCGTCAAAAATACGAGAAGCCTTCGCCTGCCGCTTTCCTCTGTCCTCCATCATTACCTCTTGCTGCCCGCCTTTGTTTCTGTGCAATCCCTCGATTGTCCTCTCCATGTCGATGAGTATATGGTTCTGTGAGTCTTGCCGTCTCTGTTCATTCTTTCTTTTTGTAATCCCTGTTTCTAATGTAGTGCCGATGGTTATAATTGAGAGGGAAGTGAAGGAAACTAAAAGGCAAGGGGTTTTGAGGGATACGGATAGGAATTCGGAGCGACGGTGACGAGAGGGAGAGATAGGCGAATTTTACGCTGGATGAGTGAGGAGGAGTTATTAGAATGAAGAGGAACAGATTTCTTCTTTCTTTGGTTATATTATTTCTAACTGTTATGTGTTGTTATGATCATTGTACTGTTTTATTATATTATTCATGTTGAACGAAGTAAATGTGTTCAGATTTCTATATCAGAAGCATTGTGGATTCCTCTGGGTTTCATCTTATAGAAATTATCAGAGTTTTTAACAATGTCCTTATTTTTTGGCCATCTTACTGGAGAAATTATTAGCAATTCCTTGGAAGTAGTGGACAGTGCCTAATATTAATCACATATTTTTATTGAAATATTTTATTGCTTAATAATATTTTATCCCATAAAAATATAATGTATTAAACTAATTATGCATAGTACTATCACAGCTCAACCTCAGTTTGGTTGTTGAATCGTAAACCACTTTTTTTATTGGTTTTGATAAAACTATTTTACTTCGTCGGCTGCCTTGTGCTGTGATTTGCTGAAGTGCTGCATTCATGGAGTAATTCATGATTCTACATCGTACTTGTCTGTGTTTAATTTCGTTCAGTGGCAATTTCATGGTTGGGGATTTAAATTTGAGTTTGTAGCTTCACTTCTTTATCATATCTATACCTCACACCAATCTTTTTCACATTAATTTAAATTGTATTGTTGAAAATACATTATACCTCCTCAATTAAGTTCTAATGATGACTTATGTCAACGTCGGAAAGCAACAAGTATTCCCTTTTCTTTAAACAGAACACAAAACACCCCCTTCTTTACACGAGATAGAGTTAATATTTTATTTTTCTAAAATTAAAGTTCTTCCATTACATTTTAAAGTTGTAATTTGGCTTGAATTCAGGGAAGTCAGATGTATTTTTGTTTCCTTTTTTTTTTTTTGGTTTATCTATTTCTTTTTCCATTTAAATTTGCTGCACACACTGACGTAATGCATCTTTACCTCTTTTGGTGAATGTATTATTATTATTTTTTTTTTTTTGTGGACTGAACTAATTAATTCTCACTATGATTTCGATGTTTGCTTATGTTGAATATGCTGGTGTATTTTCCTTTCAATATGTTACAACGCCTATGATTATTTGTTGCTTTGAATAAAGTATGACGGGTTCTATTCTTTCTTGACAACATTGAACATGCTTGATGCTAATAACTACTGAGTTTTAGTATTTTTTTCCATTTTATCTTTTCTCAGAGCGAAGTAGAATCAATTGCCAGCTCAAAAGCATTATCCAAAGGAGTGATATCAGTTTCAGTGGAATCAATAATCATGTTTAATCCTTGTAGAAATCATAGGCAAAAGCGTAAGAGGATGGACAAACAGACTAATAATGTGACCTTAAAAGAAGAAGCACAAGTGAACCAAACATCAACTGCTGCACCATTGGGAAGGGCAGAAGTTTCCACTGACAATGGGCATACAAATACTCCTTTGATCCATTGTCCACAGAACGTGAGGTCTCAAGCCATATTCATCCTTGACAATGCTTCTCTGCAAAAGGGCCTTGTCAGAAAGGTACTTGTAGGTTAATTAGCAAACATCAATGTGTGAACCTTGTTTATGGGGCTTGATTGTTTGTTGGTTAACTTTGCTGATTTTCTAGTTATGAGGGATTTGTTAAAATTTGTTAATCTTGGTTATAGTACAC
This sequence comes from Prosopis cineraria, assembly GCF_029017545.1. Lineage (NCBI taxonomy): Eukaryota > Viridiplantae > Streptophyta > Magnoliopsida > Fabales > Fabaceae > Prosopis > Prosopis cineraria. Next base: position 1,681,241 of record NW_026555334.1, read on the forward strand.
CTTATTTATTTTGTGGTTTTCTTATGTGTGGTTCAGAAGTGGAAAATTCTGAGTTCAGATGACGATGCCCACCTTTTGCTGAATCAAAAGAAGAATCTTAATGATTATCGTCCTGATATAGTTCATGAGGTTGGTGCTTATTTCCTGGACCTAATCTTCCAATATCTTTAAGGTAAATCAATCAAACTTCTTGAACTAGAGTGAACATGAATAGATAAAAAGTAATGTTGTTTATGAAGGTACTCAAAATTGGATCAATCATTGAACTAATCAAGGCACTTATTGTTCAAATATTAATGGTCAAAACCGTAGTCGAACCGTGATCAAATTGATTAAACAAAGCTTTTTATTAAATTGGTCTAGATTCTAGTTTAATAATTTACCAATTCAACTAGGTAGGTTGGCTTGAATTTCCATACTATACTGTTTATGCAAAAGCTTTTCTCACAAAATAATATGTGCACCATTGATGAATATAGGATTATGGGTTACTTGCACAAGATTTGTGTCATCTCACACATTCCACTCTTGGTTGGTCACATTTTAGAAACAACCTTTGGAATTTTACAGGCTCTCCGCTCCATTTTAGACAGTCCTCTTAATAAAGCTGGCATGGTAGCAGCGATATATGTCAAAATTGATAAAGGAGTTCTTTTTGAAGTCACACCACATGTTCGTCTCCCACGAACATGTAAGCGATTTTGTGGTGTCATTTGTAAGTGTTCCTGCATATGACTTTCCTTCTTCCTTCATTCCGTTTTCTTTCACTGGGAGATTGATGTTTATTTTATATGTTTTTATGAATAATGGAACTTTTTTCCTGAATTCTATTTTGGTCTTATACAATACTTTAGTGGAATTGCTTCAAAAATCCCGTGTGCGTGCCAAAGATACAAATGAAATACTCCTTCGTGTTCTTGAAGAACCTGTGACACGCCATTTACCAGTCAATTCTCACATAGTAGGTGAGTTATTTTTACTGTTGGGTGCTTTTAGGTTTTTTGTTATCTTTCTACTTTGGCCAGTTGGTGATTTTCATGAAGCAAACAGATGTACAAATTAGCTTGCTCGCCATGCGTCTTACAACAATCTTGTTACTACGATTTTTGTAGAACCACCCTTAGGGTGTGGATGCTTTATGCGCTTTAATATGAACTAATTATTACCTTGCATGGTTTTCTATGGCCTTTTATTAAAAAAAATTTGTTGTTTTGAGGAGATGCAGGTCTCTCTTATAATTCGGAAAAGCTAGTTGACATACAGGATTATGTATCAGCCGTGAGTGCTGCTGTTAGTCCCGTATATGTGGTATGTTCCAATTCTATTAATGACTTAGCGTGGCATAAACTCTATTTTGAAGGGTGACATTTGGGTTTCAATAATTGTGATGTGTTCTCAGGTTGGTGCAATGGTGAATGGGAGTGTAAGGAAGGACTACATGCATGATCATATTTCAGGTAAAGGCTTTCCAAAATGGTAAAAGTAACTGTACCTTACAAAAAAATTCAAATTCCACCTTTATAGATAGAATTTAAAATTTTATAATTAAACTCTTGGTTAAATTACCTTAGTGGTTTTGAACGAAAATTTTCCAATGGAATGATTGAGATATTTTGAAAAAATAATTTTCCTTGCTTAAATTACTTCATCCACGAGCGATCTTAAAGCTTAATGGCCTTGGAACCATAATTCCATATTTCGAACCGTCAATCTCTACAAGTATATGTGATTCTCAATGCTTGTGTTCTAGACGTTGTGTCAAGTTGATACACACATATGGCGAAGTGAACTGGAAAGGTTGTCCCATTGACCTGTTAATTACATATCAGATGAAGTCAAAATTAATTGATCACATCACATACCAAACATTATTTTGAAACTTATTCCCACTTCCAATTTCATTCCCAATCCTTTGAAATTCAATATTTATACCAAACATGGCCAAGGGAGCTGGAGCTATTAATTTGAGTTTAGCCTAGATAAGTCTGAAAAATTTTGGGGTTGCTTTGAATACTCGTCTTTTTTTTTTTTAAATGGTATAATGTATATTTACTTCATTAAAAATATAATGTATTTTTAATTAAATTTTACCTCCTAATAAAGTAGTTACTTATCCTTAAATTAATATTATTTTTTTATATTTATTTTTATTTAATAGAGTGTTTCACTTTAAAATAAATATAAAATGATTTATTCATTACAGGCACTTTTGGATAAAAGGTAATAATTATGTTTTAAAATACTAAAAATGTCTTATATTTTTTGAACATTCAATTCTTCAAAAATTATCTTACATTTTTAAATGGAGGGAGTATTAAATATTTATTTCTTAAGACTTATAACATTTTTTTACTAAGAGATATTATGCAAATTTAAGTATGTTGTTACAGATATTTTCTTAATTTATTTAAAAGATCTATAATATTATACTTGTATTATTTTTAATATATAAAATACCTTAAAATGATCTTAAAAATGTATTTGAATCTTTATTTTCTTTAAAAAAATTTAAGTGTCTTCAATATTGTATTCATTTTTTCTTAAGAAAAAAAATATGGGGTCTTCAATATTTTTTAAGTGTCTCAAGAGGTGCATTATATATATATTTTTTATAATAACAACAATAATTATTAATAGTTAAGTAAAAATTCCTCAAGTCATCCTGGAGATAGTATTGCCAATTCTTCTAATAAGAAATCGTGAATCAAGCAATTGAACAACGCTTCATTCATACGTTGTATTACTGACAATGTCTTTTTACTCTGTTTTATCATGATATACTTCATGTACGTTGTGCTAATATCTTTTGTTGCTGTTTCAGTTTCTGGTTATCCACTATCTGCTAAATGCTGCATGGGGCTGATCTGTGAGGCGTTGGAGCAAAAATGGAATATCTTCTGAGTATATTCCGTTTGTTAATCGGTCAATCAGATGGATATAATAGAATGAATCAATAAAAATTGCAAGTATATTCTCCTTATTCATGTCAAGATTTTTAGCTTCTTCTTCTTTTCTTTTTTTTTTGGGGCAGATCAAAATTTCTTGTTTAAAATCAGCTAAAGAACCTGCAGTAGCAGCTGGAGTGGGAACTGTATCTCACAATGTTCTTTCCAGGGTAAATTAAAAATTTAGTAGCATACTAATTGCCCTGTGGTCTGTGGCAATTTTGAGGTTGGGTCAGGCGACTAGGTTTTGGAGCACCCCATGCAGCCCTACTAATTGGTCTGCAAAATTATTTGGGGAGAATGACAATTTAAGATATGACAAAATGGTTGAATGGCACATGAAGACTTCATCAGAATTTAAATTTTTAAATATTGAAGAATTTTGAAAAGTTTTGCTCACATTAATTTTGTTACGAGGTCCATAATTGTCATTCTCCTTATTATTATTTAACTCATTACAAGTAGGTATGTCATACTCATAATAGTGGCTCTCCAAATTACGTGGCAAATATTTGATTGTATTTTAAATTTATAATGTATTTTAATGATTTAGAAAGAATTTTATTGTTATTAGGATAACCAATTTTTTTAAAAAAATTTGATTTTGTTTTTAGCAAAAAATATAAAAAGTGGTCAATTCGCATCTTTCCAAAACAAGAAAAAAATTATATTGTTAGCGAGTTCCCATTTCTACTGGGCTCAAGCTGGGGCAAAAACTAACTCTCGAGGAAGTGAGTTTTCCAACTCGCACATGTTACCCTATACCTTATGGCAAGTTAGCTTGTAGCTTGTGAGTTGACTCATATTACTAGTTCTACTCTTAGTTTTTAACAACCATATAAATAAAGTCTTTAGGGACTAGCCATTTTTATGTAATAATAAAGAATTGCATTTATTCAAGTGCTATAATCAAATTCTAATTTCAAAAATTAAAAGGCAATTATAAGCATATGAAAGAGTAAAATATACAAGTATCTATACAGTAGGGGATGTGAGTTTTCCCAAATATGCTTTCTATACATCATAGCATATACAAAACCATTTTATCAGCATAAGCATACAAGTGTAAAAAAAAATGCATATGTGATCAAATTTGAATTTCAAATTACTTCTTGAATCCATACAACTTTTGTAAAAAGGGGACAGAAATGCTTTGAAAATTTTTTTATAGGAACACTAGATACTCTTATATTTTATGACTCGTTTGGTACAGAGCAATGTTTTTTATAGAAGTGGAAGTGAAAGTAGAAGTAAAAGTAAAATTTAAAAGTTTATTTGATATCCAAATGGAAGTGAGATATAATTTATATTATATATATAGTTATATTTTGAAAATATCAAAATACACTTAAAATAAAAATAAAAAAGTCCTCGTCTTCCTTCATTGTTCACTAGAAAACCAAGATTTGTTCATCTTCCACCAATTCTTAAAATACCCAAACAAGACTAACCTACCAAATTTCAAGATTTTTTGTTGGAAAAAGTATGTAATGAAAATTAGAGAATGAAAAATTGAAATTGAATAATATAAACACCAAAATCGTGCCTAAAAAGTTGCCAAGCTAAAATTGACCATTTTTGCTATAAATCAAGAGTAGCTAGAACCCATATTTACAAGCCTTGTCATTGGCGGAGAACCATTGGTAGTCATCCAAGATTTGTTTCTTTGATTCAATTTTCAGGTAAAGGACGGCGGAGAATCATCCCAAATTCACTGCGACGGACAATCATCCCAGACTCACTAGAACGGAGGATCATCACAAACTCGCTTTGACAGAGAATCGTCACGATGGTTGCTGGAGGAAGGCTGTTGCTACTGGCTGACGGTCGTTGCCACTGGTGGAGGGCCGTTGCTGTCGCTATCATTGTTGCTGGTGAAGGGTTGCTTACAGCTTGTAAGAACACTGTGAAAGAGGGAGAAGGCAGGGGCAAACGAGTCTAAGGGCATGATGGAACCTATTTTCATTGGGTAAGGCATAAAACCCAATTCCATCGATTTTGATGAAACTGGGTTCCCTAGAAAATCGGGTTCTATAGTACCAAACACACAAAAATATTGATTTCACTGCCACTTCAACTTTCCTCACCTCAATTCCTTCCTACCAAATAAGCCATTAGTTGAAACAATATTGCCTTATGACTTTTAAAAAGGGTACAATTTTGCCATGTTATCAGAGTTGACTGTTTATTGACCGTTTGCTTCATTTTATTTGCTATGTGGCAAACACATGGCATTTTAAAAAATTAAAAAAAAAAGCACTAGCAAGCTGCCACCTTTATCACTATCATTGTCAAAAAAGAAATAATTGCCTAAAAATTAATCAATCCAAAACTCAACAACAATCAATCCCAAAGAAAATTGCACAAGACCAGATAAGAAATCAAAGATTAGAAAATCATAGATAAAAGAAATGAAGCAAATCAAAGTGAAAGGGGGGTTTAAAGAAAGGAATCGAACATAAAGAAATTGGACATCAAGCCCAAATCAAAGAAAGGTATCAAACACAAAGGAATTGGCCATCCTCCATTTCAGTTGCTTTAGTCTGACATGCAATCTTAGCACATGCTTGAAGGAGAGGAGGTGATAGACAAAGGATAAGGTTATCAAGAATCTTAGCCATGTTTGAGCTTGAAGATGAATGTGAAAGTCCTCCTGATTTAGCTAGAATTGTATAAACCAAGATCTATATAAGATTCATTCAAGTACAAAGGGACAGATCGACAAGATAAAAGGTGAGGTTTTCAAAGGGAGGGTGTTAAACCAGGAGCAAGAGTGACATAGGTTTTTGATAGACAATACATATTGGAATTAGAGAGGTCAAGCTCAGTGACAGAGGTGTTAACGGGGCAAACATCAAACCAAGAGCATAGTTGGACATCATCTTTATTCTAAGAGGAGAGGGAAGAGTCTAGGTCTTTCATTGGGGTAGAGAGAAAGAGAGGTAGAGGGTATAGATGGAAAAAAAGAGAGTGTGGAAATAGAATCAGAACTCTTATTCTTTAATCTTTTTTGGGCAGAAAATAGAAAAAGAAGATGATGATGATGGTAAAGGAGGAAGAGGAGAAGCTACAACGTTTGCAGCCACGTGCGAGTAATGAAGGTATAAGCAATTTTTTTATTTTTTTTAAATGCCATATGTTTGCCATGTGGCAAATAAAATGGAACAAACTGTCAACCTTGACAATAGGGAAAAATTGCATCCTTTTTAAGTTTCAAGACGACATTACTCTATCTAAAAAGTAAGAATACCTAGTGTTCTTTTCAGAAAACTTTCAGGGCATTTTTGCCTCATAATCCATAATAATTTATAACTTTTCAAATATTGTTTCTTAAAGCATGGTCATATAGTATAAATATCATCCTTGTACTTAATCATTATTCAGGTGATTCAATATCAAACCAAAATTCATACTGTTCAAATGCTTAGAAACCCTGGTTGGCTTGACCTTACTCAAGCTATACGGGCTGGTCGAGTCAGACACCGAACAAGGGTCAAACCTTGCCTTGCTTAAAGTACACAATTTTTTTTCCTTTTTAAATTTTTTATTTGTGAATTGTTTAATAGTATTATCATTTTTAAGATTTATCATGTCTTCATGGACATTTGTTAATATTATGTAAAAGAAATTGGTACTTAGCATATATAATTTTAAAAATAACTACTTTTATCTTGATATTAGTTTCATAAAAATGTATTTTCAATTATAGTAATAATATTTTTTTGTTGAAGGATAAAATCTTTTTTGTTTTTAAAAATTATTTTCTAAAAGAGTTCTTTCGAGTAAGGCTAAACCCAACCTAAGCGTTCAGGCACAGGGTTGGTCTGTAACATTTCAAAAAATTTTCCCATGATTTATTAATCTAATAAAGGGTAATTATGAAAATTTAAGTATAATTGGGTTTGAGGATAGTTAGAGATGTCTATTAGGTTTGGCTTTAGCTTTTGGATTGGGTTTGAAAGTGAATTTGGTCACTCGGGCTCAAATTGTAAAGAGAAATTGAATTTTTAGCCTACTGTACATTATGTTATGGCATAAAAAATTATGCCATAGCATAATTTCTTGAACTAATTTTTAAAACATGAAATTCAATTTGAAAAAAAGAGTGTGAGACCTGAAACAAGAGGGAGACCAACAGAGTGTTTTCTTTGCTAGGGCATCAACACTTGGGCATTTTGGAGGTTGCCTTCTTCATCTCTTCTTCTTTCCTTTACACATTTTGGAAGTGAGATTTAAGGTTGGGAGATGATGATTTTCAGATTTAAAGCTATGGGTTTAAACCCATTAGTTTAAATGACACTAATGGAAGTTGTTTAAGTATTTTACACATAGTTTAGAGGTTTTTACAAGATTGTAAGCTTGGGTTATCTATTTTGGACGAAATCTAGACCTCCAAAGTGTAATTTTGGATTGTTGGGTGTTATATTAGTGATTATTTAAGTTAATGGAAGTTAAATGGAGTTAATAAAAATTAATAAACCTAATGGTTATACTTAGGTGCAAGAGATTGGAATTTTGAATAATTAAAGTGTTGATTTATGGAAGTTGGAAGAGTGTTTATAATGATTTTAATGATGATTAGTATAATTAATTATAGACCAATCATCTTGTGCACCATTCAAGCTTTGGTATAACTTGTGAAGAACTTTTATTGAGGGGGTAAACCTTTGACTTCTCAAAATTTGAGGTAACTGGGGAAAACCTAATTTATATAATTGAATATTAATTGATTATTTATTGAAATGGTTGATTTAAAAGATGTTTAATATTTTTAAACTCATGATGCAAATTTGGCATGGTTGGTGATGTATTACTGTTGTAATTATATATATGTTCATATACATGTTAATAGTAATGATGAATGAGAAATTGTGATTATGTACTAGTTGTGTGTGGAGTGAGTTAAATGTGAGTATGGATATATGGATTCATAATATGAATGGTTGATTAGAATGCATATACATATGTGATATACGTGCATTGCATGATTATTGGCAGGAGTTTGCCAAAGGAGATGAGTAGTTGACTAAACCCATGTGATATTGGCAGTGACTGTTGAAATCAAGAGCTTGTCTTGGCACTTACCATTAAAATCAGGAGGTAGCCCTTGTCTTATAGTTGATTTGGGATTGTTTCACTTATTCTATAAGGGACTCAAACCTAACTAGTCTCCACTGATTCATGAGGAGGCTAGTTTAGGGGTACGAAAATCCATTGTTGTTAGTATTGGGGGAAATCAAATTACATAAGTGAGTGAATTGACCCTGACTCGGTAGCTCCTCACGAGTGGAAGGCTAGGTTAGTCTTTGAAGGGTGTAGCCACCGAATAACCACCAATTTCATGTCGGAGATAATCAAGAGGATATAAGGTTAGCATATGATCATGCATTCATTCCTGACTATATGATTGTTAGTATTGTGGTTCGATATGGTTTAGAGATGCATGGTTAGTATTATTGTGACCCCAGGTTATGCATTATTGATATATGGGAATCCCAACCTCCACACCAAGGTGGCAAGAGGACACAAGGCTCTAGTAAGGTACGTTCAGAAGACCTTACTATACACTCCATCAAAATTGATGCTTTAGAGAAAGCTATGGAAGAGATGGTGGTTAGAGTAGAGAAGGTTGAGGGTGACATGGGTACGTTGGAGAACCACACTCTCAAAGAGATTGAAGGGATGAAGAGTAGTGTGGATGCCTTGCAAAACTCAGAGGATCAACGGGATGATGCCGTTAAATCCTTGGAGGTGAAGGTGATGGAGGCTATCACCGCAATGCAACAACAACTCAACACTCTTAAGACTTCCTTAGAGGCAAAAGGAAGGAATCTATTATTGGATGGAAATAGTAGAATCAGGGAATTGAGAATGGATCTTCCCAAACCAAAAGAATTTAAAGGTGTACGGGATGCCCAAGAAGTTGAGAACTTCTTATGGCAAATGGATCGCTACGCCGACACCTTAGGGATAATAGACGATTAAACCAAGGTACGTACTGCTGCTTACTTCCTTACTGATAATGCAATGTTATGGTGGCAAAGGAAGCATGCAGACATAGAGAAGGGGCTTTGTACCATCAATACTTGGGAAGACTTTAAGAAGGAATTGAAGAGACAATTCTATCCAGAGAACGTGGTCTATGTAGCTGGCAAGAAGTTGAGAGAACTGAAACATAAGACTACTATCTCAGACTATGTGCAGGAATTTACCTCTTTAACTCTTCAGATTCCAAATCTGAGCAGTGAAGAGGGTCTCTTCTACTTTGTTGATGGTCTTTAAAATTAGGCCAAGCATGAGTTGCAGCGGCGGTGTGTCAAGACCATCAACGAAGCCATAGTGGTCGCCGAGAGTCTCTCAGAGTTTCAAAGGAAAAGAGGTGAATCTCCTAAGAATAGATTTCCTAACCCTAACCTTGAGAATGGTGGGGGAGGAAATGGTAAAGGGACAAACCTTGAAGGGAAGGTGACTAACAAGGGAGACATTGAGAAGGGATCCCAGACAAAGCAGAAGGAAAAGAGGGAACTTAGCTACTTTGTATGTCAAGGCCCTCATAGGATGAAGGATTGCCCGAAGTTGGGGTCGTTATCTGCTTTGGTGCAAAGGCAGGAGGCGCAAGAGGAAGAGGAAAATCCTATGATGGGATCAATTCAACTCCTCAACACTTCTAAAGCCCAACCTTCACAAGGCAGTGGGTTAATGCATGTGAAGGCTAAGCTAAATGGGAAGCCTGTCAGCATCATGGTGGATGCTGGGGTTGACCACAACTTCATTTCTCCAGAAGGGGCCAAGAGGGTAGGTCTTAAAGTTGAAAAGGGAGGAGGTTTATTGAAAGTCTCTAATTCTCCTCCTCAACCCTTAGTTGGCATTGCTCGAGGGGTCGAGCTATGTCTTGGGGATTGGCATGGAAAGACAGATTTCTCAGTGGCTCGGATGGACGACAACAAGGTGGTGCTTGGTTTGGAGTTTATGTAAAAGGTAAAAGCTTTTATCATGCCATATCATAATGTATTCTGCATCCTCGAGGGAGGAGTTGCTCGTACGGTACCCACTTCAAGTGGTGAAATTTCATGATTATTAACCATGCGGGTATTAAAGGAGGATAGCATGCAAGGAAGGCCAAGGATGATCTTATCTCAGGGGGAGATGAATCATCAAAGGACTAAGAAGAAGAAGGATCCTTGTGGGAAGAATCCTCAACACATGAATCAAGTCAGTGACGAGGGCGTCACTGGATTAGGTGGGCGAGAATGTCACAACCTATATTCAAATATAAGAGAACCTACAAAGTTGTGGAATTTTTAGAGACCTCCAGAATAACGGAGAGAATTCCAGAGCTTTCAACAAGGGTCTAATATATTCTAGAATGTTTTAGAAGCATCTAGAACAATCTAGAATTATCTAGAGAAATCTAGAAAGATCTAGAAGTTTCTAGAAGGTTTTAGAAACTTATGGAGGAATGTGGAGATATCTAGAATATTCTAGGATGTTCTCGAATATTCCACATATATCTTGAGGGATAGTCTCTAGAAACTTCTTTGTAAATATATATATATATATATATATTTGTTGTAGATATTTTTATAGAATATTCTAGAGATAGAATGTACACCGTAGGATCGAATCAATCCCAACCGTCCATTAAGGAGGTGGGAATTTTCTAGAGAAAGGGAAAGGCCTATAAATACCCCTCACCCCTCATTTGTAAACTCAAGCATAGTGTAAAAGCTCTTAAAGTTCATTCACTCAAGCTCTCTACTCTCTACTTGTGCATCTAGCTCTCTTAGCCTCTTTGCCTACTGGTGGGATTCAGCTGACTTAGCAAAGATTAAGAGAGGGATCAAGCTAAGGCCGGCACGGTTCAAGGGAAGGGAGTTCCAAGGCTGTGACAACGTGGTATATATATGATTATGTGTTTGAAGCCTAGTCACATGGTTGTTATTGTTGTGGCCGAAGCTATATGTTATCATACATACTTTTATATGTGTGTGTTTATTGCCAATTGTATATGTTTTTGATTGATATGCAACTATAAAGAATAGGTGAAACTTGGTTACTAAGTGGTTTATACTCATCCCTCAAATTTTAATATTTTTAGGGCCTAGCTCATCGGGTCAAAACCAAGAAAAATGAGCTGAGGCATAGGATTGTAGAGTAATTCTTTGTATGCCTCTTTATATTGTTTTATGTGTATTAAGATTGTTAACTTGCCAACTAGGATTCACGTGAATATGTTTATATTACTTGCATTATTATTATATCACACTTGTATATTTTGTGCCCTAGGTTAATGAGTTTTGGTTGTAAACCTAATATAGGGCTAAAATATTTGTGCAAGTAGGAATATGTGTATTTTGACTAGTTTGAAATGAAAATGATTACTTTGTGCAAAAAATTCCTCCCCTTTATGTTTTATGTGTTATGAGGTTGAATGGTGAATTTATGATAATGTATTTTTGGTTGAGTGTTGTGTTTTGCATGAGTTTTATATGGTCTATTAAGTGTAGTTTAAGGGTGGTTATGAGCTTATGGCACTTGGTTGTGATTTTGGACACTCTTGTTATGTATTACAAGTATAAATGGGTAAGTTTATATTTTGGTGTTTAACTTTTGATTGAGAAATGATTTGAATGTGAAACTAGTGCCATTAGCTAGATCTTGGAGAAAGCTTTTTATAGACACCTAAGATCACCTCAATTAGATGTCGGCTCAATTAGATGTCGGCGAAGATTTGGTGTGTGTCGAAAGTTTGAGCAAGAAATCTGCCATGATAGCTTTTCTGCAGTTCATGCTACAGCATAAAATTTTATGATGTAGCACAGTTGTTCCAAAATCCTTTTTTTTCCCCTATGTTGACCCCAATTTGATGTTATCTTACCTTGTAAGATGTCCATGCTTTTGTATACATGTTTTGCTCTAATTTATTTTTTTTAAAATGATTTTAAATGATTTTATAACATTTTAAGTTTAAAAACTTGGGATCCCATTTATGTAAATTTTACAAACTTGATAATTTACTTAGGTTAGTCCAGTAATTGCCTCAATTATGGAGTTAATTGTGTCAGTATAGGAGACTTTGCATGGCCCATATAACATATCAAGTTGGGCATTGGATAAGGGTGATGCCTGGCTTATGTGCACTCCTAATTCATATAATAGATACTTATTTCTAAAACTCCCACAAGCATTTGAAAACTATATTTATATATACATGTTACAATAAGAATTAAATCTTGATTACCTTAACCTTTCAAGTTAAAAGGATAATAAAGCAAGCTAGAATCATTTCACAAACCCTCCACATCACATCATGATCCAAAAGCAGAATCCAGTTATTAAAAGCCTAAATTGAGGCCTATAGAGTCTCCAACATCAACCTATATCACTAACAATACTTTACCAAAGAGAATATGATAATACAACCTCTTCAACTAACTGAAATTAATTTTTTCCCAAATGTCATAAATACCAAATTACCTAATTAAAGTCGAATGACTAGCACTTACATCAATTTCAACCACTCAAATTGATTTCCCATTTAACTTCAAATAAACCCTTAGCAATGAAAGAATCTTGAGTCCAAAATAATAAATCAAATCAATTCCAACCCATTAAAATTTTAGACATAGCATCCTTAGAATTCAAAGTTTCTAATTTATTAGTTTTTAGGCCAAACAATTATACAATTATCAAAATCAAAAATATCAAGGGAATTCATATTAAATACTCCAAAAATCCAAAATTCATCATAGGCGAAACTTGGTTACTAAGTGGTTGTATTAATCCCTCAAATTTTAATATTTTGTAGGGCCTAGCTCATCGGGTCAAAACCAAGAAAAATGAGCTGAGGCATAGGATTGTAGAGTAATTCTTTGTATGCCTCTTTATATTGTTTTATGTGTATTAAGATTGTTAAACTTGCCAACTAAGATTCACGTGAATATGTTTATATTACTTGCATTATTATTATATCACACTTGTATTTGTGTCCTAGGTTAATGAGTTTTGGTTGTAAACTCTAATATAGGGCCAAATATTTGTGCAAGTAGGAATATGTGTATTGACTAGTTTTGAAATGAAAATGATTACTTTGTGCAAAAAATTCCCCCCTTTTATGTTTTATGTGTTATGATGGTTGAATGGTGAATTTATGATATATGTATTTTGGTTGAGTGTTGTGTTTTGCATGAGTTTATATGGTCTATTAAGTGTAGTTTAAGGGTGGTTATGAGCTTATGGCACTTGATTGTGATTTTGGACACTCTTGTTATGTATTGCAAGTATAAATGGGGTAAGTTTATATTTTGGTGTCTAAACTTTTGATGAGAAATGATTTGAATGTGAAACTAGTGCCATAGCTAGATCTTGGAGAAAGTTTTTTATAGACACTTAGATCACCTCAATTAGATGTCAGCGAAGATTTGGTGTGTATCGAAAGTTTGAGCAAGAAATCTGCCATGATAGCTTTTTCTGTAGTTTATGCTACAGCATAAAATTTTATGATGTAGCGCAGTTGTTCCAAAATTCCTTTTTTTCCCTATGTTGACCCCAATTTGATGTTATCTTACCTTGTAAGATGTCCATGCTTTGTATACATGTTTTGCTCTAATTTTATTTTTAAAAATGATTTTAATGATTTTAAACATTTTAAGTTTTGAAAACTTAGGATCCTATTTATGTAAATTTTACAAACTTGATAATTTACTTAGGTTAGTCCAGTAATTGCCTCAATTATGGAGTTAATTGTGTCAGTATGGGAGACTTTGCATGGCCCATATAACATATCAAGTTGGGTATCGGATAAGGGTGATGCCTGGCTTATGTGCACTCCTAATTCATATAATAGATACTTATTTCTAAAACTCCCACAAGCATTTGAAAACTAGATTTATATATACATGTTACAATAAGAATTAAATCTTGATTACCTCAACCTTTCAAGTTAAAAGGATAATAAAGCAAGCTAGAATCATTTCACAACCCCTCCACATCATGATCCAAAAGCAGAATCCAGTTATTAAAAGCCTAAATTGAAGCCTATAGAGTCTCCAACATCAACCTATATCACTACAATACTTACCAAAGAGAATATGATAATACAACCTCTTCAACTAACTGAAATTAATTTTTTCCCAAATGTCATAAATACCAAATTACCTAATTAAAGTTGAATGACTAGCACTTACATCAATTTCAACCACTCAAATTGATTTCCCATTTACCTTCAAATAACCCTTAGCAATGAAAGAATCTTGAGTCCAAAATAATAAATCACATCAATTCCAAACCCATTAAAATTTTAGACATAGCATCCTTAGCATTCAAAGTTTCTAATTATTAGTTTTTAGGCCAAACAATTATACAATTATCAAAATCAAAAATATCAAGGGAATTCATATTAAATACTCCAAAAATCCAAAATTCATCATAACTTCCAATCCAACTAAATTCATTTTCCAACAAATATCTTTAGGTTTTCTAAAGTTATTAGGGCCTATTTGGTATCTTGAAATGTTTTTGATAGAAATGGAGATGGAGATGGAAGTGGGTTTTAAAAGTATGTTTAGTATGTATTTGGAATCAATCTAGCTAAAAATTGAAATTTATCGTCTAACCACATAGGATTTCTCTAACAACCATAAATTCTAAAAAAATATACTTATTAAGATTCTAAGTGAGGTTAAAGAAAGCTTAAACTCACATCTTAGGGTCAAAAAATTTCTTTAATCAAGCCATAAATTAGACACAAGGTTGTTAAACATCATAACCCTTTTAAATCCTAAACATCATACCTCAAATCAACTATGTTAGCTCAAAGATTTTGCATTTTTGCCTTAACATCTTAAAGAAACCACCCAAGGCATTGTACTTTGTCCCCAATTTGAAATCCACCATTCTAATATGATTTTGCATTTTAAAAATCTACTTTATAACTACGTCTATTGCTAATGAGCCATGTTGAAATGGTGTTTAGAGCTGAATGTAAGACCAGACAATAACATCTAAGAGGGGGTGAATTGAGTATTTAGTAAATTTTCAAATTTAATATAAAATTTTGCAAGGTTCAACACAAGTCAAGACATAATGGCAAGAAAACAACATAGAAGAGAGTAAAAGTAAGTACATCTATTGCAAAAGGTTTATTAAAACACTGGAGGATGTGTTGAGACTAGTTTTTGAACACAAGTATATAAGTAAACAGAAATCAAAGAGAGCTTGTTAAAACTAACTTAGAAAACAAGAAGAAAAACAAAGTTAAAATAGAGTTCTTGAAATAAATAAATTATGCGTGTATTAAAGTTCATAAACTCTTTGCTTCTATTATGAGCTCAACACACGGGCGAGTAAGATTTAGTTCAAGTATGGATTGGTTTGGTGTCTCTATGAGTCAAAACACACTTGGAATACTTCTGAATGAAGCTTGAATTTGCTTTAGACTTAAGACTCTCTAAGTCAGACCTGAAGTTTCTAAGTGTTGGCATTACAAGCATAGATTAGTTGGGTGTCACACGTGAATCACTTTAAGGCACACTTTAAGTTGACACTAAAAGACAATTCATATGTGGACAAAATTTACCTCAAGCAAGAATTAGATCATAACAACATGTTTAAGACACTTGCTTTCTCTATTAGCCCAAACATGCATGGGACTAATCCAAGTCACGCTTGGATTGACCTATAGAATTAAGCCTTCCTTCTGTTGTCTAATTCAAGTAAGTTCAGTCTAAACTCAAGCTTGAATTGGAATCATTAAGTCTTATAATGCATGAAGAGTAACTAGATCACATATGGGTTGTAAAATCTCTATACACTAAACACAATTAATTCCAAAAGTTAAGGTAATCAAGGGATTAACCTATAAGAGATGACCAAGTTTGCAATTTATAGAAATGAGATCTCAAGTTTTTATGGTTTAAAATAAGTCAATATTTAACTTTTCATCATAGTCAAATAATATTTCAAAAGTATGAAATACCTTAGAGGAGTAAAAGGGTTTAAAAGTAGTTGAAAAATAACAAGTAATGGAAAAGGAAGGGGACGTACTGTGGTATGTGCATATACACCATAGTTGTCCCTCTCTATGTCATGCATCGTGATGTGTTGTACGTTATCAAACAATAATCTATTGTCATTTGACAGCAATTCCAAGCAACTTTTGGTGTGCCCTATTTCTCCATTTGATGTTCGAATGAGATGATCTAGGTGTCTGCGAAAAGCTCTTCTCACAAACTAGCTAATGACATGAGTTTTATTTTGAAAATAGTTCACACAAGAAAGTTGGACACCTAAATATATTTTCACAACTGTCACAACTAAAAGGTGTCTAAAACCCTATATGTGTGCCATTTGCCATTCCCAACACTGAGACCATACTCATTGAACTTAGAACTACTTATACAATACAACACGCATATAATCTCAATCATATCAAAATTTTACTTCTCAACCCCTTAATAGTAAAAATAGAAGGGGGAGATTTTAGCATTGCTTAATCCATTCAACATTACATTTTAAGCCAAATCAACAACCTTCACTTGCACTTATATCTTGGCCCTATTAAACACTTGAGCAACTTACAAATAACAACCCAAGGCCAAGAATACATTCCAGAAGTCATAAACATTAAAACTGTAAATGTATGCAAAGAATAAACCTAGTTGGCAATAACTTAATCATTACACACAATATAAATAAATTAGGAAGGCATTACATTAGGGATACTTGAATTCCCAAGCCTTTGGAGCCTGTTCTCTTTCTGCACCAAAGCTAAGCCTAAAAAATATTGAAAGAGAGGGGTGAGTTTGGTCACTTAGTGACCAAGATAAACCTATCCTATGTAATTGTTATATCAGTTGTTTTAAAACACACATAGAGTGAGAGATAATTACTCAAAAATATTTAATTGCATGCGATATAAGTTATAATTTCACACAATTCATTTCACTTTCACGTGTATCATCTTAGGTCACGGAGTACATTGCCACAAGATATACAGACATGTGACAATGACCTAAATTATTATCATGACTTGTCACAAATTTAAACAATCATGTGACACGTCAAATAATTACATATACATGATCAAACTACCTTATACCCTCTTTATATCTTTTGACTAAAATTATGGGCTATAATATCAAAGAGAGTTCCATCTGTGTGACTAAACTATCTAAGCTCACCAATTGTAGATGTGACCCAGTCAAAGATCATAGGACTCACTCTCGGACCATGATTTCTCCCACTCTTAAATTTCTAGGGTGTCATATACCCTAAGCTAACCTCCTCAATAAACTGATAGAGATAGCTAGATTTGAATCCCTCGACAAATTATGGGACAAGGCTAAACCTTAGTACACTGGAAGGCATTCAAAAATATCATATGGATTTTAACTACTTCTTTTTTAGGTAAACTCCCGCCAACTGATCATGCAATATATAATGCTAACTCATTTTCACAATTTTATTTATTCAATTTTAACACATTAAGCTCATGATAATATACTATTCAAGTGAGCATCCATATTATTTTCACAAACATTCTTCACTTTACTACATCATCAATTTCTCCATCAATACATAATTATCACATCATATAACATCACACACTTCTCATCCCAAAACATATATATATTCATAATTGTGAAAATCACTTTAGCTTCAATTGCACATTTCAAGTCAAAATAAAACATGGCATACTTACAAATCAATCAATCATCAAGGCTCATGACATGCTATCATGATTACAATTAAATCATACATGCCCATATGCACATTTTCACAATTAATACTCGATTAACAAATAACTATCCAAAATTTAGTTTCCCCCATTACCTCAAACCTTTGAGAGGTCAAAAATTTATTCCTTAATAATTAGTTTCTAAGCTTGCTTCCCAAACTAAATGTGGTTCTTGGATGATTAATCTATAATTAATTAAGTTTAACCCCCATTAACATTGCTATAAATACACTTTTAACTTTCATTTTCCATGTTTAGAATATTCAATGCCTATATTTCTCACATTCAAGCCTACTTATTGGATTTATTAATTCTTTTTAGCTTCCAAGAGCTTCATTAAACTCTCACATTGTCATTAATGGCTAAAAAAAACCTCTATATATTTTATATTTAATGCCTATTTTCAGACAGTTATGACATTCACCAACCAACAACCTCTAAAACCATTAATAGTAGGTTAAAAATACTCTAACAACTACTATCAACCTCCTTTGAGCCAATGGGTTTGAACCTATGTAACATTCTCAAATTTTAAGCCTAGTTATTTAAGCATAATTAGATTAAGTGTATTAGTGAGGTGTGTGGCCAGAGAGGTCTAGCAAAGCTTATTTGGTTGTGATTTTAGCCCTAAACACAGGTTTGAAGGAGAGTCAGGTTACTCGGATGAGAAAAAAGGAAGAAAATGGAAGGGCAAGATTTTGTGCCATGTGCCACGGCTTGTGGTTAGGCTACTACAGCATACGTGTGCCAATATGCCTGGAGTAGGACTTCTTTTTGTCATGTGCCATGGTGCACGGCTAAAAATATGACTTAATTAGTTCATGTTTGCGTGCGAAAACAGAAGAGGAGGAAAGTTGGAATTGAAGAACACAAAATTGCTTTGTTAGGGCATGTATATTGAGACCCTTGAGTTAGAAGCTTCCCAACTCTTAAGGTAAGTATAATGTGCTTCTTTCCTTCCTTCTACTTCCATTTTTAAGAAAAGTTAAGTTAGGGTTTGAGTATTAGTGGTGATTTTTGATCTATATGAGCCATGGTTAATAGAACCTAGTAAATCTATTAGGTATGATGGTTAGTGAATTTAAGGCGTTAATGGAATGAGAATATAGAGTTAATTATTAAGAAATTTGTTCATAAGGTGTTCTTGACCCATGCCCTTATAGAATGAATGTAGACTATTGATTTTGGCACTATTCGAGCTTGAAAGAAGCTTTGAAAGTAATTATTATGAGGGGTAAATCTTTAACCTCTCATTTGAGGCAACCGAGGGGAATCTAATTTATATAGTTGTATATTAACTAGGTAATTGTGGAAATTATAATTTGAAATTTGATTGATTTGTTAACTAATGATGCATTTTGGCAATGTGATGAATTTATGATAAAATGGCTTCGAAAAATGCAAAACCCCTTACATGTTGCATATATTAGTGACTTTTGACTATGAGTGATAGCATGACTGGTGGAATTGATGAAAAGTGGTAATTGACTCGTGAAGTATGTGAGTGTGAATAAGTAAATTCATATGACATGAATTGTGGATTAGAATGCATAATATATGTGAATTGTGCATACCATGATCATTAACGGGAAAAGAATTTAGGAAGTTAAATGAGGCATAAATCTTAACTTAGTGTTAATAGGATTATAGATCTAAGACTTTCTAACTATTTAAATTAGAGTTATTTATTTTAATGTAAATTAATATATAGTATTGTGAAATAATTGTAGATTATATTGGACAAAGATAGTGTGAAAAGGAGTTGTGAAGGAGAACTTGTTATTCAAGACACAAGGTAACCATTATTAATGTGTGTGATGGGTGTGTTTGTGAATGGTTCTGTGTTGTTTTGTTGTTTGAAAAAAATTATGAATTATTGAAAATAAATACTGTTATATACTTCTATGAATCATTGCCAAGTGGGTTAAAAATTTATTTTTTGTTTATCATGATGGATATTATTGTTCGGATATATTTCTGTTTGGATATTTGAATGTGCATGACTTGTCAGGGTATTTTAATATAGGGTGTTAATGGGAATTTCTGTTCGGTAATTAATTATTACCACGTGGTAAGCCCTCATTGGACCCAATGAGTGGCGTGTCGCTTGGTCCAACTCACCTTTGGCCGGGTGATTTGGCGTCCGAGCATGGCGAAAGGAGGATATAAGGTGCAGTCATGCAAATTAAATACTTGTTCGATTTGTTTGAAAATATTGTTCGGTTAAATGTTTTGTATGCCCACTTAGCAATCGCATGATTAGTTACATCCGCATGCATCATTACATATTAATTTTTGGTTACTGGACTTTTTAAGTCTCATTCCCCGTGGTTAATATTTTTACAGGAGCGAGTCCGGCCGAGAAAGCACCAGAGGTGTAACTATGGTGTATGAGACACCATCTTTTACGTTGCCTCTTATTTTAGATTATACAATGTATCTTGTGCCAACTTAGGACATATCTTTTGTGAAGCATGTAAACTCTAATCCTTTTTATTAAAAGTATTTATATGACCAAGAGGATTATGTCTGTCCCTCTTGATTTATGATCTGATTTGAATATCATGACATGAGGATCCTGTCTGTCCCTCATGGTTCTAATTGCTTTTTGAGATATTTTAAGACCTGTGATATATTGTCTTGGATGTATCATGGTAGAAATTTTTCTACCATGATAAGGGTTCAATGAAAAAAAATAATTTTTTGAATTAATAATTTGTGAAAAATCTAATTGATATGGAACTATATAGAACAAGGTGAAACTTAATTACTGATGATTATACTCACCTTTCAATTTTCAATATTTTCAACATCTAGCTCATCGGATCCAGACCAAGGGAAATAGCTGGGGCATAGGATTATGGAGTATATCCTTTTTATTGCCTTAATATGTTGTTTTATGTGTATTAATATTGTTAATTTGCCAACTAGGATTCACATGAATATTTTTGGGCTACTTGCATTACTATAGTGTACAACTTATATATTTTGTGCCTTGGGTTAATGAGTTTTAGTTGTAAACCTCCTTTAGGGCTAAAATACTTGTGCAAGTAGTGTTACGTGTGTATTTTGATTGGTTTGAAATGAAAATGGATGAATTGTGCAAATATTTCCTTCCCTTATGTTTTATGCAAGTTGGGGTTGATTGATGAATTTACATTATGTGTGCATATTTATTTTGGTGTGTTGCATAAGTTCGTTAGGATCCATTGAGTGTGGTAAGTAGTTGGTGTAGGCTCTTGGCCCTTACGTGAGTTTGGATGTTATTGTTATGAGTTTTTGTGAAAAAAGTACTGAAAATGGGTTGGTATCGAACTCTCTGTAGAATAAGAGTTTAAATGTAAAACTTTTACCATTAGTTAGAGCGAGGAAAAAAATTTCATGTAGACACAAAAATCACTTCAGTCAAACATCAGGCGGAGATTTAAGATGCATCAAAAGTTCATTCCTGTGCTATCAAATGACAATAGCAATTTACTGTCAAATTTTATGTAATACGCCACAGCATATATGCCATTTTCTGTAGTTTTCACTGTTTTAAGGGATTTTATGCAAATGCTTTGATTTTTCTTGATTTCCATGCTTCCACCTTATTTTAAAACTTTGAATTGAATACATTTAAAAGTGTACGGTAGTATTTTAAACATTGTAAAACTTGGAATCCCAATTGTGTAATTTGTAAAAACTTGGATCTTAATTTGGGTTAAACCCTTATTTTCCTTAATTTTAGGAATTGTGAGAGTTTAGAGTAAGGAGATTACAACCCATAATCTATATGGATTGAAAATCATCATCCCATTTCAAACCTTAACTTTAACCTTT
Source organism: Prosopis cineraria (assembly GCF_029017545.1). NCBI lineage: Eukaryota > Viridiplantae > Streptophyta > Magnoliopsida > Fabales > Fabaceae > Prosopis > Prosopis cineraria. The sequence continues at coordinate 1,702,745 of NW_026555334.1, forward strand.
GAGAAAATGAAAGAGAAATAGAGGAAAGGGTTTAGAAATTTTACCTTAGATGATTTAAAGCTTCAAACCTTCTCAAATGCATTCCAAAGTCATGCCTTAGCAGAGCCCTCTTTGTTCTCTTTGTTTCTCTTCCAATCCCTATTTCTTTCTCTATTTTTTGCATCAGAATCACAACTAAATTTTTCAAAAAAAAGGGCCATACGCCACGGTATGTGTGGCACAGAGAGGTCCTCCTATCCCTTTGTCATTTGTGTGTTGTGGCTGACATGCTATATGCTGCGATATGTGGCACAAAGACAATCTTTCACATTTTTCTCCTTCTTTCGAGCTCGAGTGGTTGACTTCACTTCGGATTCATAATGAGGGCTGAAATCACAACCGAAGACACTTATTAGACCTTTATGTTATACACCACATTAAATAATTCAATTATGATAATTAAACTTAATTAATTCCTAGTAATCAAAGGATTAGAATTTGGGATGTTACATGGGTCCATGTCAAAACTCTCATGGATTAGCTAGATGATCGAGTACATGTTGTAATTATTTGATACTAAAATTCTAAGAAATTATGAGCCTAAGGTATGTTCTAAGGAATGCATTCTTACCATATTAATTATGTGAATAGTCCTAATTAGTTTTCACATTGAATTTAAGAGAAGAATCATAATTGAAACTTATAAACCTAAGTCTTTTCTTGATCTTCATGCTCTCGAAAGTTTTGTCACTTCTTGATTCATCATTTGATTTGCACAAGTAACAAATCTCTTTCCCTTGGTTTTATAATTATCAAAATACATGGTTCAACATCGAACATGGCTACCTCTTTGACCAGTCAACATAAGGTGGTGTCTATCATTGAACTACTTGAACGTTGTTCTCAACCAGAGCTAGATGTTGATAGAGAGGGCCTCCTACCTTTCTATTGTTGACATGAGCAAACACCCTAATGGGGTATTGTATTGTATCAATGGATGGACACTTCCAGAGGCCTCATTTCTCTCTAATTTGTTCGGATTTCACCTTGCAATTCATCCCTTAATTTGTATGGGGCTGAAAATGTTGTTTTTATGTTTTATTGGGTTTTATGTGGCAAAGTATCGTTTGTGATAAGGGTTTTTGGCGCTTTGCTTATGAGAAGAGTAGGTGACAGAGCACAACTTCCTTCATCCTCTATCTAGAATAACTTGAAACCCAAACAACAAATCTTATTGAACTTCAATATCATAACATCAAACACCAATAATGGCATATAGACTCAAATTGACAATCTAATAGTGTGAGAATTAACTAGAAAAAAATGTGAAATCGATTTAACAAGTGAAAATTTCCTTTGCAGCAAAAGCAAGTGTTCACAAAAAGGAAACTAGGGCCAATTGCGCGCAAAGACATTTCTTTAATTTTTCTTTTATTATTTCATTAAGGGCATTTTTATCTTTTACCTCATAGATTTTATTCTCCTTTGGGATCTTGGTCCTTGTCCAAATTTCAGGAACTTTTAGGCAATAAAATTGCCAACCAGGGATTTTGGCCAATTTTCGCTTTTTCCTCATAGTTTTTGTTTTTATTTTTTGCTTTGGGAAATTGGAATACCAGTTTACCTTTACTCCGGCAAATAGATTCCTTCCATCCTGGACCACGATGGGCGTGAGCGAGGCATGGTCGTGTCTGGAACCTAACCTGTAACGAATAATCCACTATTGCTTGCCTGCGAAATCAATTGTCATAGGGCTTTTGCTCAACAGAGGTGAGCCACGTCATCTATATTTTGTATCGCGATAATTTTTCCTTTTCTCTCTCTTTATCATTTTATTATTTATTTGATTTAGGGTTTTGTGGAATGAACGGGATTTATATATGTTCGTTGAAAGAATTGTGTTTGTGATCGAGATTTCTACGTTTTAGGTTGCACATCGTCCCGTGCTTTTTGTTATCTATCGATGCAAATCTGTACAATTTAATTTGTTTGAATTGTGTTGTACTCCTTCGTGTGCTCATTGTATTCTTTTGTTTTGGAAGAAGATTGAATCTGAGCGTTTAAAAATTAAGGTCACGCTTCTTGAAGGAATCCTAACTTTGTTTGATAAGATGGGATTCATATATTTGTATTTTTAGTCGTTGGAGTATTCTGGCTTTCCGCATGTCTGGGAAATTGTCTGGAGAACCTCTATTAGGTGCTTACTAATGCCAACTAGCAATACCCTTGATGAAGAAATTGGGAATATTGAAGAAATAGATCAGTGGAAGACTGCATAGGAAAAGAGTTATGAAATGGCAATTAGCAGCAAAAGGTTTAAATTTCTTATTACTCTTGAAAACTTTTTATTTGTTTATATAGATGTTAATTTTATTGTTGTACTATGCGTTCTTGCAGCTGAGATAGCACTGGAAATTCTTAGGCATTCGTAATGGGTGCTCCTAAGCAGAAGTGGACACAAGAAGAAGAAGCAGCACTAAAAGCTGGAGTTGTTAAGCATGGGGTTGGGAAATGGCGCACAATACTTAAGGATCCAGAATTTAGTAGTGTCTTGTTTCTGCGGTCTAATGTAGATCTTAAGGTTTGGCTCTACTTGGAAATCTGTATGTTTGATTTCTTTTGTTTTTTCTTGTTTTGTTGGAGGTCAGCATGCCAGGAATGTGTGAATTTTGCATTAATTGTAAGGAACTTTTGTAGGATCATCTACATTATCATGCATGTTGCTTATTTCATATGATGTTGCTATGGGATAGGATAAATGGAGAAATCTGAGTGTAATGGCAAATGGATGGAGCTCCCGGGACAAGTCTAGATTAGCGGGTAGAAGGGCACATCAGGTCCCAAAACAAGATGAAAATGCTATGATTGCCCCTTCTGTTGTTCCGAGCGACGAAGAACTTGTGGATGCCAGGGCTTCTCAAGTTCCTAGAGATATGCTGCAGATTCCTGGTCCAAAGAGGTCTATTGTAAGGTTGGCCTATTTCTTTCTTTCTTTCTTACTCTCTTAATATAACTTTCAGGCTGTGTTTTGTTTAATTACTCCTATCAACGTGGGTATTGGCATAAATTAATACTTTAAGTTTGTTCTGGTGATTATTTTTCCAGTGAAGCAGTTTTGCTAGGCATCACCGGTTGTTTCTTTGATGTTTGCATGCAATAATTTCCACTTAATATGCAGTTAATTAATCCACTTTTGGGGATTGCTTAATTACAAGAACAAAAGTAAAAGTTTATTGAGTTTCATCACTAATCATTGAAAAATAGTGTTCTATCGTAAGGCTGGCTTCTATATATTTTTAATTTTTAGGGATTGCTTCATTTAGTTACTTCTGTCACCCTTGGTTGTTGCAAAAGAAGACATTAAGACCTCCCCTCCCCTTCCTCCTTTGAACCAAACACACCCTTTGTTTAAGAATGTTGTTGAATTGTATTCTCGTGAAGCAGTTTTACTGAGCATTGATAGTTGTTTCTTTAATGTTTGAATGTGGTAATTTTACTTAATAATGCAGGGTTCTATAGATTCTTTAGAGAGGAAAAATTGGCAACTAAGAGATATAAAATCAGGCTTTGTCAATCCACTATCTGCTATTTAAATGAATAAATAAATACACACATGCACTCACTCATATTATATATACAGATTGGATAACCTGATAATGGAAGCAATAGCTAGCTTGAGGGAGCCTGGTGGTTCCAACAAGACAAATATTGCAGCTTACATAGAGGTATAGTTCATTGTTGAAGTCTAAATTCTGTTTTGTCTGCTGTCATTTGATTCTTTGGTTGATGTTCTGGTTTTTGACTTTCCTGATCATAGTAGGATTATTTTTCACAAACTTTCTTTGTGGAGGAGGATGAGAAGCTCTTTCAAACTTATGTGGCTGGAGGAAAAAAAAAAAAACAAAGACCTTGCATGTGGCTGGAGAGAAAAAGTGTATCCCTTTTTATTTGAAGAATAGCCCAAGGGAATACATTTAATGGACTCTAAGTCCAATTTTCCACCATTACCATAAAAACAAATGCAGCATAACCAAAATCTTGTTTGGGAAATGAGTTGAGATGTGAATCATGAGGGTAAAATTCCAAAAACATTGGAAAAGGTGTCTGGAGTTGTAAAATTTTGGAGGGCATTTGATTAAAAAGATAAGTATGACTGAGTATGACATCTTCCCAAAAAACACTTGGAACATTATTACCAAGCAAGAGTGCCCTAGCCACTTCCAAAAGACGTCTATTTTTTCTTTCAGTCTCACCATTTTGTTGAGGCACGCACACAAATTATTTGATGATGTCTCCCTTTTTAAGCAAGAAAAGTTCTAATGTATGAGTCAAGATACTTCTTCCTATTGTCACTTCAGTGGGCTTGAAGCCTGAAACTGAGTTAGCACTGCTTTGAATGATTCGGTGGTACCTCTCTGATACTATGAGTGCTTGCAGTGCAAATCTGCTTATTTTATTCATCTAGTATGATCGACATATATATGGGGAGAGAGGCTCACTAAATCTCATAAGATCCTCTCTCAATAACTGAAAGAATAAAAGATCTTATTCTGTAATCCTAGAGATAATGCTGAATACAATGAACCTAAAAGATAGGGATATCAAATCACTAAACTGATAAGTCCTACGGTTATAGAGTAAATGGGCCTGATGGACGGAAGTCTACTTCCAACTAAAGTTACAATGTTGATGACGCTTTTAGAGGCATTCCTGGCATTAGTTATTTCTGATTGAAAGTAAATATCTATTTGTGATTGGCCTGAGTTATTTATCAATAATTTTTATTAAAATATGAATATTTTCTAGGAACCTATTTTGTCTAGTATGACCAGTGAAGGATACTGCCAGAAGAGATCCCTTCAAAACATGTGCATTACATTTAAAATGAACACATTGAGATTCCATGCATTTGAGATCATTTTTATGCCATAAAGGGTTTTATCATTTTTCCTATGATCCATTTGCTCGGAAGTTTTTTGCTTATGGCAAACATTTTCATTCCTTACATGATACTAACAATGCCTCCAAATGTGATGCTACTTCAGCCCTGACTATGTGATTTCTTTTTGTTGTTTATGGAATGGTACTTTTTAAATGTTGGTTGTGATGTGAAACTGAAGTGTTTAGCATCCCTTTTGGCAGAATGATGCTATCAATTATATTTAAAGATATGTTTCTCATGCTGTTTCCAACTTAATTGAATTTTGTTGCAAAATAAACTGAAGGACCAATATTGGGCACCCCAAGACTTCAGAAGGTCATTGTCAGCAAAACTAAAATCGTTGACAGCTAGTGGAAAACTGATCAAGGTATATTTCAAATATGCAATTTATAATGGTCATAACCAATGTTCATCTTCCGATGTAAAACTTGTTTGGATCACATGAATTTAATCTATGTGCGATTTCATCTATTGTTCTACAGAAATGAGGTTTCCCTTCCTGTTGGTATGTAATTTTTATTTCTGTAAAGTGCCCAATGTTGTGTCTATAAAAGTAAAGAGAAAATACCAAATGCTCACTCACAGTTTCCTTTCACCAAAGTCATTTTACTAGTTTTGATCGTTTATAATGTAGAAGTAATGCGCTATTCTTTTCACTATATGTTAGTTATACACTCGTGCTAATGCTGATCCTTAAATATATTGATAATGGAACACTCTTAGTGCTGTGCCTGCACCTTCTTGAGAAGAATAGCTTCTTTGCCTTAAAAAGATTAAAATGCTTGTATGATGCCTTGAAAACTGGTTTACGTTTTGGGTGACCTTTAGATTACTTTGGTCTTGGAAGAAGCAAGAGCTATAAAGTGTAAAGTATAGTAGAACTTGTGGAAAAATATTCTGTTGGGTTCTGAGAAATGGGTTGCGGCCCTTCTATAGTGAAGTGTGATGATTTGGTCTAGAGCCCTAATGAGGATTAGGAGGAAAGCATAGGAGCGTATGGAAGAAGAGAAAATGTTATTGGAGGTAATTCCATGGTAGATGATGTTTGTGTGATGATTTCTATCTCTTAAATGGAACTCGAGTGGTATGACAAATCTTTATAGAAACTCTAATTATTAAAATTGACCTAGGATAAATGATGGAGGCGGGTTAAATGATGGTGCAGAAGTTCCGATAGATGTGGGCCAGGAAAGGAGTCATTAAAATTGACCTAGGATAATATTTTTGGGGTTCATTTTAGCGGCATGGCAAATTATCCATTCTCCACTGTGCTTAAAGCCCATGCTTAGCTCCTTGATATGAAAGGAATTGGAAAGAAGAAAGTTGGTTCCTTTGATCTACTGGCAGGTGTCAATGTTGTAGAGCTTAGGTGAATGCTTGTAAATTGATGGAATCCAAACTGTCCGCCCTAAATTAAACTGGAAAGGGCCAAAATGTGTTGGATTACAAATATGGATCCATTATTTTGAAACACTTTATCCCCTAGACTGGTCTTTGATATACAAATATGGGTTTTGCATGGATCTTATGAAGGACCGCGTCCCATTTGTCCTGATCCCTGTTTGAAACATTGTTTTTTGGTGGAGCAACACCAGAGATGAAAATATGGGCAATGTGTTTGCTAAATTAATGAACGTCAATGAATAAGCAGAAACCTTTCAGCTAGCTGAGATCTGTAGAGGGGTTGACAGCATAGACATACAATCTAAGTCATGTTAAACGCACTTACATTTGGTTAAAATGAATAAGCTTAGAAATTGATGCAGGAGTTTGGTCTCTGGTGCACGCTTTTTGTTGATTTTATCTTAATTTAATTACCAAATATAGCATTAACTCTGCTGAGAATTGGGAGATGGACAGTAGAAGGGCACTGCACTCGTGAATTGGAGAGAGAAATAATTAAATTTAGCAAAGATAGACTGGTGGGGAAAAAAATACTAGTAGCTTTTTAGCATGGGATTCTTATTAACCAACCTCGCTATCTAAAATCAATTATAGTTTTATGCACATGTGCACACTACTAGTTTTGTAGGCAACCATGTGAGCACATAAGAATTGTGGATGCTGTATTTATTTGTCGCCAGGGAAAATTAGTTAATTCAATTGTGGATCTTTTTTTTTTTTTTTAAATTCAATTTGAGAATCTTAGGCTTGGTTGTGTGTGGTTTTACAGGTGAAACGCAAATATAGGATTGCTCCTACGCCAGCATATCCAGACCGAAGAAGAAACTCATCCATGTTATTGTCTGATGCAAGGCAGAGATTCTCTATGAAGATAGATAAGGATGAGGCCAATGTCATCACAAAGTCTCAGATAGATTTAGAACTAGCAAAGATAAGGTCGATGACAGCACAAGAGGCAGCTGCAGTTGCTGCTCGAGCAGTTGCAGAAGCAGAAGCTGCCATAGCAGAAGCTGAAGAAGCAGCAAAGGAGGCAGAGGCTGCTGAAGCTGATGCAGAGGCAGCACAAGCTTTTGCAGATGCTGCAATGAAGACTCTTAATGGGAGAACCACCCCCAAATTGGTAAAATTCCTTTATTATCAATACATGAATTATCATCAATATGATGCAATATATTTATCACTATCAATATATAATATATGGAATCTGTATGTCTTATTTCTCTTCCATGCAACGTATGGGACTTGCAGTTTAATATAAAATTATAGCAAATAGCATTTTCATGAGTCATAGACAGTATGACTCATTCTTCAGATTTTATAATGCGTGGGAAACATGTCTACTCATTATGGAATTGGTGATAAATTTGTCAAAAAATATAAGATTAAAGGACCTGGAATGAGATATTCTGTTCATGCTTCGATAAAGTAATTTTCCTTGCAAACGCCCTTTCCATTCAAGTTGGTCGTTAGGGTTGGGGGTTTATAATCTTGTCTAAAATTATGCATATGATAAGATCAGACATGTGGCTTGAGCTGGGGAGATTTGATATTGCAGAGGCAGTCCGTAGAGCTGATGCGAGCCTGATAGGAATGAATTAGAGAGGAACAAAGGACCAATGCTAAGGACTGACAGCCAGATAGATATTTATCATTTGCTGATATTGTTTATACTGTACATATATTGAAGGTCTTTCTCCTGATGTGACGCAGGATTCAACTTTATCAATAGATTTGCTAAGGTTTTGTACACATAGAATTCTAGTAAATTCTGAAGATGGTGTTTTAGTGTATATTTATTGCTCATTGAACTATGTCAATGTACCATTATAGAAGGTAGGCTTAAATGATCAGTTCAGAATTCAGCTGAAACATGCAGCTTGATTAGTTTTTACTTTGCTTTTAGTATCTCTATTTTTTGTATCTAAAAAGGTTAAAGCAAGGTTGCACCTGGTTAACTCTTGTTGAATATATGTTCTGAGAAGAGTTGGAAGAAGCTGCACTTTTTTAAGTTGCTTGTCAAAAGGAAATTATTGTGCCAAGGTTTATTATCTTTTATTTTGTACATTGAACTTGTGGAGTTCAAGGCTACACTTGACTTGAGCAATGTTAATTTGGCTTTCTAGATCTATTAAAGCTCAACAATTTGTATGTAAACTTGGCATCATCCGTCACATGTCCCTGATAGAATGAACTATTTTAAAATCAAAATTTACTGTGAATTTCACTGCCTATAACAAGTTTTGAAGTGAATTATAATAACAATTCACAATATTTGCAGTTAAGTTTGTGATGAAATGCATCTTGTTCTAACTTTATCTTGTATTTCTACACAATTTAAATCGAAAAAATATTATTATTTGGAAGAGTTGTGAGCTTTGGAAATTTGAGTATTAGAGATAACATATGAGAACTAATATAACAAGGGTGTTTGTTTTTGTTTTAACTGACCACGTGAATCAGGATGTTACAGTTTTTGGACAGCTTTAACATTTATACTATTCAAAAAATTAGTCCACATGACTGGTTTTTTTTCATCGACTAATGTCCTGCTTTCTCACTGATATTTTAAACTTTTATTTTATTGTTGATGTATTTGTTTTTTTATAAACCAAGTTATTATTAATGATAACATTTAACTCTAAATTGATTAAAAAGCCATTTTTTAGATAAATATATGGAAAAAACCAGAGTATCTGCAAGACTGTAGATATAGATATGGGAAAGAAAAAGAATGGGATAATGCAACTTTTAATCTCTCAAATTAGTCTTCGTTATTGATTTGGTATTTTAAATTTAATTTTCATCAATTCAGTCACATAAGTTTACTTTAATTATTGGTTTAGGCTTCATTTTGTTAAAAAAGATGTTACACTATTAAAATTTGCTGACATAGATACTAATAATGGAGTATTGATGACGGTAAGGCAAATTAATGAAAAGGAGTGTAATTATTTAGGTAGGAAAAAAGGCTCTAAAATATCTAAAAAGAAGAGAACAAAATACATTGTAAGGGATTTATATTGATAAATATTAAACTAACTTGAGGGTTAACATGTTTTCATTTAAGTACATATAGATAACAAATGATCAATTTACTTTATACGGTAGATTATTTTAAGAGTCAATTTATGTTTTAAAACTTTAAAAACTCAGGTGATAATTTAAAAAAAATCAAATTAATAGAAATTAAACTTAAATGATCAAATCAATAACTGAGACATATTTTAAGGACTAAAAGTTTCATTATCTCAAAAAAGAATGTATTTGGATTTTGAAACTAGTGGGATGGATCTTGCTTAAGGCATTCCTAGTTATAATTTTTGGATTAAAATCTCAGCTTCATGTCTACTAAAGCTTCAGAGGCATTCACATGATCTTGCTCATTGCATACCACTTGAGCAGCAATGTTTGATATATATAAGCTATTTGTTCCAATAGTAATGTTTGATCAGGTAAGTACTCACAAGTCAAAGGATCATCCTTATCCTCCTCTTCAAAGAGTGTCTTAATTTGGTGAATTTAATAGAGATTAGGCAAAATGGACCAAAATTCACGTGGTCTAATAATAGAAAGGAATCACAACTTAATCTTGAGAAACTAGACAGAGCTTTTTGCAATGATATTTAGATGCAAGATTTTCCTAGAAGTAATGTCCTAAATCTGATGAGGGTTGCTTCGGATCATAGCCCCATTTTTTTTCCAACTTCAGTAGATATCTTATCCAATCAAAGGTTGAGGAAATTTGAAAATTACTGGTTCAACTTTGCGAAGTGTCAAGATGTTGTTACTAATTTCTAGAAGACCCCAATCAACGGTTCTTCTAGTTTTAAATTCCACAGTAAATTATCTGAAGTCCTAACTAGGCTTTACTCTTGGAGCTCTTCTAAGGGTGGTAATCTTGACTCTAATATCAGTAGACTAGAAAAAGAGGTTCCAACTTTCTATTTTTTCGGATGCTCAGCACCACATTGATGACAGTCTCTTGAGTAAGTTCTATGATCTCAAAACATTCTTTAGAATTTTTTTATGATTGCCAACATAGTTTTTGGGCACAAAGAGCCAAGTTTAAATGAAAAGTAGAAGGTGAAAGAAACATAAAATTTTTTCACATGACTATCAATCGTAGAAAAGCTCGAGATTTTGTTTATTGCTTGAGAATGGAATCTATGGAATGGATTGATGATCAATAAGATCTTATGACTACTACTTGGGAGCATTTCAATAATATTTACTCATGTTCTCAAAGAGTTAACCCGAAGACTTAACTAAGTTTTCAATATTAGAAGTGACAACATCCAGTCAACATTTTTCTACCACTCTTAAAGGAAGTCAAAGAAACGGTTTTTGGATTGCCTAGAGAAAGAGGGTCCCTTTGCCTGATACCATTACTTGGAGAAATTGGTTTGGTGATTTTGCCATTAAAAAGAATATGATATTCAATAGAGGTGACAAATTGAAGCATCCAGTTTACCCATTTATGTGGAAAGTTCATCCTTTTGAGTACAACTTCCAAGAAACTCCAAGATAGTTCATCGAAAGCTTTGGAGAAATCAAGCTTTAAAGCACCCAATTTTTTCCTCTTGCCCTTAGCGGAAAGAATTTGATGAACAAGGTCAGCAGCTACCAAAATGCTATCAATAATTAGCTCTTTTTGCTCTTGGGCAAGACAAGAAATAAATTTCCAAAATTCATCTCTCATATTGAGTCCAAATGATCTGCCTCAAGAACAGCAAGATCTTTCATCTTTTCTTGGCATTCAATGTGCAGACTCTTTTGGCAAATATTTGGATACATGGATATATGTTGGCATTCAATGTGCAGACTCTTTTGGCAAATATTTGGATACATGGATATATGCTAAACATGATAAAGAGAGAATTTTTGAATAGGTAATGGCCAATACTGACAAGAGAATAGCATCTTGGAAGGTTAATCTTTTATCTCAATCTTCAAGGCTTACTTACTGCTTCAAATATATATATATATACACACACACTTTCTTGTGTTAAGCTTCCTCAATGGCTATGCAATCAGACTGATTCAAAGTTAACTATTTATTTTTTTTAGGAATTAGTGATCAAAAGAAAAATATTCATCTCACTAAAAAGGATATTCTTTTTAACCCAGCAAAATCAGGAGGTCTCAGTTTAAGGAAAACTAGTCTTGTGAATTCTAGTCTTTTAGCTAAACAAATTTGAAGGGTGATGACAGGAGAGGAGAATTCTCTTCTTGGTAATACTTTGCAACTCAAGTATTTCTAAAATACTGATGTTTCTTGTTTCAAATTACCCTAAAATATTTTGTGGTACTAGAAAGGGATCTATAAGGTTGCAAACATTATCAAAAACCATCTCCACTGGAATGTTCTTACTCATACTTGTTGGTGGAGACCCATTTAGCCAAATCCTTTAAGGGATTATAACATTCACAAAGTATCTGGTTTTATTATTACAATTCCCAACTCTAGACTATTTCTTGTTGGAATAGTGCTACTATCAAAGCTTTGCATGATGAAACAACTATTAAGTCCATATTTAGCACACCAATATCATTCATCGATGGCAAGAATAAACTCATTTGGGGTTCAAGGCATTACTCTACTAAAGAGGGTTTCATTAAGCTAGCACTTGTTATAGCAACTAGCCCTTATGCAAATGAATGTATTTGGGATTTTGTTTGGAAATTATGTAACATCCTCAATTTCAAACTTTGAATTTTTAGCATTTAAAAGGCACAAATGGGTAAAATTGAGTGATTAATAAGTTAATAATATTTTTGAACTACTAATGAGGTTATTGGATCATGGGGCAGCCTCAAAAGAGGGTTAGATGAGAGTTCGTGCGAACCTACCATCAAGTAAGGCCCAAAAATTTCATCTAGCCTCGCTGTGTCATTCGCTGTGGTGGATGTGCCATGCATCACGATATATGTGCAAAAATATGATTTTATTAGATAGTCGAACATGTTTAAAGCAAAAGGAAGAAAAGAAAGAAAATGAGAAGGACAATGGAGGAAGGATTCTTCTCTATTAGGGCTTCACTTTGTGGGCATTTTAAAGGCAATTTGAGTTAGCCATGCATTTGGGTAAGCTTCCTATCCACTCTCCTTCCTCTCTATGCAAATTTTTTGTAGATTGGGTAGTGTTGGTATTGATTTTCTTCTTCCCTTGGGTTTTGATCGAACCCATTAATTGAGTTAGAGCCTTAGAGAGTTAAATCAAGCATTTAAACTTTGGTTTGAGGATTTTATAGTGACTTGAAATTTTTTGTTAGGATTTGGATGAACCTTAGGTAAATAATGAAAGATTGGGAGCAATGTGGGTAGAAAATTGTCGTTATCTAAGTGTTTGGACGCTAAATAAAATTCATGGATTATGTTGGAAGTGTTAGGGCTTGTTTGTTTTAACTTATTTCTTGAAAAAATCACTTATTTTTTGAAAAAAAAATCTATTTTGTTAGTTTTTGTGGTGTTTGTTTAAATTTTTAAAAATAATCTGAATTCAAAAAAGCATATTTTTTATTATTTTAAGAAGCTAATTTGAATAACTTTTAAAAATAATCTAATGTGGTAGATGAGAGAGAGTGTTTTAAAGAAGCAGGATACGCAAAAATATCATAAAATTTTAAAATTATATAATAATAAATTATTTTTATAAAACAAAAATCAAGGAAGATATCATAAATTTTAAAAATAACTAATTAATAATCACTATTTTATTATTCTAACCAAATATAAAATAATGTTTGCTTTTTAGAAAATCTCTATAAAATAAATTTTTTTATAAAATCTCTAAACTACCTAAAAATCAGTTATTTTTTAATCTTAAACAAACGGGCCCTTAGTTTTGCAAAAGAGGAAATTTAAGTAGAGTGAGTACCCAAAATTAGGTTAAAAAGGGGTTTAATTAGAGTTATAATTGATGATTAGTATTTAATCTTAAAGATTAAATATTCATTGAGCCTCGTTGAACTAGTGAAATCTTGTGGAATAACCAAATTGCCACGGTAACTCTTTCTGTAATAAAAGGATTAAGGTAATCAAATAATTTAATCCTTTTACTTGTGTATTTGAGTGGTTACATATATATATATATGTATTATATGAACACTTGGATTTATGCATGACTTACTGATGTTTTGAAGAATTTATGTGCAGGTGGTATTGATCTAAAATATTATTATATGCCTAAAACCCGTTTTACATGTATTTGTAAAAAATCGTGGGATCAAAGGCAAATTGAAATGTTACTAAATGTTATATGATTATCCATAATGAGAAATATGTGTATGATTGAAATTACATAAGCATGATCATTGTGAGAGGGTGGGAGTTCATCCTAGAATTTTCAAGAGATATTGTATGAAATCTATATGGTATACTAGTATTGTGGAGGCCTCGGTGCACAATCTCACTTATTTGAAAGTCTCAGTACTATCTTGGAGGTAAATTAGGCATATGACACCTCGAATATTCAAGAAAGGGAGAATATATGGTCTAAAATAAGTGAAGGTGCCTTTGGCCAATACAACCTCCCATGATTGTGAGCTTGAGTCAATCTAGTCATATGGACTTAGTCCTATTGTGTTGTTAGCTCATAGATGTAATTGGAGGATATAAGGTGAAGAATGTTGATTTTGCATTGTATGGATTGTATATAATAATCATATATTTGTATGTATTTGATAAATGTTTTATTTGCCACTTTACACACTCATATGTTATTCTTATATACCTGTGAATAGATTATATTATTTAGTTACTGAGTTATCAACTCATCTCATGGTTATATTTTACAAGTGAATGTTCTGCTAGGGGCAAAGGGAAGGGGGGCACTATCGAGGATCTTGGGAGCTAGTATGTATAGCTCTCACTTGGTATACAATGTAACTAAATTAAATAATTATATATATTGCTAGCTCTAGCATGCATATTGTTTTAGGTACTTGCATGATCTTTACAATGTTGTTTTGGTATATTTTGGCTTAGGATGTAGTAAATGTGTGGAAAAGGTTGTAAGAGGCTGAAATACTAGTGTAATTACTATTGTTGTGGATTAAATGTGCATGGTGAATTTGATTTATTGCCTATGCCCTTTGATAAATGTGAAATTGGGGTTTCAATGGTTAAATTATGTTCGTAATGTCATTGTCATAGTATAATTGATCAATTAGGTATATTGTGGCTCATTTGAGTTGGTTCAAATGGTCCTAGAGTTATTGGCACTTAATTAGTGGGTTTGGACACTTTTGGTTTGGTTTTGAAAGGAAAAAGGGTAATTTTATACTTGAGTGTCTAACTTTTAAATGGTAAAGTGTTTGGTTGTAAAACTAGTGCCAATAGTTAGATAACTCAAAAAGTTACATGTTAATACTTGAATCGCTCAGATCGGACATTGGATAGCAAAACAATGTACTTTGAAAGTTAGCCTAAACGTGCTATCATGATGGCAACAATGCATCATGGCATAAGGCTTTTGCATTGTGGCGCACTGCATAGCAAGAGAACTTTCTTCATTCGCCATAGTGGATAGTGCACTTTGGGCAATGTCCTTTTGAATGTGATGGTTTTGGTTTCCATACTTTCGTTATTCAATTTTGTATGTTTTAAACTATCGTTTGAGCTCAAATATCTTTTCAAAAAAGGTTTCTTGAAATCCCAACTTTTGAACTTATTTAAAAACCCTTCCACTATGGTAATATAATATAAGGAATTATCTTAATACTGGTTATTATAACTGTGTTGTGTGTTGTGTTCTAGTAATATCAAAATGGACATTACAAATTGCACCTTCCTTAAAAGACTCTGCCATTCATTTGGAAGCTAATTTACATGGATATTCCTATAGGTGATGTTTTGAATACTCAGCATTTAAATTGTTCTCTACTCTGTGTTTTTGGTTGTGACACCTAAGAAACCATAAGTCATTTCTTCTTTTGATGTCCAATCATTAAAGCTATCAAGTTTGGAGCTCTGTCTATCAGATTTACATCCATTTTAAATATTGGTCTCTGTCAATGGGTTTTGCAAGTTTTAAAGGTTTTGTATCAAAACCAAGAAACATAGTTGTTAGTAAATATTTTTTTCTTACTTCATAAAATTTGGTTGTTCAGGAATCTTATCCTTCATCAGAATATGAAAAGAACGACTAAATCTTTCATTCAGGATTTTAAGTAAGATCTACTCTTCATTAGATCTACTTGTAATTAAAAACATGCTATTGTATTAGATCTTTTAAGTCATCATATACAAAATTCACAGTTTGCAAATGATAAGAGGATAGGAAAATCATTGCATCGATTGCATTATTGGGAAGTTCACATATATAAGTTCATGAAAATGAAGAGACCTTCCTATTCAGTGAACATTTCCTTGTATAGTACAAAACTTTAGCATCTCATATGGATTTAATTTGATAGCACTTGACATCTTCATGGCAGTTTGTCTTTGAAGTATACTCCTTTGGATTTATAGCTTTTGGGAAAATCATCGGGATTCCTCTATCTAACTTGGAAACTTGGTGCTAAAGCTCGGCAAAGAAAATTTATTTCCTCATTTAGGTCAAGTTATTGTTTACCTAGATATAAAGTAGATGCATTAGCAATTGACTCCTGTATCTTTTTAAAAGTGTGGTTATAGTTATATCAACCATAAATTGTTTTTTTTTTCTGCTTCTATTTTTACTATTAAGTTTTGAAACTTTGATTTTGTATTTCCATTTTATTTGTTAATATAATTGCTCTTTTATAACCAAAAAAAAAAAAGTTCCAATAGTGATGTTTGATCAGGATCATCAATCATAATAGAATAAGACAAACCCTAAGGAGCTGCATGGCATTTTCCTCTTTCTGGCAATCAAAAATTATTTATGTTGACTCGCACCATTTTGTTTACAGTTAACTAGTTTTTTTTTTTTGGCCCCTCGTCAGATTCATTCTCAAAGCATGTATGCTTATGCTGGAGAAATTCCATGGATGTTATTTATTACTTTCAAAGTCAGACATCAAATTACCCCTATGTTTCTAAGTACATCAGATGACTAACTGGTAAATATAAGCGTCCAAACTGTGCTCTTAAAGAGAATCGAATACTTTCCAATCAATAACGATTAATGATGTACATTCACTTGTAATCTGAACAAACTCATTGATACACACCCAAAATGCATCAAGGAGTTTAAAGTAACAAAGTAAAAGAGTTTAAAATGATCAAACATCAAGGACCATATCAAGTATTTACATTTTATTTCCTCCCTTCCTTCACCACGCACCCAAAAAAAAAGGAGAATGACAATTCAAGGGCCTGTTTGGATTTGGTACTTTTAGCATTTAGAAAGTGCTTTTTCACTTTCCAAATGTGAAATGTTGTCTAAGTACTTTATAAATGTGCAAACTAACTTAAGTACATTGAAAGCTTATTTGGATAACCCTCAAAAACACATTCAAATCACATTTGGGATGTATTTTTGCCAAATCCAAAAAATAATTGAATCTCCCAAATATACTTTTGTCAAATGTAAACTGAAAACCAAATATGCACTGAAAAATCAATGAGAAGTGAATTTGGACAATGAGCCGGATGCGAACTATTAAAATGCAAATGAAATGTTAAAGCATTAATTAAAGAAATAAATGTATAGTCCTAATTTTTATTCAACCATGCTATTCTTGTGTTCTCTCATCTCTCTGTACAAACCACATCTTCACTACCTCAAAAACTCTTACTATCTAACGCCACACAAATATTTAGGTCCTTAGAAATATCACAATTCCCACTTCTCACATTTCAGATGCTCATCAAGATTTGCAAATAATAATAAAATTTTCAACTATTATCATTCGAGTATGCACGATTGAAAGGACTTTCAAGGTTTGGAAAAACAAATTCACAATCTTACATCATATGTCTAACTATCCATATCTAAAACAAGTTCACTTGAATCCAGAAGACAAAAATCTTTAATCTGAATTCATGTGCTTGTAACCACTACAATACTCGATAAATACTAAGCATATATTACAGAAACCAAGTGCAAACTACAAGTCAATGCATGATTTTGTCTTTTGATAACAACAGGAAAGAGGAAACGAGAACATTGTTTTTAATAACCGACATGACATAACATACAAGCGGGAAGAACACAGCCGAAAACTGAATGTTTTCACTTTACTCCCGTACTCCCATTATCTACTGAAATCTAAACAACAGAGGATTCCATACAAACTTCTAAACGTGGCCATCCCACAAGCAATCTGCCTGAACCTTCCCGCCTTTTAAAAGCTTTTCAATTTCTGCAGGAGGGTTTAAACCTAACTTATAGGCACGTTCCCAGCGAGCTAGTCTGGTCATCCCAATGCATGGTCCATACGCCATGTTCATGTCAAATTGACGCAACATCTCTTCATGCTCATTGACATCATCTATCAACAAAGTAGGAAGTGTATTGGGCAATATATCAGATAACAACAGCCATTCTACGCCATCATATCAAACTTCTCGTCATGCAAAACTAATGTTCATTCGATCAAGAATAAAATGAAATCAGTAAAACAAAAAGAAAATGCACAGAAAATCTACGTAACATATATCATGAAATCAGTACCTGAACAATGTGATTTCAAAGAGATCCATTGCAAAACATTAACATGATGGGAAACATCTGTATTTTGCCCGTTTCTTTCATTTGAGAATTTCTAATAGGTGATGCAATGGAGTGTTCTACTATCAGGACTTATTGGCTTGAGCCTGAAAGCACACCTTGTAGTGAAAACAGAGCTTAACCTCTTGAGCCGAGAGGTTGAGCACTGCAAAGCATTACCCATTACAAATATAGCTAAACTTCAAGCATTAGCCAAATGGGATTTCAGCTTCGTATTGTTAATTCAACATATTGTAAGAGACTGGCAAAGGGTTTCTCAGCTAGATGCAAAATATCAAACTTCAAGCGATGTAAATGTAGCTGCATGATGAATTCTAGAGGAATTTCCTTTCTTTTTTGGTTCAAAAAATAATAATAATTTGTAGGTGACTTGGTCAGTGCCAAAGCATGGCATGCCCATAATCAACATATGAAAATATTATACAGAGTCATACTTTTATTCATTACAATATGACTCTGGAAATCCATGATTTTTTTAATTTCAATATTTCTATTCACATTTTATTAAGATTTGTGTAACTTCTTTATTCCTTGAATCTTTTAAAACACATTTCAATTTCAGTATAGATTGAAGATATTTAGTTCTTAAACATACTTGTTAACCCATTAAGAAAACAGCCCAGAAGTTAGAGACTGCAACTATAACTATTACAAATTACAATAGATATCTCTAAAGACCGTTTTTAAAGTCAAAAAATGGGGACAATTACACGGAAAAAAATCATCAGCTGTTAGATTGATGAAAAGGAACAGAAAAGCAAATACAGACGAGAAGCCAAAAGATATGCTAAAATAAAAGCCCAAGAAAAAGAGAACATTTCGCCATCACACGAACAAAAGCCCATCAATAAAATCAAAAGAGCAAGAGAGAATCGAACATATGAAGAATGTTGAAGAGAAATACCTTTGGGAGACAGTGACTGCGTGACGTCGGAAACAAGAGAGAGGGATTTCTTGGAAGATTTGGAGGAGGATTTGTGGGATTTCCTCTGTCGGTAGAAACCCTTCATGGTTCCTGACACTGACGCCATCGCTGTGTCTCGCTCTCTATCGCTTTTCAAATTTTGAAAATTTGAAGGATCGGAGAATGATCGGATGGGTGCTCAATATCCCAACTTAAATGGTTCAAAATCAATTTTTTTAAAAAATAAAGAACAGGCCTAGGCCCGTTCAAGGTTATAAAGACAAAGTCTGAGCAAAAGGCCCAAGGCAATAACCCTTGATAGCAGGATAAGGGCCTCTATGCTGCAAGGAATTTGAGTCGTAAATGAACAAAAACAATATCAATATCAATATCTTTTACCCAAAAAACAAATCAATGTACATGTTTTGACGCCGTGTATTAAATGGAAGTGCAGAAAAATGGCCCATTTGAAAAAATTCGGACAATTTTTTTAAAAAATAGAAAATATATTTTATATTAATAATATATTTTAATTCTATATAATATAATGATTGAAAAACCCATGTTATTTTGAAAAATGGAAAATTGATTATTAGTTTATTTTTATTGTTTCACTAATTTAAAGATTTTCTAACATTGCAGTTTAGAGACATGTAACCTCTCCATTTTGCTATCATCTTTTTTTCCTCCACTTCCTAACCATAACAATTGATATCACTGCATTTAAATGAATCTGTTTTAATCATAGATTTGATGAATGGTTATGATTAAGGAAGTTGAGAAAAAAGGATGATAAAAAAAAAATGGAAAGGCTCCAGATCCAATGTCTGATAGGGCATAGGCGCGAAGTGGGATTAAGAAGCCACATCAACATAGCAAAACATCACTAATAATTCACATATTTATGCACTTTTACTTCTCTTATCTTGACTTTTTTAGCATATGATTTAATATATTTTGGAATAATTGGTTAACATTTGTGATTAGAGGGCAAATGAATATTTTTAGAGAATTTTTAAGATTTATTGTGTATTTTTTTCAAATTCTATTTAATATTATTTTAAATTTATTAAAATACATTTTCTATTGATTTTATTGTTTTATATATAGGTGGCTTGGAATTAATTGTACACAACACATATCAATTGATCACCAAAAGGGACTAAGTAGCACCACCTAAGGAGGATAATTGAAGATTAAAATGATCAAAGAGTAGTGACTACATTAGAGGAAAAAGAGAAGAAGCAAGATGATAAATTAGGATAATTTAAAAACAAAAATATTACAAGTACCTCTTGTTCCTACAAGTATGTCAAGCTCTCTTTCCACTTGCACTTTCTGTAACAAGAAAGGATATAAGACTAAATCATGTTTGTCTCTACAAGAAAAATGGTCCAAGTGAGAATATGAAGTGGATTTTAAGGGATTCACTAACCTGCAAGGACTTAAATGAGTTTGGATACCTACGAAAGCTTGATTTTTGTTTTGCAATTTTTTTTTTGAGAATCACAAGTAAAAAATGGTAGATAGTGGTTATTCAAGACACATGTCAAGCAATAGCACCAAATTCACCTACATCTTGGAAAGTATTTCAAAGTAACGGAGGAAACATCACATTGTCACCTTTGGAAATAAAAACAAAGAAAAAATACTTGGAATAGGTAAGTAGGAAAGTATTTTATTGGTTGATTGTTTAAGTCATAACCTCCTAAACTAAGTTAATTATGTAATAAAAGTTATGAAGCTATTTTTAAATTTGACAAGTGCATTGTGAGAGATGAAAAGACAAGAGAAATCATTCTAGTTGGAAAGAGGATTCAAAATGTGCACATCTTTGATTTAGATGGTAATGATTCATGGACACAAAATACCCAATCACTATAAGTGAAAAATGATAGCTATGACATAGAAAATTAGCACATGTGAACATGAAGCAATTGGATAAACTTGTTAAGAATGACATTGTCATTTAGCTACCAAAGATCAAATTTGAAGCTGACAAAGTCTATGGTACATGCATGAAAGACAAGACTACTTTTAAGAGCAAAAATGTGGTGACTATATCTAGACCTCTCCAAACTCTTTAGATGGATTTGATTGGTCTAGTAAGGGTAAAAGTCTTGGTAGTAATATTTAAACTCTTATGATTGTGGATGATTATTCTAGTTTCACTTATACCATTTTTCTTTCTCACAAGGATCATGCCTTTGAAAATTTTGTAATCTTAGCCAAAAAGGTTCAAAATGAAAAAGGTGTGAAAGTTGTGCATATAAGGAGTGACCATAGTGGAAAATTCAACAATTATGGATTTGTTGATTTTTAAGAAGAATAGAGAATTGATTATGAAATATGGATCGGACACTTATAACTTCTTAACAAAATGGTATGGTGACAAAAAACCAAAAACAAAACTCTAAAGAAGACAGCAAGATTAATGTTAAATGAAAAGGAGCTCTTAAAATATTTTTGAGTTAATACAATGAGTAAAACATGCTTCATCACCAATATAGCCTGTGTTAGGTCAGTCTTGGGTAAAACACCATATCAAGTTTATAAGGAGGCTAGACTAATCTCTCTTACTTGCATTTGTTTGGTTGTAATTTTTTTTTAAATAATGGAAGAGAAAATTTGGACAAATTTGATTTAAAATCTGATGAAGCAGTTTTTCTTGGTTATTCACATAGAAGTAAATTTTTTAGATTTTTTAACAAAAAACCTTCAACTATTAAAGAATCTATTCATGCCACATTTGAGGAATCTCCTCCAATTGAAAGTAAAGAGTATAACATTACTATCCCTCTTGAGAATATTTCATTAGATGATAAGGATGGAAATCAATCCAACAATGATCCCGAGATAGTGAATAAGCAAATCAATATTCTTCCAAGAGATTAGAGATGTAGTGAGTCCTATGCATCTACTTTATCAAGTGAGAGGGGAATTGGTAACAGAATTATTAGAACTAGAGGTCGTTAAGGGAAATATATCATTTTAGCACATTTGTTTCCAACACATAACCATATGACATCGAAGAAATCTTATCAAATGAATATTGACTTATAACAATATAGGAAGAGCTAAACCAATTTTAGAGAAGTCAAGTTCGGGATGTAATCCTTAGATTGAGTGATCTTCTAGTCATTGGTGCTAAATAAGTCTTTAGAAGTAAAATTTATGAAACTGGGATTATATTTAGAAATAAAGCCAAGTTAGTTGTAAAAAGTTATAATCAAGAAGATGAAATTGATTATAACAAGTCTTAAGACTATTAGGCTAGCTATTACTTGCATTTGCATGTGCAAAAAATTTTAAACTTTTTCAAATGGATGAGAAAAGTTCTTTTCTTAATGGTTTAATAATCGAAGAGGTGTATGTGGAATGACTTCTAGGGTTTAACTATTGAAGAATCTATCTTCATGTCAAATTTGAGGGATCCCCTCCAATTGAATGTAAGGAGGATAATACTACTATCACTCTTAAGAATCTTTCATTGAATGATAAGAATGAGAATTAATCCAACAATGATTATAGGACAATGATTGAGCGAATCAATACTCTCCCAAGAGTTAGAGATATAGTAAGTTTTATCCACTTGATCAAGTTATAAGGGAAGTTGGTAAATAAGTTAGAACTAGAGGTTCTCTAACGGAAATATGTCATATTGGTGCATTTCTTCCCAACAAAGAACCATATGGCAATGAAGAAGCCTTATTATATGAATATTGACTTATAGCAATTAAAAAAAGCTAAACAAGTTTGAGAAAAGTTAAGTTTGGGAAACTCAATAAAATAAAAAAACTAGATTTTCAAATTGAGAGAGATATTGGGAGAAATATCAAGAATGCTCACTATTTTTTATACTTGTAGATGGCCAATTTAATTCAGTAAAATTTTTCATTCACTTTTTTTTCCCTATTAATAGTATTTCATAAAACTTTGGATTTTCAAATTCAAAGTTGTTGTAGTAATGTGTGGATTGTGTCAAATGACATTTTACTTATTTGAGGAAACCTCCTAAAGTATAAGTACTAAGGAATGAAAGTGTGCTATTAAATGGATTTGAAGAAATGGGCTTGTGTGCACAACAATAGGTCAACAAAAGGCAATTACAATTAAAAACAACTAATTTGTCTTGTGTGAGTTAAAGTAGTATTAGGATATTTTATTGAATTTGTTTTTGAAAAATTATTAAATTAATTTTTGAAGTGTGCTTCCTTGAACATCCCTATTTTACTATGATTCGAATTTGGATCCATGAAGTTAATATCTAATTAAGTAATAATTGATTTACATGATTTATTTAATCACACTTAACCATATTAGTTTTTCCCTTTTTTAAAAAAATATATATTGCTTCTAAACCTCAATTCATATCTAAAATTTTAACTTAAAATATTAACTCACTATTTAATAAGGATAAAGGAAAATAGGATGTTACCAGAATAGCAAATTCATCTTGAGTGAGTAAATTAAAGTAGTATTAGAAACTTTTTATTGGATTTATTTTTGAAAAATTATTAAATTAATTTTGAATGCTTCTTGGAAAATCCCTATTTTACTCAATATTAAAAACCAAACCGATCATTGAATTAATCAAGGGTCAAAGGTTCAACTGAGGTTGAACTGAGAGTCAACCTAAATTCAAACCAAACATAATAAAATAATATGATTTAAATAAAAATAAAATCTTCAAGACTTAATATCTTATACAATACCACATATAAGTCCAACACAATCTTCAAAACATCATTAAAAGTACAACATTTAAAATATTCATTGTTACAATCCTTCAATCATAAAAAAAGTCTAAAGCTAATAATCAACACCAAAATCTTCATTGATTTCATTCAAATCTTCAAGAGTAGAAATTGAAACATTACGAGATGACTGAGAGAAACCATAACTACTTCCAACATCATCATTCAAATGTGGATACTTTGGAATATTCATATCTTCTTTACCTATCTATGATAAGAATTAACATTAATCTTATGTGTAAAAAATAATTATATATTATATAATATAGACATGTTAGTAAGTGAAAACCTTCATTATCTCTCTCAAAAGATGATAGAGCTACAACATTCTCATTATGCATAACACTTTCCAAATTAGTGACATCATCAACATCAAACTTTAGAGATGGCACTTGTTCTTCTTCAGCAATCCAAAAGTCCAATTTGTCAATAGATTTATAATCAATAGGATCAAAACTTATCTTTTTATTCAATTAGCTCCTTTAATGAGATCAAAGAAATCAAATTAAGTATATAACTACTATAAAATTGTAATAAAATTCTTATTTATTAAAAACATTTATAACTTCCATCTTTATCTATGCTTTAATCGTAGATTGTAGTTTATAAAAATTAAATCATTTAGTCTTTGATGTTTCAATCTATTTCTTCTTATGGTATGGATGCATTTAAATAAATTCCAATTTCTCTTACAATCAGAAGAAGTTTGGCTAAGAATACACATTGTAAGATTTTGCAATTTTGAAACATAACTTTCATAAAATGACCATTATTCTTCTGCAAATAAAGGACAATTAGTTATATATTATATGATAAATAAAATTACCATTGACCATGTTAAATATTAACACTAGCAAGGGTCTAGTTTCTATACTGTTCTATGACATGAAGCTTTATCAAAAGATTTTTTACGATCACAACACAAGCTCAACTATTTCATCATCACAATATAATCAACATCATCTTTTTTAGTTGACTCAAACACTAAAAGCATTGCATCCATTAACCTTTTTTTGTGAACAAAGTCATCATCATACAAGAAGGTAGGGTTCAACAAATATGCTACTGCATGAAGATTGATCTTCAAGTGCTTATCCCATTAGGCTTGAATAATATCTGTATAAGGCTTGTATTGATCATTCTTATTATTGAAGATTGCCTTAATTTCTTTTTTGGCCCCTTATATGCCTTCATCAACATAAGGCAAAGAAGGCTTCTTTTCTGAATCAACAATGCTCAACAACTTTATGAGAGGAGACATAATATTCACAACTTTAAGACATTCATTTCAAAATCAATTATCTAATATAATGGCACTAACTATTATTTCAGCTTCACTCCTTAATAATTTGTGATCCACAAAATGCTTATCAATAAGTAAGGCTTGCAAGCTATGCTTGTGTATATATATGCTATGCAATGTGATAAATGTTGTGGCAATCCTTGTCGCACTTGGACACACAATTTCTCTCCAACCCTTTCTTTTCCTGAGCCATGACAAGAAGACCATATGATTATAAACAAACACAATAATCTTTGATGCCTTTGTTGCAAGTTGTGACACGTGAGACATGCTTGCAATGTCTTTCAAAGTGAGATTCAAGCAATGGGTAGCACAAGCTGACTAATAAATACTTTTATACTTCTCTTTAATCAACTTGCCATATGCTACATAATTAGCAGCATTGTCAGTCACCACATGTATAATATTTGTGGGACCAACCCACTCAATCACTTTGGAAAATAATAAGAATAAAGTCTTGGCATCTTTCACTAAATTAGAAGTATCATCAAATTTTACAAATACTATGCCATGTGTAGAATAGACAAGAAAATTTATCAAAGTTTATTGCCTCACATATGTCCAACCGTCAGCCATGAGTATACATCCATAGGTTCTCCATTTAGATCGATGACTCTCAATAAGTAGCTAACATTTTTTTTCCAATCATTCAACAAGTTAACTCTAAATTTATAAGCATTAAGACCCTTAAACCCAACCCAATTGAAGTAATAGCATTCATAGCCTTTTGAAAGAAAGGGCAATCTAATAAATGGAATACAATTAATGATAGCTCATTCAACAATGGCCATTTTTATATTGTGTTGTGTTTCTTTAGTTACAAATGCACTCTTAATGCCTGGCTAGGAACCTGGAGTTATCCTAGGGGCAAACTAATTTTCAATTGGAATAGTAGGAGGTTTCTTTTTATTAGTACTAGTCTCAGGGATTGACTTAAATGTAGTAGGAGCATTGGGTTCATTATCATTAGACATATGTTCCCCTATATCTGCTTGTACATCAGCAAGCTTTCTCTTTTTCTCACTTTCCAATGATTCTTGCATCTGATGACAAACATCATAAGGAACTTTATTGTAAAAAACTATATTTCTACTTATACCAGTAAGATGGTGCTTTAATCTATTTATTCCACCTCCTTTATATCTTAATGTACAATAAAGACATGTATACACATTTTTGTTGCCCTCTTTTCTTAAGGCAACATGTGCCCATACGGGATCTTTTTTCCCATAAACATTTGGGGTCTTAGATGTGGAGTCATTAGGACTAGCAGTGGGATTAATAAAATTAGGGGTGAGATTATTGGGATTAGGAGTAGGATTATTGAAATTAGGGGTGGGATTCTTAATTCCTTTACTAATAAAATTGCTTCCAATATCCATGTTATAATTTTAATTTGTAAGCTACAATAATTTCAACCCAAATAAACATCTAATGCAATCAGAAATTATAACAATAAATATGTTCAAATAAGCAAACATAATTCTAGTATCATCATAATCCCAACAATTAATATAAGATGAACTAAAGCACGCATCTAATATCAAAGTGTTTATATTCAAAAAGTGAAGCTCAAAGATGCCAATAGAGCAACAGCTAAATGTGTGATTTTAAATCATGCCCAGTGCCAACACATGAAGCTCGAAGGTGTAATTTCAGCTAAATTACAGCTAAATGTGTAATTTAATTTCAACTACTCTAATTGTGTAAAAGAGCAAATTCAAAATTCCAAAAATCTTAGATAGGATTACATTTGGTTGTTGGGATTCAAAATTTGGATATTTTTGATCAATTGAAGCTTAAAGATGTACTCAGAAATCAAAATACAAGTGGGCTTGACAATATACTTAGAATATAAGTGGGATTACGATTAATATACTCAAAAGTCAGAATACACAATTGAAGCTCGAAGATACAAAGCAACAGCAACAGCAACATGAAGCTTGACGATGGAGAGAGAGAAGCCATACTTAAATCAAGTGGATGATGGATGAAGTCAGAGACTGTTGAAGCTCACTCTCAAACCCAAGGATGATAAACGACAGCAGATGAGACCCTCGAAGCTTAAAGAATGGACAATGAGACGAACAACAGATGAGACCCTCCAAGCTTGAAGAATGGTCGACATGATAGAGAAGAAAGAGGTTCAGGAGTCACCATGTTAGCTCGATTGCTCATGGCATTGGGAGGAGGAAGATCTGAGAGCCAAGAGTGAGAAAGCAGCAAGGAGGAAGATGAAGATTAGAGACGTAGAGACGAGCAAGACATCAGATAAGGATCGAAGATCAAAGTTTAAGGAGGCAGAGACAAAATTTAAGGCTGGAGACTAGAGTTTTGGTTTTTTCTTTTAATTTTTTATTTTTTTATATTATAACCCCCAAAATGACGTCATTTTAGGGGTTAAAATTTTTTAAAAAGTAACTCGCCCAACCCGTCTAACCTAAAGGGTTGGCCAGGTTTACCTGGGTTAATCATGGGTAAATGGTGTTCGATTCAAGCAGCTAAATCAGACCAAACAGGCGGCCGGGTTGCTAGTCTGACTGGTCAATTCGGTTTGGTTTTCAATATAATGATTTTACTATGTTTTAAATTTGAATCCATGAAGTTATAGAAATGATGGGATTTTTACCTTGCATTTAACTGGTCATGATACTTCTTTAAAAACCTAAAATGAATTTGATGACTATCCTAGCGTTCAAAAACTGCCAGATTAACTTTGCATAATGTGCCATTGTTTTTTGTAATCGTTGACGAAGGCTGTCCAACGTGCATATAGACTTTTTAGGCCTCTTCTTTCCCCTCTATGCTATCATGCTGCCAGAGTTTATCTTCCATTCTTAGGTTGCGGGGCTGTTGCATAATCAATCTAGCGTGACAGGATAATTTTTATGATTAGTGTCTTTAAGTATGACTTAAATTATGATTTTATTCGAAAACCAAAATGTCCTATTTTCACCTAATTCACCAGATTTTATAATAGCAATAGATATTATTTGTATTTCACGGTCAAAGGTGCTGTATTTGCTTCATCTAAAATCATGCATACATCGATATTATTTGCGTTTCACCAATCACACGTTGAGAACTCTTTTACCCCTTTAATCAGATATACAGTGTTCTCAACGTAAGTCTACTCTTTAAAAAGCCTAAACAAATGATTTCACATCCAAAGAGCAAAACGGTCAACCTTATGTGCCAAGAGGAGGAGCATAATTTAATGATGTGTCAGTAAATTATATTTCTCATTTGCAACAGTCTGATTTAGTTGGAGATATTAACTCTGACTTCTCCCTTTTCTGTCAGCCAAGTTTGGTGAGTTAGATAGAACTAGTTAATTTGGACTTTTTTTTTTAAATTGTAACTGTTATATACATATATATATATATATATATATATATTTTCATTTAAAAATATAAAATATTTTTAATAAAATTTTACCTCAAAATAAAATAATTATTTATTATTAAATTAACTCTATCTTTTTATATTTTTTCTTATTAAATATTTTATAATAAATATGAAGTTATTTATTAATAAGATACTTTAAAAATAATAATAATTAACTTTAAAAGATTAAAAATATTTTATATTTTTAAATATTTAATATTTTAAAAAATATATTATATTTTTGAAAAAAAAATTGATTTTATATATATAGACACACCAATTTTGGGAATCTTTGGGAATCTTTTTTTTCTTAAAAAAAAAAAGAATTGAACGCAATAATCAAATCTATAATCCTTGACCGGTCACTTTCCATAGGTCGATCGCCAAATTAACCTAGCGAAATACAAAAGGATGAAAGTAGAAAAAAATCAATTAAAAAAATAAAAGACTAGCACACGTGTCTGTGACCCTGCCTCTTCGTAGGTTGTAGACAATTTCAGTTGTCAAAAATTAATAATATTTTTTTAAGAATAACATATATAAATTCACACATTTTTATAAAATCTAAATAAAAATACAGTCCCCCGAGATAATAGATCAAATTTTCTAAAATTTAAAATATAAAATTTTTATTAAAGAATAAAAAGTAAACAAATGAACAAAAAGTGAATGATATATGATGCTGTGACCTCTTTTTATGTCATACTTCTCTCATTTGTGATTGCGTACCTCTCTCCAACTCTTGCTTGTCCCATCACGTCATAAATATAAAATTGGACAAATAATTCTGCTTTCCAGAAGATAAACAAATGCACGGAAAAATTAAAAATTAAATTTGCTTGGTTTAACAGTCAAAATCAAGATTTCTAAAATGATAATTTTAATGATTTTCATTGTGAATAAAACATACTGAGAATTTTAGAAATATAAGATATCATTTTAATTTATTTAAAATTATTTATTTAGATATTATAAAATAAAAATGAGTTGTCCCACTTATATGACTTATCTACATGTTCGGATAGTGTTAAAAGCGCATGGCTGAATTTGAAATAATTTAATAAAATTTAATCAAGTATTTGAAATTTTAAAGGAATTATAATAACAAGTTTGCATGGATTTAAACTAAATCTAGTACATAATCCTTCCATTAAAAAATATAAAATATTTTTTGAAGAGTTAAGTGTTAAAAAATATAAGTCATTTTTAACCTTTCGAAATATAATCATTACCTTTTTTTTAAAGTGTTTCTATTGATAATAATTTTATATTTATTATAAGGTGTTTAATAGAGATAAATATAAAAAAATAGAGTTAGTTAAAAAATAAATAATTATTTTATTGAGTGTGAGATTTGATTAAAAATATTTTATATTTTTAATTAAAAGAAATATATATTTAATTAAAATTCAATTTGTTCACTAATATTTCAAACATGACATATACGTATTCAATTATTATTGTTACTAGAGCCATAGTAAGAGCACCATGAAATTAAGAGAATGAATGGTGAAGTGAGATGTTGTCTGCCCCATATCAATTTTTTTGGGATCATGTAATGCGCTGGAAGACACTGAGTGGCTAACTGACATGTACCGCAGAATCTTTAACAGCACTGCCCACCAACAGCACCCTTCCACACGCAACCTCTCGTTAGCCTTAGCCATGCACATCACCTTCCCCCCTCCCCTGCCCCCCACTATGATTCCACTCTGTCTTCTTTTCTATCTTAATTATTTATACGGAATTTCTTTTCCAAACTTTCTTTTTAATTCAAATAAATCAACATGAAATTTATTATTGCTGAGTTATGGAATTGGAAAGTAAGTCCCGCCATCCTATGAATCTCTAAATCTCCTCTTAATTGATATCCTGGTATATTCCGAATAATGAGAGATATAAGGTATTGTCATATATTTTTATTTGATTTTTTCAGATGTTTACTTGTTTAGAAATATGTTTTATATGTCTACTTAGCAATCACATGATTAATTACATCACATATATCATTACATATTAGTTTTGATTATTAAAAACCTTGTATTTCATTCCTTGTGGCTAACAATTTTTAAGGAAGAGCTCAGCTAGAAAAACACCCTAGGCATAGTTATAGTGTGTGAGACACCGCTTGTTTTGTAGGGCCTCTTTTGTTTTAATATATACATTGCCAACCAAGAGATATTAATTTTTGTAATTTGAGCATGTGACCCTATATTTCAATTAAACATGTATTTGATTGCCATAAGTTGGTTTTTGACATTCATGGCCTCATTTTGGTATGTTCAAATGATTGATTGTGTGTTTGAAGTGGAAGGGTATTTTTATGTTTAATTATATTGATAAATTTATATTAACTATGTTGAGTAGCTGTAATCTAACAATAAGATTTTAGGTTTTATGAGCAAGCTCATATGTTTTGAATTGTTGTTTGGCATGCATGTGGTGTGGTCAAGTGCCCTATACAATGGCTTGCGGCTTTGGGAACAATTGGTGGGGTTGAAATTGTTTGGAAAGTATAGTTTGGAACCTTTAGAGGTTTTTATGGATTGAATATTCAAATGGAGGTATTTTTCTACCAAACCAAAATCATTAGATAGTTTTGTGATAATCTTTATGTAAACATTTAAATCACTTCAATCGAATTTATGTAGAGAAAATTGTGCATCTTTGACATGAGAAAGTTTTTGTGAAACTGTCATATGCTACCATTATGTCATACACTATGGCACACATCTCCTTTCATTGCAATGCATACCCCTCTTTAGGACACCCTCCTTTATGTTGTCCGTCTTGACATGAATAGTGTTAGCTATGGCAGATGTCATAAATTTTACAAAAATGCTCCTATTTCAAAGTTTGCTTTCATAGTAGTCCTTTTAGATACTTTTTCCCTTTTTTAACTTGTTTGTAGACAAATTTGCCCCTAGGAACCATGCTTTAATATTAAGTATGATTTATAATGCTATTCTAGGTTTTTAGTTAATTTTGTTAATGGGATCTCATTTGTTCTACTTATTTAACTTAGTTTCTTCCTAAATTATCATGATAGGCATGATTTAAAATGTTTACTCTTTCCTACAATGGTAAATCCTTTTTTGTCATGGTAATTGATTTTGTGAAAAGTTTTAATCATGAGAAAAGTTACCCCTACCATGATAAACTCTTATAAAATAGTTTTTACATTTAATTACCATATTAGCCCTTTTTCTACCATGATAAGGTTTTGAAATACTCCTTTGCTCTTTTTACCATAGTAAATGTAACATCCTGAATTTATAATTCTTGGATTAAATGAACTAAAGATTAGTTAAGTGAATTCATATGTTTATTAATTTAAGGGTGGTTATTAATGGTTGGTGAGACTTTTGGGTTGGTTTCAGCCTTTGGATTGGATCAAAGGCGTATTGGGCTGACTAGGCCTAAAAGGAAGAGCATAATTTTAAGGCTAGGCCATTGTGCCATCCACTACGATGGATGGGGCTTGCATTATAACATTTTAAAATTTCATACTGATTTTTCATAAAATTATATAATTTCCCAACTTACTTTGTCCATTAAATACATACTATGGTAGAAAAGAATATACCATAGTAATAAATAATAAAACTTAATTTTCAAAATGCTACCATGATAAACAAAGGTTTACTATGGTAGAAAAAACTTTAGATAATATTTTCATACATTACCACAATCTACATATGTTACAAGGCTAACTATAGTTAATAAAGTGCTAATTTACACTAATCAAAGTGTTAGCATACTAATCACAGCCTAATCCTAAGGTTTGGTTAATTAACCTAGTTAAACCAAAGTTGTTAGCACTATTAAAAAACCATCAATAAATTCATAATTGTCCTCATTATACTTCCTCCTCACTTATTTAACCTCTACATAACCTAAATCATCATTAAATCACCTAAACAATCTAAGATTTTTGGGTTTCAACCATTTATTACCACAAACAACCTCATAACAACTTAAATCATACTTATTTAACCATAAAACAATCATTTGATTCAAAATTTAAGGCCAGGTCATCTAGAAATTGAAACCCTAACTACACCCATGAAGATTTCTAATTCAAAATGAAGAGAAGAGGCTAGCCACCAAACCCTAGCAAAGCCTCTTAATTTCACACCTCAAGCCTCACATAACTCCCTCTATCTTGTTCTATCATTTGACAGAACATGACTTGCGCACCATGCGGTGCAATACATGACATAGAATGCGACATCTCATTTAAAGCCTAACTATTTGGTCATAGTCTGGCCCAATACTTATTTAGACCCTATATAAACCTTGATATACTAGCCTAGGCCCAATTTAAGTCATAATTTGATTCCTATATACATGAATATCCTCAAACAACCTCAAATAGAAATTTATTCTCTAATTAGATACTATAATTTCCTACCTTCCTGCCTTCTTGAATAATATCCTCTTCATATGAGCTTGGTGATGATCTGACCTAGCTTTAAAATTAATCTATCTTTGCTCCATTATGATCTGATGCTGCTTTATTTTCATTAGATGTTGATCACCTTAAGCCTAGAAGCAATAAATGTGGTCACGTTCACATTGGTTCACTTTAGCTACTCGTCTATCTCATTCATCAGGTTCTGGTTAAGAGCGTCTATATCTTCACTATCAATTTCTATCAGATCCTCCCCTACCTTTTTATCAACTCCCTTTTCATCTACCTCTTCAACTTCATGCACCAGATCTACTTGTAACTAAAGGGCACATAAGGGGTGAATTTGGTGTCATTAGTTAGCCTCTCCACACCTCCTTTTATGCATAACTCATATATAAGGTATGGGAAAACTAGTTTGATTATGTGTAAAGCTGATAATTCGGGCCTAGTCCAATGGGCTAGCTTGAATCCATCTGACAAAATTTAGGGCCAAGTTTAGAAAAAATATAATTTTTTTTATGTTTAGGCCTATTAGCCCAAATAGGCTAGAAAAAATTTGGGCCAAGCCTAATCAGGTTCGAGCTTAGCCCGAATATCCCAAGAAAAATTTTATTTTTACAAAATAAATAAAATATAATAAGTATTAATTAATTCTTTAAGTTTTAGGTTATTTTATACTAAAATACCATATATTTAAGTCTTATATATCATTTAAGTATGAACAAATATTTTTTATATTTTTTAAAAATAAAATAATTAATTTTAAAGTAAAAAAATTAATTAAAAATAATTTTAAAAATAAAATTTGGGTATTCAGGTTACCTAAAACCCAAAGGAATTTAAGGCACCCAAAGCTAAAAGGAATTTGGGCCAGGTTTAGCTATTCAGCTTCTAATCTACCTAAATTTTCAACTTTAGTTATGTGGCAATCCCTCAAAGAGAGAATTGCATAATAAATAAGAGCAGAGAGATCCATAATTTCTTTTATGATCAGCAAGTAGATTAGAAGCATCGTCTCTCTTTGAGTTTCATTAATGAGACTTTTTAGAAATAACGTTATAGTAGAGAAAGTGGAGCCACATTCTTGCTTCAATGCTCAAATATTTACTCAGCAGGTAAAATTCTCCCTGGTGGGGCTTGTCCCACCGATTCAAACCCTTTCTATCCCAAGCAGTGGCTATCGCATCTAGAGGTTTGATTGAGATGTTGTTTGTACCATTTGAACTTGCACTCCTCTACCTTAAGCAACCCAAATTTAGTTGTGATAGTGCCGGGTGTTAGGTTGATCAATACACCTCTAACATGATAGTCCATCCTAGAGTAGGCGGCGATTACTATGTAGAATTCTTGTACCTAATTAACAATATTGATGCTCCTTGCCTGTAATAACCTGGCACAATTGTAGGAGTCCTTGAATGTCAAGAAAAAGGGCATGTTTATGGTAGGGGAAAAGACAAGTCATATAGTTAACAATTCAACATTTGAGAAAAGTAATGACACAAACTCCTAGTCAAAAATCATTCCTAAACCTGAAATTAAATTCTCCTTATTAGTTCTACCAGTAGCCAGGAGCTCAGTATACTCTCCTTCCCTTACATGACCCTGGCTTAGTACTTCATACTTTAATTCACACACAAATAGGGTTACTTCAAAGCAGTATAAGCACTAAGGCAAAATTGGACTAAGGCTAGACAAAGCAAAATCTCATGCAATGTCCAACCAAAATAGTCCAACCTACAAGCAAGAAATACTCCCAAAACCAATTCATTAGCTTACATTTCTTAATTCAATACTCTCAAGCCAAAAAGGTTCTTATCCTTATCACACCTAAGGGTGAGCATTGGTCGGTTCGATTCGGTTCGGTCTCAAAATATGCAGAATCGATCGATCGAATAACACTGAAAATGAAAACCGAATCGAACCGAATAAGCCAATCGAATCGAACAAGGACCGAACCGAAATTTGATAATTCAGTTCGGTCGGTTAATTCGGTTTTTCGGTTTGGGCTTATTTTTTAAATATTAAAACAAACAACACTATAAAATTGGGCCTTTTTTCTATTCGTTTTTTTAATATGAGCCCATTATAATTATACCAATATGACATAAAGTTCAAATATTATAAAGGCATGGATAATCAAATAAACAACCATAAATAAACATCGATGATCAAATAATAGCCTCATAATCCAGTCACAATACCTACTGATGAGAGTGACTGATTGAATTGGGGTTTCAAGTGATGTTATTATTTTTTATTCTTTATTAAAATAAAAAATAAAAATAAAAATAAAATAATTTATAAATTAAATATAATTTATAAATTAATAAATTATATGTAATTCGGTCGGTTCGGTCTATTCGATTTTAAATTTTACTAATCGAATCGAACCGATCAACCGAAATATTTAAAATAAAAAAACTGAATCGAACCGAAAAATCAAATAGACCGAATCAAATAGACAAAATTCGATTCGATTCAGTTCGATTTTCGGTTTCGGTTCGGTTTTGCTCACCCCTAATCACACCCCACAAAAAGATCATAATAAAATTATTTAATATTTAATATTTTTTATTTTAAGTTTATTTTCATTAATAAAATATTTGTAACATATTAATAATTTAAAATAAAATTTAATATGTATATATGTGTGTATTGTTATAATATATTATTTGATATATTTATGTAGTTAAACAATATATATTTAATTTCTCATATAATGACTGCAGATGCTTTTTAATTTAACTGGTAAAGAATGAGAGTATAAGGCTTGAAAGGTATGAGGTTAAGAGTTCAAGTCTTGGCTTTAGTATAAACATAATGAATATATGACATAGTAAAGAACAAGTGATATGATGCAAGGTTGATAATGACATGTTATGAGTTGTTGTACATGTGGGGGTGATGGGGCATGAGATGGTAGGTGATATGACGGTTAACAAGGCATGAGGTTATCGGTGACATGTTATAAGTTGACACACACACATAATGAGTGATGTGGTATCATTATTTTTAAATATAGGTATATTTAGTGAGGGATTAATGAGGGACTAATCCCTCGCTAAATTATCAAATTTTGAGTTAGCAAGGGACTGAATCCCTCCCTAAATCCCTCATTAATTATTGAGAGAAATACAATTCCTCGTTAAATTTAGCGAGCCTTTTTTTTAATTATAAAGTTAGCAAGAGACAAAATCCCTCGCTAAAATGCAATTTAGCTAAGAAAAATGGCATTTATCGAGGAATTTGTCCCTTGTTAAATTTCATTTTTCTAATAATGAAGTATACATGTACATGAGAATGTCAAGAGATCATGACTTGTTTTGCATGATTATTGGTGAGTGAGAGTTCACCCAAGAAAGAGTATAAGGTGAAATGATGAAATTCTATATGGTTTAACTCGACTGAGAGTTGTGCACAATGGTTGGAATTTGATTTACTAAAAAGTGCTTAGTGTTGTTAATATCCTTCGTTGATTGGCATAGGTCAGGTATGATGCTCAGTATTACCTAATTATGTGAGAACCGTATAGGTCAGGTAATTATTGACACCTCTAAGATTAAGAGAAGAGGCAATACATGGTCTGAGAGTGATCAAGGTACCTTAGCTAGGTAACCCTTCATAATTAAAGAGTAGGGCTAATTCAGTCACACAGGTTTGTCCTATACTTATAATAGTCTATGGATTTGATCAGAAGATATAAGGAGAGTAATAAGGTTGAATACACAATCATGTGCATTGCATAGTATTTACATATATGCTTTAGTACTTAATGATCTAAGAATTGAAAGTCTGTTATACTGTAGGCTATAATTGTTACTTATCCACATGCTTGAATTTATGTATCTTGGTTACTAAGATAACATATCCTACTCCCTAATATTGATCTTTCATGACTGGACGAGATGCGTAACATCCTAAAATTGACCTTTCAATCCCTATTTAACTTGTTCTTGATATTCAAACACTTTCCATTCTTCTTAAACTACTTTTATTTTGATTTTCCTATTCATTTGACCTTAATTATTTATTCTCAATTAACTCTTATTTTGGGATCCTATTTATTTTCAAAGTGTTTTTAAAAATTTGTCTTTGAAATTTGCAAATAGCCAAGGTTGATCCTATCTTTCTTTAGTACCTTTTTAAATCTAATTAGTTAGTGTTTAACCTTTTGTTTTGCTATTAGCTAGTGTCCTGGATATTGCAAATTTAGTATCAAGTTCTTGAGTTTCAAGAGTTGGTGTTGTGAGCATTCATATTTGTGTTATGCATTAAATTTTGAGCATATAGAGGTGTTGGCAATATGTATTCTTTGTTAGTAACATCTTATATAGATGAGAAATTGCTTGATTGTTGTGGTGTTTCATTTCTTCACAAATGGGTAAAATGTAAGAAACATAATGTAAATATGGCCTTTTTATATTTATGGTGTATATATACCCTTTATACACAGTGCAAACTACAATATATAGGAGATATATATATCTATATATACATACTCCATATATGTATATTTATATTAATCAGCTAAATGAAATGCGAGTAATAATCTTGGGAGTGAATAAATTGATAAGTAACTCCCTTTTATCTTGCCTTATTTTCTATATGAACAAAAATATATCGATGAGTAAATGAATAGGTGAAACAAGAGGATCAAAATATCATTATTTTTCTCCTAACATAAGAACATAAATAAAAAAAAGATTTTAAAAGAAAATAATTATAGAACATTTTGCCTTAGGAGAACTTCTATCTCCTTAATGTAGACTTTATGTTCACTAATGAGATGAAATGCTTGGTACATAAATTATTACTAGGTTAAATTAATAATCTAAAAATGAGAATATATATATATAGGCATACATAAATAGAAAAGATAATAAAAGCAATAATCAATTGGTATTAGAATCAAAATTTGGCGTTCAATTTATTTGGTCCTCTTAAATCCTAATTTCTTTCCTATTGACCCCTAAAACCTTACATTAACCTTCAGATCTCCTTTCTTTTTTCGACTGTGGTGCACTAGAGCTCCTCCTCTCTCTCTTTTCCTTGCTTGAGCTCTTCCTTGGAACCCTAGAGAACTTATAGCTTGCTTCATTAGATTAAGTGGGCTTAGCTCACCTATGCTTTCATGTTCTCTCCATAAATTCTATTCGATCACATTGGAAAGAAAAGTTCCTTATTGTTGCTTATCGATTTGTGAGGGTGGGTCTTGCAATACTCGCCAAGTGACTAAGGCTTTTCAGCTCCATAGGGATGTACTTTAAACAAGTGTCCTGTCTAAGTTTTATGTCTGCCCTACTTCAACTCATTCTTTACTTGCTTTTTAGTGCCTGTAAATTATGTGTAAATTATGTAAGCTTGATCATTAATTCTTGTTAATTTTTAAATTTAATTTTTTAAATAAAAATAATTAAATATATAATTAAAAGTCATTGTCAAAAGTAAAATTTTTTAGTAGTTTTATGTTTGCCTCGCTAAATCCCTTGTTAATTATCTTATTTTAGAGAGGGATTTGTAGTCCCTCGCTATTTTCTTGCTAATTGCTTTATTTAAAAAGGGATTGACAATCTCTTGTTATTTTCCTCACTAATTATTTTATTTTAGAGAGGATTGACAATCCCTCACTATTTTTCTCATTAATTTTAAGTCAAGCTATGAAATCAACATCGTTTGCTAATTTTCTCACTAATTTGGTATTTTAGAAAGGAATACGATCCCTTGCTAATTTGCATTTTTCTAGTAGTGCTTATTCATGCTTAACATGGAAGAATTTACATTATCATGCTCAATAAAAATTTAAGTCATGCTTTCATGAGATGCCGATATACATAACCATATCCAACACAATAAAAATCAAAACATCTAGTTCTATGCATCAAAAAGCGAGCATTTAACCTACAACTCATGCAACAATCTCACCCTCATTTTAGCAAATTTGTCCTGTAACATCCTAGAAAATTAATCATGATTAAGCTAATTGAAAAGAGTAATTAAATAAATTAAGGTGTGTGGGTAGAGAAGTCTAACAGTTGTGTTTGGTTATGATTTTAACCTTAATTTTGAGTCTGAAGTGATTTTATGCCACATGCCACAACATGTAGTTCATCCACTGCAATGCATGTGTCAATCAATAAAGACAGGCCTCTCTATGCCATGTGTTGTGGCGTGTGGTGTGTCCTCCACGGTGCATGGCTAATTTTTCTAATAAAGAACGCACGCACCAGACAAAAATTAGAAGAGAGGAGAAGGAGGAAACAAGAGCAAACCATTTGCTCTGCTAGGGTATAAATTTAGGGACCATTAGAGATATTTTAAAGCTTCTTAATATTAAAAGTAAGTCCCACTTGCCCTCTACTTCCATTCTCCCTCTATTTTCTTAAAGATTAAAGTTAGGGCTTGAGTTGGGATAGTAATTTTTGATCTATATGAGCTATGGGTTTGAATTCATTAACTTAGATAGAGTTAATGAAAGTTGTTTAGACTATTTGAACCTAGTATTAATGGTTTTATGAGTCATTGGTTGGTGGAGACCATTAATATTCAAAAATAGAATTAATTAAGATGGTTGGATTAGTTGAAATGCCATTAATGGTCATTTAATAGCTCAATAATAATAATGTGAGCTAAAGAAATTTAGTAAACCCAATGAGTATGATTGAGAGTGAGTTTGTGATTTTTAGAAAGAGATTATGGGGAGTTAAAATGTTGGAAATTGCCCAATTAAGGGATAATGATGATATCCTTGTAATTTTATTGTATATTAATCAATTGACAACATAAAGTTTAAGAAAAGTTTTGGGAAGCTTGTGTACTAAGGGTTGAACCTTTGATCTCTCAAAAGCTTAAGGTAACCGAAAAAAAAAGTATTATTTGTATAGTTGTATGTTAATTATTTGTTAGTTAATATAAATTATTAAAATTTATTTAGGTGTTTCAGGATCTATTGATGTAAATGTTAGCAATGTGATGAA
The DNA here is from genome assembly GCF_029017545.1 of Prosopis cineraria. Taxonomy (NCBI): domain Eukaryota; kingdom Viridiplantae; phylum Streptophyta; class Magnoliopsida; order Fabales; family Fabaceae; genus Prosopis; species Prosopis cineraria. The sequence goes on from NW_026555334.1 coordinate 1,742,465, forward strand.
TTTTATAGTATGAATTTGTGTATTAAGCACAATATGCATGTATGTGTGTGTATATATATATATATATATGTTACCAGTGAAAATGACTAAGCAAATGTATTTATGAAAATGAATAACTTGAGATATCGAGCATGTGGAGATATATGTTGTTTAATAGAGAAAATGTGGTCATGAGTGAGATATGACATGCTTGTCGATAAAATTTCATATTTTGTGTAAATATTTTCATGGTGTTATTATTTGGCAGGAGTTCGCCTATAGGGAGAGGAGTATGTTAGTAAATTCATATGGTAATGGTAGGTTACTGTTGGAATCAAAAGCTTACCTTGGCACCAATCATTAAAATTAGGAGGTAGCCATTGTCTCATGATTGATTAGGGACTATCTTACTTGTTCTTCGAAATATTCAAACCTAACTAGTCTTTACTGATTCATGAGGGGCTAGATTAGGGTATGATACCTTATGGTTGTTAGCATTAGGGGAAATTGTAGATCATGAGTGAGTGGGTTTGTCCTAGCTCGATAGCTCCTCACAAGTAGAAGGCTAGGTTAGTCTATGTTATGGATATAGCCACTAAATAGCCACCAGTTTCATGTCAGAGGTATTAGGGGGTACAAAGTTGGCATTGATCATGCATTTGTTTTCCATTAGGGGTGCATGGTTGTTATTATTAATGACCCTGAGATATGTATTTTTAAAATAAATGTGATTGTAAAAATTGCCCAAGAGGAGGGTAAATTGAGCTAATTAAAATTTAAGTCAAATAATGCATAATTAAAGATAAGTGAGAAATGATATCACCAAAAAAGGTTGGGTAAAGAAAAGGAAAGCTTTACACTGAGAGTTTATCTTGGTTCAACTATATCCACTTAAGCCTTTGTCTAGTCCCCAAGGCACCCTTAAGATTTTTCACTATATCCATTAAGATTAAACCAGGCTCTTGGTTGCCACTGTATAACACATACTTCATAATAAGTTTGAAACTCTCTCCCTTACAAAGGTAATCACAAATCCCCTTAAACTTTATGAGCTTAAGTTCCTCTGTTTTAAATATGAAAAATAAGGATGAACAAAGTAAGTTCAAGAATGAACTACTACTATTAAAATCTCTCTCAAAGAGTAAATTTACAATTAGTAAAGCTCACAAACAATGGATATTAAAGTAGGAAGTTGGTCAGAAAAGATTGCATATATTTTTACAAATTCATTTCTCTGTATTCGCTTCATAGATGAGTCATATTTATTGTTAATGCTAAGGATAGATCTGTTAGACTCATGTAATAAGCCATTAGAGTGTCGTTCTTTTTTTCTATGTTTCTCCAAGAATAAGGTGATAAAACAATGCTTTATGACAGGGTTGTGTGTTTCGGCAATTTAAAAAAAATAATGGCTATATGCATTAAATACTTTTGACAAAATTACTGTTGAGAAGAATACTTGAAGAACAAATGCTATATGGGTATAAAGAAAAATCAAGGATTGAATAAAAGTTTAATCTGACTAGAGAATGTATTTAGAGAGCTTCTAGATAGATGCATATGAGAGCCCATCACTTAGATTATGAAAGAGATAAAAAATGAGTGAGCTTCGATTTGCACAAAAAAAAGAGATTGAAAAACAGAGCATAAATCTTCATAGTTGTACCAGTATAAGCTATTTGTATCGATATAAGCAATAACTCATATGTGAAGAAGTGCTAAGTTACTATACAGGTATAAAGGATTTGTAAGAATTGATAAGTGCTTAATCCAACCCAAAGTTGTGTTTAAAGAGATTTTAAAAAGGTTATAAAGTTAACATAACTCATAGAGAATGAAAGGAATTGATATTGAATGAGTTTCAAAGAGTACAAAATCAACCATAAAGAATAGAGCATATAAAAAGTATGCTTATACCAAAATAAGTGAGATTATATTGGTATAATCAAGAACAATCTGAGAATATATGCTAACATGTTGTTTGGGTACAAAAGAAATGTACCGAAATAGCTTTATATAAAAGATGGTGATAAGAGATTCATTATATTGAAATAAATATAGTCTGTATGGGTAAGAGACTATTTGTACTAATAAAAGAAAGTTTTGTACCAGTAAAGACAAGGCTGAACTCAAAAAATAAAGGTTTGTACTGGTATAAAAAAGTTTGTACCGGAATAAGGATGGGTAAAAATGGTCTATACTGGTATAGACGATTAGAAAGTATAGGTAAACTTCTAACGACGATAACTCCTTCATTTTAACTCTGAATCAGGCAAATGACCTATGGTTGAAAAGCTCTAGATGTCTAATTTTAAAGAAATAAGAGTATTTTGAAAGATATGATCAAAAAATTGAGACAAAGGTCAAGGACATTTCACAAAGAATTTGGATGCATTAATAACCAACTTTGAAAAATCACAACTATTTCATAAAAAAATCTATTTTGAATGAAATTAACTTATTTGGAAAGATGTACAAGTCTATTTTCAAATAAAATAAGTTTCACATTAATCATACTTGTATATTAAGAGATATAGAGAAAAAATTAATTAAAGATCAAAATCAAATATCTCCACTACTCTTGATTTAAAATATAAACATTAATAGCATAATTAGATTTAAGCTAAAACCTTTTCAAAACCTAAGATAGAATCAAGAAAGGATTTGACTTAAATCAAATACTTATCCCAATAATAAATTTAAGCTCTGAATAAGATGAAAAAGAGGAATAGGGTGTCAGAGATTAAGCATGTAAACCAATTATTCTTATTAACCATAATGTAAAATTTCTACAAAAATAAAATCTTTTTTATTTTGTAATTATCAAAACTAAAGTTCAACGTGATAACAAGCATGGATGTCCTGTCACATAGTTAGTGTTTTCATGCCGAGGCTATAATTGTAATTTATGTATGTAATGATTGTGAAGTTATTATCATTTGCATCTATAGTTAATTGATATGCAATTATATATACTAGTTTGACTTTCATTATTAAGTGGTTGTACTCACCCCTTATTCTTCATCTTATAAGGCCTAACTCATCGAATTCAGACCAAAAAAAGTGTTTAAAGGCTTAAGATTTAGAGGAAAATCCTATTAGTAGGCCTCTTACTTGTGTATTGTGTATTTTGAATTGTTAAATTGCCACCTAGGATCATTTGAATCATTTGACTACTTGCATTATGGTAGGAAATGTCTTATGCATTTTATGTCCTGAGCTATTGATATGTGGTTGTAAAGTTTAAATGAGGCCTAAAAACTAGTGCAAGTAGGGTGGTATGTATGTAGTAGACATGGATGATTGTTTTGTGAAATTATGTAAATTATCTGCCCCTTTTGGTTGTGTGATTCAAGGGATTAAGTGGTGAAAATTTAATATACATGTGCTTGGATGGTTATGGTATGTTGCTTGAGTTCATTCTAGTTTTATAGGTATGGTCTAAGAGATGGTGTAGACTTTTGGTAACTTAGGTTATGGTTTAGGCATTTTAGTGGAGTATTTATGTGAAAAAAGAGTGAGATTTGTTAAGGGTATCTAACTCTTTATAGAAAAATAATTTAGCTGTGAAACTAGTGCCGTTAGCTAGAGTTAAAAGAAAATTTTCTGTAAACACCTAGATCACTTTAATCGGATGTTAGATGGAAATTTAAGGTACATCAAAAGTTTATCTCATGTGCTATCATTTGGCAGCAAAATGCTGTCAAACTCATGCAATGCGTTATAGCGTATGACACAAAGGATAATATGCTACAGTGCACAAAGCATAAGCTGCAATGTATGTGTTAGTTGTTGCAATATCCTTCCTGTTTCAAATTATTTTGCAAATGTACCTACTTTTTTTGAATCATATGCTTCTGCACATGTTTTAAATTCTAATTGTGAATGATTAAAGTGTAGGGGAGTATTTTAAATTATGAACAACTTGGGATTTCCATTGTATAGTTTTACAAACTTGATAATTACCTTGATTTTAAGAGATTAGGCTGGATTAGTAAGGGTAACCTTACTTTTCTATCTCTGAGTTTTCACTTCCAAGACATGCATACACATTTATACATCAACATACCTTTTACACTTCATGCCATTTTGTCAACAAGTAGCCCATTTAGACTTAAGTCATATCATCAATTTCCATAACTCAAACCCTTAACTTTTTGTGTAGCTATTCATTAATTTCATTTATTATCACGCCAATTAAACAAATATTAAATTTGCAACAACAAACAACTACAAGAAATTAACTCCTTTTGATGACCTAATATTAATTCTTTGTTGACCAAGAGTATACTTTGATGACTTAAGGAGTCTCCAACAAGCTCAAGTATTCCAAAATAGCCAAAATCTACAATCAATGTCATTAGACATCATTAATGACTAACCGTCCTTAATTAACTCCCTTAATTACAATTAAAGCCTAAGACTCCTATTAATGTCATTAACCATAGAACTACCTCATCTTAACTTCTATCAGCTTGCATCACAATATATTAGTCTAACTAACATTATATAACTAACCCATTATTATTAAATAATTTGCCTAATATTAGGGTTAAGCTAGAGTCCTTCATCATTACCCTTATATATTGTCATTAATTCAAATCATCATACATAACACTTAACTAAGCTCTCAATAACCCCCACAATGATAGAACTTAGCAATGGTCTTCACTATTTTTGGATTTCACTGCCTCTACTCAAAGAAAACAAGAAGAAAATGACAAAAGTAAATAAGGGAGTATTAAAGCTTACCCAATAATTATGTAGCTCCAAAAGAGCCCCAAGAGTCAAAAACCTTAAACCCTAGTAGAGGAGAGCTCCTCCTCTTGGGCTCTCTCTTCCCTCACCCTCTCAAACACTGTTACATCACATATTTTAAAAACATAATTTGGCGCATTCTGTCGAGGTGCATACACTTTTTGCAATGGCAAATTGTACAGTGGGTGAAGCCACTTTCTGCCATATGAATTGGGCCTAGCTTGGCTCAATGCCTCATATAACTTGGTTCTATGCCCTAATTAGATTTGATAGATCCAATAATTAAACAAGTTTGAGTCACAATTCATCAAGCCTCTATGAATTAACCTTAATTAATTTCTATTAAATTTTTTGAGATGTTATAATAACCAATTACTATCATACACCATTATGATTAACTTGTTTGGTTTTTGTTTTCATTTTTTTTGTTTTTAAATTTGTTTTGCAATATAGTTTTTAATTTTTTTCAAAACATAATAAAATTAGTTTTATAATTAAAAAATTGGTTGATATTAACTGTCACTAATGGTTAATGATGATGGCTTATCATAGTAACTGGGCAAAGTGATTGTAGTTCTCAATAATTAAATGTAATACATCTTGAAAATAAGAAAAATAAAATAAAAATAGCTTTAAGATATTTCTTTCTAAAAAATGAGAATGATCTTGAAAATAATTAAATTTAAAACATCTTATTCAAATAATTTTTAATTTTTTTTGTTTTTAGACACAAAATATTATCTTTAGAAACAAAACTGAACAGACACTTAAGTCTTCATCTCTTGAATCACTTTGACTTGTTGTTCTGTGATGAATAATTATACTTCTTCAATAAGCCCAGCAAAGCAACCTTTTTACTAGGTTTGTTATCACTAAAACAAGATGGTCCGACATCTCTCACATATCAAACAATATATATCAAACATCCCAATTATTGTTGAAGAGATTGTAAATTGTTTAAAAAGTTGTGTATCAACTTGTAGTATTTATTGAAGTGTGCTCTGATTTAGAAACTTAAAATCTGTTTTGTACTGTGCTAACAATTAGTCACCTTGTAACATAACAATGGGTTTTTTTTTTACATAAATTTTTTATTTGATTGGTTCATTTTCTTTCAATAGTCACTAATATTTAAAGTAATTTGATAATTAGAGAGCATTTCTGTGTAATAATTTCTTAAATATTTAAAAAAAAACCCAAGTCACTGTCATTTTAAAATATCAATTTAAAATATAAAAATGTATTAAGTAACATTTTTCATAATTCATGAATAATGTGGCTTATCTCAGACACTTAATTTATAACGAACATATATCATTTTTCTTGAGATATATGTTATCGATAGATGATGATTTCAAGATATTTTAGAATATTTTATTTAATTATTTTCCTTGCATTGTTCAAATGCGTGGGAAAATGTCAAAGGATTAGAATGAAAAATCTCCTAAAATCCCATCAAATACGTGAGGAGAAATATAGATTAAAGGAAAAAAAAAAAGAGTGCAGATGGTTCACGAATGGTCACATTATGTCATTGTTTATCAACGATATGCAAGACTATAAATTTTTTATTTTACATTATAATATATACTTTATAAATAAATTATGACCAATATGGTAATATGCATATGATGTCATATCAAGAGAAAAAATTGAATAATAAAGGAACAGTACTTACTCAATTATTTTATTTCGTTTGAATTTATGGATATTGATTGATATGTATGATCTGATGCCCTTTTGCTTTAAACTATTATGTCTATGAGGAAAAGATTTCAACTTAAGTAATAAGTATTATCCTCCACTAATGATGCAAATCTACGCACAATTATGATTAATATTTGACGAAGTCGTCCTTTTCCTTTCACTAAGAATATATGTGACCCAAATTCAAAACATGCGATCTTACATGCGCAAATCATCTCACAAGAGCCATGATCAAGGGCCAAAGAATGAATATTATGATCATGCAAACATTTCAAAAAAAAAAAAAACAGGAGCATCAAGAGTCTTAATAAAGATTATTAATTTGTGCTAATTGATAACGTTAATTATGAAAAAATAACACTTAAGGACCCAAAACTAAACATTATTAGTTACAGACCTTGAAAATGAAAATTCATCTTAAAGATCGTAGACATAAGTTGTGGTTATTGAAAATTATTTTCTATAAATTAAAAATTCATCTTAAAGATTATAGACATAAGTTATGATTATCGAAAGTTACAATTATTTACTCTAAATTAAGTTATAAGGACTTTTTATATTGGAAGAATGTTTTTCGTCCAAAAATAGTAAAATCCAAAACATCATAGCAACTCTGATGCTGCATTGATATGAGGGAAAGGTCATTTTTAAAGGAATAAAATTTAAAGAGAAAGTGATGAAAATAAATAAAAACATGTTTCATGATATAAAATAATATTTAAAATGTAACGAACGTTAATACTTTTATTAATAAGGATGCAACTTATGTCTCACAGGGGAATACGTTTGAATTCGGAAAACATCTTTAGTAAGAAATTTATAAGTACTTTTATAGACGTTTTTTGGATACCTTTTAATGTATGAAGACTTGAATTTGGATTTGATCAAATACATGCCTTATTATAATCTCTTTATAATTTTAAATTTTCTCAAGATCCTAGTTATTTGAAATTATAACTACTTCAGCACTCTCATTGTTTTCATGTTTTTATTATTGATACTTTTGTTATTCCTATCACTCCTCCTTTCTCTCGTCCTCTTAATTAAAAAATATAGGTAAAATTGTTATTTTCAATCTTTCATTTATGTTTTAAATCTCAACTTGCCTCTCTTTTATTTTTAAAATTTTGTGCACTGTCTGAACAAAAAATTTTAAATATATGAATTTTAAATATAAGATTTTAAATTTTAAATTTAAATTCAAACTCATCAATCTAAATGCTATCTTTAAGTCTTAAGAACTATATTGAATTTTATGAACTCTCAAAACTCAATTTACCTAGCTTTTTAGAAAATAAAATGAAATAGAGATAAATATAAAATAAAAAAAAACAAAATATCATTTATGAAAAGGTAAATACTATAAAAGAAAGATTTGGTGAAAGAAGGACTAGAGGTCAGTTGTTATAACCATTGGGCTTAATGAAATGTCTGTCTTTGATGGCCTTATTAAAGAACTAGCCCACTAAGGTTTGAGAGAGACCAAATTAATTATTTGACTAATTATTTAGTAATGACGGGGTAAAAAATTCATTTTAAGCGCTTGTTTTAAATATCTAAATGGAGATAATTTAAATTATATGGATTGAGTGAAATACCACTACTTTATTATGATTATAAGAGATATTAGAATGTGGTATGGTTATGATATCTCAAAAGCATGTCAAATTATTGAGTGTCTCTTCCGGCCACAGAGTAATTTTTTGGAAGTTCATAATTTAGAGATTATTTTCTCTTTCTTATCTCTAATTAGGGGTTAAGATATCTCAACATTAAAGCATGTCGGGTTACTGGTTCTGCTCCTTCACAAACTAATTTTTCTGAGCGTTCTTAATTTTATATCTTAAAATTATTAGGATGTGTATTACTTACTCTAAATTTTATATTGTTTTAATTTATATTTTAGAGCATAAACATGTAATACTATAAATTTATAACAGAAAACTTAATTTTAGAAAACTAAAATATAAAAAGTGGTTTTCGGGATCGATCCGAAGCTTGATAATGAGGGTCAAGTTTGAAAAAAATAATCAATTTTAAAATAAAAACTTCTAAGTTCGATCTTATAAGAGCTGATTATGCGAACTAGATATGCCTCTTTTCTAAATTTGTGCATTATCTAGTTATTAGGGCACAATAAATAATGAATTATTAGCATGCAAAAATTTCAAAAGAGAGCATAAAGCGCAACTTCAAAATCATGAACAACAGTGACTCCCACAAAATCAAAAATTTTCTTTGAAATGCATAATGACTGCTACGACTAACCCCTGTCAATCAAGTTGATGAAAATATACAGACAGAGGCAAAGCAAACCCCATTGGAGCCAAAAAAGCTTCAAAAAGACATTTGTCTTTTTCTCCATTGAAGTGACCTCATTGGTAAGCCCATCACCATGAGAACTCTTTTCATTCATGTTCTTGGATTTGACAACATTTAGGAATTAGTACTCGCTTGTTTCCAATCACATGGTAAAAAAAATGAAACTATTCCCCTTTGTACATATTACTATAAGATATCCATCTTATTAATTGGCCATTAAGAAAGATTTCTAATTTAAGTTTTATAAATAAATAAATTAAGTATTTAGGTTAGTTGGCTCTATCTTTTTTTGAGTTTTGTATACAGTTGATTCGAGTCCACTAAAATTAATTGAGACTCAATGTTTGATTTTTTTTAATATAAAAAATTATCATTTACACATTTATTTTCAACTTGAACAAAATTTCAAATTTTTCAATTTTTACATGGAATTGCAAGAAAGGGCAAAAAAGTTGGTTATCTCAACAAAAAAACGATAAGCGAAGTTAATGCGCTGATGCACATACAAAGAAATATGTGAGACCTACAGTAAACTATTTTTCCCTGAATAGATTATCTGCTGAAATTTATTATTTACAGGGAGAGACTCGCTGTACAGAATGAATGAACTAAATATTAAATACTACATATAAGTTAGTCATATATAATTTTCTAATCACAAAACCCAATATTATATGATTAAAATATATAGTATCACTCTGATCACTAGCTAGTTATTTAATTATATCAAATGGTGGACGGCTAAAATAAAAAATGTGTGTTTGTAGCCATTAAAGAAGCGTTAAAGGAACAACCAAGCTCTTTAGATTCGTATCTGTTCCAAATAATTTTTTAGGATTAATAATACATACATACATACATTTATATATATTACGTGAGGTGATTATGCGTACAAAATGTTGCAGATTGTAAAAGTAATTAATTCCCATACACAAGTGTTATGGCCTATCATATTTTTCAATACTCAAATGAAGTGAATAATTAATTAATTATATTTGAACTGACAAAGGAATCTGTATATTAAAGGACACATACACGCACAAATTGGGTAGCATGCACATGCAAAATGTTTAAATGCCAACCTCGCCTTGCTGGATTTTTTTTATTATCCGCAGGGAAAAAACCGATACTAACAGATAAGACTGAATAATATAAATCAATTTCTTTCTAACAAGTGATATAAAAATATATAATCAGATTCAGAAATATAATTAAACCTTCAAGTTGGTGGATAATAGTGAAAGAAACAGAAAAGCCGATCGAGGAACTAAAGAAATTAAAAAAGCATACGTTGTTTCTCTCTCTCCCTCTCTCGCCTCTCACATATCCCTAGAGAGAGAGAAAAAAACGAAGAGGAGACTGATAAGAAAAGTCAAGCTTTATATATTAGAGTAAATAGTGTATCTTTTTAACCTCATATATATATATATATATATATATCCTTTTGTCATCTTTCATGAAATTGATGATCTGAGAGAAAGCTTCTTTTTTCCGTTTTAGAATAATCAATCCCAATAATATTAATAATTCTCTGGGCACTTTAAAAGATGAGAGACAGAGAGAGCCCCATCTTTTTTATCATCAATCTAGTCAGTCCCTCAGCTTTCTTCCTTTCGAGTCTTGTTCATAATGCCTCTCTCTCTATATCTACTACTCAACGTACTCTTTCAACTGTAGAAACCCCCTGTTCCTCTCAGCTTTCTGTCCCATCCACCAATATTCCAAAAACGAATGTGGGACTCTTGGAGTTTGCTTCCACCAATCAATCTCTCTCTCTCTCTCTCTCTCTCTCTCTCGTGTTGTGTGTGCGTAGATATATACTGGGTCTTAATTATTTTTTTCTTTCTGACTGTCGTTCTGGTAAGTAACAAGAAGAGAGAGAAGCTGGAAATCTCTCATACATAACTCCAGCGTACGACATGGTTTCATCAGGGTCTGGCGCTATAGAGGCTATGGAGAGGTAGGCTTCCTCATAATTCATATTCTTGACGATAAGTTCGTGCACGATAAATTTTTATACATTTAACAATTCTGATATTAAAAATTTATGTTGTTAAATTTCAAAAAATTATGATGTTTTAAAATTTTAACCTTAACTCTTACAATTGAATCATTATATATAATATATATCAATCAGAAATTTTTAAAAGAAATTTAACAATAACAAATTAAAATTATGAGGAAGAAACTCGATCTTTCTATAACATAATGGCTACCAAGAAAAAAAAAACAAGAAGAATCCTTCTTTTACATTACCCTCTGCAAACCAGATGAAAAAGATTATAACATGACCTTGAATTAATAATGATGACAATATTTCATGACCAAAGCGAAAGAAAGAAAGGTAAAAAAATATATTATAGAGGGAGGATATTAATTAAGGTATGATCATATAATTGTGAGTTTAATGAATAATAAATTTGTTTCTTCAAGGTCTTGTTATAACCCTCTCTTTGGTTCTTCAAATGAGGTGGTGGTGGTGCTGTGAATATCTGCTGATGCTGATGATGATGATGACCAGTCAAAGAGATGAAAAGGATCTAAAGCTTTGGATTCTCTCTGACGGTCATGATTCTGATGCTCTTCATTGAAACCTGCTTGAGTGAACAAGAGATTGAGTGGGTCAGCTTCAATCTCTCCCAGTTCTGCAAAGAAATCCTCACAAGACTGATTATTATTATTATTACTCTCCAACATACATGGTTTGTATCCCACTCCTTCTGATCTATTATTATCATCTTCCATCATCATCATTTTCTCAAGCTCTTGATCATTCTGGTTCATCACTGCTATATCTTCCATCTCCATCTCCTCCTTCACTGATGATGATGAGCTTTTCCCTCTCTGATGATGATCTTGCTGCTGCTGCTGCTCCTCTTCCTCCTTCGGCTTCGTCGAAGCTTGATCAGAATTGTTGACGCTGTTGTTCTTGGAAGCGTTGTTGTTGTTCTTGGAAGGCTGAGACCTGGTTGAGCCGGCGAGAGCGTTGCGTTGAGTCGGCCATGGATGGTTGTGCTCTGAAGTGTAAGTGATGACCAGCATGTTTGGGTCTGTCCTGCTTCTCTCTACTTGTTTCCTCGCTGAACAACCCTTGGAGCTGCTGCATCTATAGTAGCCCCTGGATATACCAATACTTCAGAAACAACAACATGATCGATCCTTTTTTGGTTTTGATTCTTGCTTCGACTCTAACAGGAACCTCAGGCTCGTATTTTCAGAGATAACTCTACAAGCTAAGACTATAGTGGGGAACATTCTTTTTTTTTTTTTTTTTTGAGACGTAAGAATTAGTTAATAGCAGGTTATTTAAGGAACAGGTCTTAAAAAAATAAGGTTAAATATTTTTTTTAAAAAATTATAATGTTTTCGAAGGTCAAGGTTGTTAATTACCAGATTCAACTTAAGTTATCTAAAACTTTTATTAAATTTCAAAATTATTTACAACTGTAGTTTTTTCTTTTCAATTTAGTAATAACATGTTAGAAACTTTAATTTTTAAAATAATAAAAAAATTAGGTTTAGATCCTTACTTATATTTTTTTTATTGCTAGTAAGTATTCTTTTATTAAATACAATTATAAATGTTCGAAACATGATCAAACATTAAATTTAAGCATTCAAATTACTACGTTGTGAGGAACTAGCATCTTTCATTGGATTTAACCTCAACTTATTGGTTGTTACATGCAATCTTAATTTTATAAAAGACTCATTTTTTATATAGCTATCTAATTGGATTATATTTAATTATTATGGGGCCCAATTATGAGTAATTCTATCACATATACTCTTCGTATATTCACGCAGACCCAAACTAGAAACTGAGAATTTGACAACTAGATTTGGAGATATTTCAACTGCAATTTTCATCATATTTAACAAAGTAATTGTCACTTGACATTCCTTAAATAAGATCTCAACTTTGAGCCGATTGAATAAAAAAAATCATATCATACTCGAATCTAAATTAGTAATTAATAAATAGAACAAAATATCAAGAACACAAATCCCTGTTATAATTAACAAACAACAAGATATATCTATGGAGAAGATAGAAGATGAAGTTAAATCAAGTTGATTAACCATTATAATTATTATTATATATTATATTATTATAGTACCTTGGGTATGGAGAACCTTTGATGGGTTTCTGACCGTACTTTCTCCAAGCCCACAGATCAGACGGAACTACCTCTCCACTACTTGGTCTGCTATTTGCCGCTGCTGGTGCAGGTATACACACCACCTTCTTCGCCTGGCTTTTTCTGCTCACAAGTCACAGCACCCACACATACATAATTCTCTCATCAATCTCATTACTGCTTTCTATAATCATTATTATCTCCGAACAAAACGGCATATCTATAGACATAGCCACTATATCTACATCTATAGCCCCTCCTTTCTTTATCCAATAATGTTGAATTATCTGCTGCTAGCTGCAGACTCAAGTACTTTTCAAGTAGTTGATTTGGTGTTCAGAACAAACAGTACTGCGGCTAACAATAAAGGCAGAGTATGGAATGTATGACACCAAGTTTAAATGAATAGGACTTTTCAGGTGAGGAAGGCCAAAATTTACATCTAAAACTTCCACACATGTCATTAAACTCGCCGAAAGCCCAGTCCAGATATGTTAACCTTTCCAGCCTCTGGCTCGCTTAATTAATCAAAAAAAAGCATACATACATATATGATTATTATTATCTATTTAATTATGGCCCTTGAAATTAATATGTATCAAGTGTTTTTTCTCACCTGAAACTTGATCATTCTTGTTGTTCTCAGTCAAATCAGTGAAAAGTAATGGTAATAATAAGCCACCTAACTGTGCCAAACCCTACTTTCTCTGAACCTCACACCATGATTTTATGAGAAATTATTCGAGTTCCAAAAAAACGGTCGTGATTTGTAAGTTCTTCCCTTTTATGAAATTAATGAACCGGAAATAAATTTGGTTCTTTGGGAAGATGAAGCTAGCTTCTCGATCCATCATATTTAATTGCACAGAGATTGTTATGAAACAAGAATAATTAGTATTGTTATGCTCACCTTCGCTTGAGACCCGGATTCCTTGGAGACGAGATCTGCACTGATGCGTTGTCCACCGTGATATTCAAGTTGCCAGCAGAAACCAAAGAAGAAGAAGAAGAAGAAGAAGGCTCGATTCCCCGTGGCGACGACAGCGGCAAGGATGACGAAGATGAAGAATTTATGGCGGCGGCGGCGATATTCACCGAAGGAGAACCGCAGGGTGAAACCGGTGGTGGTAATTTGGCGTTCATACTGTTGGGAGAGATCTGAATCATGTTGGAGAATATGGTGTTGTTGTTACAAGCTGCTGCTGCTACAGGGGGCCTTATTCTCATATCATCTTCTACAAGCTTGTGATGAGACGACAAAACAACAGAAGAATCAGAAAAACCAGGCGATGCATCTTCCATGGCAGAATTATTAATTGCAGAACTGAAGTAGGAAGAAGGTAAGGGGAAATCAAGGTCTTGAAGAAAGGGATCTCGCATGTTCGAGAACGGGTCGCCAAAAAAGTTGGTGGCTCTGAGAGAATCTTCCATTATCACAGAAGAGAAATTCATCTGGTGGTGGTGGTGGTGCCAGCTTTCTGATGAAGTAGAAGAGAGATCATGAGGAGCTAATTCAGATGCTGAAGAAGAAGTGCCATAAGAACCACCGCCACGGCCACCACCTCCGGCACCGCTGCCACCGCCGCTACTTGCACGGAATATATCAGTTAAATCGCCTTGATGAAAATTGTTGTCCATGATTGAGCCAAAGATGCTGCTGCACATGCTTTTTCTCAGTAGAGAGATATTGCTTCAATCAGAAAGAGAAGAGAGTCATAGCTATTAGTGTCAGTCATGTACGTCTTAATCAGCTTGATTTGCATGAAAATTAATCTAGGAATCAAAAGCAAGAAAGAGAGAGAATTATATAGAGATAGGTCACAGGATGAAGTTCGAGACTAGCGATTGTGTTCGTGTGTGTATGATGGCCTGAAGAAGAAGAAGAAAAAGAAGAATGAAGGAAAGATTTGAGAGAATGGGTTTAGAAGAGAGAGACGCTGACTTTTCACTCAAAACAACTTCATTTCCATACGCAACATGATGGGAGAGAAAGAGGAAGATAATAAAATAAAGAGAAATTTGGGAGTAGAATACTATAATGATGGTCTAATTTGAGCTGGGAGATTTATCACATACCATCAAAATGGTCAAATTCGTGCCATTGTTTTTGTTTATTATTATTATTTTTAATTATTATTGTTACTATTTTCATTAGTTTATCTTTCTCCATCTCTCTCTCTTTGATTTAAGAAAAGATGTCATTACATTACGGAATGGTCATTTCTCGAAAACAAGTGATGAGGAACTAAAGAGGCGGCAAGTAGCCGCATTTCTCGGAGAAACGTTTCGAAACTTTCAACCTAATTTTGCCGTTTCTCGCTACCCAGAATGTTTTACTTTCAGAAGTACATGAGATTATTGTTAATAATAGGCGATATATGGGTTTCTTTCTTCTTGCTACAACTTGATCCGTATAGCACTTTTCGCAGTTCGACCTTCTCCAGATATGACCACAAAAATTGATTTTCTATGTGAGAGGAAATTAATTCCATATGTGTGTTTTCCATACTGGTTTTTACATAAACGCTCTTTCATATGCGATTTCATGAGCTTATCTCCACTGCATTTTCCTTTCACTGTTTAAGTTAAATTTTTGGCTATAAAGATTAATTAATCTATATTTTTAAAATTATCAAATCTAAATTATTAAATTCATTCTAATGGTTCAGATTTGTAGAGTTCCCTTCATTGGAGTGGAGGAAGCCCACTCCAATCCCATATATCATTTTTCATACTAGCTAGCTGTGTGATTTTGTATTAATTTTTTTTTTTTAGTTTTTCACAAGGCATAAATCCAATGAAGGTTGGTTATAAGAAAGTGATATTCCACAAAGAAGTTTTTTTAATTCTGTTGCCTGACAATGAGAAATTTGTAAGTACTTTTACAAGAGTTTTTTTTTTTTTTTGAATAACATCACTATCTTAACTTTAGTCCTGAATTTCAATTCACTTAAATTTTTTTTATAAAAAAAGAAAAGAAGATTCATAAGAATACAAACAGGCCAAAATTCTAAAGTACAATAATAAATCATGAATTTCAAAATTAAGGACACAAATTAAATACTACATTTAACTCGCCACACACTAATACGGACCCTGTAGTTAGTAGCTCAAGGAGAACATAATATTAAATCTCGTATGTTGAACATCTGTTGCTGAATATTAGACATTAATCTCCTTGGTTTTTAATTTAAAGATTAGAATGCAGATCACAAATATATAAATTTAAGAAGTATCTAATTAAATGACTTAAGTTATTTTAGTGAAACATACTGTCCTTAACCATATTTACTATAAAAAATTTAATGGGCTTGAAATCATGTGGAGGGAAAAAATTCAAAGTCATACATATATAGACATTGGACTGTTTCTGTCATGGAAGAATGAAACAGTGGTGACTGGTGATGATTACTCAAACTTTTGAATCAAATAACGTTTAAGGGACTCTGTAAGGTCCTGTTTGATGTACCAAATTTTAGGCAAACAGCGTATACTGTCTGACTCGAGTTTGAATGTATATTCTTTGCTCCAAATAAATTATTTTCTCTTCGTCCCCTCGAAAAGATCCCTAGCTACTCCTCCATGTGCTATTATAATAGATGCAGATTTCAGACTTTAAATTAATGGCCTAATTTAAAAAAATAATCAATTTTTCAATTAAAACAATATGTATATATGTGCCTCTATGTTTCCATTTTTTCACGGGAATTCCCAAGTTAAAAAATACAAACATTATTAAGATTCAAAATTAATATATTTATATAGGTACTCATAAATTATTTACCAGTGAAAGTTTTACATTTTGCCAACATTAATTGTTGATATATATGACCCACACACACACACACACACCCACCCACCCACCTATAATGTATTCATGTATGATGTATCAATTCTCATAACAAAAAAAAAACAATTTTCTTATATAAATATTTGTTGTATCATACTCAATTTATTAAAAAAATATAAGACATTTTTTAAAGGGTTGAATGTTAAAAAATATAAGGTATTTTTAATCTTTTAAGATGTAATTATTATTTTTTTTAAAAGTGTTCATATTAAATAAATTATTTTATATTTATTTTAGGATAAAATACCTTATTAAATAGGGATAAATATAAAAATATAAGATTAGTTTAAAAATGAGTAACTATTTTATAGAGGGGTAAGATTCGATTAAAAATATCTTATATATTTCAACGAAAAGAATATAATTATGGAATCAAATTCGAACTTATAAAGTTTAATTAGTAAAATAGCTCTTACAATGTAATTTAATTTTTTATCCATATATATATATATATAAGCATCCCGTGACAGAAAATTGTTGTATATTAAATGATTTTTTTTTCTCTTTCTTAATTTGGCAAAAATGATTGGATATTACTAGAGCGATAATACATGCACGTCTTGTGTCACTCATCCAACCTATATATGAACTTGAAGGGGCCTATGGAAAATGTCATATTAATTGTTAATTATAAATGACATATACCATATGGACACCATAGCTTCTATGTATGCTTAATTATTTGCTTTTATGGGTGTCGTCTATCCGATTTTGAAATGAAATGGATATTTCAAAGTATACATTAGGCCAAAACAAATTCTTTTTTTTTAAATTTTTTTTCTTTTAGATTTTTAATTCCGAGATTACATGATACATCTTAAGACCCACAAACTGGAAAAAAGATTATATTGAAGAAATTCAAAAGGCACAACTACTCTCATGGACCAGAAAATGACTATAATTATGTTTAAGCTATATAGGTACTAATAACTTTTAAGAAAATCAGTTAAAAATGTAACTTTCTTAAAACCTAAGTGAAACTCGTATTAAACTTGGTAGTAATTATTTGTAATTAAGATAATTATTAAAAAAATTTCCAAAATTTCATAGTAATTATATATATATATGATAATAACTTTTTCTAAAATTTTACCATTTTTAAGAGTTTCATAACGTAATTTTTTATTCCAAACAAAACATAAAATTGATAAACTATAGATATCAATTTTGACCCATTATAATATACTCCCTCCGTCCTTATAAATAAGATATTTTTAATCAAATCACACAAATCAATAAAATTTGATTATCTAATTAAAAGCATAGTAACATTTTAATTTTACCCCTAATTATTGTAAATAAAAAATCAATCTCTTTTTTCAAAATAAATTAATGAGAGTACTTATCTTTTTTTCTTTCTAATTTAATAAGGGTATAATGATCCATTCATTAAAAAATATACTAATAACTTCTTATATTTAGGAATAAAAAAAGTTTTAGAAAAATTTTCATATGTAGAGATGAAGGGAGTAATTATCTGCCTCTTCAAAAAGTAACACAGATGAATATTGGTGAAACATGTCTCTTTCAAAAGGATATAAACCATACAATTAATCAATTACAGAAACGTACGTAAGTGATGAGGCCAATACTCAATTACTATCAAAGTCATGCTTTGGAATTAGGTTTTCTTTTCATTGGCTTTTGAACAATTTTTTTAATTGTAGTAATTGTCGTTTTCTTACTCTAGTCACTGTCTGTACACATAAGATATATATAATAGAGTAAATGAACAAATTATTGTTTGAGCTTTAGGTACAATAATAATATAAACTCTAATCATAAATTTATTTATCATGCAAATTATCCCTCAACTTTTGAATTCATAGCACCCTAGCTTCCAATGTTAAACAGATGGTAATAGTCATTACTTTTTGGTGGTGGAGCCCATTGTTTCAAGCAAGTGGCATTCAATCAAACGGTCTTGTCTCTTTTAAGAACTATCCATCAACATTTCTTTACTTAACATGAGGGCTAAGTTATTATAAATTTAAAAGTTAAGAGAATAATTTTTATAGTAAATGAGTTTACATTTATAGTTTTATTAAATTTAAAATTCATGAGATAATTTACACATTTATTTTGTATAATATAGAGTTATGAATCTTGATATTTATGACATTGTAATTATAATTTTTATATAGCCGAATAATACTAAATTATTTTGTGGACCGTCCCTTTTAACAAGTCAATTATGTTGTTTTAGCTAAGAGATGCAAAACTATATATCTTAATTAATGGTGACCCCTTGGGAACTTATAACACGTACATAACTTCTCGATTCACACACACACACATACACACGTTAATTTAATTTTTGAAATTAATTAATTAGGGGGGAGTTTATCTTTAGTTGTAATGGGATATTTTTTCTTTGGATTCTGATGACCAAGAGATCACTAATTTTGGTATTTTCAGTGATAAAAACTTAGATGATTAAAAGACCTAAAAAGAAAAGTGATTGGGGATAGAAAAGCAATGTTTCACCTTTTTTTTTTATGTGATAAGAAAGAAATATAAGGATTCAATTTACAATAAAAGACTGAAAAATTATAGATAAGGACCAATTTTTTTTCTTTTCTATTATTTTTTATGTCATTTTTTGATTAACAAATGGTTAAAATTAATTTTTATCCACAATAGAAGATAGATTGTATTGTTTTTAAAAGTTAAGAAAATAGTTTGCATAATAAGCAAATTCAGGATCATAAAGTTCCGGATAAGTAATTTACTCATTTACCCTTAATCCCTTTCAAAATATGTGGATCACTATAGCAATGGCCGATAAGTTATGAATGTGCTAATTATAAAATCTATTTTTTAAAAAATTATAATGGTAAACTTGCTAAAAAAATGTGTGAATATTATTGCTGACTAGAATATGATCAATCAGTTGCATGAGTTTAAGAGACTTTTTTGGCTTGTCGTGCATATATTATTAAGAGGAGATTGTTGATATTATTAAAGTCTTCATGATTTTTCTTCGCTTAAAAAGTTTATCAAATCAAACAGGTGACAAACTACACATGCAAAATTTTTCTGGCCGTAGCCAACTATATACAGATATAAAATTATAAAAAAATAATTATTCATTGTTCTTTAGAAATGGAGAAGGTTGCCATATTTTAATAAGTGGTGGATTTAATGATAAAATAAAATATTTTGACCTGATCTTCTCTATTTTACATCAATTACATAAACACCCTTAATAAAAAAATACATAAACATTCATTCTATTTTTAAAACTTTTATAAACATTCAATAAAATAAAAAATTAATTTTTAATTAATTATTAAATGGCATACTTTGGATCTCAATACCTCTCTTTAACATGGATTTATTTTAAGAATTATTCAGGTTACCAAAAATAATTTTTATGCATATATTTTTAACTCTTTATAATCATATTTTAAAATTTTCACTTATGCAACCTGTTATCTATTTAGTAGATTTTTAAAATATAAAGTTTGAGTATATAAGTTGGCTAAAATAATATTTCAAACATGGGCATAACACATAAGGTCAAGGATATGACTGTAATTTTAACAAATGTTGATCTAATTAGTAAGCATTTGGTCCATAACTCATAAGATTGAGGATTTAAATCTGTTTAACGATATGAAAAACTTATTAGTAGGCAATATATAAGTATTTTTGTAAGCATTTGTTAAGTTTGTAGAGATGCACTAATCCTATCGTGTCTCTCTAAGACCAAACTCATATTTTCGTTAATGCAATCAATTTCAAGGCAAACAAAAGGGGAAGAAAAGAAAGAATTAAGCAAAGCTAAAATTTTATTTCTGCATATATTCATTTCTTAGGAAAATCAAATATAAGAATACTCGAAAAAAATTTAAAAACTTATAATTGTTTCCTTTTTTTATTACAAGAAAAACTTATAATTATTTCTAACTGTCAAATATACTTCAAAATTATATGATTTACTCTCAAAGATTTTAATATAATTAATTTACTATTAAATTTTATAAAAATTACTAAAAAATAACTTAAAATTTACCATAAGTAGTAAAATCTTATAGGAAACGTAAGACATGAATTCCCTGCGCATCAGTCCATATATGATTTCAGAATTCACGTTAAATATAAATAGTTCAGATTTTAAAGTAAAAAAAGTTAATAAAATAAAACCTAAAATATTAATTATAATTTCTTTTTTCTTGTCAAAGAAATGGTCAATGGATCGATTCAGGTCCACGCAATCCGCTAATCAAAGTCAGTAAATATATGAGTTGACTCCTCAGGCTATTAACTAATTAATTAATTGTACAATTTTGTTTTACATGTCCCCCCTTTTTCCTTGTGGTTGATGATACTCTTTTCTTTCTAAGAAAATCAATCAACAATTTCAAAAGTCACTTTTAATGGAAACTAGATATAGTTGGAACCTGCACGCTCACTTTTCATCATCTTGTGAGGTCACAATTGAAAGCTTGTTTAATTAAGATCCAAATAATAAATGAATATATATATATATATAATAATTAAGATTTAAATTAGGACGGCTATTTTAGGATTAATCAAAACTTGTAAAGTTGATTAATGTGCATGATGGCGTTGTGAGATGCATTAAGAAGTAACTAATATTTGTTGTCGGAATGATAAAGGACAATGATTAGATTAATGAAAAAGCCTAATCTATTTCTTTTAGGTTTAGTTTATATTATCGCTAGGTTTAGTTAGTTAAGTAGCATCATATCTTTCTCTTTGTAAAAAGGGTCATATTAACATTATCTTTGCCTCTTGTTTTGTTCTAAAACCTAAACAAAATATTATTACTTTGTTGGATTACATCAAGTAAAAGAGACTTGATATTTCTCAAATAAGATTATGGGTTCAAACTTTTAGTGAATGAAAACAAAATCATGTTGACAAAATTACTTGAAAATGCCCAAATATAAATCCAAAACAAGCTAATTATACAAAAAAGAAAAAAATAATAAAAATAAAAAGAATGGGAAAGAATAATTAAATTAATCTTTTTGATTAAATCACACATGCTTATTGATATGGCCCTTTTTCAGATGCATCTCCTTTTTAGGCATGCATGCATTCCACATCATGATCTGAAATCTCAAGTCAAGATTTTCGTCGTTTCAAATAAGTGAGAGAAAAAGTCATATCTTAAGTATAATTTTCATGCAATCTAAATATTTAAAATTAATATTTTAATGGTACATGCTATGTGATTAGATTATGCACGCTTTCTGCTTTTGTCACCTTGTTTAGTTTTCCTCATCGCCGAATTCTTTACTTGTGTTTCTTATTATGAAAGCTGCATGATTTTAAGAAATTAATTTTTATTATGTAAGCGTATTCCTGTCTCTAATAATTTAAGAAATAAAATGACACCAAATTATTTTTATTTTTATGATTCAATAGTTGAGAGATCCAAATTACGTGGTATTTCATTACATGTTCTCATTTTGCTATACCAATCCAAACATTTCACTGGCTTGGTCTAGATAAATTATACTCTGTCCACTCTAATTCATAAGACATTTTTAGACTATAAGATACTTTATAGTCTTATTTTTTAAAAAATATAAAATTTCCAACTATATTCTTTATTTAATACTTTATTTGTAAAAAAATAAATAGAATATAATGAAAATGATAATATTAAAAAACATAATTAATGAAACTTTATTTTTATTAAAGTGTCTTTTATTTTGTGATATTAAATTTTTTTCAAAAGTATTTTTTGTAATTTGAGATAAAGATAGTAACATATAATTACTTGTTGGATATATATACATTTATATAATATCAAACCACACCCTGCATATATATTCAAAAATTACATTGAACTTTGACTAATTTGAATTTAACAAGGAAGGATCATAATACACAACATACATATATACATACATATAATTTATGCAAGCCAACTTGCTTCCAAAACACTTGTACAAATCTAGATTAAATCCGGAATGATTACAAGGGTGGCAAAGCTCTTAAAAAAATAGTGTTAAAAGAATGTTTATATATTAATATTCTTATTGAACCATTATTTTTAAAATTATATTATAAATCTAATTAATCTATTTAGCTTGGTCTAACGGCTAATAAATGCAATGCCTTATATCACTGTTGATTTAAACCCCTCTCTCTCAACCGTTGAATCAATCTAACGAATTATCAACGAATCAGTCTTTGATAGAAAAGATCTTCCTTATTGAAAATATATCCAAACATAATCAATTCCTCTTTTTCAAAAGAGGTTTCGAAACGTTTCTCTCTTCTCCACATGTCTGTGTGTGTTGTCTACTGTGCAAGTTAAAAGAAAAATGAAAGCAGCGAAGATGTGGGTATGGTGTGGGGACAAAACGGGGCAAGAGTTTGTGAATAATTTTAAGGGCTCGAGTTTTCAATAGGCCAATGATGAAGCAGAGAATCACCGACCTCTCATGTTTGATGAGACTTTTTAAGAATATAATATATGCATAGCCAGTTACCTTACCTAAATTTCTCTTTGTTCTCTTTGAACAAGCTTTTTTTTGACTGAGTTTTTTTTTTTTAAATTTCCCCCCAAATTATCAAGTATATGATTTTTTTTGGAGCAAAAAGTATATGATTATTATTGAGTAATTCAAATTTAGCTCTGGTTGGATTATTGAAAACTCAATTCTTCTAATATGATTAATTTTCTTAAAAAAAGAACAAATTTATCTAATAGTTTTCCTCAATTTTAAATTATAAATTTGAAAAAGGACAAAATACAAATCATGGCGATTTAAATTGAAAGTGCTCCGGTATATATTGACTTATTGGAACACTTTAGATCATATAATTAAAAATTATAAACAAACTTGAAATATATAGGAGCAATTTTTTTGAAAACAATCCGATAAATTCTACCTTTTAGAGCACCTTTCCCTATAAATTATGTGTACATATCAAGGGCCTTTATACATATATATAAACGCATAAAGGTACTCCTATATATTCATTTTGTAGTAGTGTGTAGTTTATTTTGTTTTAATTACTTTTTTATTATTTGACTAATTAAATATGTTAATGTCTAAGGTTAAAATAATTAAATTTTTTAAAAAAGTGAAATAAAAATTTTATATTTTTATTAAAAAATTACATAACTTTAGAATTAATTACATGGTTCTATAATTTAAAATTTATATAGTTATATTGTGCCTTTTAAATAGATTTTGTACATATAGAATTTTATTAAAAATTTAATAAAAATGTAAACATGATATAAAATAAAAAATTATTTTTTGCTAAAAGTTTTAGATAAATTTTTTTATAAATTTAAAAAGTATTTTTGTTTTGAAAAAGTCAATCATTCCTTAAATTGTAATCTTCAAGGGATAATATATTTGATCGATTAAATTATAAGAGTTTGATGAAAATAAAATAAACTATAATCACCTAATTTAAAATTGAAAAAAAATTATAAGAAATTGCACGTTATTTTTTTTTTAAAAAAATAAAGCTAGAAGGCCCTAACTCTCAAGGCTTTTGAGTCCTTATCACTATTTTGATGGATCAATTACGAACGGTTGAGTTATGTTGATTTAGATGTCAAATGATCCAAAACTCTCACTATTTAGCCAACCACCCGTCTACTGTTGTTGATCATCATATCATATATCTTCTTTATTTCTTTTCCTTAAGCTTTGGTGATTAGGCTTCAAATCAATGTGTGTGCTTTATTCCACCAAGAAATCATTGAGTTTCCCTCCATTAACATTCCTAGTAATAATACCACGTGTAATTATTTATATCCCATCTTAGTGTTTTAAGTGCATGCTTGATCGATTTGTTGTTGAGTGAACTTTTTTTTTTAGAAGAATACAGTTGAAATTAAACTGATTAGTAATATGGTTCGTCATAATTACATTGAAGATGACGTTAATTAAATCAATTTTTACGTGACTTTTTCCTATTTATTTGGATTATACAAATACTGGTTGAAAAATGATCGCATTGAAGTATTTTTTTTTGGGGAATTAAGAACTTTATTTTATAAATTAATGACATTCAAGATTTAATTAGTGATCAATCATTCAAGCTTGAAAATTGGATTGACAAAAAATTTAAAAAAAATCAATTGGAGTTGGACAACTTAAAAAAACTTATCAAAATAAACAATAAAGAGTAGCTGAGTTTTTTATATTAAGTTGATAAGCATTAATTTATTTTTGGTCTAATTTTGACATGTGTTGAAAGGTAATAGTCCCTCTACTTGACTTGAATTATTAGGCCTTAAAAATTCTCGTCAACTTGAAATCATTATGGTCAGTTTCCCTCCATTAACATTGTTGGTAATAATAATAATAATAATAATAATAATAATACTACGTGCAATTATATCCCCACTTAGTGTTTTGAGTGCATGCTTGATCGAGCTGTGGCTCATATAACTTTTTCGTAACAAAAATTAGAAATTGAATTCAAATATATTTGGATTCCTTAGTGGTTATATTCGATCATGGTGATTTCACTTGAATCAATTTTAGGCGAATTATTTTTCAACTTATATGGGTAGTAAACATATTAGATTTCAGTGTTGGAATGAAAGTAATTTTTGTGTGATGGGAAGCAAATATATAGTCAGAATTTTATCTAAAGAAAGATACAATTATGATACAAGAATGAAACAATCATGATCAATCTGACCTTGAAAATTGGATCAAGAAAAAAAAAATCAATAGAAACTAAATTAGAAGATTGAAATCTTGCATATAAAACTAAACTAATTTTTAATTGATTATAATTTTGAAATCTTGTATAGAAACTAAATTAAACTCTCGTTGATATATTTTTGGGTGAAAGAGTAAATTGCCTTCTAAAGTATAGGTCCAAAAACATTTAAGACCTTAAACTTATTTTAATATCATATTCCCTATATTGTTAACAAAAGTTAACTTTAATTATTAGTTGATCAGAAAATGATAAAAAAGAACATCAACAATTACAAAAAAGGACAAACAATTTTTTTTTTCATTTTTTTGTAAATTTTTTGACCCTCATCTGTAATTTTTGAATTCTTTACTATAATTTTTTGGTCTTTTTTTGTCATTTTTGAAGTTATTTTTTATTATTTTCTGATTAACTAATGGTCTAATTTAACTTTTGATAACAATAAAGGTCAAATTGTATCATTTGCAAAAATTAAAGGAGAACATTGTTAAAAAAAAAAAAACAGAGAGTTTAGGGTCCCAAATTAGGAGCTAATTTGCTCTTGTACCCCATATCTGTTTTTTTTTTTTTTGGGTCATTTGTAAATGTTTTAAGTAATTTCATAGCCCCAACGTGCATACTCTCCCTTTATTTTGAAACAAAATATCGTCACTGTGGGATTTTGAATTTTCTCCCATACAAATGTCACTATAGAATTATTATAAATAATAAATGTATAAATTTTAGTAATATATTATTTAATTTTTTATAATTTAGTCTATTTATTAGTTTTCTTAATATGTGTGTATAACTTTAAAATGATTACTGTTTAACCTTGTTTGGATTTTGAAACGTTGGAGATGATAATGAATTTCTTAAATGTTTATTTAAGTGACAATTAATACTATTATCCTTTTATTTAAAAAAAACCTAGCTCCTAATCAAAACAACACTTTTATATACTCCCTCCAATAAATTATTATAAAATTCTTTCAATTACTTCATCAGAATTACAAAATGACAGCTAATTAATTAAATATGTTAAAATGATTTTTTTTTTCAATTTAACCTCTATTAAAAATAGAAAAAGAGATATACACAATATACAATGAGCTATATAATTAAATTTATAATAGAGGTGAAATTAAAAAATGATAATAAATAACTCCCATAAAAAATCTTTTTAAGATGTCCCTTGTAAATTATAATAAAGAAAATACGGACAGGAGGAAAAAGTGTTTCTCATTTCAATTACAACAAATTCTCACATGAAGGTAATACAAAAGTGGTCCTGCGCATTAATTGTAGGCTATGATTTCGTAGATTTAGCCCCAACTTGAACTATTCAGCCTGAAAAATCAAATATTATATGCTCGTCAAGTTGGTGGACAATGTCCCTTGTTTATGCCAAGGAACATTTCTACAGGGTTTCTTAAAACAGGTGAACATTAATCACTCCATAGTGTCTCCTATTTCTTTATTAACATATTACAAAATCCACAGTTTTATGTCATGCTTCAATGAAACAGTTGTTATGTTGTTGTTATTGGTTTCAAAATATTTGTCATTTTGTCAATGTTTATACACAAATGATAGGAATTGAGAGACACCCTAATTCTACCAGGTGCAAGTACGCTATGAGCATGTTAGCAGCAATGTTATATAGATCAGATCCATCATCTCAAACCAGTCATTGATTTATGGTTCAATAGTTGAATTGTGATTGAATTGTGGTCAAAACCTTCATGAATAAATTAATATATTTTAAATATAATAAAAAATAATCATCCATAATATATAATAAAAATAAATATTTAAATTCAAAGAAAATAATTTATAGTAATAAAAGGTAATATAGATCTATCAATACTCCATTGTTTTCATCTATAAAAATTAAGGATGACCCCCCCCCCCCCACCAAAAAGAAAGAAAGAAAAAGAAAAAACAAAGCATGACTTTGGATCATGGTTTTAATGTAAGGGAATTTGGATCCATATAGGTAGCTAGGTAAGAATTTTGGTTCCAGTCCCTTAATCATTTATGCAAACAATTATTATTATTATTATTATTATTATTATTATTGGATTGAATTGAGAGAAACAAACAAGTGCTCCACGTTTGTGCATGACAAGCCAATGAGGAGGGCCAGAAAGGAACAAAATTGAAGTGGGATTCTCTTGCCATTACTCTAACATCGATTTTGTCTACCCGTTATGAATCACAAGCATCCTACCATGTGAGGCAGGCCTTTTCTTTAATAATGCTTCTATAATATATATATATATATATATATATATAATACCAATTACTCGTAACCTTCTTAAATTGCCAACCCTTCATAGTCGTCGCTGATCACTGCCACTTCTCTTTATTTTTTTAAACAATTAATTATCAAAACCCTAATTCTTTAAGTGTTCTCTTGCTGCTACTACACCTGCCTCTCTTGGAACATTGGTGCTGTCCGACGGCCGTGGCCACGCCCTACCTTTGCGGAAGATCATGACGTGTTAATACGTAAGCCGGCACGGGTGGGCCCATCGTGGCCGTCCAAATGTACACGTGGATGGTTCGTTCATGATGCAGCTAGCTAGTCCGCATGTTTCTTGTTTTATTTAAAACAAGAGATTAATTAATACATTACAATGACCCACTTAATTAAGTAATGTCAAAGCAGGGGTCCATATACTCCGCAACGTCCAAGATTTGGATTCTTCTTCTTCTTGTTTGTTTTTTTTTTTTTTAAATCCCCTTGCATTTTGTCTACATCAATATTTTAATCTTTCAAAGGATTTTTCAGTTGGAAACAAGAGATACAACACATTGTTTTATCAAATTGTGTTTAATTCTAAGTAATAGTTTGTTTTGCCAAGCTTCTAATTTTTGGTCCTTTATAATTTCATATTTAGTCCTTATATTATGATATTGTCGTCAGCCTTTTGTCATAAATGTACTAGTAAATTTTTATCTATGATTTACAAATCATACATTTTTAGTAAATCTCAGAGAATTTTAACAATAAGGATTAAATTAAATTTTTTTTAAATATTTAGAGTTCAATTATAAATTCTCAATTTGTGAGGATTAAATTAAAAATTATCAAATCTATAAACATTAAAAGTACAATATTTTTTTAAGAAAATATATATACTAGCGAAACAGGTCCGAACAAAATTATGGGTCCATTTGGTTTTTCTCCGTTTCACATTCAGAAAGCAAAATTTTACTTTCAAAAAGTTGAAAGTTGTTTGTGTAAAATATTTTACAGAAAAGCACATCCTGAAAGTACATTCAAACAGTAGTTGAAAGTAAATTTCTGAAATGTAACTATTTAAAGCTTTTGAAAAGTAGATTTAAAAAGTAAGATGTTATTTGACCATACTACCCTAAGTTTAATCTCTTATTCTTTTATTTAAAAAATAGTTAATTCATTAAAAATATAATTCTTAGTTTAACAATAATAATTAGATATCAATTTTTTTAGCATTATAAATTGAGTAATTAATCATGTTAATTTTTAGTATTAATGTATAATAAAAATTACAAATCTTTATTGCATCTTTTAAAAGTAAAAATTAAAAAATACAAATAACTAGAAATTAAATTTTTAGCATTATAGATCAAAATTTATGTTATTTAAAATATTTATTACATTTTTTAAATATTTTAAATATATTACATTTGTATAATAAAATTATAAATTATTATAAATTAATATCCTTTTTGGTAATTGTACATTTAAAAGCACATTTCACTATCATAAACCAAACAACTTTTAATGTATCAAACTGACTTTTAAAAAAATATATCCAAACATAAATTTTGTTACAAAAACTGACTTTTACTAAACTGACTTTCACCAAATAAACTTTTACCAAATGAACTTTTAACAAACTGAAAACTAAACGCACACTATATCTACTGCTACAGAAATATTTTTCCTTGACATGCTTAATGAACAAAAGTACTATAGAAGATTAGAAATATTTTTCATTCTTAATAAAGTTTTTTCATTTGAGAAGAGGTCGAAGTGCATTATTTTTTTTCTTATAATAATTAAAAATTCAAATGAATTTTTTTTTGGCCCAAACATGTGAATTAAGTTATGGTACTTATCAATATATTAACGAGGTTTTTATATTAGCCATGAGATAAAGTTACAGCTCAAAACATTTATATATTTTCTTTTAAATTACAAATTACTTAATATTAGTCATGGCATTTAAGTTAATACCCTTTTGGAGAATACGATACATGTTAGGCTTACTTCATGACAAAAAAATCGATTTTTAATGCTGTATGTGTACTAGTAAAATATAATGAAATCGCTTTCATTTTACTAAAACTACATTTCTATCTTCTTTA
Source organism: Prosopis cineraria (assembly GCF_029017545.1). NCBI lineage: Eukaryota > Viridiplantae > Streptophyta > Magnoliopsida > Fabales > Fabaceae > Prosopis > Prosopis cineraria. The sequence goes on from NW_026555334.1 coordinate 1,772,246, forward strand.
TTTTTAAAACTTCCACTTTAATCTAATTTTTTATTTTCAATACCATTAGAAATATTTCATTAGATATTTTAAAATATTTAATTTTTTATTTGAAATTATGTTGAAAATTTTAAAATTATTAATTTATCCTTATAATCTAATTATCTGCCCCTCTCCCCAATTTAAATAACTTTAAATAATTAAATATGATAATTTTTAATTAAATAATTTAAAAATATTGTGTTAAAATTAATAATTTAAAAAAACATAAATTATTATTGTGATTAAAGAGGAATAAAAAAACAGATTTAAATAAAAAAATAAAATGTAATTAAAATATAAGGATGGGAAAAGGTCAATCGGAAGAGGACAAAGATAAATTGACTTTAAACATCCGAAGGGAGGAGTTCCTTTTGTGAAAGTGGAGCTTCTTGCTTCCCACCATCAACAGTGCCTACTTAGTAGGCTTAGCTGTAAAATTTTATTTTCTATGCACCAGCCTATGGAGTATGGACCATCACACGTACATTATTATTATTATTATTATTATTATTATTATTATTATTATTATTTTACATCCCCAAGGTAGAAACAAAAAGAGTACACCACTGATAATAATGATAATGTCTATATTTTCATCCCACAACATCAACTATCATTCTCTGGATTTATAATGTGAGACATTTTATGTTGTAAAATGCTTCTAATATACTACTTTAATTCAAAAATATAAAAAGATATTTTTAATTCAATTACATAAAACGGACATATAATTCATAATAACTTGACAGATATCGCATAGTTTTAGTATCGGTGATGCATTATTTAAATTTATGTCCTATTAATAGTAGGATAGTGGCCTACTATGGTGATGACATGTGGTGGAAAATTAGGTTTGATTCTAAAAAGGGAGCCTAAAAAATGACTACCGTATTCAAGGAAGGCAATAGGTGTGCAAATTACCCAATTTTAACATGGAAAGGTAGGAATTATAAACAATGTATTGTAACAATATTCTCGATACTTTTTTTAATTCTATTTATAATTTATTTTCAATATGCTTTACTAAAATTAAGAAAAATTAGTTTAAATCTTATTTATTTTGTCTTAAAATTTAAAAAGTTTTTATCTCTACCCTTAATATGAATAAGAAGAATTATTTTTAATAATCTTTCCTGGTATTTAATAAGGGTTAAAAGGTAAAGATGAATATAGAAAATAGTAAAGTACCTTATAAATATAATTAAAATTAATTTTATTTTTCTTCATAAATAAGATTAGAGGAGTACTCCTTCGGTTAAAAAAAATATAGTATGATATTTTTATTAATTAATATTATATTTTCATGTTTGCTCTTCTTTAATAAGGTTTCTCATTCAAAAGTGAAGAGTTGAGTGGTTTATTTTATTAAGAGTATTTTTAAAAAAATTTATTAATTATACATTAAACAAATTAAAATTACATTATATTTTTAAACATACAACCTTAAAAAAAAATACTTTATACTATTTGAGCGGAGAGAGTATATCAATTAATATCATGCATATTAAGCAATTTTTTTTATAAATCTCATAAAAAATTGATTTACGTTTTTAGTTATGCTCTTATATATCCCCAACTAACACCCATATTTTTCTATGCATAATTACTTAATTAACTCATGTTAACCAATACAGTAATAAAAATGAAAAGATATTGTTATAAAAAAATGAAAATAAATTTTTAAAAATTAAAAATGTCTTATATTATGAATCAATAATAACTAGTGAAAATTACTTACATTGTAAATCTGAAGGAGTAGTATTCTTTATTTTATTTTATTTTATTTTTTTGGAATCAAGTATTCTTTATTTTAAATTGAGGTGCGCCAATTATAACATTTGTAATTGGCCAAAAAACAACTATAACATTTTTAGTCTCACTAATTAGGAAATGGATTATGGGGAATTAATTCAATCAGTATCTTTTAAATAAGATTGCAAGTTTGAATTTTAAGAATGAAAATATCATAAATTATCAAAGCTATTTAAATTTAAATTCCATAAAAAAAGACTCAATACCTCTCAAGCATAGTTGGGTTTTGAATTTCATGGACGGAAAAATCAATTTGTAAGAACTATCTCATTTGGGCATGATAATAATGATATATCACCAATAATATCACATGTCTTTTCTTATATATTATTATCTGGTATAATCTTTTTCACTAGAATAACTCCTGTTGGTCTGAAAATATAATATATCATAAAGTCATACAAAAATATTTGCAGGAAAAATATGAAACAGATTCAGTAAATCTTTTATAATCTTAATGTGTAGCTCCTTCCTATACTTTTTACACAGCTATTTGATATGACAACCGCAATTTTTTAATGTCAAATATAAACCGCACAATGCGATTATTATATGGTCAATAATATTATTTATTTATTATTTGTAAACTTGTTTTGTGTAATTTTGATACACGTACGCAACTACAAAGCAGGAAGCAAAGTAAAGTAAGCCTGAGAAATAATTGAAGACCCATTTCAAGTGGTAAAAGTTGTGCATGTTCAGCAAATGAGGCTACAGTTCGTTTTGTCTAAGATAATTCACATTGGGAGTTGCAAATTCATATCACTTTGCATGTGACAAATAATTCTTCACTTTTTGATTGTTTCCCCAAACTTCAAACATAATACTAACTCAAAAACACGACCGATATTAAATTAGTTTTGGATTATTTTCATTTTTGAGCCGACTTTTGACTCTCCAATCAAGTTAAATTATCTAGATTTGTTTTCCTAAGAAAAAAAAATATAAATGAAGCAAACATTGTTCAAATAAATAGTACTCTTAAGCAACGTTGGGATATATGTATGAATGTTGCCGAGAAAAAAAAAATTCAAGTTAAGAGATTTACTTCTGTTTGGATCTGATAATATTTAAATTTGTATTAGTTAGCATAATTTTAGAGTAAAAAATAGTTAGAGTGAGAAATTTGAAAAGATATTGATATCCCCTAAGCAAGGTTATGAGTTAAAACTTCGTGAATGAAAAAAATTACGTTAGAAAAATGCGATCCTGGCTAAATAATGTTCAAATTTAACCTTATAATATTAGATATTAAGTAATTGCATAAAAATCACAATATTAAGAAAAAGCAGGTATTTTATCATTACATCATCAAGAAATTTAAATTTAAATTAATATTAAATCCCTTGGGTTAAGGACCATGTGGCCCTTCCCATGTGATGTATTAAATCCTTTGGCCCTTTATTTGGGGGATTGTTTAGAGATCCTATGCTTCTCACCCTTTAAGTGCATTTCAAGTTTAAGAAAAGCCATTTATATGCACTCGCTTTGTTTCTATCTTTTATCCATGCTTTTCATATTTTTTGAAAAATATGCTTTTTTATTATTTAGAAAACATTCTACTCAACTCTTTAATCTTTGAATAATTTTATTTACTCATTATCCATTGATTACTTATTAATCAAAATTAAGGCAAGAAAGAAAATAATTCAGATATTATATTATAATACAGCTCAATTGAGGACCCCTGTTGGTGTTCGCTTATGACCAGACTTAAGGCGAGTTTTGCGACCCAAGTAATTAAAAAAAAAAAGCAAAAACAAAAACAGAGCCCATTTTATTAATGTTGAAAAAACATTACACTCACTAATCAGAAAGCAATAAACGAAGGCAATTCAATAGCAAAATTTTGTTTGTAAATGAATGAACAAATGTTTCATGTTTTTTGTTTTCATCTTTTTCTTTTTCTTAAAAAAATGATCATTGAAATTAGGAAACAAACAAAGATTAGGCTATATTAAAAACAAAAAAAGATTAGGCTATATTAATAATGAGAAAATTATATAGTATTAATTTAATTTCACATTAGATGATTTTAATTTCGAAATTTTCCCACCAGAATGGCATAATTAAGCCCCAATGTTCGTACTGTTTAACATGTTAGTACAGTTTCTTAACGCTAACTTATAATGACAGCACGCATTAAATATTTGAACAATTTGCAAGCTCAATATCACGACACGTTTCCCAAGAAATTAAAATAAATACGATTCTATTCATTTTATATTTGAACCCCGAAGTCTTAGTCAAATTGATCTCCAATGCAATGCGTTATTAAATTTATATTATAATTTGATTATGTTGATTATTATGTTGTCTAAGTTGGAAGGCAAGATGGAAATGGATTTGAATGAAGATAAGTTATTGATTGAAGTTTTCAACATATAAGGTTTTTTTCTCCGTTTCAAATATAAAGTCATATTTTGAAAAGTTCCATGTCTCACTATATAATGGCATTTGCGGATTTTGAAGGGCAATTAATGTTTTTTTTGCCTTAAAATAACAATAAGAATATATTTAGGTTGCATTTGGATGTGTAGATTTAGGTTACAAATTTAAATTTAAAATTTCACATTTAAAATTCATGAATTCTAAATTCTTTGTTTGGATGATATAAACATTTTAAACTATAAGATTAATAACATTTGTTTGAATCTTAGGTAAAATTCCAAATTCTATATTTAAATTTAACAGACCATTAGTATTGACCAAGATTGGATAGTTGGTGCCATTTGGGACAAGATTGTCGATGTTGAATGAGATCGAACCGTCGACTTCAACCAGGACTCGACTTTAAATGCTAATCAAGACCAAATTACTGGTGTTACTTGGATGGGATCTTCAGTGCCGATCAAGATTGGAAGATTAACTTCTAGTGGGACTAAACTGCCAGTGCCGATCATGACTAGACAACAAACTTTGATTGGTATTAGATCGTCGAGGCCAACCGGGATCGAACAGTCAACTTCCACTAAGAAAGGATGATAGACTTCAATTGAGACTAAACCATTAAGGCCGACCGGGATTAAAGCACTGGTACAAACCAGGGCAAGAGGGGCGACTTTGATTAGGATCGCAATCCCTGTGCCAGAAGTTTGGTCCCGGTTGAAGTTAACTATCCAGTTCTAGTGAAAGTCGACTATCTTGTCTCAGTTGATATCTAGGGTTTAGTCCCAATTGAAATCAGCAGTCCAATCCTGATTGGTGCCAGTTGTCCAATCCTTGTTAGCTTCAACAATCCAATCCTAGTTGGCATTGACGGTTTGATCTAGGTTGAAAATATCATTTGATCCAAGTTGGCATTGGCAGTGTGGTCCAAGTTGAAGTCAATTGTCCAGTCCTAGTTAACACCGATGGTACAACCCCAATCAAAGTTTGTTGTCCTATCCTATTGGAAGTCGGTTGCCTAATCCTGGTTGGCGCCAATGGTCCAATCCTATTTTTATTCTACTATCTTGTCCTGATGGAAGTCAGTAGTCTAGTCCTGGTCGATGCTGATTGTCTAGTCTCGATCGAAGTTGCTGTCTTGTCATGGTCAATGCTAGCAACCTTGATCAACGATCCAGTCCTAGTCAGTACGAACCATCTAGTTACGGTTCACCCATACCGTCTTATCTCGATCAAAATTGGTCATCTAATCCTAATCTGCCTTAGATATTCACACCCAATCAAAGCAAGCCATCCACCCTCAATCAAATTCGACTATCTAGTCCTAGTAAAAGCAAGTCATTAGGTCCTGATCATAGTCGATTGTCTGATCATGGTTGACATTGGCGATCTGGTCCCAATCAACGCTGACGGTTTGATCCTGGTTGGTGCCATCTATGCATTCTTTGCAAAGTCAACCATTTGACCCCAGTCAGAGTTGGCGATTCGATCCCTATCAACATCAGCTATCAAGTCCTAGTCAGCACTAAGATTTTGATTCAATCGTTGCGATATGGTCTCTATCAATGTTGACAATTTAGTCCCAAGAAGGTAGCTCTGAATGAACATAACGTTGAAATAAAATAATAGTAAACAGGATTTAAAATTACAAAGGGATTGAGTAGGTGAGATCAAATCTAAATCCACACATTTTTTATTATCCAAACAATGAATTTGACTTAAATTCAAATTCAAATCTAAATTACATGCATCCAAACATAACATAAAATTATTTACCTTCCTTTATTAACGCGATCCATTTCATATGCATTTAAACAAGAGCAAAGTTAGAAAAAAATTTAAAAACTTGACTATACCTTACTTCCTTCAATCCAAAATGTAAGCAATTTTTGAAAAAAAAAATTACATACCAATATAGTCCTCATTTCAATAAAAGTATATATTATTTTCTCATTTTATCCCTAGTTTAAATTACCAATACACTCTATGATGAGTAAGAGATACATTTATACAAATATAAAGGTCGATAAATATGAGGGGTAAAAAAGATTTTTTTTTTTGGTTCAAAGGGAGTACTATTTATCTTGGTATGTGTACAATTAGGTAAAAATACTCATTAATTGAAATGAGGGAGTAATTAGTTGTGTTTATTAAAAGATTCTTATTTCTTTTCCTCATTAACTCTATCTACCATGGTTAGATAAGAATGTTGTCGATGAAATCTATGACAAACTTATTAGAGTAGAGTTGAAAGATATAATTCATATAATCCATAAAAGCATTGGTTATTCCAAATGACGTGACAAGGAATTTGTAATGCTTAAATCTAGTAGAGTCGGTAATTTAGGCCAAGTTTGATGGGCCAGCCTAAATCCGCCTAAAAATTTTAGAGCCAAGCCTAAAAAATATTAATATTTTAATATTCGAGTCTATTCGGGCCAAGCCCGATCAGGTTCGGGATTGGCCTGAATACCCAAATTAAAAAATAAATTTTTAAAAAATATATAACATATGATAAATATTAATTAATTTTTTAAGTTTTATATAATTTTATACCAAAACACTATATATTTGAGTATATTATTATAGTTATTTTGTAAAAAAAATTAAAAATAGTTATATTTTCATATTTTTTTAATCAATAAAATATCTCAAAATAATATTTAAAATATATTTTAATATTAATTTTTATATTTTAAGACCCAATTTTTTAAAAAAATTTTAAGTTCTATACATTATTTGTGTATAAAAAATTAATTTTATATTTTTTATAAAATAAAATAATTAATTTTAAAGTAAAAATAAAATTTTGGCATGTACAAATTCTCAATTCTACCACTAGATAAATATAATAGATAGAATAATATTTTTGAATAATTATTGGGTTATTGTCCATGCTAGACTTAGTTAAAAATTAAGAATAAATTAGAGTAAAAATTCCTTATATTTGAGGATTAAATAATATAAAAATTTAAAGAAAAATGATTCCAAAAAAAAATAATATTTTACTCATAATTAAATAATTTTGTTTTCTATAATATAATGATGTCTATTTTTGTTATATTCATAAAAATAAAAAGTATAATTTACCCTAAAAGTTATTAAAAATTTTGAACTGATTGGGACAATAATTTTAAGTCAGTAGTCTAACCGTGATTGAATTGAGCTCAACTTGATTAAAATTAAAATAATTTAATTTAATTAAAATGTATAAAATATTTATATATGACTATGATAAGAGAAATATTTAAATAATTAAAACATTAATTTATAAGTAAAGAAAATATTTATGAATAAATTGCATATAATACAACAAAACAGCAACAGAGTTACGTAAATATAAAATTGACAAGTTATTTTTTATTTTATTTTTTAAAATTTAAAATAATATTTTATGCTCAATAGAATTATTTAAAAATTAAAATTGATTTAAAAAAGAAAGAAAAAATATTTTTAAAAAGTTTCAGGTATTCGAGCCAGCCCAAATAAGCTTAAAGGTGTTAGAGTCGGGCTTGGCTATATAAACTTTTTAGAAGGCATAGGATACTTCAAGCTTAATTTGAATAACCTCAGCCTGAATTGAGCCTTACTCGAATAAGCCTGGCCCACTCGAATTATCGGCTTTAATATATGGTGAAAAATTTGCTCTTCAGAACATCTTCAACTTTAAATTTTAATTGATGGTATCCTAATCTCAAATTAATTTTATAAAATATAGTAGCTTCATCTAATTGATTGACTAGGTTATTGATTCTGGGTAGAAGGTACTTGTTCTTGATAGTTACTTTATTTAGTAGTGGTAGTCAATGAATAGCCTCATCATTCCATCTTTCTTATTCAAAAAAAGCAACGTTAAATTCCATAGGGATATGCTCAATCATACAAGGCACTTTTCAAGAAATTCTTCAATTTTCTTTTTCAATTTTGCTAGCTTTGAGGGGAACATGCTGTAGGATGTAACATCTTGGATTTTAATTTAGGACTTATTAAGGTAATAAGAGGTAAATTAGTAGTTTGAAGAGTTAATTAAGTTATAGATAGCTCAATGATAATTAATGTTATTGGATGCTGCATAATTGCGCTAAGAGGTGAATTGGGCCAATTGGAGGAAGCAAAAATCCAAGTTCAGCCAATTGTGTTATCCGTTATGGCACATAACATCTTCTATTGAGGCGGATGCTCAATATCAAGAGTTTTTGAAGTATGGATTTGATATGCTGAAGTTTCTCCTATTTTGCCTTTTCCCTTCTTCCTCCTCTCTTATTTTTCTAGCCTTAACTACTTCCTCATTCTCAACATTAGGATCCAATACCCAATTTTTTCCCTTAAGATTTATCTTCATATTTTGGACATGATGTAGGGATAATAGAGTAACCTTTCTATCTTTTCTGTTTCCAAGACCATCTTCTGGAGAATGAAATGGCAAATATCAAAATTCTTAACCTTGATAATCATTGTCATCATCTCCAATTTTGTCTCATTGAGGACACTGAACATAGTCCTCTTATTCACTAAAAATCTAGCCACAATGTAGGCTAAGATTTTGTGCTTGAATGGGAAAGAAGTAGGCTAGAACATATATCTCTTTTTCACTTCTTCTAGTACTTTATCTACCATGTAGAATGCTTTGTATCTTTCTTTAAAATATGGTAATTCTCCTCTTTAAACTTATTCGAGACCTCATATTCTTGAAATTTAGTAGCCTCTTCATCATATTCTAACCCAAGTAAGTCTGCTAAACTCCAAGGGGTAAATTACATGTGGTCCTTTTAACAAAGTCATAATACATATTCTTCTTCTTATCATACTTCAGAGTAGAGTAAAATGACTTAACTATAAAGGGTGAGTATTTTCTATTTACATCTAACAAGCTCTTTAATTTCTTCAAATACTTAACCACATCAAAGTTGTATGCTAGAGGAAACACATCATAATTGACCTAGCGGTGTTGCACGATAATTTTATCCTTAAAATTTGTCTCAAAATTTTTTGATGTAATCATCTTTTTCTAACAATGGCAAGTAGTTCATTGGTCATTCTTAAACTTGTGTATAGGCACACTACTTCCATCTTGTGTAATTCTTCAAGTTGCTCCCTTATAGTGGTCTTAGTCCTTTTACTTGCTTCTTAAGAGTTTTAACCTTCACCTTAGGAGAGGATTAAATGCACAAGCCTTCTAAATATTCTCTTCTGCCCTTTTCTTTTTCTGAGATCTCTCATCTCCTTTATTATTGCCATAATTCTTTCTTTTTGCCATTTTTGAGTTGTGAGATAGATGATGCTTTTAAGGATCAAATCACAAATTTTAGAGGTTTAATTGGGTGAAAGTGTTTAAGTTATGATAGAAAGGAGATGAAGTCAGGAGGTTGTAAAATTACCAACACGAGTTTGTTAGCTATGACCTAACAATTATATATAGGCTTTGCAAATGCACGTGTGTGTTCAGAAGTGTCTAACGTCAGTTTTAGACAAAATTCACTAATCCTTATGAGTGACCTCTTTGACTATTGGAACTATAGAAGCAACAAGCATAAAAAGCATATAAAACATACATTAAAACAAACTAACCAACGTAAGTATTAAATGATTAAGATTAGAATTGTGTTACATAATCCTTATATATGTTAGATTTACCCCTCATGTGTTTTGGCCATTTGGGCCAACATTCTCTCTAGTGGCCTTATCCTCACATGCATATATTTTAGTCAACTACCATATACGGCTTATCGGTGATTACTAGCTATTTTGGCTTCATACATGCTATATGAGAAGACAATGGCTCCTTACAATATTTATCTAAAGTAGAAAAACTTCTGTTTATTTGGGCAAGGGGCAAGGGCAAGGGCCCTATAATGCTAGTTTTAGTGATTCTCTAGTAGGTAGCTCTTTGAAAGCCTATTCCTTATGAACGTGCTTATCTTACCCTCATGAGATTTCAAGCCTAGCTCATCTCAGCTTTACTAAAAATCTTATCCTCATGAATGCACAAAGTTGGCCCTTGTGAGTTTTAGAGATAAATTTCACTCGCCCTTTCTGGATATCTTATCCTCGCGATCACATACTTTGGCCTAACACAAGTTTTAGGCACTTGCACAGGGTTCTCCTTATTTTGAGTTGTATCATTGAAATTTAAGGATAAACCTTGCAAAAACACATTAAGAACACCCTAAAGCTTAAAGTTAGAATAAATTTAATCATTAAAATAAATAATTTCACGAGATGAGGGTTAGAAATACAATACAAATTATTAGAATTTATCACTCCCAATTCTATTCTTATGAAAGCGAAACATTCTTCTACAAAGGGCTTGGTAAAGGTGTCAACTAGTTGTTAAGTTATAGGTATGAAGTCCAATATTATATCCTTCTTTTATACAGGATCTCTAAGAAAGTGATACCTCATATTAACATGCTTAGTCATTGAGTTTTATACCAGGTTCTTGGCAAGATTGATGGTGCTTGTGTTGTCATATTTAATTTGGACTTCACTGAGATGCACTCCCAAGTCCTCTAATTACCGTTTGAGAAATAAAACTTGTATATAGCAACTTCTAGTAGCTAGATACTTAGCCTTACATGGTGAGAATAGACACTATTCTACTTTTTACTAAACCATAAGATGAGTGAGCCTCTAAATAACTGACATGCTCCACTGCTATAGTTAGCATCTAAGTAGGTAATTAATGATGTTGATCCTCCATTAGGACACCATAATCCTAGTTAAGTTATCCCATTCATGTACTTGAAAATCCTCTTTATAGTAGTGAGATGGGACTCCTTTAGATTAACTTAAAATCTTGCACACGTGCAAACACTAAAGATTATATTTGTTCTACATGCAGTGAGGTACAAAAATGATCCAATCATTTTCCTATACTTGTCTTGACCAACCTTCTTGTTATTTTCATCCTTGTCCATTTTGATGGATGAATTCATAAGAGTCTTGCTTGAGTTGGAGTTTTCCATTCCAAATTTCTTTAACAACTCCTTTGTATAATTGATCTGACCAATGAAAGTTCCTTCCTTCATTTGCTTGATTTGTAGCCCAAGAATGAAGTTGAGTTCTCCCATCATAGACATCATAAACTCACCCTCTTACAAACCTCTTGCAAAGATCCTTGTTAGTATCACCAAAAATGATCTCATTAATATAAATTTGAACAAGTAAATTATCATTTTACTTTGATAAAATAAGGTTTTGACAACTAAATCTCTTTTAAAACCTTTATTTAATAAGAAGGTTCTTAGTCTATCATGCCAAGCTCTAGGAGCTTGCTTTAGACCATAAAAAGCCTTCTTAAGCTTAAAAACATAATTTGGCACATACGGATTCTCAAAGCTTAAAGTTTGTTCCCCATACACATCTTCAATTACAAAGCCATTAAGAAATGTACTTTTAACATTTATTTAAAAAAGCTTAAAGTCTTTAACACATGCAAATGCAAATAATAACCTAAACCTAATGGCCTCAAGCCTTGCAAATAGAGCAAATGTTTCATTATAATCAATACTTTCTTCTTGATTATAACTTTTTGCAACCAACCTAGTTTTATTTTTAACTACTATATCAGTTTCATCAAATTTATTTCAAAAGACCTATTTATTGTTAATAACTACGTGGTTACTAAGTCTTAGAACTAAGTCCCAAACAAGACTTCCTTCAAATTAGTTAAGCTCTTCCTATATTGTTATAAGCTAATGTTTATCAGATATAGCTTCATTAATGTCAAAATATTCTATCTTGAAAATGAATGCAGTAAAATAAAAAATTTCTCTTATAGATCCTTTAGGCTTAACCATATCTCCAACTTCTCCTATAACTTGATCAAGAGGATAAGACTTACTATATCTCCAATCTCTAAGAAAAGTATTAGTTTACTCATTTTTTGTCTTAGTTTTAGGATCATTGTTGGATTGATTTTTCTTCTATCATTCAATGAAAGTTCACTAAGAGGAATGCTAATTGGCAAGGATTCCTCAAATCTAATATGGATAGACTTTTCAATAGTTAGTTTTTGTATTAAAAACTCTTAAAAGCTTTTGAATTATTTAAATATTCAAGAAAAATAGCTTTATCATATTTTAAATCAAATTTGTCTAAATTTTCTTTTCCATTATTAAAAAAAATTGACAAAAAAAAAACATGTAAACAAGAAAGATTAGGCTTAGAGTTTATAGGGAATTTTACCCAAGGGTAGTCTTATGTAGGCTCTATTGATCATATAGCAAGCTATAGCCATTGCATTAACCAAAAAAATACTTTGGGAGCTCTTTTTCATCCATCATTGCTCTAACTATCTCTGATAGAGTTCTATTATTTCTTCCTACCATTCCATTTTGTTTGGGAGTACTTTGTGCTAAAATTTCATGATCAATTTCTTATTCTTCTAAAAAAGTCAACTACTTGAATTGTCAAATTCTCTATCGTGGTCACTTTTAATATTCACAATTCTCAAGCTTTTCTCATGTTGAACCTTTTTGGAAAAGGATACAAAATAATCAAATGCTTAGTCCTTGTGAGACATGAAAATAGCTCAGGTGAACCTAGAATAATCATCAACAATTGCAAAGGTATAAAGGTTACCACCAAGACATTTTTACCCTTATTAGACCAAGTCTATATGGTGCAACTCAAGTGTTTGGAAGCCTAATGACAAGGTCTTGCTTCACCAATTTGTCTAATTGCTTCCTTTTTACATATGTTAATCTGCTATGTCACAATTGCCTTTCATCACTAACTATGATTATGCACCTTGTGTTCATAGAATCATCATCATCTAAACTTGATAGTATACACATTTTGAACTCTCTTCCTAACCACAATGATTTTTCCTATCTTTTTATCTCTCATAAAATACTTAGTTGTGTTAAATACAACTTTATAACCTTTGTCACATAACTTACTTATGCTTAAAAGGTTATGGCTTAAACTATCAACTAAATATACATGATCCATACGAGCTGTAGAGGAAGATTTCCTACCAACCTTACCTACACCAATAATTCAACCCTTATCATTATTGCCAAAAGTGACAGCACCATCATTTATTTCTATAATGTAGATAAACATTGAGTTACCACCAATCATGTGCTTTGAGCAACTATTATCAAGTATCATTTTCTTCTAGTAATCGTTTTAGATCCTTGCAATAATGTCAAGTTTTTTTTAAGTATCCAAATATGTTTAGTCCTTGAGATTAGGAGGGTCTTTTAGAACCCACTTCACATTTTCACTCAGACCATTCTACTTGTAGCAACATGATTTAGTCATGTGACTTTTCTTGTACAAAAAGCACAAAGGTGAATTGGATGAGTTATTCAAAGTAGCAGGCACAGATAAGTTGTAATAATACTTCTATTTTAATTTGGGCTTGTAACCAAGTCCAACTTTATCATAAACACTTCGTTATTATTTTAAAATCATATTTAAATTTTTTCTACCTTTCACAAGTTTTGCCAAAATATTTTTCAAATCCTCCTTTTCACCAACATGCAATTTGGAATCTATGTTGGGAGTTTGAATCTCATTTTCTAAATTAAAAATTTTCTTTTTGAAAGACTCATTATATTTTAAACATGCATTTTCTTTTTTAGAAAGTATAAGTTTTTTCTTTGTTGAAACCAAAGATTTTGCAAGTTGAAGGGACTTGCTATGCAACTATTTAAATGTAGTTCTAAGTTCATTAAAACTAAAATCAAATTCTGAATTAGAATCAAACTCATATAGCTTATCATTTCCTCTAGCCATCAAGCAAAGATTGGCTTCCTCTACATCACTTGACTCTTTACCATTGTCTTCCCATATTAAAGAGAGATATTATTTAAACTTCTACTTGTCATATTTGTTGCCTTTGCTCTCTTTGACAAGTGAACATTGAGATCTGATGTGTTCAGACTTCTTACATCTAAAGCATATAACTCCTTTGCCCTTCTTCTCCTTCTAGTAGTCCTTTTTTAGGAACATTTAGTTAAACTTTTTTTTTCTAAAAATTTTGCCAAACTTTTTAACCAAACATGGTCATTTCCTCATTAGAATCCTCAATATCAATAGATTTTAAATCAAAATCAAGTCTTGTGGCCTTGAATGGTAGAGACTTTTTTTTTTACTTCTCTGCATCTTCCTTTAGCACTTTGAGCTTCACCTTATGTTCAGCAAGGTTGCCAAATAGAGCGACAATTGAACTCGTTAAAGCTACTCTTTCTTCTTCTTTGGCAATAGTTTTTGGCTGTAATTAATTTTTTGACTTGCTCCTTTTGTGGATAAGGTAACATCCTAATTTCAATAGGGAGTTTAATTATGTCTAAGAATGATTTTGTATGATAATTAAGGATGTTTAGGGTTAATTATGTAAATAAAGGTTATTATAGACAATGATTTAAATTGGGATTTAGACGAGGTTTGTAGAGGCTATTAGTGATTAGGTAGCTAATTGTAATTGTTGTTTGGACTTACAGTGATTAATTTAGGATTTGTGAATGAAAAAGGAGGAAAAATGCTCACTCTATTGATCACCACTAGTAGATGTGAAATACACAGGAAATGATTGCTAGTAGAAGTCAACAGAAGAAGAGGACTTGGTTTAAATCCACTCATGAACATGAAATTCATAGGCACGATTGCTAGTAGATGTAGGCATATATATCATATCCAAATCCCAAAATCATATTAGAAAACATGAGAGAACGGGAGAAATGAATAAGAATAAAAATGCTTTGCTAGGGCATAGATTTTTGGAGCCTTAGAGGTATTTTTGATATTGGAAACCACTTAGAGTAAATTTCTAGCTCCCTCCTCTTCCTTTCTATACTATTTTCATGTTAGATTTTTGGAGTTTTCAAGGAGGGCTTTTTCTATAAGGTTGCTAATCTAAATCTATAACTAATAAATCTAGTTGTTGAGATTGTTAGAGGTGAAATAAATGTTGTAAGAAATTATTTTGTGGTTGAAATTTTGAATTTGAAGCTTATGGGGTAAACCCTAGACTTTTATGGTTGGGATTGGTCTGAAAAAATGTTTACAAGATTTGAGATGATGATTTGAGGCTTGAAACAAGCCATAGATTTTTAGGATTAATTAAATGTGAAATTAATTTTGCCAAAAGGTTAATTATGATTATGAGAGATTAAATGGTTATGTTAGAGGTGGAATAATGATAGAAATGAGTAAGTTTGATGATTTATATGTATGGAAGAGTATTAGGAGAATGATGTTAATTAACTTAACCCTAGGATTAAGGTGTAATTAGAGTTTAGTCATAAATATTAATTATGTTTGGCATTATATATTGTGTAGATTGTGAGATTAAATGTGTTAGTGGTGATAAATTGCCTATAAAGGAATGTTTTCTTGTTAGGGGAAAAGGTAACCTCAACTAACTTTTTGTTGTGTATGTGGTCTGATTGATTATGAGTGTTTTGATTGTGATATATTATCATTTAGAAAATGTATAATTATTTGTTTGGAGAATATGTTTCTAGTAGGATGAAAATTATATATGTATATGTTTGGTATGAGAAAAATATTATTTGAAAACACAATTATTTGTTCAGAAATTATCTCTATTTGAAAAATATTGTACACATGACTTGTCTAGGTTTTGGAAGCTGTTTAGGGATTTTCTTGTTTAGAAATTGTTTGGTGTCATGTGGTACACCCTCATTTGAAAGCAACAAGTGGCTTATAAAAGATTGGGCTAACCTACCTTTAGCCAAGTTCGTTAGTACCAAGTGTGGACTTCGATCTATAGAAGGGGGTAACAAGGTTGGTAGTCATGCATTTTTATTTAGATTTGTTTGGATTGTTTGGAACATGTGTTGTTTGGAAATATTTTGTATGCATGCTTATCAATCGCATGATTAGTTGCAAGAAATGCTTGATTGCATCTTAGTATTGGTTATTAAGACCTCTGTATCTCATTTCCTATGATTAATATATTTACAGAAAAGGGTTTAGCTAGAGAAAAACTAGAGGCATAGGTATGGAGTGTGGGACACCTTATTTTTGTTAGATGTTAAATGTTTGGTTAATTTATATTTTTTTAATCTCGGACATATTTTTTTATATGTGAATATGTAACTTCATGTTTTGAATAACTTGTAATTGATTACCATGAAATTAATTTTGGACACTCATGGTCTTGTTTTGAGATGATAGAAGTATTTGAGGAGCATGAAATTATTTTATGAAAAGTTTTGCCATCTATTCACTTATAATTGTGTTAAGTGGTTGTAATTCAAATATGAAGATTTTTTGTGTATGAGTAATTAATTGAGTTGTTTTGACTTGTTCAAGTTATGGTCAAGTATTCACATATTAATTGGATTTTGTAAGGGAAATTGTTCATAAAGTGAGTTTATGACCCATGATGGGCTTTTCTGGATAAAATTGTCATATGAAATTATTTTTGTACCAAATCAAAGCCAAGAGCTAGATTTTGTCATATATGTCATGTGGACACTTGAATCACTCCATTTAAATATTTTGAGGAAATGGTATGTCATTTTGAGCCAAATTGTCCCTTGGAAATCTGATCTCTTATTGTTTCTAATTTATTACTATGCTTGGATTTTAACTCTTGTTTTAGGAATGGAATCCCATTTGATACATCTTTATTATTTTAGCAAACTCCTTAATTACCATGCTAGATTAATTTTATTATATTTAATTTTTTTTACCATGGTAGCTAGTTTAGAAAATTGTTTTATTTATTTAAGAAAAGTATTTTTTTTAACATGGTAAACCTTTATAAAGTTGACTTGTTTTTTAGTCATCATGATCAACTCTTTTCTACCATGACAATGTTTTAAAATAATTATTTATTATTCTTTTTACCATGGCAAGCTTTTTATTAGTATAGTACAATTTTGAGAAAATATCATGTGTTTTTCCTACCATGGTAAACACTTTTCTACAATGGTAAATGTTTTAAAAAGGTTGTGTTTGTGAGTTAATTATCAAATGTGTTGGAATAAATCAATTTTAAAAGGCAGAGTGTTATAGGTAAGTCTTTTCCATTGCAACCAACTCATTCATCAAGTAAGTGTATCTCACTTGCATCTTCTAGATGTTTTTCTCCAGCTTTCATCTTGAAGAGCTCATACTCTTTGGTTAGAATACTTATCTTGTTTTCTTTAATACCTTTTATGCCTTCATGAGCAATCTTCAAAACTTTCCACATCTCTTTGGCTATGTCTAAATTGTACACACGAAAGTATTTTTGTTAGTTCAATGCACTTGCAATTATCAGGTTGACCTTGGAGTTGAGTGACATTAGCTTCTACTTTTTCTCACTCAACTCATCTTTGTTTTCAAGAACCATATTTTCATCTTTTTCTTTCATGGGGTAACAAGGATCTCTCTTGATGATGCCCCATAAATCTAAATCAGATGCTTGAAAGAACAATCTCATCTTACTCCTCAAGAATGTATAGTTTTCATTGTTAAATTTTGGAGAGCTATTAATCTTGGCATCTTTAGGAAGAATACTGTTAATAAAATCAATCATTTGGATCTTCTAAGATTATTAAGTCAGGATTTGTAGAAACTAGGCTCTGATACCAAATATTAGATAAGTTGGTCACTTAAAGGAGAGTGAATTAAGTGTTTTTATAAATTTTTTAAAATATTTTCCACTCAAAAAACAGAGTTGAAAACAAAACAAAATTTGACTCGAGGAGCTTTTTAACACAAATGAAGTGTAGGGAAGAAGAAGCTTGACACGAGATTTATATTGGTTCATCCCAACAACTTAGTTTATGTCCACTCCTCAAGATTACATTTGAGATTTCACTTAAAATGTAAGATTTAAAGAGTGATTGCTACCATAGTACAGTCACAAGATTATACCAGTTTTGATTTCCCTTTATAAGAACTTACAAACCTTATAAGCAATTAATTTCTTACATACTCAATCCACTGAGGTTCTATTTCTAATGCGAGGATTATTCTAACCATTAGAGATCTCAACTAGCCATTTGAAGCTATTGCTTTACGTGTCTAAGAGTAGAAGTTTAGCTAAAGGACTTTTTCTATGAAATGCATTAAATGCTTTGTCAAAAACCAGAACTCGCATGGGTCAACCTAACCAACGCAATGATGAGTAGCTTAGATACATTAAAAGGGAGGTTATGGCAAGAACACATGTTGGCACAATTCAAACAACATGAGGATGATTCAGGTAGAAGCACAAGCTTCTCAAGAACTCTAGAACTCATGTGGGTACAATTTAGACCATATGAGGAACAAGTTCAAGAAATGGAAGACTTCTTGAACACATTTAAAATCTATGAGCATGTGTGTAAGTCTAAGACTTGTCTCTCAAAACATTTTACCATGCATATACTAGCTCTCATGATTCAAGGTTTTTAACAAAAGGTCAAAGAAACATAATATAAAAACGATAAGTCTAATCTTCTCTTGATCTTGAACATTTGCTCTCTTTGAATGATTTTGTCATGAATAAATATATAATCTGTATAAACAAAACCTTACTTGATTTTTGTTATCATTAAAACAAAAAATATCCAAACATAAATTTCTAAGTAGATTATTTCTATTATAGTGGGTCTACTACTTATATCTAGTTTGTCTCTTTTCTATTGTGATAGGTATTCTACCATCTTGGTTTATTTATTTATATCATGGTAGACTCTTTTTTACTATAGTAGGATATTTTTTTCTAATATTTCATATATATAAGTTAAAATTTTTCAACCATAATAGACCTTTGACCGTAGATTGTTTCTTTTCTACTATGGTTGACTTATTTTAACTATATTTAAACTTTTTTTTACCATGATAATCCTTATTATGATTAGTTGTCTTCTAATTTCCATGGTAATATGTCAATCATGGTTTTGTGCGGTTAAGTAAAGAGGAATTTTACATCCACCAACCATCTATACCAATCACAAAGCTTCTTTCCCTCCATTACAACCAAACTTCGCCATCTACTTCTTCCTCCGCCATTATTCCCTTGTGTGAATTCTTGTCCATATTCCAGCATGCGCACCACTTTGGATGATTTTGAAGGAGCTTTGGAGATGGCAATATATTCATGGCTAAGTTCGTGTGGTTCCAAAGAGTAAGTGGCATTGCATGACTTCTTAAACTTCAAGGGGATAAGCCTATCTCCAAGTCTAACTCTTTCATCTTTTTCTTACAATTTATTTAATTCAATTGTTGAATTGGATTATTGCTGGAATGTTTACCTTGTTGGACATCTTTTATAGATGGATTACTTTGCATTTTGACTATTGGATGTGGAATTGTAGCTGGATATTTCAAATAGATTTGAATTTTCCAATATTTGAGCCCTTGATCTTTATTATTTAATCCATACACTTGGCTAGTTGTCTTTGTGCATCTTGGATAAACTAATTTAATTTTAATTAAATGATTAACTTTAAATATGTCATTAATTAGTACTGGTTCCATAATTCAATAATCCAATTTGCACATTGTTTAATTTTATCCAGGTAAATTAATTCTCAATTTAATTGCTAGGAATCAAGGAATTAAGTTGGTGTTGAGTTTGCCATAATTTTATTAATCAAAACCCGTGAGAATTAAACTTTGGCTGATTCATATTTGTTTGGCAACGAATACAACTCACTATTGGACAAGGAAGTTACCATTCATGCACTTGCTTTCATCAAAATTTAGGGGAAAAAAATCATAAACAATAGTTAGGTGTTTTTTTTTCCAATTAGATAATCTAATCACATCAATTCTTTGTTGTTTTATTACATTAAATAATCATTCTTGGGTTAACGTCAATTCAATTCGTTGGAAAGTATAATCTAAGTTGTATCCGATACACAAGATCAGAGCCTAGTTAATTTGAGGCAGGTACAACTTAGCCTTATTGAAGTGTTATTGAACCTTAGGAAGAGGGACGTATCCAGAAACAACTCTATAGGGGGGCCAAAATACAAAATTATATAATAGTGGGGGAAAGGTTAGTTTTAACATTTTTCATAAGTAAAAATAAAACAATTTCTTTAAAAAATTTGTGGCGTGGCCCCTGTGAATCCTGTGAATCCGCCACTGCTTAGGAACATTTCCATTTGTTGTCCAACTTCAAAAGCAACATCAGCGTGCATGATAACTCATCAGAAAACCAAGAGTTTGGACCCAAAAAGCCATAAAATTGATGCAAGCTTGTAATAAAGGAGTATGCGATTGCCATGCAGAAAAAAAACTAAAGGATGTCCTCATAGCATCTAAGGTCCATGAAATATAATATAAATCAAAATTTCATTTGGTTACTAAAATAAAATAAAAAAAATTAAAATAAAGATGAATTAAATCGCCCTTTCCTTTTATAATAAACATGATAAAATTCATAAAAATATATTATAAATAAAAAAATCATTATACTTTTAAAAATCCTATGAATCATGATTCTAATCCTATAAACTAATTATTCCTCTTTTTTATGATTGTAGTTTATCTATTTTTTTTATTATTTTATTTTTGTCTTTATTTTTTTGATCCATTCCATTTCAATCCTTTCTAATAATCAAATGGGCCCCAAGTCTGTTAGTTTCTGAAAATAAAGCACAAGGTAGCGTTGAAAGTTGAAACTGTTGAACGAGACAGATCCTTTGAGGGTCTAGAGTTTGATTGTTGAGGATTTGGAGCTTGGATGCATGAATGGTTCGCCTACCCACAATCCTCATAAAAGCATAATGATTGCAGCAAGAAAAAAAGAGAAATCATATTAACAGAGAAAGATAACCGAAAAGCGAAAAGAACACAACTAATAAGAAGAAACCAGCAGAAAAAAACGCATAACCTAGGAAACACCCAACTTGAGTAGGAAAACAAGGCAGATGACAATGACAACCACGGGCCAGAAGAACCCCAATGACATAGACACGAGAGAGAGTACTCTCCTCCTCTTTATTTTCAATGACCATTCATATCGTATTTGAAAATCTTGAAAAACTATTGGAAGAGATTTCAATAATTAAATTACATCATCTATATGAATTAAAATAACAAAAGCCCAATTGGACGGCATTCACATCATAGCTGAAAACCATGGAAACTCAGTGGAAAGGCCACCTGAGCTCCCGTTATTTTAATTACGATGTGAAACTTTCAGAGTCAGGCACCACCTAGAATAATGCTTACTGTGAAACTACTGAAACAATGATTTTGGTAGAAACAGGTGGTTTCAAATGCAAAACCAAACACGTTTAGTTGTCTGTCAAAACTCCATTTCTAAGCATACTATATCTACAAGATTATTCTCTACTGCTTTCACATGATATCTTTTATATCACTAAGCATCATTGTTAGGTCTTGAAGCTTTGGCAGGTTCTACGAAAATCAGCCTTCCATCAATTATCTGCATCAGGCATTAAAAAAGATTAATGCCCTTTTAATTAATCAGTTCTACAAAGCAACAAGCACGGATTCCATGTTAATAATATACTTTTTCAGATCCAATGATAAAAATAAG
Source organism: Prosopis cineraria (assembly GCF_029017545.1). Taxonomy (NCBI): domain Eukaryota; kingdom Viridiplantae; phylum Streptophyta; class Magnoliopsida; order Fabales; family Fabaceae; genus Prosopis; species Prosopis cineraria. The sequence continues at coordinate 1,793,937 of NW_026555334.1, forward strand.
ATATGCAATATATAGAAGATATACAAGACATATAAACAGGGACTTCGTTGCGGATGATCATATTTTTGCAAGCATGAGAAAGCAAGAAAGGAAGTGAGAATGGTCCGAACCTGTTCATCAATACTCGAAAGGTGCAATCTTGATGTGTGTATGTGCTAATAGTGTGTGTTAATAACATCAGAGTTCAATAAACAATGCTATACAAATGCTTATTCTGAACATTTTATTGACTATTTCATAAGCCATGATGTGGGCCATAATAAAGTTCATAAAGAAGTCCGACCATTATAGGGGGCCACTCCACCACGAGTATATATCTGATATGAATTTCATGTTATTTCACTGATAATACCATGTCATTCTAGCTTTCATGTTATATGTGTCCATATATATATATATATGTATGTATGTATGTATGTATGTATGTATGTATTATAAACCTTGGTGAGAGATCAGGGCATTCTCAATGCTTTCATTATGATTTTTTTCATAGACCCTACCTACCCAGTATAGCATAGTTAAAGATCAATATGCTTTAATCTCTCAAAGGAAACATACATTTTATGTCTATCCATATGATTTCACTTGACCTCCCCTTGACACCGTTAATTAAGGACATCAAGACCCTTCTCTGTACTAAGCAGCACCCAGAGGAGGATGACATTGAGAACTGGCACCAACTTGCCATTGTAATTTTATCAATTTTCCAACAGCCAAAAAGAGCACACGCATTGGTATTATACAAGACCAAGTCAGACTGTCAGAGAAGTTAAATTAGAAAACTGATTGATTTTAAACCTAAATGAATGAGATTTCTTATTTCAATCAAAAATAATAACAATAAGCTTATAATATCATCTACGCAATTGTGTTTATATCAATTAATTTAAAGCTAGTCATACTGATAAATCCACTTTCAGTCGTTACTAGGAGAAACGCACAATAATATTTAGTCAAAAGTTATTCTTGCAGCACCTAAATTTGCTGTTGAACATTTTTCTTTATAGTCAATCAAATAAATAAGCTTCTAGAGTTTCTTCAACGAATTCATATTTCAACCTGATACTCAGAGATTTAGAGTCTTACCCTGCCATTCATGGCGTTCATAGCCTTCTCTGCTTCAATTTCTGACTCGTAGGAGACAAAGCCAAATCCTTTGGGCCTTTGAGTTTTTGGGTCCATCACTAGAAAAGCTGAAAAACGGAACATTGAGATCAGCAATAGGGGGAATATACAAGGTCCAATAAGAGAAAACAATAGAGGAACAAAACCTTCTGTAATTATTCCGAATGGGGAAAAAAGATTTCTGAGGTGGCTATCTGTTGTGAAGAACGATAATCCTAGAGAATAAGAGATTCAAAGATTAGGGCTTCTGAATGATTCCAATATATAGAGGTTCAGTAAGAAAGAGGGAGAAAGAGAACGAACTGCTCACAAAGAGTCGAGTACCGATTCCTTGAACCATCTCAAATTCTCGGAAAGAGAACCTGTTGGTGCTTCGGGAGGCGCCGCTGGGGAGGATTGGAATTTGAAGCATCTAAATATTATTAGAGAGAATTACATGAAACAAACAAAAAAAGTTAATTATTATAAAATTTATTAACAATTAAATTAAAACTATTGATAACATAATCATTTGTTAATGACATTTATTCAATTATCAGTTAAACATATAATAATTAATTTTTTACGTGAAATTTTAATATAATTCACTCATATTATTAATATTATTAACTTTTTTTTACCAATATATTTTAGGAAGAATTAAATTCAAAAATCACTTAAGAAAATAATTCACAGCCAAATATCATTAAAAAATGAATTATTGTTAAAATAGAAATGTGCCTTATTTTTTTCCTAATAAAACTTGTTGTTCTAAATAATTTGCTTGAATAGTTTTAGAATTTGATTCTCCCTATATTTTATTTATTAAAAAAATAATAATAAAATCTCACTGAAATACATAAATGACAATAAGATCTTTTAAAATATCATAATTTCTCTGAAATTCCTAAGCACCTTTTTTACATTAATAATTTTAAGTTAAATGACTAAATTGCCCCTTGTTTAAAATAAAAAATAATAATGGGTTCATGTGTGAAGTTATTATTTCTTATTCAATTCTTACGATACAAAGTTGAAATAAATTGCTTAAATAAAGGTTGTAACTGGTTATTTTTAGAACTTGACTTTAATGATAAAAGAAATTTCACATAAGGAGTTGTGATTTCTTACTTACCTCTTGTAATTCATAAAATAAAAGTTGTAATTTGTAACATTATGAGATTTTGATCCGGAACTTAATTGCTAATAAAAGGTGAAATTAGTAAATGAAATGGCTAATTTGATTAATCATGTTTTTGGGTTGTTAACTAGTGTTTTGAATCATTGGACAATTCAAAGGTCAAGCTAGGGTTGAAGTTAGATCAAGTTATGTTGAATCAAGTGAGAAAATGTGAGATTGAGCTCATTGTGCCATATGTCATAGTGCTTGGCCAATTTTTGACAACAAAAAGTGTCAAAAACAGTCTAGAAATTAGAATAAAACTTAGAAAAAAGTTGGAGCTTTAAGGAGAAGAAGAAATCCTTTGCTAAGGCTTTCATTTGATCAAATATAGAAGCTTGTTTAGACCTTTAATCACTTGAGTAAGTTTACTAACTCCCTTCTCTACTTATTCACCTTAGTTTTCTTACATTTTGAAAAATGGGTGGCTAGGTTCTGAGTTGGAAGGGGTTATATTCAAACCCTATGCCTTGTATGTAGTTGTGGGAATTGATTTAAATTGTTTAGTGTTAAATAAGTGGTTGTATGTGTATGGGTTGTTTTGTTGAAGAAGTTGTATAAACCCTAAGTGTATTTTGGGACTGTTGAAGTTGTGTGAGCTGATTTAGGTAATGGGTTAGCTCTTTTAATGCTAAAAGGAGATTGTGTGAGTTGGTGGAAGCTTTGATTAGCTCAACAATAGAAATTATGAGTTGTGGGTAACTAAATTTAGTTAATGAGTACTTATGTTAGGTATGAAAACTAACATATAATACTTGTAATTGTAGATTTATATAATTTGATACTTTTCTAAGTCATTAGGACTATTGGAGAAAATGTTTTTGCTACGATAAACTTTTTTGGTAAAAAGAAAGTTAAGATAACTGGTTAATCATATTTGTTTATTAGCTTGTATGGTTGTTTACAAGTTAATTATGATGGATGGATATATGTATGTACATACATATGTATGTAAATGTTTTTTTTTTTTCAGAATTTGTAGAATGTGCATAAAGGGTTTTTATGACAAAAATGCAATGTGTTGCATGGTCAAATAACATGTGAAATTCATATTGAATATTTAGGAAAATGCAAAGTGTTACATAGGGAAATTGCATAATCAAGTAAGGATGGGAGGTCACTCTGGTTGAAGAGGTAATGAAAATTCATATGGTCATGTTATCACCTGGGATGCCCATGTTCATTGAAGAGATTCAATTGATCGATGTTTCTCTAAATCAACTAAAAGGTGGTTGGTGGGTTGGAATAAATGACGCTCCAATTGTGTGGTTTAAGAGAATTTGTAGCCTTGAAATTGTAAGGAACATCCTTGGTAGGTAGCTTTCCTCCACTAAAGGTGAGTTTGGGACAATTCACAAGGAATAGATCTTGAGGTAGCCTATAAATTCAATCGAGGAGACATGGATGTTTGGTTGGATATGGGATCATGTATGTGGTATACGTGATATTTGTGAAGTATTTATACTTGGCTTATGAAATATATAGCATAATATCGTGTTTTATTATGCTGCTATACTTCTTGTTTATAACTATGTTTGTTAATAGATTATATATAACTTTTTTTATTGAGACATTGTCTCACCTCATGAATTTGCATTTTTATAGGTTCTGAGGCTTAAAGGAGACAAAGGAAAGAGTTGGGCCAAGAATAGTTTGTTTACTTACTCTGTAATGCCTATATTTTAAGTTGTTGTAAATATGATGATGTACATAAGTAAAGTTGCCAATTAGGATACTACATATATTTTGGATGCATTCTTATATGATGTATTTTTGATATATTAGCTCTAGGTGTATGGTAATGGTATATATTTGTGAAGGGCAAAGATATTAGTACAAACATGTTGTGTATATGAATGTATTAATGTTGGAACTTGCATTTATGTGATTTTGAATATATATATGACAAATTGGCCCAAAGTGAATGTTGGTAACATCACTTGCAGTAAAGGTTAATTTTTAGTTGTAAATGTAAGATGTGGTAGATTTGGCCAATTTGTGATTTATTATAGTTATACCATAAATGGCTTGGTTGTGCGTGAAACAAATGCCTTAGGTGGCCAAATCTTGGATTTGAATTGTGTCTGTGTAATTAACTATTTAATCTGGTATGTGATATCCTTTTGGACTTAACTTAAGGTCTAAATTAGGTTAATGGCACAAGGTTTTGGACTCTTGGATGCTTGTGAAAATATTTAAAACTAACTTGATGCATCTAGGTGTCTAATTTTTAAAAGAATCATTAGATTGGAACCAAACTTGTGCGATTAGCTAGATTATCAAATTAGCTTCGTGTGGATGTTTGAATTACTCTGATCAGATATCAGGTGCAAAATTGACACAAGTTAAAAGTTCGTGCTTATGAACTACCTTGTCTTCGAAATGGTTGTATGTTACGTCGCATGGTGGACATGTCGTGGTGCATGGTACAAAGAGGAATAAGGCCTCTCTGTACCACAAGCTGCAACACAAGGACCATGAGCCACCAATTGTATGCTTGAAAATGCTGAAATTCCCTTTTTGGGCCCTATTTTTCTTGGGTTATGTTTTTATATTCTTCCATGCTTCCTTTACCTAAAATTGCATTTTAGTTTGAGCTCAAATTATCCATTTTCAAAGGGTTCTTGGGATTCTAATTGGATGTCAACTGATTTTCAAAACTTTATGTAAGTTAACCATTCTTTGATTGCAAGGTTAGGAGTTCAAGTCTTCTATTTGCCTTTGTTCGCTTTGATAGTGACTATGTGTGGATAAAGTCAAGGTAGACTTAACATGATTACTTAAATAAAAGTTATAATTGATTATTTTTAAAACTTGGATTCCAATGATAAAAGAATTTCATGTGAAAAATTGTGATTTTTAATTTAATTTTTACAATTTACAAAATAAAAGTTGTGATTTTTTAAGAAAAAATTATGATTAATTATTTTTAAAACTTGAACTTTAATAAAAAAAAAAATTTCACGTAAAAAGTTGTGATTTTTTTTATTCAATTTTTGCAATTCAAATAATCAAAATTGTGATTGCTTAAATAAAAATTGTAATTGAAACTAGTTATTTTCAAAACTTGTTTATCAATCATAATTTTTTTTTTTGAGGAAGTTGTAATTTCTTGTTTAATTTTTATAATTCATTAAAAAAAATTATGATTGCTTAAACAAAAGTTGTGATTGAAAAAAATGAAATTTGACACGTTATTTTTATTTTAACCAAGGGACAATTCAGTCATTTAATCTACAATCATTAATGTTAGGAAGATACCCAAGGACTTAAGAGGAATTGTAGCATTTTAAAGGATATGATTGTTATTTATATATTTCGGTGAGATTTTATTATCATTATCATTATTATTATTTATTAACTCTTTAAAATTAGTAAATAATTTTGATTTGAGACAAAGTAAATGCATAATATTCTCCTAAAGTAGTAATTAACAGCTTAAGTTGAGAAGCCAAAAACGATGAAAACAAACAAACGGAATTGGAAAAAAAAAAAAAAAAAGCAGAGAGAGAGAGAGAGAGAGAGAAAACCCAGATGGGATTGAGTTCCGTAAAGAATCCTCCTAATGCTGATAGTAAACTAATGCTGATAGTAAAAATAATAATAATAATAACAACACACACACAAACTAACTAAGGCCATCTTTTTCATATACAATATATCATAATATTTTTGCAATATAGTCGGCAACCCATTGATTGTGATATCTCCCTCCTCTGAAAGTATTTCAACTATTTTAACATCTAAAAATCTGGCATTAATCAGACTCCTAATCTGTGTTTTAATTTTTCCTATTTTAATGTATTGTTATTAAATCTTTCTCTATAACCGTTTTCCTTTTTTATGTTTATTAATATACTTTTGACTATTTTTTGGGAGAATTTCAGTAGAGGATTAGGGATGTGATATAATAATAAGGCTAATTAAAATCTTAAATTTCAATTCAATTTAGGAAGGTTGAAATGAAGTTAATTTAAGTGATAAAAAGACTGAAATAGCCTCCGTTTAAACATTAAAAAATTATGGTCATATTTATATGTAGTGTTGAGGAATTAACAATTAAAGTTAAAAAATTAATAACTAAGTTACTTCATAAATTTGAATAAACTGATTGGACAATTCTTCTCATTTTCTCAAGAATTAACAAGTCAAATAAATAATTTACAAGTGATAATGAAAAATTACCAAGTAAAGTTGTGATATTAATAATTGATGTTGTTTCATAAATTCAGATAAACTGATTGAATAAATAACTTATAAAACAATTTTGATTGTTAATTTTTTAATTTTAATTGTTAATTTTCCAACATTACATTTAAATTTGACCTTTATTTTTTAATGTTTAAACAGAGCCTATTTCAGCCCTTTCATAATTTAAATCAATTTCATTTTAAAACTAAACTAAAATTTCAAATTTTAATGGACTATATTTATTATTATTTCACATTCCTAATCTTCTGCTGAAATTCTCCCAAAGAAATATACGCTTGCCATAACTCAAGTATATCAAATCATTAAATCTTTGAGAACTTTTATGTAAATAATAGGAGTGTGTCAAAGGAATTATACTATCATACCAAGGTCCTCCTGCATTGAGTTAGATATTATATAAACAAAATAGCTATTAATATTATGTTTGTCAACTCTAATTTGTGTCTTTTCCATTCTAAAACTCCATCCATTGCGTATTTAAAGAATTTGATTTAATGTCTTGCTTATTTTTTATCTTTTACTCACGCAAAATTTTAACAAATTAACACAAGAAGTAACTAAATTTATAATGTTAATCATTATTAAGTCCTTAAAATTATATTTAAAAATATAAAAATTAATGTGTCTTACTTATTTTTTATCTTTTACTCATGCAAAATTTTAACAAATTAACACAAGAAGTAACTAAATTTATAATGTTAATCATTATTAAGTCCTTAAAATTATATTTAAAAATATAAAAATTAATGTTACAAGTAGATAAAATTTAAGAGATTTTGAGCAATGAAAGAAGTACAAGAACTAACACTAAACCGTTAAAAATATAAGGACGATCAGTTATAATTTTTCAAGAAAAAGTTGAGCCAAAATGGTTATAGGAAAAGATCTTTAAGTGATGCTAAAATTTTAATAACCACGAATTCATGACAAATATTCATCCTTAATTTCAGAAAGATGGATGCGTCCATAATTCAATCAAAGATCAAATTATAAAACATATATAGAAGAACCGTTTTTTTTTTTTTTTGTTTTTTTTGACAGAGTAGAAGAACAGTTAATAATGCGATATTTTCAAATTATATATTATATGCAACTTAATCTTAATAATATACTTTTAAGTTTTTAATTTTTAATATATATGCGTGCGTGTGTGTCTGTCTGTATGCATATATATTATAACGCTTAACTAGATGCCATGTTATATGATAAAACTCATGCCACTTTTTATGATTACGCATCAGAAAGTTCTTTCATCTAAACATGTTTTATTCTATCAAAATCTTTTTTGAGATAAAAATATCTAAATATAACATAAACTTAATTATAAACACAAACTACAATGACGTTTAAACTTACCTTCGAAGCAAAGTTGAGAGAATTTGGATCCCTTGTTTCATCATCTCAAGGATGAGTACACTACACCGTACTTATCATTGAGATGAAATCTAAAAAATTTGTATGATCCACATCAAGGTTGAGCAGCCTCTACACATCTTTACAGAAGATATGACCAAGTGTTTGAAAATAAAATCAGCTTCTAACCAAGACCAGGCAAGATAAAATTCACATTAACTTGACAATTTTGTAACATTCCACCGAAGTTCTACAGTACAGTTGCAAGTTGCAACTTAGAAACATGGCTACAAGTAAATCAGGATCGCGTTAACCTATGAATTTATATCCAATCTTTCAATTATTTCAAAGTGCATTTGCAAATCTGCAGGCCTATCAGCAAAATAATACTTCTCACATACTTGTAATTTGCCCCTACTCTTGTGAGCTTCAGACTCAAGGAGATGGAGTAACGTGTCCTTTTCCTGACGTATCCAAGCGCGGCGCTTGTCAGACCATTGTCGGGGAGTTCCGTGAAGCAAAAATCGAACTCCAAGAGCACCTTGCATGAGCCTTTTGGAGACTCCCTCAATCACATCACTGTTGGTTAAGTATGCACCAGTGGAGTTCAAACCGACATCAACATAATGAATCTCAGCTATGCTATTCAGAAAGGTTTCCTTTGTTTTTGGTACTATATAAGACTCATCAGATGCACAAAACTTTCTGTCAATTGGCTGTCCTAGCACATGGGGTGATTTTTCAGTGGCTCCAACATCGGATGAGCCAAGCTCTGTGACTAACTGATTAACTACAGTCCCACCTTTACTGAATCCAAGGATTATTGTCCTGGGATAAACAACACAGGATGAAGCTTCACACTGCGAGTGTGTGTGTGAATCTATCTGGCGCCTGAATACCGCCTTTTTTACCTGTATCATAGTGAGACTTGAAGGTCTTCCAGCATGCAGAAAACAAGTAATGAAATGGCAAAATTAATCCAGACAATAAAAATGACTCCCTTGTCCCAGACTTTCTAAAAATACAAAAAGATTATTGGTTAATGATTACAATAATATAATCGATATTACACAGAAGTTAAAAGGAGTATTTCTCCCACATCATATCCAAATCATGCCTTAGAATATGGAAGCATTCAATTCAAGCGGTTCTTGCATATTGCAAACAAGTATGAATGGAATATAAACTGAACTGCTTTCACTACTATTCCAAAGAAATTAACAAAAACAAAATATGTCTTTATGCATCATAGAATCAAGTGCTTATAAAGAGACCATTAACACAAACAAAACGCAACCAGCTTAGATCTGGATTACACTAGCATGTGCTTCTCATTCATATAAAATTTCCATCGTACGGTGAACCATGAATAATGAAAAAGAGGTCAGAGATAAAAAAAAAAAAAATAGTCCTTGACCAAAAACAAAAGAAAGTACAAGGATGTAAGGGCCTGTTTGGTTTTATTCTCACTTTTTGTTTTTGAAAACTATTTCGTAAACTAATTTTCAAAAATTGTCTTTCAAAACAAAACAAAATGAAAATCCGTTTGATTAAGCTAATTTGAAAACAATTCTAAAGTTAAAAAACTGGCCAATAGTGGATGTTGCCAATGGTTAATGTGATGCCCTATGATAGAAGTTGGCCATAGTTGAATATAATGTATAAAAGTCAAATATCGCGTGCTTTAAAAACAAAAGTAAAAAGAAAACGACAACAGCTCCAAGACGTTTCTATTTTTTTGTAATAGTTTTGAAAATATTTAAATCTAAAACACTTATCTAGACAAATTTTCATCCTTTTGTTTTTAAAAACAAAAATAGTTTTTGAAAATAGAAATCAAACAAGCCCTAAATCTTTAGGGTAATTAACAAACAGATAATAAACAAATCCTGGAATGAAACTACAGAATAATCTAAAATGAACAGAAATGGTGGAGCTTGTGCAGCATCATTAACATTTAAAATTACCAGCATAAATACAGCAAAAGTAGTCCAAAGATAAAGAGGGCATAACTTATAGTGAGGAGGGAGAAGATCATGGCATACTTCTTCAAGGGCATTTGATAAGAGTGAGACAGTTGATGTTGATGCTGGGAATCCAACTGGACTGTATAACTTTGGCTCTCCATATTGATTCACAGAAGGTATGAACTCATCGTAGACAGCAAAAGGCCCATTAAAAACAGAAGCCTCAATAACCCAAGCATTAATGGAATGACCAAATTTTGACACCAGCACTTCAGAAATTTTCTGCACATCTGATAGTTTCTCAATCACTGGATTACCAGTCCCTTCAACTCGATCACCACAGAAAAAGACTGCATTTGCTGATGGTACCTACACCAAATAGAAGATCTTCAGGTAAGCAATGCTAGCTAATGGAAATGAGCAATAATCTTTCCCGTGGTAGAAGAGACTTATGCCTGAAAACAAGAAAATATTGTGACCTATGTAATACCAATACGGCTATATGAACAAGAAAAAAATTGCAAGCTATGTAATACTGCTAAGACCAGCACCCCATTGGGCCCTGTTTATAAAAGAAGACAGCCCAAATAGATGAGAGCATTATGCCTGAAAACAAGAACATATTGCAACCTATGTAATGCCAACACAACTACTGATACATGGAAATTAGGAGTAAAAGGGTAGTTAGGGGATTTACTAATATCTCTATAAATTCAGGTTACCAGAAATGTATTCTGTGTCTATTGAATGATATTCTATTTTTAAGCAGCGTTTGGATTGGTGGGTTTGAATTTAAATTTTAAATTTAAAATCTTGCATTTCAAATCTCACATTTAAAAGTCATGTATTTAAAATTATTCGCTTGGGTAATTTAAAAAATTTCAAATGAAGAAGAGAGATTAATTGAGATTCAAAGCGAAAACAAAAAATTGAAAATGATAAGTTTACTTCTATTTTTCAATCCATAAGAGATGAGAATGAGATATAAGAAAAGATATGAGAATCATAAAGACATCAACAATGAAAACTAAAGAGATGGGACATTTGAAATAACAGGAATTTCAAATAACTAGAGCATAGAAAGAATTTGAAATTACAAAGGAAATATAATAAGAAAAGGGTTTGGATTTGATTCAAATCCAAATTTCATAAATTTTTGTGTATCCAAATGAGGGATTTGATCCAAATCCAAACACACCATTAGTCCTTTTTTTCTCTTTCTATTTCTATTAGCTCCGCATATCTTACATGATAAAATATGATACTTAGGATATGACAATTTTTTAGATTTTATGATATATAGGTAAGGGGCAGTACACACACACAAATATATAATTAGTTATGTACTCCCTCTGTTAAAAAATATAAGGTATTTTTTGAGGGATTAGATGTTCAAAAATATAAAGTATTTTAGTATTTCAATGTGTAATCACTGCCTTTTTTTTTAAAAGTATCCCTATTGAATAATCACCTTATATTTATTTTAAAGTAAAATACCCTATTACATAGAGGTAAATATGGAAAAATAGTGTTAGCTTGAAGACAAGTAGCTCCTTTATGTGCATAATCAATAAATCAACTCATTCTTATGATCAATAAAAACATCATTTGGCAAAAAGGAAAATTCAGAAGCATCACATTACTATAAACATACATGAGATCCCTTTTTTTTTTCCTGTCTCACTTTAAAAACACTAGAGGGTCATATTTTAATCTCAAACTTTGAAGAGATATGAATTGGTGTAAAGCAGTATGAATAGCACGCATGCATAAGTACAGAACGTGTACCATATCATATCTTGTATCCCATATAGGTAAATCAACATTAAAGAAGAATGTAAGCTTTATTACTTGCAAATAAAAAACTTTTGAAATTGACTGAAAGTGCACCCACATCAAAGTACAGTATTTTCATTCACTTTCCAAATCGAAGGAAAACTACCAAGAAACTCCTCAGTTCAAATTCAATCATGTTTACGGCATAAGACATTTTAGAAAGGAAAAAGAAAAATCATAAAGGGAAAAGAAAATTCATTATTGATAGACCACCAAACAATGAGAAACAGATGGTAAATGAGTTGCTTTTTTTTTTTTTTTTGGTAGAAGTAAAACAGGAAAAAAGCACGATTGAACTATGATAGCTTTCCTTCAAGTCAGTCACAAAGAAAATATTAAGATACCAAAGAACATAAAGAAGTCACACAATAGAGATAAAGTTCACGGTTACAATTACTATTTTTGCAATAAACATAGCTCGAGACCTACTGTTAAAGCATAGAAGATTCAAGAATAATAGAAACGAGAACAAGTTTTGAAGAACGAAGTGCTGTATGCTTTTAAAGGTTTTCAAGATCAAGGAACATACCCTCAATGTTTTGGATTCAGGCGAAAGACAGATAGATGCACCAACTCTATAGAAAGCCCTGGGGTTGGGATATAATGGAATCCTCAAAATTCCATTCCAGCGGGCCATGGATCTGAAATGGAGATTTATATACAATTAGAGACAGAAATCTTCACAGGTTTTCTTCAAAAATAACCTCAAATATTCCTTATTTATGTAATTCCCCAAAGAATTTCTTTTGACCTTTTTTTATGTATTGGAGGGGTTGAAAAAGGAATGGAGAAACTGATTCACAATAACATAAAAAGATTATCATTTTAACTGAGAAAACAAATTAATAACCTTACCATGCAGTTCAGATGATAAAATGTAAAATCCAGCTCTTAGCAAGTGTTTTATTTCCCAAGCGTCAAACTTAATTCACTTTCTATCCATTTTTTGGCTATTATAATTGGCATTAAGCAATTATCCCAAATTCTAGCATATTTTTTCATGGTCCCTATCTAGTAAGTGTAGCGGAGTTGTTAAGGGGCAACCTACAAGATAAGACCAATAGAGGGGAAAAAAGTTTAATAAGGAGGCACGACTGAAAGATTACAGCTTTCATGGAATATAATACCTGAACCCCAAGGCCCTTGATGGAGCGTGAAAATGAAAAAGGACAAGGCATTTAAGGTAATCTCTTTAGAAACAGTTTTGTCAACCCTCACCTTGAAGCTGGTTCCACATTTCATTGGATCAAATATTTAACATTCCAAGTGAGACACAAGTGAGTAAAAATCCTTTTTTTCCTGATAATTGTTCTCTTGCGTAATAAATTCATGCAAGGAAAAAGAATCATGAATCACAAAGCCTGACTGTTCATGAACTAAAACGTTGAGCTTCACTTGTTTACATCTCTCCATTTGACGAATGATTTCTGAATAAAGACAAAGAAATTACAGATTTGATCAAAGGAACAGACATTCCATATAATTTTATGAACCCAGAAAAAAAGCTCCACTCAACAAACAAAAACGTGCTTTTTTCTCATGTCAGTATCAAAATAAAATTTTGGCTGCCGTGATGGCATTTGCAACAGAAATCCTAGTAGATATTGAGATTGGACTCAGGTTGCTGGGGCTTAGACATGAAGGTGGTGGTTGAGTGACAGTGGCTGAATGAAGTTTGAGTGAGTGACTGACAAACTATTATAGGAGGGTGGGTGATTGAGCCTACATAATAGCCTAATCATCTCTCAACCTCATGATCATTACCAAAGCCTCTGCCAAATCTGTACAAAGCTCAATGTTGCTAAAATTATGGTTCCACATTTTAAGTCCCTCATGAGTGCCAAAGAGCTCTGTAATAGTAGATGGATAACTAACCAATTTCATCTGGAAGACCATTACCCATCCACAATCAAAAAGAGATATCAGTTTCAGGTGCTACTTGACACAATTACACAAACGAACACCAAAAACAATGGACAGGTAATCAAATGAGCAATTTCGCGAATAGTTCAATACTAGCAAGGTTAGAACTACCAGACATGTCCCATATGAAACAATAAAATTCCTATTTCCCAGTCACTGAATTTGGTCAATGACAAAAAAAAAAAAATCTCATCCCAATACACTTCCAAGTGCAAAAGAAATGCCTACAAAACATCCAATAATCAAATAGTGAGCTCCACATGTTCTATATAATATTTGGCAGAATCTCCCCTGAAAGATAGACCTTGCAATAATTTTACAATAAACACAAAGAGCCTCTAATCAAACTTACAAACAATTTCAACCAAAAGCTATGCATAGCTCATCATATATGTAAATATTCCAAGATTTATTTAATTTCATCCACTAGCAAGGTGGAGTCATCATATTAAAAAAGGGAAAATTAAATGCAAGTTCCACATAAAGAAATTAATTAGCACAACGTCCAATAACAACTGAATTAAGACAATTCCTTGATGACTTCAATCACAAGTAAAATCAGATACGGTAACTAAAGATAACCTAATCAAAATGTCAGCCAGCAAGTTATTCAAAATCTTTCCCAAACTTTAGCAAGCTATCAGATTGAGGAATGCATAGAAGGCCCATAAACTCCCAATTATCCACTCAAGAAATTGTGGGAGAGCACTCGAAGTGAGTACAATATTTCATAATGGTTCCCATAAAAACGAAGTCTTTTTCCCAACAATATGAAGCACGCATTAACATGTGGTCAAGAAAACAACACCCAATGCTCACAATTGACTAACTCCCATTTTACAGGATGATCCAGGAAATAATTCAACACTGAGAACTAACTTGGTTGCCTTAGAAATCAATCTTGAGAGAATCATTAAAACAACAACAGTCCATCTATTCCCGACCTCTGTCTAATTTAACAAAGAACTATCGCCCGTACCCGAAGTATCTCCTCGGTCGCTTCTGTCACGTCCGTCAAGTCTCAGCCGAAGGCGATGTTGCTTGATCTTCCAAGTCGTTCAACTCAAAGATTCCCTCTTTTCCGTCAACTCTGAGTCACCCACCGCAGCCGCCAAGTTCTCATTGTTGTATCCAAGTTTAGTTTGGGTTCGGAAATTGTGGGTGTTCGAAGAGAAATGATGGAAGAGGGGAGAACGAGAGTTCAGAAGAGTAGGGAATCAGATGGCCAAAAAAAAAAAAAGAGGAGGAGGAGGAGAAGAATAGTTGAGAATCAGAGAGAGCGAGAGCTTGACCCGGCGGGAGCCTTGACTGCTGAAATCAGCTTGCAAACTTCTCATGCATTTCCTTTTTAATTAGTAGAGGTAAAAGATAACCATATAAATGAGCTTCCTTCGTAACAAACACGAACCCACAGTATAAGAGAGTCCACATGCTGTTTGCCACAAAACTGTAAAAATAATGCTTCAATTTATTTAGCAAAATGCTCACATTACAAAGGGCCCGATAATTATTAAGACTAAAAATAGGAGATTTAGTGCCACAGATTTCATGAAAAGATATTTATCTAGTAGACATTTTATAAAAAGTTAAAATTATTTTACGTTTGCTTATAATAATGAAAAGTTGTTGTCATTATTATTTAGATTTTATGATAGATTCATAAAAAATAATTTATCATTTAATTATTTAAACTTTATATGGTATCTTTGAATGTAGGTATCCAATTATTCTTAGAAACTATTTAAAATAACCTCTCAAAATAATCAGAAATTTATATTTTTTTTAAATTTTGATCATTTTCAAAATTTTAAAAAATATTATAAATTTTTACAAAATACATTTAAAAAAAAGTGATATTTTCATTGAAAAAAAAGTTAAAAAAATGGACTCAAAATACAATAAAAATATTTATAAAACCAAATATTTGGGCCTTAAAAGTTTTAAAGTTCAACTGAATTAAATTATTGTTAATTTATTTATTGAGGAAAAAACTAGAAGCAAACTAGTGGAAAAACAAACAGACAAACAAAATCTAACAAGACTAACCTATATTTCCATCATCAAATCCCATCGTAGGAATAAAGGATGGCTTTTGATAAAAGAAACAAAAGATATTAGATAAACTTTAGATAGTCTAGCAAGAGAGCAATGGCCAAGAATATTAGACTCCCTATGTATAAAATTTAAAAAAATAATCCAATTCTTTTAGCAAAAAGATCTAGCTTCATGTCTCGGAAGAGAAGAGTAGGTCACTCTCTTTGGTGATTATTAGGTTGATTGCTTCAACGCTGTTCATATAAACTTGAATTTTCTTGAAGCCTCTTATCCAATACAAGCTCAAATCTTGAATAAGTTTAAATTTTTTTTAAAAGATTAATCTCATGGCTATTGATAATAAGATTGCTTGGGACTTGAGTTAACCAAAAAAATATTATTTTTTATTTTTCCAAAAAATTATTTATTTTTCATTACTCCACTTAATTACCATAAAAGAACCAAATTTCTAAAATTTTATAGACATTTATTAAAATTGGTAGCTTAAGTTATACTTCATCCAAACCACAATATAGATACCTATTAACTAATTTATGTTTTTAAAAATTAGTTAAAATTTTGATCTTTTAAAAATTTTCATAACTTTTCAATTGTGCACTTGAGAGTAATAAATATAACATTTGATATATTCAAAACATTATCATTAAATACTTAATAAAGTAAGGGTATAATTTGAAAAAATATATAATACATACCCAATGCTCTATATTTTAAACTAAGTAGTAAAGTTTTTAGGAAACTACTTATATTATAGTTGAGAGGGAGTATTCTAAAAGTTTTAAGAAATAAGGTAATAAATAATTAACTTACAATATATTTCGCATTGAATAAATATTGGTTATGACATTGATGTTAGTTTTGTAAACCAAACCAATCACCAACACTGTTCATTGTCCTTTGTTTTTTTGGGGGGGGGGGCTTTGGTCGATTGATTTTCCATCTGGTTGGTTGCTTGGAAATCATAAGTACATAACTAAATTTTTTTTCAAGAACAATCAGAGCTTCAAAATATGCATAACCTCAACATCACATTAACAACCCAACAAGAATTTACAAAAGCAAAGACAAAAAATCTTCTAAGAACCTCACAGTACTACATGGAAATATTACACACTCAATATCTCACAAAATTGACACCAAATATCCAAACATTTTTGGATTTTTCACTCTTCTCCTCATATTCAGCTTTATCATATTGGCCATTATTAAGGCTATTTGAAACAGGAGAATAATTAGAGCTAGAAGCTTCTTCTAATGCACTAGCTTTGTTGTTTCTTGGCTCAAAAAAAGCTTGAAGAGACACGCAGTAATGGAGAAGCTGGCGATATTCCATCCACTGGCATTCTTGAGTTGCTTTTAGTTTTCGATAGTGGAGAAGAAATTGAGTTGGGAGTAGTTTCTACACACAATTAAATCCATTATCATGTTAATGCTAAGTTGACAAATAGATTTATCAAATCAAAAGAGCTAATATGGGTTGAAGTCTCTCTTACTAGAAGATGGAATATTAACAAACTTGAACCTTTTGTTCTTTACTATTATTGGATGAGAGTTGTTTTACGGAACCAGAAGTAACAAAAGGCTCTAACTCCCATGGTGAAACCCTTTCTGGCCTTGGAATTGTGGAAGTTTAATTAAAATTAAGATAATGCAAGTCATAGAAGAAACATTAGGTATGTAATTTAGAATAATAATGTTAGACCTTCAATGACCTCCATTTAAAGTTCGGTCACTCTGGAGAGAAATCTTCAACACCAACTATAGTACCCACGAAACTGATCAAAAGAATCGTACAACATTAAAACACCAATCTTTAATGAACCATGACACCATCTAACAATTATTACGACTCATATAGATATCTTATTACAGCTAAGTCATTGCCCTTAAATCTCATCTTGAACTACATGCCAATAGAAATCTCATTGTTCACTGTCTCTAGATATTTGTCCAAATGAATATTGAACTGACTAATCCTAAATGACGTTGTAACCAAAATGTACACAAGCCTAGCCTTGGTTTGTAATAGACCATAAACATAGTGTCGGTCATAACAACATGTGAGGCAATTGCAAGAACTTCGACATGCATGCATTGGTTTGAAATCTCAAATGACTAAATAGGACTTTGTTGGTCTAATCAGATGCCTAACACCACACATTAGGTCCTTACCATTTGCTCCTCTACAAGGATAAAAACCAAGAAAAATTGGGAAACAAATCATGGGATTAGGATTCGGTGATTGGCCTAAGTGTACTTACCCAAGGGATATCTCACATTTAATTTAACCGAACAGTTGTAAGAGATTTTGTCATATAATAGTTGGTTGTAAGAGATTTTATCATATAATACTCATTACCGAATCTCAATTTTTTGAAAGAACAATATATGTGAAAAGTGCTTTAATCGTGAGAATTGTTTTACACTTTTTAAAGAAAATGTATCTTTATAATTTTCAAATATTGATGAAATCTAATGGTCATAATTAAAACGCTCATTGAATGAGTGGACATAATTCACCAAATTCAAATTTACAAAACCATAATATGAGGTCATAGGCACAAATACAAATAACGTTAAATACCTAAATAACAAAAAAGCGCCTCCCACATTCAACCTTATGGTGGAGAGAGAAGTGCTCCACCCAAATTTTATAAGGTGCCTTTTTGGTTGACCTAGTTGTTCATACAAAGAAAGAAAATAGAGATGAAATTGTGTTTCATAGTTTTTATCCTTACTTGTTTTACACAAATATTGGTTTAAACATGACAAATAACCTCTGTATACAAGTTTAAACTTCCAGTCAATGCCATGGATATCCCTAGCAACCAACTCTTGAGTTGGAGTTATTTGAGTCATATCCTATAACATTAACAAAGAAGTGAGAGGCACTCGATAATGAGAAAAAGTTAGAGCCTATAAATCATGTTAATCGTATTTCTATTGAAAGAAACCATGATGGGAAATACCAATTGAGGCAAGCACTGAACAGCATGCTTTCGTAGGATTGAAAATCCTCCATGTGGTGCTAAAATCAAAGGTTGTTAATATTTTTGCAAATGAATGCATTTTTGATTTTGGGTTTTATTTGTAGTTCGAGCTGAAACTATTATATGATATTGAATAAACACATAAAAAGGCACTTTTTAGTCTATCAGGTATCTCAAACAAGAATGAGTAACTTGAAAATTTATAAATGCCTTTAATGAGCAAAATTTGATTTAGATCTTTTTCCAATTATTTTCTCATTAACCTAACGAATCGGATAGACCTAAGGTAGGAAAAAAGAGGATAAAAAATAATTCTCACATCTGAATCACATAGCAAAATAATTCTGCAATATACTTCATTTGTGTTTGGCTTAGCCTACAAAGTACCATGACAAATTCTCATATTATATAAGACTTATTACAACAAGACAAATAACAAAAAAAAATCAAACATCAATAATGCCAAAAAGTTGAATGTCCAAAACTTTGCAAAGAATTTGGGAAGGAAGATTAAAATGCGGTATTTTGTGGTGGAAATCTTGATTTATCACAAATTTTAAT